>NC_092874.1:314652208-315283344 GCF_028372415.1 Notamacropus eugenii
TCTCACTGCCTATTAAATAAAGACCAATCTCTTGAATATGTCATTTAAAGTCAACTACAGTCTGGATTTAATTTCTTTCCAACTATAACTACCAATGCTGTCCTAACATGAATGCTTCTTTCCAGTCATATGGGTCCACATTGTGTCTTAAAAAGACCATGTGAATGCCTATCTCTGCATCTTTGCCCTCTCCCCCTCTTTTGTTCTAATTTAAAATTCATCCAGTCTTCATGTCCCAACTCCAGCCCCAACTCCTTCTCTAACCCTCTAAGGTTTACTAGCACTCCCCCATGCTTTGCATTCCAAAGGCATTGTCCGTATCTCTCAAAGCCATCATCCTAGCCTAGTCCTTAATCTCCTCTCATGTGGCTGATTCCAATCCTTGCCATGAGAGTCTCCATTCATCCTCTACACAGGTATGAAATGGAGAAAGTCCAGTTCTGACTCTCACTCGACTGCTCAAAGAGCATATCTTCAGCTATAGTGTATCTCTATCTATTGCTTCTGGCACAAATACAAACGCCTGTTATTCAAAGTCTTTTGTAATTGAATTCCAGCCTACCTTACCAGAGTGATTATATATTTATATATTGTATACAATTTATACATTGTATCCTATGTCTCCAGGAAAAACCTGCCTACTCACTGTCCCTCACATTTCTATCTCTTGCCTCCCCCAGACCTGGGATGTACTTCGGCACAGCTCAGCTCAGTCACCACCTCCAAATGAGGGCCTTCCCCAACCTGCCACTGAAGTTACCTGGGATTGACTTGAAATACATATTTTATATTTGCTTGTGCATGTGTGTGTGTGTATGGTGTCTTCTCTGGTAAAATATAAGTTCCTTAAGAGCAAGGACTGCTTCATTTCTGTCTTTGTCTCCCCAGCACTTTGCTCAGGTAGGGATCTTAGCTTCTATGATAAATAAATTTTAAATTATGTTATAGTTTTATTAGCCAATCTTCATTTTAAAAGTAGATAAGGGAAACATCCTATAATTCTCTCAACACAAATCAAAACCTAAGCAATTTTTTTTAAACTCATGTGACCTGGCCCTCAACTGGGCTTTTCTCTGCGGTACCACCAAGCAGTTTTCCTGATAGAAAAACAGCCCTGCATTCCATCCTAGATCTCAGCTTGAGGTAAATCACACAATGCTGTGAGCTGTATACAGCCTTACTGAGGTTCTTGATGGATTTGAGTATATGTGTTCCCTTTCATACCTTTTAATGTAATCTATAGAAAGCAATGTGGCACAATGGAAAAGACATGGGATTTAGAGTCAGAGAACCTGAGTTGGAACCTGGCCTTATCACTTAATTTCTCTGAGTCACAGTTTTATCATCTGGAAAATGAAGGAAATGATTTGCCCGACTGCTAAGGTACCTTAGAGCTCTAATTTAGGATCCCCTCATTTTTACCTTTTTAGTTTCTCTTAACCCTGAATCCTAAACAGGTGTTCATGGGGCACGAGACTCTGAATGCTATGTATAAAATAATTTTTTGTGACATTAAAAATCATTAGAATGGCCCCAAGGTTAAAAGGAATGAATCAGATGGATTAGCTCCATAGCTTTAAATTAACTTTAAATTAATGTAGGGTCCTTGCCATATGGAAATGAAAAACACAGGGTACACTATCTTCCAGAAATAAAAAAAGGTTGTGAGGTAAGTAGCCAGAGAATGTTAGGTAAGATCCAAAAGTTCTGTAGATGCTTGTCCACATGCTTTATGTTACATGGTAAAACTACCAAGAGAGGTCCTAGGGTCACTCTGCTAGCTCTCTCATTTATAACTTTGGATGGGAAAGAAGGGAAGGGAAAGATTTGGTTTCTCCTCCGCACCAACCCTGAAATTGCACATGGCCTGTCCCCTAAAGTTTCTATCCTCTTGGAAACCTACAGTATCTCAAAAGGGCATGTTAGGACAACAAATAAATAAGATGGAGAGGAAGGGTAAGGTAAATACCTTTCTTTACTTTACTATATGAAATGCTTTAGATATATTTTACTAATGGTACAAAACCTTTTTGTTCTCACTTAGAATATAAACGATGCTTTCATCACATTGTAATACAGTAGTTTAGAGATGTAGTTCAGTGTTCAGTTTGTTTTGATATTCCGCTTCAAAGGTTGTCATGACTTATAAGGTTCATAGGTTCATACAGAAGTATGTAATTGGCTGTGCTTATTAAATTGTGATAATCATTTTTCATTCCTTTAATGCAAAGGATCCTCCAAGCTTTTCTATAATGGCATTCAAGGAAATCCAGATTGCTCATACAACATTATTAGTAGGGGCAGAGCTGGGCATTTCTCCCACAAAGTTGCCTATGTTCAAGTAAGGGTTTGTAAAAGCTCGTTATAATATAGTTCAAAAGCTAAAAAAGAGAAGCCAGACATCCTTTGTACAAATCACATGTGAACAACAATTTCCCCTACAACACCTACTACAAGTTTTTAATCCATTCTCTGTGGGAAAATGTCCATTAAGAGCAAAGCCACCACCTCCCCAAACAGCTTCCCGTTCTGCTCACCTCTGTGCTCTTTCTACCTGTTGCTCCTGATCCCAGCTCAAGGGATGAAACAGAACAAGCCCTTAAACTAATTGATGACGACTACCATGCCCCCTCTAAGTCTTCCTGTCTTTAAGCTAAAAATCCTCAGTACTTTCAACTGACCCCTTATGCCATAAACTTCCTATCTTTTTTACTTTGGATGCTCTCTGGCAAACAACAATAAGAACATTCACAAAGTCCTTTAAAGTCTGCAAAAAGCTTTATGAATATTTTCTCATTTTACTCCAAACAACCTTCTTGTGTGTCAGAAAGTTCTGAATCCAATTGTTAAAAAAAAGGATAATACTGAATTATTTTGCAGCTGAGTAACATGAGGGAAGATGTAAATTTACTAGTCCAATGTCAACAAAAATCTTCAAGTAATTGATGGACCCTTTGCATTAAAGGAATGAAAAATGATTATCACAATTTAATAAGCATAGCCAATGACATACTTCTGTATGAATCTATGAACCTTTTAAGTTATGACAACCTTTGAAGCGGAATATCAAAATAAACTGAACACTGAACTACATCTCTAAATTACCGTATTACAATGTGATGAAAGCATCGTTTATATTCTAAGTGAGAACAAAAAGGTTCTGTACCATTAGTAAAATATATTTAAAGCATTTCATATTTATCTCATCCTTACAAAATTTCTATTTGTGAAAATTTTATAAAATACATATTATTAATCCAGTTGTACATACATAGTAGAGAGCACTAAACAGTTTCTACTGATAGTAAAACGAGAGTAACAATACCTACAATACCACCGACCTCAAGAAGTGTCCTGAGGCTCAGATGAGGTAATGTATGTATGTATGTATGCATGTATGCAGAGCATTCTACAAATCTTAAAGGGGTCTTAATGTGAGTTCTGACTATTAGGTCCCAGGAGGTCATGCAGGTAGACATTCTTTACTATTTTTACATGAGACAAATAAGAATACGCTGATACAGTTAATGGAATCAAACAGATATTTACCATGCTGTTTAGTCAGCGTCACACTGGGGTCACAAGAATGAGTTTGGTGGGGAAGACACTAGCAGTTGGGGTAGGGGATCAGGAAGATTTCCAAAGCACTTTATCATACATAATGTCCCAAGAGTCTTGGTGCAGTCTGAAGCTTTACTAGCTGTAGATCTAATTGGATCCTCAATACAACCCCATGAGGTAGGTACCATCATCTCCAATTTACAGAGGAGGTAACTAAAGCTCAGACAGAATAAGTGACTTGCCCAGAATCAAGTTAGTAAAGGTCTAAGGCGGGACTCAAACCTACGTCTTCTGACTCCAGGGACAACTCTCTCTATACTGTAACTCTGATATCTGCACAAACTCCTAAATCCAAAAGAGACCAAAAGAGATTCCACTCTGAATCTGGAAAGTGTTAAATGTGACCGTGTGCGCGCGCGCACACACACACACACACACACACCCAGAAAAGAGTAGAAAAGACTGAAACAAAAGGGTGTGGAACTTACTACCCCTTCCTCCCTAACCACCCTCAAGTTATCTGTATTTGTTCTCTTTAGATTGATTCTTTTTAGAGTTATGTGTGTCTTTCTTTCTCCTTGTGAGTAGGGATCATTTTGTCGTTTGAATCTTTATGACCACAACCTGGCGCAGATCTTGACACTTGAAAAGTACTTCTAAAATATTTGTTGATTGCTTGAGAAGAGAAAAATTTCCCAGTCATGCTGGGAGAAAAATCTGAGTAGTCCTCCCTTAATGGCCTCAAAGGACGTTCCCAGAACAATTTTGCAGAGGAAAGAGATGTCACCAATGGGGTAAACCCCTCAATGAAAGAAATAAGCAAAAGGACAGATTCCTTTGCCAATTAGCTACTCTATTTACTAACATTTTGACTCACATATCCAGTTTGTCTTCCCTATCACATTCCTTTCACCCCACCTCAGACACAAACTGAGAAGAAAATCAATCGTGAGAAATGTCTCCATAATTTTTCTCTCTGTTGAAGTAACCATATGGTGGCATAGATGTCTCTAGATGGAATGAGCCCTGTCCTTGTTAGATGGATATATGGTAAATAAAAGGACTTATTGGGATGCTTGATTTAGGCTCTAGTGGGGGAAGGAAAAGCTAGTCAACAACTCCCTCTTCCACCTCCCACTCAAATGCACTGCCATATTGTCCATTCCCCTTTTTTTGTGGTTTTCCTTCTAAATCCCCTAGGTTGGGGGCATAATGTTCTCCCCCCTTCCCCCGTTCCTAGCTCCATCACTTAAAGGGATACAATAAGAGATAGGTGGAGTTGTAACAATAACCTGGACTTTCATCTTCACCAAAGGTGCTTAAGATACAAATAAACTACTGCAGGCATCCAAGTTGCCAAGAAGTAGAAAGGATAAATAAATGAATATTCACAATAACAATTACTGAATTTTTTAAAATTAAGGCCCAATAATGATGTTCTCTCTTTTAACATGATTACCAAGAAACCATCCGTAAGAAGCAAAACTGATGGTAAAATTGCCAAGCTAATAATTATCAACTGCAAGAATAGCTCTAAAATGTTAAGTAATGTTAATCCAGCTAATGGCAGTCTAACTGACCCTAAAATGAATATGCAGATGCTACAATGATGAGAACAAATATATTATAATACTTAATATATAACTACAATTTTATGTTATCATGTTACCATAAAATGTATGCTTTGATACACTGCTAAATAGTTAGCAACTTCATGCAAAAAAAATGAGCGGGTCATGTTACGTAGTCTCACCCGTCCTCCCGCTCAGTACTTCCGTCTTATCTTGGAATTCCAGGTTCCATGAAAAGCATTCCCATCATACGCAGGAGAAAGGAGGATACCTTTCTTCTTTAAAGTTGGTAAGAATCACAATCATAATATCTCCTCTTCTTAGCTAATGGTCCTTGCTAACACAAAATGTGTGTGCACACTCAGGTGAGTGCATAACCAAACAAGATGATCCTAAGAAGTTTTCAAGCTTGAAGCAGATGTCATCTACTCCAACTAGCTCATGCTATAAAAGAGGGACTCAGGCCCACAGAGGACAAAATACTTTCCTAAAATAATTTATCTGGTTAGTGGCACAGAACCCAAGTCTCTTAATTCCTAGCGTATTGCCCTTCTCCTCTATAGACCTCCTCCCCCCCACCCCCTTTTTCCTCTGCCTCCCCTGGGCTCTAGGGAAATAGAACCTAGGGTCCTTTTGTTATTTATCTCAACACACACTCAACATGACACATTTAGAGTGGTGCTTTCTGAAAACTTAGTCTTTTTCATTGTTTGAGCTGGACTTGTGGTATTTTGAATACTGCCACACAAGAACTAAAATTTTTTTTGTCATTTCTTGAAGAGTTTAAAGAAACAATATTAAAATGCCATCCTCTATCACAATTAAAGGTAGTTGGATGTTTTTCCTCCATATTTACATATAGAGAATTCTGATTTGAAAACCAATAAAACAAACTATTTTGTGTTTCAAAAATAGGGGTGTTTTGGGTTTTTTTTGCTCTTGTTACTTCTGGTCTCTTTCTGTCTCATAAAGTGAATACTGTTGGCTCTGTCAGAAAGTTCTGGATACTGCTCAACAGACAAGACAAAAGAGCCATCACAGCCTTGTGCCCTCCCAATTCTCAGAAGCTGCTGCTTCTCTCCGTCTGTCCCAGATCACAAGTACTAGGACACACACATTTGAATGCAGGTATAGTGATGCTACGGAAAAGAGCACCTTAACTACTGCCCTTAAAACTAAAAAAATCACAGGCAAAGTTCTCATAGAAGCTGCACACTACTTAGAGCAGGATTTGGAAACAACCTAGTCATTTCAGCTAAAGATGGATATGCCAAGATACCAGCAATTAAGATGAGAATCAAGAAAAAGATCTCATTTGTGTTATGTGCAGAGGAAGTCTGAGTAGTAGCTACAGTTGGTAAGCAGCGTCCTCCTGAACATGTGTGAACTGTAGGCTGTGGAAGGGAGCAAAGTCCTAACTGATGACTATAACCCTTGCTCATTTACTTCACTTGTTCCGGGTTGGTCCAACTCTTAAGTATACTAGGTACTCAACAAAGAGTTAGGAACATATATTAAAGGCCTCATTACTACAGAATTTCATAGCAAAGAAAACCATCTAACAGTACAGATTGCAAAGTGGATTCCTAATGAAATAGTCTGATAAGCATTTACCCTAAGAAATGCAAAATTAGATGAGTTCAGCTCAATATTTTGGTGCATCTAACAAACTCTGGGGCAGCTAGGTGGTGAAATGGATAGAACACCAGGCCTGGAGGCAGGAAGACTCCTCTTCATGAGTTCCAATCCAGTCTCAGACACTTACTGACTGTGTGACCCTGGGCAAGTCACTTAACCCTGTTTGCCTCAGTTTCCTCATCTGTAAAATGAGATGGAAAAGGAAATGGCAAACCCCTCCAGTATCTTTGTCAAGAAAATCCCAAATGGGGTCACAAAGAGTCAGAACACAACTGAAAAAGGACTGCACACACATCAAACTCTATGTATACTAACCTATTTATCATTGTCACATGTCTCTGCATCGGCACTTCTCTGGACACTCCACTTCCAAGGGCAGGGGGCAAGGTATATGGTGAAATTTCATTACCAGATTTGACACCTTTTTCTCTTAAGAGTGTGGGTTTTTTGCTGTCTCTTTCAGACTCTGAAGAAAATCCTGGTTGTCTGAGTGTTGCTTTTGGTTTTCCTACAAAAGAAGACATATATACAGGAACATATAAGCTTCCTAAAACTCAGGATTCATTCTATCAGATCTGCCTACTTTTAGGTTAATGCACAAACTCCTCAGTTTAACTAACATTCAAGGCCCTTCCTTATCCTACCTTAACTAACTAACCATCTTCCATACTTACTCCACTTCAGGTCTCAACACTGTTCTTCAAACATACTATCTTCCTTCCTGCCTCCATGGTATTCCCTGGTCTCTCAACCACTTCCATGACTGCTCCAGCTTAATACCTGACTCCCCTCACTTGTCTAGCCTTTCCCAAAGAACTTTACCTATTAAGGGCCAGGTACTATTCTCAGGGACTGGGGATACAAAGAAAAGTGAGTATCTTGCCTCAATGAGCTGACATTCTATTGGCAGAAACAGCATGTCCACATATAAGGATATAAAAAAGACAGGGATAAGGATTGGACCTGTGACTTCACTGACATAGGGGAATCCTGGGTGAGGAAAATCACTCTACCAGTACAGATTGGCACCTTCTCTACAACCTCAAGTCTTGGAGCATTAGGAGTGAAGACACTTGTCCAAGGTCACAAGGCCAGCATGTGTTAGCAGTGTATATTGAACCCATGTCCTCCCTAAATTAAGGCCAGCTCTCTTATCTACTATGCTACATATAAATCTTTTGTTACAAATATCTCTCATATAAATATATATGCAAAAGAAATTCAAGATAATATCTGGGTAGAGATGCTACCAGTTTAGGGGAGAGTAGGAATCAGGAAAGGTGTCTTCTTTTTTAAAAAATTTATTTACTATTTTATTTTTCCCCAATTCCATGTAAAAACAACTTTTAACATTTGTTTCTAAGAATTTGACTTCTAAATTCTCCCCCGCCCTCACTGAAAAGGCAAGCAATTTGACACAAGTTCTACATGTGTAGTCAGGTAAAACACATTTCCATATTAATCATGTTGTAAAAGAAAATATAGACAAAACCAAAACAAAATCCCAAGAAAAATAAAGTAAAAAAGTATGCTTTGATCTGCATTCAGACTCCATCTTCCCCAGACTTTCTTGGGAATAGACGGCATTTTTCATCTGAAGTCCTTCAGAGTTGTCTGGGATCACTGTAAATAAATACTGAGAATAGCTAAGTCATTCAGAACTGATCATCTAACAAAATCGATATTACTGTGTCCAATGTTCTCCTGGTTCTACTCATTTCACTTTGCATCAGTTCACAGAAGTCTTTGCAGGTTTTTTTTAGGGCATACTGTTCATCATTTTTTACAGCACAATAGTAAGGAAAGGCTCTTCTACGAGCTCTCTGTCATTCTTGGGCACTTCAGAGGAATCACCGCTTTTTAGTGCTTAAAAAGACTTTAGAGATCATCTGGTCCAATATGCTCACCCTAGCAATGATAAACTAAGCAACTCAAAGAGGAGAAAGGTCTACTTAAGGTTATGCACAAAGTCAAGAGCAGCATGAGCATGAACCCAAGCCTTCTGGCTGCATTTCATTACACTGCTGTCCACTGTTTTATGCTGAGCATAAAATAAGTACTTAAGAAATGCTATTGATCTCACAGGTTTCATGGAATTCCAGATTTTGCAAAAACAAAACAAAACAAAAAAGTTTTACATCTAAAAAATTTATAATTTGCCAAATAAACTCTTAAATCAGAAATCTTGAGTTTGGTCTCTAGTACTCTAGCTGATGCTATTTTTCAAAAAAAGAAAGAAAAACAAACTATAATAATAAAGATACAAATAAGGCTTCACCCCTATGTGGAATTATTTCCAATTTCTTTTTGTTTTATCAGAAGTCAATCTTCCAAAAAGTCATCTTATCAAATTTCCTCTATTACAATTTTCAAATAGAATTATTAATTTCAGGGTTTTTTTCTTTGAAATGATACAAAACAGACATGTTAATGCCAGTTGGAATTTGAAAGTATTCATCTGGATCACAAATTTCTTTTTTATATAATTAACCATCTGTACACAAAATCTGACATTTCCAGCACATACACAAACTTACCTTCTAGGAAAAACGGCATTGCTTTCTTCACTCTCATCTGACAATTCACTTGCCTTCCTGTTTTTCTTTTTGAACTCCTCTGGCGTGCTACCAATTGAGCAATTCGGGCTGTCTCTGTGCAAGCCACAGCATAGCAAGTTATCTGATTGTAGGAAGCAAGGAAAAAAGTTTGAGATTTAAAATTTCTTTAAGGAGTAAGTGAAACAAATAGACCTGAGAAAAAGTATACACATACAAATTACGCAGCATCCCTTTTAATTACTCTCAGTAATATTACTCCAGCAAAAACACATTTTTAGCATATTTCACAACCATCTTGCCCAAAGGCTTTATTAATTTCATTACTTGGTTTCAGAATCATATCACAATGCTGTTCTTCATATATAATGATGATATGCTAGATGGCCAGTCATAGAGACTATGGCTACACTGAGTCATTTTTTTCAATAGCAGTTAAGGCTTTTTACTGATTTCTCTCTTTTTCTGGTCCCCTTTGTAACACAGTTCTGCAAGACAGCACAATGGGACAATTTGTAGCCATGAAACACAACGAAGCCAACTGGGTCATACATGAAATAATAATGATAACACTAACTAACACTTACATAGGCTTTCAAGGGCTGCAGAGCTCTTTATGTATATACATTATCTCATTTGATCCACACAACAACCCTGTTAGGTAGCTGTTGGGATTATTTCCATTTTACAAATTAGGAAACTGAGAAAGAGAGAGGTTAGAATGTGGGATGACAATAGGCCAATTTCATCATGAGTAGGCTCTTAGCTTCTAGGTATCCATACAAAATATCTACCATTTGGGAGAGAATTTCCCTCAGGTACACTCACTAGCTGTCAAGATCCATACATGTCCACATTACTTTCAATGCTTTGTCAGCTAACCTACTTTGTTCTTCTGACTTTTTACACACTACTAACATTAACTTAAGCATCAACGGTCCTGTGCCATCAAGTAAACTTAGGCTCACATTATGTACATCACACTTTTAAATTCATTTTTTAAATCAACTGAAAGTTTATTTTAAAATTCTGACACCCACAAAAATAAAAGCTTACCAATATCTTGATATTACTACTAATTACTTATTGATTATCCTACTATTAAATCAAGAACAGAAGGTAAGAGGTTCTAGACAGTGCTTTATGTAATCACAGGTGCACCCCATTTTACTAGCCACTCCATTACTGCTGAGTTCAAGTCATTTGTTGAAAAATATCAGTAACTTAAGTTATAAGCGAAAAAGATGCATGAGAAAAGACTAATGGGAGTCCATAGTATAGGATTAAAAAAGCTCATGGAATCTTTGGCTGCATTAACAAAACCATCAGGCACAGAATGAGGAAAGTGGCAGTCCCACAGCATGTGCTCTGCTCTTGTCAGAACATATCCAAAGAGGAAGAATCTCCTCTGGATGCCCCACTGAAGAAGTGACCATGGCAATCTGGCAAACCAGCAGAGTGGGGAGAGGACAAAGATCTGCTGGTGCACTGGCTCGAACAGGATAGCAGTCTTTAAATATTTGAAGAGCTGTAAAAGAATTAGACTTATTCTGTTTGGTCGTTCAGGGCAAAACTGGAATTAAAGGATCCAAATTACTGAAAAGAATATTAAGTCTCATTGTAGAAAAAAATATATACCCAAGTCCCTAACAATTACAGTTGTCCAAAAATGAAATGGGCTACCTCAAGTAGCACCCATGGTACCTCATTTACTATATATAAAATGTACTTGTGGTCGCTGTATGAAACTTTGCTGGGAATGTTTTACAAAGAATCTGTACTTTGAATGAGTGTTGGACTAGATTATTATTTCCCAACGCAAACTATAGTGCAGATCAGGGTGAAATATGTAAATATTCTCAATCATGGAATATTTCGCTTTCAGTCAGTTCACTTTCAGACTTCAGTGTAAGAGTGCTGACCTGATCAGGTGTGAGGACCAGGAACCAAACAAAAAGAGAAAAAGAGAAGTGGAAGGAGGAAGAAGGAAAAGGAAGAAGATAGCATTCATTTTTGGAAATTCACAGGTTTTTAAAATGTAATCACCTTGAAAATAAAGTTTTATGGACTAGTAAAAATGGACTGGGCCAATTTCTTATATCTATGATTCTGTGAACTTTTGAGATGTCACGTTTTCATTTAATTCACATGGCATATATATGTATATATGTGCAATTACCTTCTTACCTCTCCAGATCTACTGATCTCTATTCTGACAACTGCTGGCACACTTCTCAGATATGCCTCTAAAGTAGGATATCCTAGTTGTTTGAATGGGATCCAATCACCAGTCAAGGATTTATATTCCCCTTGTAGCCGGGGTAATGCTATTCCATTTTTATGGGATTGCAGAACAGCCCGAAGCATCTTTGCAACCAAGTCTGCTTCCAGCATCTTCACCTGTGATTAATAAGAACAGAAATTCATGGCAACATGATTCATCATTCCACAAATTTACAATTAGAAAGGAGTTGACACATAAATTATAAAGATATTATATAGGAGATATAAACAATGGCTATTCTACCATTAGAATAAATACATTTCTTCTTGGTTTTGTGGGCAGCAAGTCTATCAACACTCCACTGGGGGTTAGCACACTATTTTGTTGGTGCACTTCTCCTCCTCTTGCTTCAGCTGCTTTCACAGGAAAGGGGAGAGGAGAGAGGGGACAGCCCCTTCTTGCTCAGGAGATGGTGACTTCATCTTCAGTTAGGTGAAAGGGAAAGGAATTGGATGACAGGGAAGGGTCAGAACACAGCTGTAATTTCATTGCCATTACACTGATGGAGCATGTTCTAAACCCCCCAGCTTCATACACACTCTCTGAGGATGCTCTGTTATTAGAGTGCTATCTTGTAATACCCATTTACATCATGTCTCCCTAGTTTACCTTAACATTCCAAGGAAGCCTCAAGGGCAGCCTAAAGCCTGAATTCCTAAAGAAAGTCAAACTTCAAGTAACTGAAAAACCAATCAGAGTTCACAGAAGAGATGATGGACCATACCTCCCTTCCCCATAACAGGGAGGTAAGGAGAAAAGGGTTGAATGTTATGTGAACTACCACATATGCTCATTATATTGGATATTTTTGTTCTCTTTATCACAGAGGAGGGCTTCCATCCCTGCCCCCCTCCATCTTGACATGACTGTGATACAAAAACAAAAGGCATCAATAAAACTGAATTAGAAAATAACATTTCAAGAATTTGTAAACTTTGCACATTCACACCTTTTTTCCACCCTTTCTGTAGCACATTATTTCATGGACATACTTTTTGTCAACACACACCCCTAAGATGGAAGTCTGTCAGGGTTCATCACACTGAAGTCAACCTGGTGATGGGTCTCTCTCTCTGAGTTTCACTAACCTGGTACTCAGATAAAAGATAAGTCCATCACTGGCCCCATACTTGAAACCTTTCCATTTCTACTTATATAAAATAGACTTCTATTAGTTATAATTCTTCAAAGGACTTATCTAGTTTCTAAATACATAAATTGACACTTTAGTAGAATGAAGAACTGCTTTTCAAATAATATTCCAATACTTCACTGTTATTTCATTGATGTGGAATTTCTACCAATGATGCAGATTAAAAACCTGTGCAACTCTTGTCAGTTTCCTTCCATAGTTCAAAACATGAAATTTACCAAATATTCTTTCCACTTTCCTGACATTATAAGCATACCCATGGAGTCATTGGCTATCCCTCCCTTTCACCAATGCATCTCTTTCAATTTATACATTTTTTTGATGATGTCTGTTGTATGACATCTTTCCTGAATGAATCTTTGTAAAGTGTTGTAGTCTGCTGAGACCCACAATTTATCTCTCCATTACCCTTTGGGGATATGTGACTTCAAAACTTCAGAGACTGTACATGCTTGCAGACTTGTAGCCATACATCTTTCATGGAACAATATTGGTATTTGAAACATAAGCCTCTGTTTCATGAGAAAGCTTCAGGTCATTAAAGGAATTATGCAACTTCCCAACTGTTGTCCTCCTCCTGTTCAATTCTTGAGTCAGCTCACAATATTTATCTGTACTATCTATCAAAGATAAATATACTGTTAGATGAGCTGTAAATCTATCTGAGCCAGATTAAAATGTAATTGAGAAATAGTTAACAAAATAAATGAAAATATAGCACAACATAAGGTGAATCTGTGTTTTTTGTCAATATCTCAGGGCTCGAATTCTATTTTGAGTTTGAGATAATTGGTGGTTTTTCGAGAGGAAGAGATAGGTCAAACTCTTTTGCTCATGTACAGTAAGACCCAAGCCAGCTAAAAACTCCTTGAGGATGGAGACTTTTGTTTCTGTCTTTGCATCCCCAGTGCTTCAGCACAGCGTCGGACCTATAACTTTTGATATTTCCATGGACGAGATTTGTCATTTCATTCATGTGAGTAGTTCTCCATCAGCAAAGATCATAACCCATCGATGCCTTCTTGTCCATACGTTCCTATAAACTCTCTACAGGTTGTGATTACAGTTTTGGGGAGCAGGGGTGGAGGGATATCAGTTTCCTGTCTTTCAACATCATATGGCTACAACATGGGCTGTCCATCTATTTTTCCCTCACTCTTACTACATAACTGGTCCCTTTTTTTTCCAGTCACATAGTCCCTTTGATATTCTGTATGGTTTTTCTCCCCACATATTTTGCCAACTATTTTTGCCTACTATAAGTCTCTCCATTGTTCTTTGAGTGATCCACAATCGTGATTCCTTAGCAGTTTGCTGTACTCTGTGACCTATGGTCATGTAATATGACTGGAAGAACACCGGTATTAAAAAAAGTTATGGATTTTCTATTTCAGGAAAACTACAGATTCACCTTAGGATGAGCTATATTTTCATTTATTTTGTTAAACATTTCTCAATTACATTTTAATCTGGCTCAGATAGATTTACAGCTCATCTAACAGCATATTTATCTTTGATAGATAGTACAGATAAACTAAAGTGCTCTAGAATTTCCCAAATGAAATCCATCCTGTTTCCTTCTCTTTATTCAATTTTAGGTCCAGTTCACTTTCCAGTTACTCTCTGGCTGTCTTCAAGACATTCCTCCAATGGCCTCTTCAGCTCTAGTCCTGGGCACTGCACTATGAATGGTCAGAATTCTCCACAATTAACTGCTTCTCTCTGGTAAGCTATGCATAACCAAGCAACTCTGCCCTTCCTTTAAAGAAAATGTCAATCAACTACTTACCATTTACACTAACCATCCTAGGGATTTCTTTGTCCCTAACACTCTACCTTGAGCACCACTCTCCTGCAGGTGTTTTCTCTTATTAGAAAGTTTCCTGAGGAAAAGTATTGTCTTTTGTATTTGTATCTCCAATATTTAGCAAGCTGCTTGGCCCATATTAAGTGTTTAATAAGGGTTTTTCCTCCTCTCTTCATTCCAGCAGCAGCGGATACATCAAATATATGGTCAGTCCAGCCAACTGCATATTGTGGTTTGGACAAGATACATTTTTCATCCACTTAAGTTTTCCTTCTCTGCAAAGCATAACCTTTGAGTGGTTATGGATCTCATTTAGGGGGCTTTGGTGTGTTCCAAGGTCTGATGCAATTGATACCATACCATTCACAAATAGAGCTGTTGGAAAGAACTCTCTACTTACAGAGAATCTATCATGCATTTGGATTCTATGCTGTGTATACTCCATGACAGTAACAAACATTTTGAGTAGATATATGCCTCCTTGTTTCATGCTTTCTCGATGTTAATAACTAGAGTGGCAAAGTTCTTTTTAAATCTGTCAAGAAAACTAAGATTCTGACATATACATGGTAAACACTTTCTCAGGGAAAGGCCTTTAAAGTACTATTTTTACTCTATCAAATAAAGTGATTTTTTAAAAAATAGTCAACAAACAATCAGCATAATGGGATCTTCTATTCTTTATACCTTCTAAGTCAAATGTGTGACTGTAAAGTTATGGTCTACTGGAGAATATTAGAATTTTTTTAAAGTCCTAAATTTTTCACCAAGGATATCCCTAACATATGTATACATTATCATCATACAGACATTGCAGAGATGAAAAAGTAGGCACATGGTTGGGAATTATTATTTCCATTGTTTTCTTTTAGTGGTGACAATATCCATATCTTCAGTATCTTTCTCTCTTTTCAAATATCTTAAGAATCAACCCCTCAGTTCCTTCAAAAGTGTGCTGCCTTCAGTCTGGACCTCCTCTGTGAATAACTGGTCTGGTTCAGAGTTCTTACTATCCTTTTTTATTAGTGCTATTTTTATTTCCTTAGGCAATACATTGGGGACTATGGTGTTAAATCCAAACAGTTTGTTGTAGATACATTAACATATGTTTTCCCTTGATTTTCATTTGCTTATTGTCCTAGTAACATCTTTAAATATTCTCGGGATAATATGATATAGCTTTCTCTCATACCAGGTCTTCTTGGTTGGCCACTAGCCGACGATTTCTGTGGCCATGGCAAGCCATGAAACAAAATGTCCTTCCACATAATTGACACTTAGTAGATATCTGTTATGGTGAACCAAATTCATCTTTCCTAGCCTCCCAACTACCTCCCTCTCCCATTTAGAAACCTGATTGTTATGGACCTTTCAAACTCAACATTTCCAAGACAGAATCCATTATTTCCCCCCCAAACCCAAACTTCTACCAAACCTCCCTGTCTTTGAAGGGCATCTAATCCTTCTAGTCCACCTGGTCTGCAACCTCAGCATTATTCCTGACTCCTCACTCTTCCTCACCCCATATATCCAATCAATTGCCAAACCTTGCCATAACTAGCTTCACAATACTTCTTGTATTCTTTTCTCACTGCTCTCACACAACCATAACCTTTGTTTAGGCCTGTATTACCTCTGATCTAGACTACTGCAATGGCTTCTCTAATTGTTCCTTGTCTTCCCAATCCAATTCATCTTTGATGTAAACACTAAAGTAAATGCTGATATGACATTACTCCTATATGCAAGGGCTCCAGGGGCTTCTTATTGTTTCTAGAATAAAATACACATTTCTATTTTTTTTTTTTAGTGGCTTTAACGTGCTGGCTTTCTAGCTTACTTCTCGATTATTCCCCCTTTCCTGAAGGGTTCAGTCAGAATGTCCTTATTGTTCCTCATGCACAATATACTCCCTTTCTGTGTCTCTACCCAAGTCTGTAGCACACTTTCTCCCCTTACTTCCACATCTCACAGAACCCTTCGCTTCCTTCCAATCTCAGTTCAAACACCACCTTCTACATGAAGATTTCCTGATCCCTGCACCTGTCTATTCCCTCCATCTGTAACTGCTTTGTATTTAACTACCTTATATATTTATTTTGCATTTATTCGGTATACACACAGAAGTGAAAAAGGATAGCTCAGTGGCTCAATAGCCTTGAAGACAGGAAGGTCTGGGTTCAAGTCTTTAAACTTCTTAGTGCTCTAGGAAACTCTGAGCTGTGGAGAAGGTGACAATTTGCGTTGGAGAGGCAGTTTCCTCACCTGCACCAGTGAAGTCATCCCTATAACTGTACATGTATGTGTTGTCTTCCCAAATAGGACAGAAGCTCCCTGAGTGCATGGATTCATTTTGGGTGTTCTTACCCCCAGCACTCAGCACAGTGCTTGGAACATAGCAGACACTTCATAGAGGCTTGCTGACTCATTGATACTCTTTCCACAGTATCTTCCTACTGTTTCTTCTGTTGAAATGTCTCCAGTTTGCCCTTCGTGCCATCCTCGATGACATTAGCCTGGTCTTACCACACCACCAAACTGGCTTCATCATCTACCTCCACAACACTCGGAGTTATAATTCACCCATACTCTGCCAATATTTTCTCTGTAATGTCTCTTGAATCCACTCCCTTCTACAGTCATAATCCATGCCCTAGACCTAAAACACCCCTGGCTTTTCCAAGTCTCTTGTTATAAAAATCATAATCTATCTTTAGTTTTCTCCCCTCAAAGCTAAAGGATTAAGAATTGTCTTCTTTAAACACTCTTTTGATCATATCACCAGCTTGCTAGAAATGTAAAGGAGATCACTTAGATGAAGTTCATGTTCTTCATCATGTTGTTTAAGGGCCCACTTATTAAGCTGTAGTCATTTGTCTCTGTTTCGTCCAACCTGGAATGTCCTCCAACATTTCCCTCCCCTCAAATTAACTTTATTATTAATAAAAGATCCTAAAAGAGAAGTACTGTTTTCTTTGTCTCCTCTGTCACACATACATGATTCTACATATCATAAAAGCAAACACCAGTTCTGGTTCACATTAATAAGAACTAATAAGATTGAAAGATTTTTGTTAATGAATTTGCTGGGAAGTAGAATTTGCTGGGAAGTAGAATTTGCTTTTATGAGTAAGCTCCCTAGCCACACATTAATTTCTATTCAAATGAACAGGTCATTAAAATTACTTTCAGGTTAATGTGACCTATCTCTAAAGTCCTTTCTAATTCAACAACTCCCTGATTCTAAATAACAGATGACTGATTCATAATTAATTGTTAAGGAAAATGAGGTTTGTTTTTTTTTAAATTTCAATTTTTTCCAATTACATGGAAAAGCAATTTTCAACATTAAAAAAATTTAAACATTAAAAACATTTAAAAAAGCAACTGAGTTCCAAATTCTCTCTTTCCCTTCCTCCCTTCCCACTGAGAAAGCAAGAAATTTTATATGTATTAAAAATGTGCAGTCATGTAAAACATATTTCCAAAATATGCAAAAGAAAACACAAGCAAAAAAAATTCAAAGAAAAATAAAGTACAAAAAGTATGCTTTGATCTGCAATTAGACTCCATATGCTCTTTCTCTGGAGGTGGAGAGCATTTTTTATCATAAGACCTTCAGAACTATCTTGGATCATTGCATTGCTAAGTCATTCACAGTTGACTGTTGTAAAATATTACTGTTACTGTGTACAATGTTCTCGTGGTTCTGTTCATTTTATTCTGGATCAGTTCATGTAAGTCTATCCAAGTTTTTCTGAAAACATCCTGCTCATCATTTCTTATAGCACAATAGTATCCATCACAATTTAGCCATTTTCCAATTGACGGGCACACCCTCGATTCCCAATTCTTGGCCACCATAAAAAGAGCTGCTATAAATATTTTTGTACAAATAGATCTCCTTTTCTAATCTCTTTGGGATAGAGACTGAGTAGTGGTACTGCTGGATTGTATTGCTGGGTATGTACAATTTGATTGTCCTTTGGGCACAGTTTCGATTTGCTCTCTAAAATGGTTAAATCAGGTCACAACTTCACCAACAGGGTACTGCTATCCCAATTTTTCCACATTCCCTCCAACATTTATCATTTTCCTTTTCTGACATATTAGCCAATCTGATAGGTCTGAGCTGTTATCTCAGAGTTGTTTTAATTTGCATTTCTCTAATCAATAGTGATTTAGAGCAATTTTTTTCATATGATTATCGTTAGCTTTGATTTCTTTATCTGAGAACTACCAGTTCACATCCTTTGAGCATTTATCAACTGGGGAATGACTTATATGCTTACAAATCTGACTCAGTTCTCAATATATCTGATAAATAAGGCCTTTATCAGGGACAACTTCTGTAAAAAAAATATTTCCCATCTTTCTGCTTTCCATATATGACCTTGGTTGTATTAATTTTGTTGGTATGAAACCTTTTAAATTTAATAGTCAAAATTATCCATTTTACATCTCATGAGGCTCTATCTTTTATTTGACCATATATTCTTCCTTTATCCATAGATCTGACACATAACTATTCTATGCTCCCCTGATTTATTTTGGTATTCTCCCTTTTTGTCTAAATCATGTACTCATTGGTATGTGGTATGAGATATTGGTCTATACTTAGTTTCTGACATACTGTTTTCTAGTTTTCCCAACAGTTTTTGTCAAATAGTGAGTTCTTGTCTCAAAATCTAGGGTCCCTGGGCTTATCAAACACTAGGTTACTATGGTCATTTACTACTGAGATCTATGTCCTTAATCTATTCCACTCCATTTCTCAGCCAGTATCAGACTGTTTTGATGATTACTGCTTTATAAAATAGTCTGAGATCTGGTATGGCTAAGTTATCTTCCTTCACTGTTTTTTTTTTTCATTAATTCCCTTGATAGTCTTGACCTTTTGTTCTTCCAGATGAATTTTATAATAATTTTTTCTAGCTCTATAGAAGAACTTTTTGGTAATTTGGTATGGTACTGAATGAATAAATTTAGGTAGAATTATCATTTTTATTATATTGGCTGAGCCTATCTATGAGCAATTAATATTTTTCTAATCGTTCAGATTTGACTTCATTTGTATGAAGTGTTTCATAATTGTGTTCCTGTAGTTCCTGTGTTTGTCTTGGAAGGCAGATTCCCAAGTATTTTGTATTATCTGCAGTTATTTTAAATAGAATTTCTTCTTCTAGCTCTTGATGCAAGGTTCTGTTGGTAGTTCACAGAAATACTAATGATTTATGTGGGTTTATTTTATATTCTGTAACTTTGCTAAAGTTGTTAATTATTTCAACTATAGCTTTTTAGCTGATTCTCTAAGAATATTACCACATCATCTGCAAAGAGTGATAGTTTTGTTCCCTCAATGCCTATTCTAATTGCTTCCATTTCTTTTTCTTCTCTTATTGCCACAGGTAGCATTTTCAGTACAATACTGAATGATAGTGGTAATAATGGACATCCATGCTTCCCCTCTGATCCTAGTGGGAAGGCTTCCAGCTTATCCTCATTACAGATAATGCTTGCTAATGGTTTTAGATAAATACTATTTATCATTTCAAGGAAAGCTCCATTTATTCCTATTGTTTCTAGTGTTTTTAATAGGAATGGGTGTTGTATTTTGTCAAGAGCTTTTTCTGCATCTACTGAGATAATCACATGATGTCTGTTGGTTTTGTTATTCATATGGTCAATTATGCTAATAATTTCCTAATACTGAACCAGCCCTTTATTCCTGTTACCAATCCCACCTGGTCATAGCGTATGATCTCTGTGAAACATTGCTCTATTTTCCTTGCGAGTGTTTTATTTAAAATTCTTACAACAACATTCATTAAGGAAATCGGTCTACAGTTTTCCTTCTCTGTTTTGCTCTTTGTGTTGTAAAAGAATTTGGAAGGACTCCTTCTTTGCCTATTTTTCCAAACAGTTTATATCCTAATGTGATTAATTGTTCTTTAAATGTCTGGTAGAATTCACTTGTGAATCCACCTTGTCCTGGGGATTTTCTTTTAGGGACCTCATTGATGTTTTGTTGAATTTCTTTTTTTTCCTAGGAAAGGTTTATTTAAATATTCCATTTTCTCTTCTGTTAACATGGGCAATTTATATTTTTGTAAATATTCATCCATTTCACTTAGATTTATTGGCCTATAACTGGGCAAAATTGCTCCCAATAATTGCTTTAATTTCATTTTTGACAGCAGTAATTTGTTTTTCTTCTTTTTTTTAAAATCAAATGAACTAATCAAATGGTTCATCTATTTAGGTCCTCCTGCCCCCATAAAACCAGTTCCCAGTTTTATTGGTTCAATGGCTTTTTTGACTTTCAATTTTATTAATCTCTCGTTTGATTTTTTTTTTCAGGATTGCCAATTTTTTGTTTAATTGGAGAGTTTTAATTTGTTTTTCCAGTTTTTTTAGTTGCATGTCCAATTCATTGATCTGCTCTCTCTCTATTTTATTGATATAAATTTTTACCTAAGTGCTGCTTTGGTGGAATCTCATAAATTCTGGTACATTGTCTCATTCTCTAATGAAATTATTGATTGTTTCTATCATTTGTTCTTCAACCCACTTGTTCTTTAGGATTCAATTATTTAGTCTCCAATTAATTTTTAATCTAGGTTTCCATAGCCCTTTATTGAATGTAATTTTTGTTGAATTATGATAAGATGTTTTTTAAGGTTGATGTCATAGTCAGTGAAAGACTAGTAGGTTGGGTCAATATGGACTACTGACCCACCCTGACGTGGAACAGTCATTTTTAAAATGAGATAAGTAAAAGGCCCTTCCTCCAGTTAGGTATAGCTATTTAATATGTAGCAGGTTTACCTAGAGCCACATGCTAGACACTACAGAAGGAAGAAATGGAGAGCAGGAAGAGTGGAGCTTAGATCTTGGTATTTTTTGCTTTCTAGGGAGCTTATACTTCAGTTGCCAATGAGACGTGTTAATGAAAACGAAATTACAATTCAGAGTAACTTTTAGTTAAAGAACAAAATATTTATTCAAAAATGATAGTGCAGAGAACAATATGGCAGAGCCTGCCAGATGGGCAAATGTCAAATAAATCACAAGAAAAAAAGGATGTCATATGTGGCAAGCGGCATGAACCTGTAACGGAGGAATAAGTATGAAATGTTCAAGGAGGTGTAGAGGGCAGTAGATGGTAGATGACATAGGGAGTGGTAAGAGTGTTAAGTCTCAGGATACTCCGGTCTTCCTGATTCTGGGCAGCTAGGTGGAACAATGGATAGACAGAGCACTGCGCCTGGAGTCAAGAAGACCTGAGTTCAAATGTGACCTCAGATATTTGCCAGCTGTGAGACCCTGCGCAAGTCACTTAACCCTGTTTGTCTCCATTTTCTCATCTGTAAAATGAACTGGAGAAGGAAATGACAAAACACTCCAGTATCTTTGCCATGAAAGCCAAAGAGTGGTACACGATGGAAAGAGCTAAACAACTTCCTAACTCTGATGCTCTGTCCAGTGCCACCTGGTTGCCCCAGAGTGAATGATGGAGAAGGTTTAAAAAGGTGACCTATCAAGATAGCCAACCTGGGGGCCTGGGAGAAGAGTGATCTTATTGATGCTAAAAGAGAAACTTGAACAGATCAACACAAAGGGCTAAGGAAGAAAATAAGTCCAATTGTAGGTATAAGCTTTATATGTAAGTATCCTGTAGATATCAGGAAAGATATAACACTGAGATGTTGGAAGGTCCTACATAGGGGAAGAATCTGAAAATAAAATTGGGAGTGATCTACAGCAGTAAAAAACAGAAGTGCCTTGGGGTAAGCGATGGGAACACAGGATTCATCTTTACACAAAGGCTGGAAGAACACTTGTCAGCATGTTGTAAAGGGGATTCTTTCATCGTTGTACAAAGGAAGGAGGGCTGATCTCAACTAGGCTTTTCAATACAGGGCTAAGAGAAGTTATATGGGATTGTGAACAGAACAGTAGATGCTGTGTCAAGAAGACCCAGGTTCAAATCCTGCCTCCGACACTTCCTAGCTGGGGGCTCTGGGCAAGTCACTTAATAATCTCTTTTAGAATCAGTTTCCTCATCTGTAAAATAAGGATAATAATAGTACTTCTCTCACAAAATTGTTATGATCAACTGAAACAATCTAGGTAAAGCTTGTCTGCCAAATTGAAAGTGCTAGGTAAATGTTAGCTATCATCATCATCATCATCTTCATCATCACTCTCCTTGTCATCATCCATCTTTAGCCAAGGTCATCTAACTAGCTGGAAGAACTAGGTGAGAACCTACATTTCATCAGGCCTAATCATGAACCTCTTTATATTTCCAGCCATGATAAAGTAGGTCCAAAGAATTTCCTAAACAGGCCTTCTGTGAGGGAAACTTTCCAAAGCTACTCAAGGGGACAGTGTGGGGAAAAGTACTCCTTAAGTGACCTTAAAAACAGGGTCTTTTCAGGCAGACTAATGCATCGTTGCTAGAGCTGTGAATGTGCGCACTCATTCTGGAAAGCAATTTGGAACTGTACAAAGAAAGTGGCTAAAATGCCCACATCCTCTGACCTAGAGATTCTACTGCTAGGGATATACTCCAAAGAGGTAACTGAGAAAAAGAAATGTTCCATATACAGCAAAATACTTACATAGCAGCACTTTTTATTATAGCAAAGAATGAGAAATAAAGTGAATGGTTTCTGATTGAGGAGCAGTTAAATAAACTGTGGTAGATGAACATAATGCGGTACGATTTGTTGTTCAGTTGTGTCCAATCCTTCATGACCCAAAGGCCCTTCGATCCTTCACTGTCTCCCAAAGTCTGTCCAAGTTCATTTTCCCTGTTTCCATGATATTACTGATTTATCCTATCCTCTGATGTCACTTTCTCCTTTGGCCTTCAATCTTTCCCCACATCAGGGTCTTTTCCATTGAGTGCCATTGAGTTCTTATTATGGCTTCAGGACTATTACTATCCTGAAGAAATCATGAGCATGATGAATCCAGAGAAGTGCTGACACACTTAAATGAAGTGATGCAGAGTAAAGTACGTGGAATGAGGAAACCAACACACACAATGATTTTAACAACGTAAACAGAAAGAACCATCACAAAACCACTTAAATGAACGTTTGGAAATGATAAAGAATCAGCTTGGCTCTACGGAATAAGTGTGAGAAGAAATTTCCTCCCAACTCCTTTGCAGAGGTGGGGGGAGGGGTATACATGGGCATTACACAACATTTTTTCAACATATTGATTGGTTTTGTTGAATATTTTTTCTACTTAAAAAAAAGTCTTTGCCATAAGAGATGGCTTTCTGGAAGCAGGAAAGATTGATGGGGAGCAGATGATATTTGGGCAATGATAAAACAAATAACAAAATAAACAAAAAACAAAATAACAAATAACAAAAGATATTAATCATAATAAATTCTAAATAAGGAACATGGCCTTCACTCTTCAATCCTCATGCAGTACCATTCTGAAAGCTGCTTCTTTCCCGCAGCATCCTCAGGAGGCCATTTAATGTACAAAACCATAGTTTGTGAATACAAATTCAAATACAAATTACATATTCGGCGAACTTTGGGTGTGTAATCTCTTGCTATTCCAGCAGATTCACTGTAATCCACTGTATCAGTCTTAATAGTCTATTGCCAAAGATTTCAGTCCCTGGTCACTCCATATCCCAGCCATAATCCTGGAATAACTGACTATTTACAAGTCCAAAATTTTAAATTTCTCTAATGAGTCTTCTTTTCTTTTCTTTTCTTTTCTGAGATTCCTCTTGAAGTTAGGTCCTTCCTGTCTTATTTCTCTAGGATTTACTCTCATTAAGTCTGGAGAGTAAGCATGTTGAGCAGTACCAAGCCTCCTGGCTCTAATGTAATGGGAAGAGGAGGGGCCAGAATCAGGAGGCTCTGACACTGACCCCACTGTATGACGTAACCAAATCACTAAATCTGGCTCCAGCCCTCAGTTTCCTCACCTTTAAAATGAAAAGGTTACTTTTCCAATGCTAAGAGCATATAATATGTGATCCTGAACTCACAGACATTCCCTTCAACTATTGCTTTCCCGTGCCAAGAAACAGGATTCTGAAACTTGCCCTTACTGCATCTCTCAAGCTAATAAGTAGTCCATGGCAATCTTGTCCCACTCTGTGAGGAGCTGTCTGTGCTCCCATTCTGTCTCTCTCTAGAAAGGGAGAGTAGAAATGGTGGGATGCATCTCCTTTCCAAAAAAGAGCTTGTTTTTAACTCTTCCCATCTTTTTCTGTCATTTCCTTTTTTTCACAAAGGGTGTTTTCTCATATACAGTCCTTGCAAACTTCTGTTCAATATTTTCTTCTCCCTCCCCCCATTTGAGGAAATAATGTCTACCAGGCACACAGTTCCTAAACTCACTGTCTTTCTAATATGAATACTGTAAATCTAAAAACTATACTATATTTCATACTTGTACAGTATTCCTTTACAATCTATCAATAACAATCCAAACTTGTCTCCTTTAGTGACACCTCCAAAAGAAAGAACAGTAAAATAAGATACTCATAAAAGGCAAACTTTAATTGTTATAAGAAACAATGCATAAAATGAAGAGAAGTTTGGGAAGACTTAAACAAACTGAAGCAAAATGAAGTAAGCAGACACAGGAAAACAAGTCATTACAAGTGAAGTATTGCTGTGGGTAAAAGGCTGGACCTGGAGTCAAAGAGACTCAAGTTCAGCTGTGGCTCAGACACCTTCTAGCTGTGTGACCCTGAGCAAGTCATTTATCCCTGTATGCCTCAGTTTCCTCATCTGTAAAATGAGCTGGAGAAGGCAATGGCAAACTACTCCAGTATCTTTGTCAAGAAACCCCCAAATTGGGTCAAGAAAAATTGAACATGACTATAAAAAGACTGAAAATATAAAGAATAATAACAATATAACAATGAAACTGAATGCTGTGGAATAATAACCAAGTATGGCCCCCAAGAAGAAACATAAAGATATAAAAAGGCAGTGCCTTATCTTTTTTTTTTTTTTGACTGAAAAGGGAGATTACAGGCATGGCGCACTGCATGTTTTTGTTGTACACTTGTCTCAGTTGTGTCTGACTCTTTGTGGCCCCTTTGGGGGTCCTGGCAAAGATACTGGAGTGGTTTGTCATTTCCTTTTCCAACTCATTTTATAGATAAGGGGGAAAAAGCAAACAAGGTAAACTGACTTGACTAGGGTCACACAGCTGATAAGTGTCTGAGGTCACATCTGAATTCATGAAGATAAGTCTTCCTGACTCCAGGCTCAGTCCTCTATCCACTGAACCACATAGCTGCCCCATTGCATATACTTTCTCAACATGTTGGTCAATTTTGCTAAACTATTATTTTTCCTCTTTTTTATACTTTGTTATAAAGGATGGGGCTCTGGGAGGAGGGAAACACTGATAAATGTTGGTGATTTAAAAACTAAGATAATTTTTTTTTAAAAAGAAAGGAGGCTCAGGTAAAGTGTTACTGACAAAAAAAAGTATATGTGTTTACTTAGAAGTTTCCCTTTTAAAAAATGAAGCAAGTTTTTTTTGTTCAGTTGTGTCCTAATTTTTGTGACCCTGTAGACCATATTGTCCATAGGATTTTCTTGGCAAAAATACTGGAGTGATTTGCCATTTCCACCTCGAGTGAATTAAGACAAAAAGAGGTTAAGCGTCTTGCTTGGGAAGGTCCCAAGTGTCTGAGGTCACATTTGAACTCAGGGTCTTGCTGACTCCAGGCCCTTACTCTATCCATTGAGCCATCTAGCTGCCTCGTAAGTAAATTATTTGCTGAACAGCTATAATGTGCTTTTTAACCCTGACCTCAAAAAGAATTCATAATCTACTTAGAAAGACGAATTTAATACCCCTGAAACAATTAGAGGATACTACAAGACAGAACATAATTAAAGTGCTAAATTACACAGTATACAGATGTCATATAAAAGTGCAAGGGAGATCAAAGAGGGCCAGGAAGCCTATTGAGGTAGGGAGGAAAAATGACAAATATTTAGATGACAGAGAGGAAAGCAAGATATTTCAGGAGTAACAAAAAAGGAAACAAGCTCAATATGTGGAAAACAACGAGTCTAACATGACTGGGGATGGGAGGATGCCTGTTGGGAATAGTGGGAAATGCAGTTAGATAACTAGGAGAAGGGCAGTATTACTGGGTGGACTTGAGAGGGAGAAACCTCAGCTATGAAACTACTGTGATGATCTACGTGCCACCTGATTACAGTCTGTACTAGGACGATGGGGTAAAATATCGACAGTATTTTACAACAGCTTATAAGTAGGAGGAGGAGGAGAGAGAATGTGAAAAATGAGTCTGGAATTTGTCTTCAGGATTGAGAGAATGGTGTTTTCTGGGCAATGCATCTCTCTGCTTCCCATACTATTCACTACCCAATCAATGAGGCTCCAGGTCAAGCTCACTCAAGATTGGTTTTGACTAGAGTTAAGAGGACAAATGTAGCTAAAGGAGGAAGGGAAAACTGTCTTAAAATGAAGTCCTTCTAGTTACTGCTTGTGTCATATGACGTGTATGCCTTCTTTGTCCAGGCCCTCTCAGGTCCTATCTAATTGTTGATCATCTGACCATCTGACTCACTCTTGCTCTCAAAACTCCTTTAGCTCTTCTAGTATCTATTTGCATGGACTTTGTACATCTCATTAAGTCAACACTCCGGTATTTATTTTGATCTCCATTGTTCACCTGGCAAGCAAATGACTTTTTAATAGCAATATCCTTGTATTTTTCTGTGTACCCAGCTTCCTCAATGCAAGAATTCCCCTGAATTCTTGTATTTCCCTCCCTCAGTACAGTGCAATAAGCAGAGAGACATCTAAGAGCGGAAGGAGAAGGGGATGATGATGAGTTCAGTTTGGAGAACACTGAGTTTGGAGTGAGCAAACATCCAAGGATTGTCTCGTAAGTGATGAGAGATATGAGATGAAACTCAAGTAGATGAATAACTGTTATAAACAAGGTTCTACTTTCAGCTCGGCCTTGGGCAGCTAGTTTGCTTGCATCTCCTTTCAATGCTTTGGTTTTCTATTCTCCTGGAACCTTGATCTCTAGCTTACAGGGGAAGGAGTGGTGGGAAGGGCGGATGAGGAAGGGAGGAGCAGAGAGACAGATGAAGAGAGAGGAGACAAACCTTCCCTATCCCTATAGGCAGGGGTTCTACTTTTTGTGTGTGTCATGTCCCATTCTGGCAGTCTAATGAAGCCTATGAACCCTTTCTCAGAATAATGTTTTTAAATACATAAAATAAAACACATAGAATTACAAAGGAAACTAATGATACTGAAAAACAGTTATCAGAATAACTTTAAAACACAAGTTCAGGGACCCAAGGGTTAATAAGAACACCTGCTATAGAGGGACATAATAAGGTGTCCTTGTCCTCCAGACCTGTTATCGGCAACTGTTCTGGTAGTCCTGAGAGTCCCACAGGAACACTAGGATCAACGGCTCGAGTAAAATCTTGTCCAGCTCCACATTTTCCTGTCATCCAGGGACCACTACGAAACCAGTAACTTCCCAAGCTGAACTCCAACTCCATCCTTCATTGGTTTATGCCAACACCTATAAAATTTTCTGGATACTCCAAAGACATACTGATAGGGTGCTTGTGCACTAAGACTGCCCTAAGACCATGTCTCTGGAAGGCTCCCAATCTTTCAGTAGGCCCCTGCCCTTTGAGAAAATTTTCCCTAGTTGCAAAACTCATGCACAACTGACGGTGTAATTCCCTTGTCAGGGCAGATACAGGGATACTGACCCAAGGACTCTCTTTTCACACCTGTTCCCCAACGTCCATGCCTTTGGCAGCTAAACAAAAACTGTCTTTTCTCCCTCAATGTCTGGTATCAACAAACCTTATCTCGGCAGACTCTCTGTATTGTCATATCCACAAATTATAGGTGCCTCCTCCCAAAGACACTTGGCCCCTAAAATATCCCTTGGAAGTCCTTAGATTACTTAATTTGCATCCTTGGTTCCTTTTCCCTTGTCCCTTTCCCATATGTCTTGGCATCATCCTTGCCAGCCTGCAGGTTCCCGGGGAACTTTACCCACTTTCCTAAAGTATTTCAATAAACTTTGTGACTGGACTAAGAGATGGCTTGAGTGTGTGAATTCATTCCAGGCAATACCATCCTGACATTCCTGGGGTCCCAGTACCATAAACCTCACCAATATCTAGTAGTATTTCACATCTCATAACCCTAACTATACATAATTAACACAATATTAGGTTGCATTACTTCATCTATGCTTGTCCAAGAATTAGGACACACAGAGCATAAACCCTGTATTTCAAAAAAC
This sequence comes from Notamacropus eugenii, assembly GCF_028372415.1. Taxonomy (NCBI): domain Eukaryota; kingdom Metazoa; phylum Chordata; class Mammalia; order Diprotodontia; family Macropodidae; genus Notamacropus; species Notamacropus eugenii. Next base: position 314,681,113 of record NC_092874.1, read on the forward strand.
TGTGGAGTCAGCTTTGTCATGATACAGAAGAGGATGGTTCAAAAACCCCTCAGTAGCTGGTGGGCCAACACACATGTATTCTGGTCAAAGTATCCACTTTCTACCAAACTATTCCAAGAAACCCTGAACACAAAAGGATAAGCACCGCACCACTGAAAATTCTATTACTATTTTATTTTAACAGCTAGAATCTTCAGATAGTAAGTTAAGTAAAAGAAGCTTCTGCATTAAAATAAGCTTCACATCTCTGGTTTATTCCTCCTTCTTTGATTCTCCTTGATGTTTTTCTATGATCTCCAACTTCTCCATACTGATTTTCCTCATTGATTCTGGTTGTTCAGGCTCACCTTGCTTTACTCTCAACCTCCACCTTGGTTTGCCTGGCTTCTAGTTCTGTAACCTACATTAAAAAACTCAGTCTAATAAACATTTTTAAGTACTTTCACTGCATGTACTTCAGCTTTATAGTGTCATCTTTTGGGGGTAGGGGAAGGGTTTCCTGAAATATGGAAAATAGTTTCTTTTTGTCAACCAAGAAAGATTTTTATCCTCAAGGGGCAAATTTTTCAGTCATGCTAAACCTTTTTATGATACACAGCACAACATTCTAAAATCCTGGAAGGTGCACCTTACTAGAATCAATCGTGTGCTGGAGGTAGAGAAGGTTGCCTGTGTCAGGGCGGACAAAATCTCAGCTACTACAACGTTTTCCCTTTCTCTACCCCCTTCTTACGATCATATAAGGACATATTTTCCTTTGTTACTCGCCAAAGAATATATATATGCGCGCACACACACACACACACATACAAGTACATAACATAACATATAGTAATTTAATATGTAAGAAATTTGAGTTAGTTGCAGGTTCCTAAGTGAGGACGGAAAACAAACAACCCTAAGTTACAAACAATCAACCCCAAGGAAAAACAACACCTTCTACAGGACTGTTGTCTCCTTACTTTAGGAGAAAACCTAAAGCACTTGTCTTGAATTTCTGAGGGAGTTCTTCTACCCTAATCTTCTGGTATGAACTCTCCACGTATTAACTGTTCTCTACTTTCTTTCACTTCTAAAACCAACCACACCTCCAGACAACCACTGATTACAAACCTGCTACCGACCTCTCTCAACAAGGATGACAACACATGCAGAAAGAAACATATGTAGTCAGACTCAAGTGACCTGGGAGTTTGTTTTGCTTGATTATACCTATTTATTTTAATGTTTTTGTTATTTCAACAAGGGAAAGGAAGTGCTAAGGAAAGGAAAGGCTACTGAGTTGCCAACTTAAAAGAAATTCATTAAAACATTTTTTAAAAAATATGCAGAAGAGAATATGAGGAGAGGTTGACAGGTGGAATGGATTAATTTAAGTACACAATAAAGCAAATGAATTTAGGAGCCCAGTGTTTGATCACCCCAAAGACCTACTAGGGTAAGAACTCACTATTCAACAAAACTGCTAGAAAAATGGGAGAAACTAGGTATAGAGAAGCATCTCACACCTTATAGCAAGATAAGGTCCAAATAGATATATGACTTAGACTTTAAAATAACATGACAAACAAATTAGAAGAATGGGGTGGGGAGAAGAATTAATTTTCAGATCTATGAAAAGAGGAAGTGTTCCAACCAAACAAGATACAAAGAGAATAATATATGATAAATTGTGTGGGGGTGGAGGAGAGGTAGAACATGTTAATGGGTAAAAACTTCTTTGCAGCAAGTTTTGATAAGATTTTATTTCCAAGGTATATAAGAAACTGATTAAAATCTATAGAGTAAGAACCATTCCTCAATTGTTAGTCAAAGAATATGAACAGGCAGTTTTCAGAGAAAGAAATTAAAGCTATCAATGACCATATAAAAAAATGCCCCAAATTATTAAGTTAGAGAATTACAAATTGAAGGAACTTGGAATTCTACCTCACAACTACAGGATTAGTAAAAATGACCAGAAAAGAAAATGTTGGGAGTGGCTACAGGAAAAAAAAAATGGGCCTATTAATGCCCTCAATGGAGCTATGAAATGGTCCAAATATTCGAGATCTATGTATGTCCCCAAAGTTACTAAACTGTGCATGTATGCTAGATAATATCACCTCTAGGTCTATATACCAAAGATATCAAAGAAAGAAGAAAAGGACTCATTGGAAAGAAAAAACGGGTAGCAGCCCTTTCTGCAGGAGCAAGAACTGGAAACTGAGTGAGGTTCCCATCAACTGGGGAATGGCTGGACAACAAATTAGGATATGTAAATGTAATGAAATATTGCTGTGCCATAAGAAAAGATGATGGGGTGGCTTAGGAGAAACCAGGAAGGGCTACACATGGATGAACTAATGGAGAGTAAAATGAGCATAATTTTTACAATAATAACAAGGAAGTTAGAAAGTCAATACAATCATCCACTGTTATCAACAGGGCTAATGAAGCAGATACTGCCACCACCTGAGACATGATGGACGCAGGGTACAGAAGGAGACATAATTTTTAGGATACAACCAATGCAATTACACTCTTGCTTGACTCTATGTGTACACACACACACACACACACACACACACACACACATACATGTATGTATAAAACTGCCCCCTCTTCATGTGAAAGAGGGAAAATAATTTTTTTTTTTGCTAATTTCATAAGATAAAATTTTAAAAAAAATTAGGGAGGCCAGAAGGAAATGAAGTCAAACAAAACAGTCTGGAAAGTTATAGAACAGAAAGGTGATGGACTAACAGGCACACTGAGACTCATTTGTGGACATGGCCGATATAGGATTTTGTTTTGCTTGACTCTGTGTGCTGCATTGGTTTTCTTTTTCTTTTTTCCACTGGGAGGAAGGAGCTATGGGAAAGGAAAAACTTGCTTAACGATTTAAAAAATTTAATTAAAAAATTGATGTTGAATTTATCAAATGCTCAAAAGGAAAAGCAAACCGTACATAACAAAGATTTGCAGTTTCATGTGTATTCTTTTTGTTGTTCAACAACTCTGCATGAAAATGCTTGTTTTATTTGGTGTTTATAAAATTAAAGATTAACTAATGTTCTGGTTCCAGAGCTACTAACATCCAATATTCTGAATTCATTTATAGAAAAATTAAATTTTAAATTTCTAGATAGAGTCTCCCCCCAAAAAAACAATGAAAATCTTAATTGGAGAATTCTGACATTTCAAGAGAAAAAGTTTAATTTTGATCCTGCAGAGTTAAAAAAAAAACCACAACAAAGTTTAATAAAATAAAGAGAAATCTCAACAGGAAGAGACAAAGATAGTCAATTAAAAATAATGTTATAAAGAAAAAAGAACAGGATAAAAAATAACTGATTTTTCTTCTTATGGGGAGGAGAACCTGAATCTGCAATCTCAGTGCTGTAGGGAAGCATTTCCTCTATCAAAGCAACTGAACATCTCAGCACCATTTCTTATAGAGAGACAGCTGAAAGAACTCAAAAGGTCAAGTGATTTGTCCAAACACTGTACATGAACCCAGGTCTTCCGGATTGAGTTCAGTTCTTTTTGGGTAAAAAGAGATTATAGATTCACAGATGGGAAACTTGAAGGGATCTTAGAGGGTGAGTCTGTCAGTACTGGAAAGTGAAGCTTTTTCAGTGGGATGACCCAGATTTTTCTTCTCTCTCCATTTCTTTAGCTTTCAGTTAAATACAGAACAACTTCATTTGGCATGGCAGAACACACTAGCAAAAAGGATAACGCAGCAATATTTCCTTTTTGGCTAAATAAACTCCAAACATTCAGAGGAGATAATAAGCTCCTAGAAGATCTGTAACAGAGACTTTTAGCACATAGGGCCACATGAAAGGTTAAAGCAGAACCTAGCTCCCCTAAGAAACTCCCTAGTGAGGATGAAAAAGGACTCCAGAAGAAGCCATGATGAATTAAACCAAAGGAAAACATTAACAAGCTCCTCCACCCAGCCCAGGACTGCAGTTTCACTTCAATATATCCCTTTCAGATTTGCACAAATTTAACAAAAAGAAAATCAAGAAAAATGTTAAAGGCTTGAACTGAATTTCAGAAAAGTGATAAATCTCTAGTGATTAAAAATGATAAATCGCTAGTGATTTTTGAATGGAAGAAATCAAAAAGAATATGCACATGCTGATCTATGCATGACACCTTGTAGTAGGGTATAATAAACAAATGCAAAAAAGCAGAAATAGTAAACACATCATTTTACTGATCATAATACAATAAAAATTATAAAAGGATAAAAATGAAGATAAAACAGTATAAAAGACAAAGAACAAATCACAGAAACAAAGAAAATGAAAACAATATGAAAACATACCAGAATCATCAGGATAGAGCCAAAGAAATTCTTAAAGGAAAATTTATATCTCTAAATGTTTTTATCAAGGGGGGAAGAGGGGAGAGGGAGAAGCAATGAACTGGACATACAGGTAAAAAAAGTCTGGCAGAACAAAAAAAATCATCAAACCCCCACAATTTAAAATTATGAAACTCAAAGATATAAATAAATCTAAAAACAAAAAACCCATTAAGTGGATGAATAAAACTAGGAATAGTTTTAAAAAAAACAACAGACAACTAATTTTTTTAAAGAGGGAAAACAGGTCATCAATATCAAAAATGAAGAAGAATTCACAACATGAATAAAGAAAATGACTATAAACTATTTTGTCTAATTATATACCAAAGAAAATGGTAACAAATGAAATGGATGAATATTTACAAAGACATAAAATCACTCTTTCTCAGAAAAAGAAATAAAGCAACTCCCAATAACTCTCTCTTCCCCCTGCCAAAAAATAACCAAAGCACCCAGGACAAGAAAGATTTACAAGTGAATTCTATCAAACACTCAAACAAAAACTAACTCTGATATTACATAAATCACTTAGGAGAAAAAAAGAGAAAGGAAATTTCCTACCAAACGCTTTCAATGCGATAAAGTCTTGATAACCAAACCAGGGAAAGATGATACAGAGAAAGAAACCTTTGATCAACAGATCTAATCAACAGCAACATAAATGTGTTGAATAAAATATTAGCAGAACGGCTGTAACAATATAAAATGATTCCATACTTTGACAAGGTTGGATTTGTCCCAGGAATGTGAGGTTGGAAAACTTAGGAAAAGCCAAATTAGGAAAACTAAAAGGCTGTATCAATAACAAAAAGAATAAAATCACATTGATATCAATAGATATACAGAAAAGGGTTTCCACAAAGTATAATACTAGTGACTTTCTTCTGCAGATTATTTCCAATAGCTAGCTTGTTTCCACATGGCTGTAGATAATTTCATTAAATTCTGTGCTCCTTGAAAGCAGGGACGGAGCAGGCCCCTAATAAATGTTTACTGACTGATTCAGGTTAAAAACATTTAAAAGTATAGGAATGAATGAACTTTACTTAATAAGGCAAACAGTATCTATTTAGAAGAGAACTTGCATAAAATGCTGCAAGACTTGCCAGTAAGTTTAAGGACAAAGCAAGAGTATTCACTGTCACCATTAAAGTTTGATATAGTTTTAGAAATATTAGTTACAGCAATAAGACAAGATTTTTTAAAATGAGGAGGTAAACAAAGGCAAAAAGCACACTGATCACTTTTTTTTTGCAGATATAAACGCTTAGAGAACTCAAAGATTCAATTAAAAATTAACTGAAATTATAACTTCAACCAAGTAATAGGATATAAAATACAATAAAAAAAAAATCACTAGTTATCAGCCCATATGTTGTTACCAAAAACCAGCAGGAAAAGAGAAAAAAATTCCACTTAAAGTAACTAAAAGGCTGCCCAAAACACTGTAAAAGTCCACCTACCAAGACACACTAAAAAATTAAATGAATGCAATTATATAATGGAAAATAAATAACTGGAGAGGTGTTAACTTCCTATGGTTGGGTTGTGCCAACAGAATAGAAATGATAATATTATTTAAATTGATTTACAAATTCAGTTTCATACTGAAATACTAAAGTATTACTTTATAAACTAGACCAAATTCATTTGGAAGAGCAAAAGATAAAAAAATAGAGATAAAGAGGCCTTAGCTTAACTAAATCTCAAAATATACTTCAAAGAAATCGTCTGCAAAACTATTTTGTCACTGGTTAGAAAATAGAAAAGCTGGTGACAAAAATCATACAGTTTGGGTTGTAAGGAACCTCGGAGATCATCTAACTTCCCCCTTCCAAAGCCTGTATTTTACAGATGAAGAAAAAGAGCTTCAGAGATGTTAAATGATCAGTAGAACAGATTATATAAACAAGACCCAGAAGTAAAAGAACATAATACACTCAAGGACACCAAACAACTGGGGCAAGGACTTCCTATAGGGAAAACATGCTAGGAAAACTAAAAAGCAATCTGGAAGAAACTAAGTTTAGGAAAACATCACACAATAAGCTCCAAATAGATATAAGACCTAAATATGAAGGATCATATCAAACAAATTTCAGGAGAAAGGAGATACTTTTCATACTATGGTGAGACAGGTCATGATCAAACTGGAGAAAGAGACAGACATGGAAAATTTTGATGACATAAAATTGAAAATATGTAGTAATGAGCAAAATATGGGACTTGGGAGTCGGAATAAGTTGGGTTTGAATCTCACTTCAGCTACTCGCTGTTTTATTCTGGTAAAATTTGGTATGACCCTAAATTTCCTCATCTGTAAAAGAAGGGAATCAGACTTGATGACTTCTAAGGTCCCTTCCAGCTCTAAATCTATGCTCTTATGAAAAGTTTTTGCACAAACAAAACCAATGCAGAATGTGAAAGGAAGCAGTCAACTGGGAAAAATATCTTTATAGCAATTATCTCTAATAAAGGTCTGATATCCAAGATACATACTGAACTGACACAAATACATGAAAGCAACATCCATACCCCAATAGATAAATATGGTCAAAAAACATGGTTTCTCCTGACAAATTTTGGTCAAAGAATTAAAAACAGGCAACTTTTAAAAGAAATACAAGCTACCAAAAACCATATAAAAATGCTTCAAATCACTAATAAGAGAAAAGCACTGAACCAAACGTAGGATACTTCCTTATGCCTATGGGATTGGCAAATATGACAAAATAAAGAATATGACAATTATTGGAGGACAGGTAGACTGTTGGTAGACTTGTGAATTGTCCAGCCATTCTGGAAAGCAATTTGAAAACAATAGCTTAAGAGTCACTATGCTGCACATACCCTGTCCCCCAGTGATAACCTCTGAGGCATAAATGCCAAAAAGTTCAAAGAGAAGGAAAAACAAAAACTATAAGTACACCAAAAAATGGGGAATGGCTTAAAGAAATAATGGTATATAAATATAATAAAATATTAGTGAGACAAAAGAAATAACAAAAATGTCTACATTAATGATGAATAAACTGCTGAATTATGAAGTGATGTTGAGTGAAGGGAGCAAAACTAGGAAGACAATTTACACATTAACAACAACATAGAGAAAAACAATACTTATTTTCCCAGTTTACTCTGTCTCCTTTCATTCTACACTGATTTTGTTTTGTACAAAAGTTTTTCATAGTGATTTAATAGCTGGAAGGGACTAGATGCCACCAAGTCCAACTCCTAGATTCTACTCAAGTTATCAACTGCCTAAGAGACTCGGCCCTTAGAGTAATATGGAGTTGAGGGGAGGGCTGGGTTTCCATCTCAACCCTGGCAGTTACTTGCTGTGTAACGATAAGCAAGTCACTTAACCTTCCTAAACCTATATATCCACTGCTGGTATGACTTACTTGAATAGAGGTTGTCTAGGAATCAGAAGACCCTGAGGTCAAGTCTCAGGTCATATCTTTAACACATACTAGTTGTGTGTGACTGGACAAGTAAGTCACTATAATTTTCCTGTGCCTCTAAAACTTAGAAATTTTAGAACAAATGATAATCTGCATTCCTTTCTATTTCATAGCCAACACTCTAATATAGTAACAGGTGGCAAGGTGGTACAATGCTGGGCCTGAAGTCAGGATGATAAGTCTTTTGCTCAGACATTTGCTAGCCGGGTGACTCTGAGCATGTCATTTAACTATGTTTGCCCCAGTTCTCATCTGCAAAATGAGTTGGAGAAGGCAATGGCAAACCACTCCAGCATCTTTGCCAAGAAAACCCAAAGAATCACACACAACTGAAACAACTGAACAACGATACAGTAATATCTGGACTGTTGCACTAGATTTCTAATACGTGTTCCCACAGTGTCTCTTTCCTCCAGCAATCCATTGCAAGTTTTTAAAAAATCCACTCAAGGCTGTTAGTTTTTACAACCTAATGTAAAAATTTACTGAATTACTCCAATCGCCACAACAACGAAGATGACGACATTAAGAATCCACTCAACTACTGTGATCATATCTGAGTAATTCAGAAAAATAAATGTTTGATTAGGAACAAAGATGGGTTGGTTTGTGAGAACGGGATATCTGGGATAGTCTACACGTTCCCCTGGGATCTATGCAATATCAAGAGACCTAGAAGAAGGTCCCCAGCACATTGTTTGATTTCACTATGGTAGATTTCCAGAAGGGCATGGTCAATTTACTGCATTCCAAGTATGGGCAGGCATCAAGGGAGAGAATAATAAGATCATAATCCACTCTAATGTACCATAATTTTTTGTTAAATTATAGGCCTCTGTGGCAATCCTGAGATTTAGAAATAATTACACCTCCAGAAAATAAGAGTTTACAAATTTATATAGTGACAAAGTCTTTATTTAACAAATTATCTTATAAAGATAATATTGGTATTATCCACATTTTACAGGTGAGGAAATTGAGGCTCAGAGATGTTAACTTAAATGACTTAACCACAGTGGCACAGCTCATCTCAAAGCCGAGATTCAAATCCAAGGTCTTCTGGCTGGACTTTGGTCCTGGGATCTTTCACTACACTGCCCTCCTTCTCTCTAACTTCTCCATCAAGAAACCAGATCAGTGCTGGATTCCAGCCAAGAGAAATACAAAAAAGCTAAATTGGCAGTTTCATTGTTAAGGTGGTATCACATTTGTACTTCCTGTCTCACAGGGCTGTTGGAAGGAAAGAAGTACTTTGTAAATCTTAAGGTGAGTCTTATTACATAGACTAAGGAAAAATCATCACAGGCAATATATAGGCAACTAGGTTTTTAGGCTCATGACTAGTGGCTGAAAGGACCTTAGGGGCCATTTAGTTCAAACCTCTTATTTTACAAGAGAGGTAACTAAGACCTAAAGAGATTGACTTGTCCCACACAGGTAAATGGCTAGGCTGGAGTCACACCCAGATCCTCTCACCCAAATCCAGAGCACTTTCTACTCCACTAAAACAAGTACATTTCTAGAGCAGTCATTTCCAAACTTTTTTCAATTAATATTTAGAAGACTGCTTTAAAAAATTTCTATCTTACTTTTCTTTTTTTTAAAGTAAAGTAAAAGTAATTTCAGTCACTGACACAGGAATACAAAGATTCTCAAAACCTTGCTATTCGGTTCTCCATCCCCAAGCATTTTATGGGCAAAATGTAAAGTTGGGTAGAAGTGGATCAGTTTTCTGGACATATGTCAAGAAAAGACAGGTAAAAGGGCCAAAAGGTCTATCTATTTGAAGCCTCTTAAATTACTGGAAATTTACCAATTGTGAAGCTTGAAAACCTTGAGAGATAAAATCATATTTGACATTCTGCTCTGTCTGCATTCTTCTCTCTCTCCTCACCTCCTTTTCTAAATAAAAGTCAAAAAGTCCAGTGAGTCAGAAATAAGGTGGTTAACCACTCAGTCACATGTCCAGGTAAGAAACAAAAATGAACTTTTCCTGCTGAGTTGTGTTACCTGGGTTTTAAAGATTTCATGCTGGTAGCCCTCAGCAGTCAGAGGGCTTCTACAAGTAATCCTGCTCTGGTCCACTCTAAAACCTCACTCACTCCAATATAATTTTCAAGGGTAAGCAGAGACTTATGAGTTAAGGAATCTGAAAAATGCCCCAGAAAGAAAGGATTCTAAATATTGTAACATCCAATGCTCAAAAACTACTAAACATTAAGTCTTTACCACAGACTTTTAAAGGCACCATATTACATTTTACAAAACAAGAATTTGGCTCTGATGCATGGGATCATTCGTTTCATCAGCATACTCTCAAACATCAATCACACTTGCCATTAATTTTCCCAGAACTCCCTACCTACCAAGGAGTTGGGAAATTACTTTCTGCTTAAGTAGAAGTGCACTTATTGCAATTCTGCTCATCACAAGCCAAGATAGAAGCACTTGGCCCTACTCTATTTAGGAGTGGGCATTACAGATAATTGGTCCCTTCTTTACAATGCTAGCCCCTGAAAATGAAATCTCACCTAATGATGCTGAGGTTCCTGGTCCACAACAAGCTACCTCTTGCTCCATACCCCTGTCATTCAAGTAGCAGGAATATAGAAATCAACAATAGTTTGACTTGGGCATGAAGTCCAAATAGTCTGCCAGACTCTGAAATAAGTCAAACTCTGGACTGGCAAGCTTCATACATCTGAATATAAAGTTTGAGAAAATTCTATTTGAAGTCCTTAGCACTTGAGTTCTCAAGAAGCTCTCCAGTTGTTTAGCTGGGGAGTCTGAAATTGAGCTACTGTCTTAAGGACTAAGTGCTAAAAGGTGAAAAAGGATGAAAAGAAAAAAAATTTAACCTAAAAACCCTTTCTTCCCCATGATACAGTCATTTGTATCTAACTGAATGTGACTTCAGTTGGAGTATTGCCAAGTGAGTCTGGGACTAGCCCATGCCTCCTGGTACACTTGTAGCATCATATTAACTACTATATTCTATTATATTTCTCATTTGGCTCAAGCAGCTTCTTATTAGCAATGGATAGAGGGCTGGAGTCTTGAAGTTTAGTTTTATACTCTGCCTCTAACATTTATTTACAAGTTGTGTGACCCTGGGCAAATCACTTCAACTGTTTTGGGACTCAGGGTCCTCATCTGTAAAATGAAAGAGTTAGATTAGATTGGCCTGAAGGGCGCTTTCAGTTCCAATCTTTGGTCTATTGCCCATATTAATATTTTTTATTTCATAAAACTGAATTTTGAGTATCATTAAAACAAAGTGAGGAAGTGTGGTATCATGGCAAATGTGCTGTAACTATAGTCACAAGACCTGAATTAGAGACTCAGGTCTGTCACTTAACTTTGGACAAACTGCACTCTCTTTGGGTTTCAGTTTCAGTCTCTTTGGGTTTCAGTTTCCTCATATGTTAAAAGAGAGAAACTGGACTAAATTCCCTCCCAGATCTAACATTCTATGTATCTTGTCAACTGATTCTTAATATTCTTAAGCAAAACTCACATGTTGGGAGGCAGCATGATGTTAAGAAAGGAATGATGAATTTGGAATCAGAAGACTTGGGGTCAAATCCTATTACATTGTGTCTCCCATTTACCACTTGTGTCCCCAAACCACTACTTCTCTGGGCCTCATTTTCCTCATATTTAAGGTGAGGAACGTGAAGGAAGTTGGAATAAATAACTTCTAAAGCCTCTTTGACCCATAAGGTCCCAATTATTGTGCCTTTATAACTAAATAACTAAAGTTCTAGTTTTACCACTTTTAGTTTCTATTTGAGATATAGTTATGGTAATATGTCCCACTTGAATACATTTCACTATCTATGAATAGTTTCTTCCTCTACTTTAATCTCTAGACTCAATGTTTTCTGGTGAAAACCTAAGTAACTTCCTCATTAAATGAACTCCTTAAGAGGGGAAAACAGTGGCTAATACACTAAAGTATTGACATATTTCATTTGAATTTCTTTGAGTTTTTTCATTTTTCTCATTTCTAGCTCCAAATTTTAAATGCGGACTGACTACTACAAAATATAATTCACTCTACAATAAATAAGTACTTTCTGTAAATCTGATTATTGCAAGATACTGCAAATGCCAGTTTAGTGGAAAGGGCACTGGCTGAGAATCTGAAAGCCTGACTCTATCTCTAACCCTTTGCCAAGCACCTATTTCTGAACCTCAGGTTTCTTCATCTGTCAAACGAGCAACTAAAGGATCTCTCAGTTCTCTTCCAGCTCTAAAACTCTATGAAACAAAAACAAAAAAGTCAAATTATTGTGACAATGGGATCTTCTGCCTAAAGATTTATGAACAGAGGCACTTCAAATTCAGTCACTGTTTAAACCAGTTTGTGAGTACTCCTTATAAAGTGGTTTCGGCCTCACATTCACTAAGTACCCAAGATAATACTAATTGATATGACACAGAGAACTTTAAAATTTTAGTCTCAGGTCTCAAGAGACTTAAATTGAAAGATGAAAAACCCAACAAATACACCTTACAGTCAAATTCTAGTCTTACCACCAAAAGCCCAACACAATATTGTAATTAGCAGAGTCTAAGAACTAGAGGGGCTATACAAGAGGGGATAAAAATCAATTCACTTTGTATCCGGTTCAATAAACATTCGCGAAATACCCAAGAAGTACTAGGTTATATTGCATGGAGAACCTTAAAAAGTCTTTGGCCTAGTCTAGAGACTTAAAATTTAGGATGGGGGACCCCACAATCCAAACAGCTTAATTCAACGCATCCCAACAAACCCCAGCACAAAAATCAGTAGGTCGAAGGGGTGCACAGAAAAAAAAGATCAATTTACTTGTATGGAATCCTCCCTCTACTGAACTACTAACATAACTTGAGCAAAGTCACTTCGAGCGCTTGGCAATAAGCACATCCAGCGCTTCCTTCCGTGCCAGGCACATTCTCAGTGTACGCATTAAGGCGGAGGTTAATGCTAAAGGTCCCTTACTCTAGGACTTACAGGCTTAGTTATTCCGTCCGCCCCCCCCGCCCCCCCCCCCAACCTTAAGTTTAAACCCAAGGTCTCAGAGGCCACAACAGTGAAAGCTGTTACATGGTGAAATCGACATAGATTCTGTCTATTTCCTCTCCAAGCAGACTGTGCCAGGGGGCCCCCCCGCTTCGGACCTCCCAAATCAGGCGCAGGGCAAAGACTCTCCCGGCCCCCCGGCTTTTCAGACCAAAGGTCCCCACCCCCACCCCGGTCTTAGCCCGCTGGCAGTTTGGACCCAAGGTCAATTTCTCAGCCCGGAGCCCCGACTAGGGGCAGGATGGGATGCGGTGGGGCAGACTGCGCCAGGGGCAATTTAACTGAGCATGGGAACCGCCCTCCGCAGGCCGAGGGAAGCGCGGGTAAGATGCGGGGACGTCCAGCCCCCCAGGCGGACAGCTAGTGCATGGGAGCCTCCTCGGTCCGGTCCGTAACCCCCCTCCAGGAGCGGCAGCCCCGGAGGTGCCGTAGGTCTGGAGGAGGCGGGCGATCACCCTCAGCCCGAGCCCGAGTCCGGTCTGCGGACATCCCCATCCCAGGGACCGAGCGGCCGAGACCCCGAACCCGGGAGCGCAGTGGACGGTGCCCAGCTGGCCCAGACAGCGCCGGTATCCCGGGAGATGGGGAGTGGGGTAGATGCGGGGGTGGGACGGCCGCTGGCTGGCGGGGCCGGGGGCGGAAGCTTACCTGGCTCCGTGCGCTGGGGATCCTTCCCCGCGCCGGTGGTCAGCGCCGCCTCCGTCAGTCGCCACCACGGCCACGACTTTCAATTTCGGTTTGTCCCCAGCCAGCTCCCGCAGCTCGGAGGTGGCTCTTCTGGAGCTCTCTAACCCCGCCCCGTCCCCTGCCTACCTAGGCTTTCCCCACCCCTCCCCATATCTCCGTTCCGTTCCGCCCCGCCCCCATGCTTGCCCCGCCCCCACACAGCGCGCCTGCGCGCAACCGCCGCGGTGCTCCACCTCCCCCTGGCCCTGCTTAGCGCGCACGCGCGACTTTCTCCGGCTTTCCCAGCTCTCCTACCAGTCCCTCCTCCAATCAACTACCGAGGATGAAGCCGGGAGGGAGGAACGCGGCAGGGAGGAGGGGTTGATTCGGCGGACAGGCCGGCCGACCCGGGATGGCTGAGGAGAGCGGGGAAACCGACGCCACCCAGCGGTTTCTGCGCGCGTCGTGGTCGCGACCTCCTCGCTACCGGAAAGAGGCTCGAGGGCGCTGGTCGCTGGAGTGAGTGGGAACGGGGCGGTTGTGTCCTCGAGGCCCGCGGCCAGAGTCCGCCCCGAGGCCGCAAGGAGGCGCGGTTTCGGGCAGGCCCTGGGCCCTGAAGGCGGGCGCGCGGGGGTCGAGCGCCGGGGCTGGGGCTTGTGCTGTAAAGGGCCGGGGGCGGGTCCGACTGTAGCTGTCACCTCGTCGGAGGCTCGGAGCACCAGACTTCTGTTTATGTCTACACGCGGGCGCGCGCGCACTCACATACATGCACGCGCGCGCACATGCACGCGCGCACACGCGCACACTCTCCAAAGGCTTCCTACGGTTTTTAAACAATGCTATATATCCATATACTCTGTGTACGTTTGTGGGATATATATTCTATACTTTATACACACTGTGGCGTTTATGTGCACGCTGTGTAAGATGTATCATTAAGTACACGCAGCGATGTGGTATGTCTGTTATGTACATGAAGATAGGAAGTGTTACATATTATCACACACTGTACAATGTGTTATGTTATCTACACAGTGATACATAGTATCTATTATATGCACACAATGTATCATATGTGACATACACGTTGTGAAATGTATTCTATGTTATAATGCATGTTATTCATACAGTGTGGTATATATTAGAGCTACACATTTTTATAATATGTTACATATTATATACACAATATTATATGTTATCTACACACTGTGGTATGTATATTATATACACACTCGGATATGTATCATATCACACTGTGTGTGACATGTATTCTGTATTACACACGGTGGTATGTATGGGGGGGGAACTGCAGGGGGGTGGGGCACTGACCAGGTGTGACTTTCAGAGTTGATGTTAATCTTGAAGGATGGCAACTTTCTGGAGACCATGATGAAGTCTAGAAGAGCAGTCAGGTGGCAATGTTAATTGAAAAAGGATGATTGGCCAGATAAAGGAAATTTTTTAAGATAGCAGTTACCTATCTCTAAAGCAGAGGTTCTTAAACTTTTTGTGTCCCTTGCCAAATTGGTAAAGCCTATGGACACCTCAAAGTAATGTTTTTAAATGTATAAAATACATAGTATTACAAAAGAAAGCAATTATGTTGAAATACAAGTTATCACTTTTTTTTTTTTGAGTTCACAGATCTGAACTTAAGTACTCTTGCTCTAGGAAAAAGAAGTTTGACCTTTGGGCTTACTGTACCCAGACTGACACCTCCATCCACCTTCTGACTATATTTGCAGCTAGAGTCTTAGGAAGCGATAACCAACATTTAAGAGTCATGTCTTACAAATTTAACCTACATCAGATTAGCCAGTGGCATAGCTGGAAGGAAGTGAAGAAAAGCTTCTTGAAGGAGGTGGTAGTTCAGGATGGTTAAGATGTGGATAGGCAGATGGAGTTAGAAGGTTTTTCTCGGTGGAGGAAAAATCTGTAAGCATGATATTATACTAAAACTGATTAGAATAATAGGTTCATGTTAATTTGAAAATGTTTGTATTAGGCCAAGGCCAAATTATGGATGGTCTTAAAGTCAGGTAGGATCATTTGAACATGGTGTGGGAATCAATGGGGACCATTGTACATTTTTAATCTGAAAGTAGCATTATAAAGTATCATTTAAAATGTATTAGTTGGGTGGAAGTATGAAAAATATATCTGAGGACAAGAAAGAGAAAAAGATAATGTAGTTCATAGAGCTTATCTAGGAAAATTTTGTAGTAATTCAGAGAAATTAAAGCTCTCGGCTAAGGATAGAGTATCCCTAACAAAGACTGGTAAAGACAGGAAGAGGTGAAAACTGCCTTAGTATAACTGCCAAGTTAGATAGCATACAGTACCATTGGAAAAAACAGTAGTCACCTAGAAGTTCACAGGACACAAAATCCAATAAAGAAGCCAGTAATAAAACCCATGACCTCAAAGGTCTCTGTGCAGGGATACAAAATATGAATACCAGGAAGTGATCTAGAGATCGTTGTACAGTTAGATGGATTTGAACTCATAGATGTCATGGAGAGTTGGTGGGATGGGATCCATGACTAGAATATAGCTCTGAATGGGTATATCAGAAGAAACAGGGTAGTAGCTGTAAGTGGAAATGCAATGAGTAGCGTTGTATATTCACAAAACATATTCTTGTGAGGAAGTCAACCAAAGTGGGGTATGCATAATGGAGAACATTTGAGTGAAGATCAATGGAAGCTGAAACAGAAGCATTGCCATCATTGAAGAATATGACAGACTACCTGGATAGAAAGGAAAAAGACATGAAGACTCCAAGAAAATGGCAACGGGTCTAGCACAGTCAGCATGTAGTAGTAGGAATAGCATTATCTGGACATCTGTTGGGATGCTCACCTTGTCAGAGGTATAACTATTAATGATTTCTTGGTTTGCCTTGATGATAATTTCATTTTTCAAGTAGTGGAATTATAGGATCATATCTCTAGACCTGAAAGGAACTGCCAATGGCCATCCACTCTAATCTCCGTTAATCAAGGACATTCAGGTAGGAGGTATCACTTCTACTGTATGACCTTCATTTTACATCCAGAAAAGTCTCTTTTAGCTGTGTGAAAGATGAAGTGAGGAGAGACCTGAGGCAGTGAGACCAATTTTACAGTAGTACAGGTACGAGGTAATGAGGGCCTGAACTACAATGATGTCTATATGAATGGAGGGAAGGAGATGTGTATGAGAAATGTTGCAGGGAAATAAACAAGATTTGGAAACTAAATATGTGAGATAAATGTGAGGAGTTAAGGATGTCATTGGGTTTGCAAACCCTGGCTGACTAGAAGGATGGTGGTGTCCTTGAATGATAGGAAAGTTTGGGAAATGCATTTGGGGAGAAAGATAATGAGTTCTCTTTGTACATCTTGAGTTTGAGATGCCTTTGGGACACTCATTTAGACATTTCTAGTATGCAGTTAGTGATGTGAAACTAGAAATCAGAAGAGAAACCAGAGCTTGATATGTAAAAGTAATCTATATATTGAATCTGTAATTGAATCCCAGGAAGCTGATGTGGTCACAGGATGAGAGAAACAGGAAAGAGATGAGAGTTCAGGAAAAAGCCTGGGTATGCCCACTGTTTGGACAGGTAGGAGGAAAACCAAGAAACAACTTGGTCACACACAAAAAACAGAGAAGGAGAAGGTAATTAGGGAGATCAAGAGACATAAAGACTGAGAAGAGTCCATTAGATTGCTCTTTGCTTTTATGTTAAGAGGGTAGGAAAAAGTAAACAAAAGCCACATAACCCTACCCCTTCTAAAATGGCTTTAGATGTGAATATGAATGGTATGCTGACACAGCAGCCTCCCTTAATCTACTCATAATGACTGCTAGGATGATTCAGCTGAATGTAACTAATCCTCGGAAAAGACTGGATGATCTATAAAGCAATATGGCATAAATCCACAAAATTATTGAAGGCACTGAATAACAGAATTGTGAAAATAGATTATGTGCTTCTTTTTGTTGAAACCTCTGAAAAGCATATTGTATAATAAAGTTACACATTCAGATTGATTTAGATCTTAATTACCTTATCTCTTTTCATTTGTTGAAAATAGAAAAGATCCCTTAGTCTATTCATGTCTCCAAGATGAAATTCTCTAAACTTCTGATTTTCTAATTAGCAAGATTTCTTCTGGGACCATTTCTCTTTTTGCTTTTATATCTCTTGCATCCAGCAGTTCTGGGGTAAGACAAGTGCTTAATGAATGCATGTTGATGGATGCATTTCACAGAAGACTCACATTGGTCATCACTGTCCCATTTCAGGCAGTTCTTTTCTCACCTTGACTTTTGGTGTACCAGATTGATTGTTCATGAAACTAGAAAGACATCACCTAACGCTTTCCTCTGTGGCATCTTTGGCAGATGGTAGAGTGGATCCACAGGCTTAGGAAGTCCTGTAGATTACCTACTGGGATAATAGTATTCCTGTCCATTTACTATGGTATTATGTTCTCCCAGTTCACCTCTTACCAATTACACTAATGTGAGTAAAAGGTGTTACTTCTATTAAGGTTACTTCTCTTTCCACAGAGTTAGAAGGTACCTGAGAGACCAAATTGTCCAGCTCATATCTGACCAAGAATTCCCCTCTGAAACATCAAACTAGTGGTCATCTAGTCTGTGATTGAAGACCTTCATTGAAAGGTCCTACCACCGTCTGAAGGAGCCCACTCCACTTTTAGATAGCCCTAATTGTCTTTCTTTATATCAAACCTAAATTTTCCTCTTTGCGACTTCAGTCCATTTCTCTGAGCCTCTGTGGCCAGCAAGAATCAATCAGTCAACAAACATTAAAATTCCTGTTGTGTGCAGGCAGACCTAGGCATTAGATATAAATATAAAAGAAAGGCAGTTCCTGAAGGAGAATTCTAATTTTATTATCCATATGACAACCCTTGAAATACTTGAAGAAATCTATTATACTCTTTTTTAAGATTTAAATTTATTTATTTTTAGTTTCCAGCATTCATTTCCACAAGATTTTGAGTTCCAGATTTTCTCCCCATCTTTCCCCTCCCCTGAACCCTGAAATGGCATGCATCCTGATTATCCCTTGCCCCAATCTTCCCTCCCTTTTATCATCCTCCCCCCATCTCTTTCTCCTTTACTTACTTGTAAGCACTTTCCTATGTATCTTCTTTCCCAGTTGCATGTAGAAACAGTTTTTTAACATTTGTTTTTAAAACTTTGAGTTCCAAATTTTTTCCCTTCATCCCTCCCCACTCACCCCCATTGAGAAGGCAAGCAGTTCAATGTAGGTTATGCATGTGTAGTTATGCAAAACATTTCCATAATAGTCATGCTGTGAAAGACTTAACTGTATTTACTTCCATCCTATCACATCCCCCAATTATTCTATTTTCTCCTTTGACCCTGTCCCCTTTCTAAAGTGTTTGCTTCTGACTATCCCTCCCCCAATCTGCCCTCCCTTTTGTCTTTCCCCTACTCTTATCCCCTTCCCCCTACTTTCCTGTAGGGTAAGATACCCAATTGAGTGTATATATTATTTCCTTCTTAAATCAAATCCCATGAGAGTAAGGTACATTCATTCCTTCTCACTTCTCCCTTCTTCCCCTCCATTGTAAAACCTTTTACTTGTCTCTTTTATGTGAAATAATTTTCACCATTCTATCTTTCTCCTTCCAATATATTCCTCTCTCATTCCTTAATTTTATCTTTTAGATATCATCCCTTCATATTCAACTCACCCTGTGCCCTCTATCTAACTACCTATCTATTTCCTCCAACTATCCTAATATTGAGAAAGGTCTCATAAGCTACAAATATCATCTTTACATGTAGGGATGCAAACAGTTCAGCTTTAATAAGTCTCTTATGATTTCTCTTTCCTGTTTACCTTTTCATGCTTCTCTTTATTCTTGTATTTGCAAGTTAAATTTTCTATTCAGCTCTGATCTTTTCATCAAGAATGTTTGAAAGTTCTCTATTTCATTGAAGTTCCATTTTTTCCCCCCGAAGGATTATACTCAGTTTTTATGGGTAGGTGATTCTTGGTTTTAATCCTAGCTCCTCTGACCTCTGGAATATCATATTCCAAGCCCTTCAATTCCTTAATGTAGAAGCTGCTGGATCTTATGTTATCTTTATTGTATTTCCACAATACTCAAATTGTTTCTTTCTGACTGCTTGCAGTATTTTCTCCTTGATCCAAGAGCTCTGGAATTTGGCTACAATATTCCTAGGAGTTTTCCTTCTAGTGTCTTTTTCCAGAGGTGATTGGTAGATTTTTTCAGTTTCTATTTTACCCTCTGGTTCTAGAATTTCAGAGCAGTTTTCTTTGATAGTTTCTTGAAAGATGATGTCTAGGCTTTTTTTTGATCGTGGCTTTCAGTAGTCCAGTAATTTTTAAATTATCTCTCTTGGATCTATTTTTCCAGGTCAGTGGTTTTTCCAATGAGATATTTCTCATTGTCTTCTGTTTTTTCATTCTTTTGATACTGTTTTATGATTTCTTGATTTCTCATAAAGTCATTAGCTTCTATTTGCTCCTTTCTTTTTTTTAATCTTATTTTTATTATTATTTTTCGTTATTTCAGTTTTCAACATTCATTTCCACAATATTTTGGGTTCCAAATTTTCTCCCCATTTCTCCCCTCCCCCCACCCCAAAACGCCAAGCATTCTAATTACCCCTATCACCAATCTGCCCTCCCTTCTAACATCCCTCCCTTCCCTTATCCACCTCTTCTCTTTTGTCCTGTAGGGCAAGATAACTTTCTATACCCCATTACCTGTATTTCTTATTTCCCAGTTGTATGCAAGAACAGTACTCAACAGTTGTTCCTAAAACTTTGAGTTCCAACTTCTCTTCCTCCCTCCTTCCCCACCCATCCCCTTTGGGAAGGCAAGCAATTTCATATAGGCCATGTATGTATAGTTTTGCAAATGATTTCCATAATAGTCATGTTGTGCAAGACTAACTATATTTCCCTCCATCCTATCCTGCCCCCCATTGCTTCTGTTCTCTCTTTTGACCTTGTCCCTCCCCAAGAGTGCTGACTTCTAATAGCTCCCTCCTCCTATTGCCCTCCCTTCCATCATCCCCCTCACCCTGCTTATCCCCTTCTCCCCCACTTTCCTGTATTGTAAGATAGGTTTTCATACCAAAATGAGTGTGCATTTTATTCCTTCCTTGAGTCGAATGTGATGAGAGTAGGCTTCATGCTTTCTCTCTCACCTCCCCCCTTTTTCCCTCCACTGAAAAGTCTTTTACTTGCCTCTTTTATGAGAGGTAATTTGCCCCATTCCATTTCTCCCTTTCTCCTCCCAATATATTCCTCTCTCACCCCTTAATTTCATTTTTTTAGATATGATCCCATCCTATTCAACTCACCCTGTGCTGTCTGTCTTTCTGTGTGTGTGTGTTTGTGTGTGTGTGTGTGTGTATGTATGTAATCCCACCAACTATCCATATACCGAAAAAAGTTTCAAGAGTTACAAATATTGTCTTTCCATGTAGGAATGTAAACAGTTCAACTTTGGTAAGTCCCTTATGATTTCTCTCTCCTGTTTACCTTTTCATGCTTCTCTTGATTCTTGTGTTTGAAAGTCAAATTTTCTTTTCAGCTCTGGTCTTTTCATCAAGAATGCTTGAAAGTCCTCTATTTCATTGAGAGACCTTTTTTCCCCTGAAGTATTATACTCAGTTTTGCTGGGTAGGTGATTCTTGGTTTTAGTCCTAGTTCCTTTAACTTCTGGAATATCATATTCCAGGTCCTTCAGTCCCTTAAAGTTGAAGCTGCTAGATCTTCTATTATCCTGATTGTATTTCCACAATACTCAAATTGTTTCTAGCTGCTTGCAATATTTTCTCCTTGACCAGGGACCTCTGGCATTTGCCTATAATGTTCCTAGGAGTTTCTCTTTTTGGATCTCTTTCAGGAGGTGATTGGTGGATTCTTTCAGTATTTATTTTGCCCCCTAGTTCTAGAATCTCAGGGCAATTTTCCTTGATAATTTCATGAAAGATGATGTCTAGGCTCTTTTTTTGGTCATAGCTTTCAGGTAGTCCCATAATTTTAAAATTGTCTCTCCTGGATCTATTTTCCTGGTCAGTTGTTTTTCCAATGAGATATTTCACATTATCTTCCATTTTTTCATCCTTTTGGTTTTGTTTTGTGATTTCTTGGTGTCTCATAAAGTCATTAGCCTCCATCTGTTCTATTCTCATTTTTAAAGAACTATTTTCTTCAGTGAGCTTTTGAACCTCCTTTTCCATTTAGCTAATTCTTCTTTTTAAAGCATTCTTCTTCTCATTGACTTTTTGAACCTCTTTTGCCAATTGAGTTAACCTATTTTTAAAGGTGTTATTTTCTTCAGCATTTTATTGAGTCTCCTTTAGCAAGCTGTTGACCCGCTTTTCATTATTTTCCTGCATCGCTCTCATTTCTCTTCCCAATTTTTCCTCCACCTCTCTTGATTTTCAAAATCCTTTTTGAGCTCTTCCATGGCCTGCAACCAATTCATATTCCTCTTGGAGGCTTTTGATGTAGGAACTTTGACTCTGCTGTCCTCCTCTGGTTATATGCCCTGATCTTCCTTGTCATCAAAGTAAGATTCTGTAGTCGGAGTTTCTTTATGATGTTTACTCATCTTCTCAGCCAAACACTTGACTTTCTAACTCTTTGCCAAGGTAGAGCTCTGCTTTCAGTGCTGATAAAGGTGGGTGTACTGTCCCAGGCTTCAGGGGTTTTTCTCAGTTCCCCAGAGCTCAGGAAGCAGCCTCAGCTGCTGCTGCTGCCACCGCTGCCACCACCACCACTGCCACCCCACCCTGGAGCTGTGGCAAGACACAGCCAGACCACAGGTTCCTCTTTCACCTAAGTTCCACAGAGTTTTCCCACTGACTTTTTAGGCATTTGTGGGTTGAGAAGTCTCAAAACTGCCATAGCTGCCAATGATTTAGTCCCCTGAGGCCTGCCCTGGCTGGTTTGTGGCAGTGCAACCCGCTCCCTGCAAGGTGCACAAGACCTTTCCTATTGACTTTCTAGATTGTCTTAGGCTGGGGATTTGTTTCACACTGTCATTTAGTGGGTTCTATAGCTCCAGAATTTTCTTAAGAGTCATTTTTTACAAGTACTTGGAGAGCTTTGGGGGAGAACTCAGGGAAGTGCCATCTTGGTTCCAACTCCCCTCTTCCCCCAGATTGTTTATACTCGTGAAGGCTTCTCATTTTAATGTTCATTACATGATCCCACAATCCTGGCCACCATTTTCATTACATTCCTCTGAATGATTACAAGAGTATCAATGTTTTTCCTATATTAATTATAATGAGAATTGAACACAGTACTTCTGACATAGTCTGCCTAATGCAGAGTACACCAGAAGTATTATCTTCCTAAGGGGCAGCTAGGTGGCACAATGGAAAGATTGTTGGCCCTGTAGTCAGGAGGACCTGAATGCAAATTTGGCCTCATACACTTAGTAGCAGTATGACTCTGGGCAAGTCACTTAAACCTGTTTATTTCACTTTCCTTATCTGTAAAATGAGCTAAAGAAGGAACTGGCAAACTACTTCAATATATTTACCACAAAAACCCTAAATGGGGTCAGAAAAAGCAGATGGAATTTATCAACTAAACAACAGATAATCTTAATGAAGTAGGCCTCTTGGTATGACTTCCAATTGTTTTAGCGTTCCATAGTAAGTGAAGGAGAATTCATAGAACATTGTAGAGCAGGGATTCCCAATTAGTTGATCATGACTCTTAACATCTTGCCTGTAGATTATTAAACTAATTCCTGTTATTTTGTTCCCATGTTACCCTGTTTATCACAGTGTCCTCTCTATAATATCCTGCCACCAGTTGTCAACAAGCAATCACAAGTTCATTAAGCTTAGCTGACAACTAGGTTTATTACAAGAGAAATGAATATGCATGTGGAACCCTAAGCCAGAGCAAAGAGTTTACAATCCAGACAGAAGTTTACCTATTTATGGCAGTAAAACAAAGGAAAAATAAGGGGGAAAAAAATCTCCTCCTAAATAGGAGTGGCATGGGAGGGGGAAAGGTGCAATAAAGGTGAGAAAAGCACAAAACCCCTCCCAAAGGGGAGGAGCAAGATGATGGCAAATCAGCATTCTTTTCCCTTGGGAACTGCTAGACCATGAAGATAGAAGGGTCTGCTTATCTACAAGGGTCCCAGCTACCAAAATACTTTGTCAACCTAATGAAGACTGGTACTTGTCTTGACTGTGAAGGTCATGCAGGGAATACGGCTTGGGGTGTAAACTATAAATTATGTCAGCCTGGAGTGAGGATGGGATGGGTCACTTGTCCTTGACATGTTCAGGGCCTCTTGCACACTCCGATCCAGTGTTTCTGGAAAATATGGAAACTCAAGAAGATGGGTTAAAGATGGATTCAGGGCAACAGGGGAGTAGTGGTGACTCTTCCCTACTTGAATTAGGGGTTTTACTATTAATTCTATTAAATAAGCATTTATTAAATGTGTGCCATGTACCAGGTGCTAGGAATTCAAAGACAAAAAAACCAAAACAGTTCCTGGCCTCAAGAAATTGACTTTCTATTGGTGGTAAATGATGCGTAAACAGATAAGTATATGCAAAGTAGTTTTCAGGGATAGGAAGAACAGGAGAATCAGGAAAGATGTAATAGAAGTAGAGTTTGAATTGAGTCTTGAAGGGAGTCTGGGGTTCTAGTGGCACCGTGGATAGTGTTATACCTAGAGTCAGGAAGCACAGGGTTCAAATTCAACCTCAGACACTTAATAGCTGTATAGCCTTGGATAAGACACTTAACCTCTGTTTGCCTCAGTTTCCTCATCTTTAAAATGGAGAGAATAGTACCCTCTACCTCCCAGGGTTGCTGTAGGGATAAAAATGAGATATTTATAAAGCACTTTGCTGACCTTAAAGCACTGTTATTATAAAGGCATGAGAGGATGGAGAGCATTTGAGCCACGGGTAGGTACAGCCTACAGAAAGACACAGAAACAGGAGATGGACTGCCTTTTACATCAATTTGACTGGAGCTTAGAATTCAAGAGAGGGAAGTAATATGTAGTCAATCTGCAAAAATGAATTGAAACCAAATTGTAAAGGGAATATGATACGAACGAAGCTTGTATTTTATCCTAGAAGTGATAGGGAGCTGGGCAACTAAGTGGCACAGTGGACAGAGGACTGGGCCTGGAATCAGGCAGACCTATGTTCAGATCCAGCATCAGACACTGGCTTTGTGACTCTAGGCAAGTCACTTAATCTCTGCCTCAGTTTCCTCATCTGTAAAATGAGCTGAAGAAGGAAGTGACAAACCACTTCAGTATCTTTGAGGTCACAAAAAGTCGGAAACAACTGAACAACAATAGGGAGTCACAGAAACTTCTTGAGCCATGGAGTTAATGATCAGATAGCCCTACCTCCTCCCTTCTCTCTCCTTTATAAGTACTATTAAAGTTTTAGGAAAATGGAAAAGTTATTCTTCCTCATGAAAAGATTGGGAACCTCCATTTTATGAATCTGTCTAAGCACCCCCAAAGAGAGGTTCCCTTCTTTTGACTTTCATTCATTCAGCAAGTATATTTCTGCTTTGTGTAAGGCACTTTCCTTTGTGCAGGAGGAGATAAAAATAATTAAGATAACGACTCCCTGTTCTTAAGTTTACAATTCCCTAGAGAAAATGATACACAAATGGTGTAGTATGTGGAGAATTGGTCTTGGAGTCAGAGAAGTTTGGGTTTAAGTTCTGGTATGTACTACCTGTGTGCCCTTAAACAAGTCATTGCCAAATCTAATGACATTTTCTCAGTCTTAATCCTTTTTGACTTCTTTGTATCCTGTGAAATTGTTGATTATTATATCTTTCTGATGCATTCCCTTTTTTAGATTTTTGTGACTCTATTCTCTTGGAGTTCTCCCTATCTGATTTCTCTCATGCCCGCTAATAGTGAGTATCGCCCAAGGGTCTGTCTTAAGCCTTCTTCTCTTTTCCCTCTGTACCAGAGGTCCTTAACCTAGGGATCCCCTGATTTTAATGGGGTCGATGGATTTCAAGAGACCTGTGAACTTGGATGGAAAAAAATTACATTTTCAGTTTCAATATAATTGGTATCCTTTGTAATCCTGCGCATTTTATTTGATGCATTTAAAAACATTATTCTGAGAAAGAATTCATAGGCTTCACTAGACTTCTGAAAGGGACTATCACATTAAAATGGTTAAGAACCCCTGCTCTTTAACAAAGATGACAAACACTTGTGCCTGTAGGAACATATCATCTACAACACTCCCAAGTGCAATAGAACCAGATTAAAATGGAATTGGGAAATTTTAACAAAAATACAACAAAACATAGATAATGTTGATATGTGTTTTTCTAAGTCAGCATGTGCCTGGAGGAATCCTTATACTGTATACTGTCTCATGTGGTGGTCTCATTCGCTCGCATGGGTTCAGTTAGCATCTCTTTTCAGTGATTCTCAGAGTTTTATATTTAGGCCTGGTTTCTCTCCGAGCTTCAGTCACGCATGGCTATTTCTGTGATTTGGTGGTTCTGTGAAATTCGTTAATCAGAGAATAAAATTTTTAGAATATTCTAGAAGGGGAGAGTATAAGAAAGAGAACAAAAACAAGAAAAACTTAGAAGAAAGCAAAGTTAAAAGAAAATTTAGCAAACAGTAAGTCAGAAGAAAGGACAAGAAGGGAAATTTTGAATTAACCACTTGACAGTGATGGGAACAAAAGGACAGACAGAAGAAGAAAAAGAAATAAATGCTAAATTAAAAATAAATAATTTAAGTAAATCCCTCACTTAGGGAAAGGGTGGGCAAATAGGAGTGGGGAATTGGGGGAGAAAAAGGACCTTTAGGAATAGAGTTGCATCCAAGTAGTTTACAAAAAATTAATTTCAGGGACAAGGTCTTTACTTTAAATTTTAAATCTAAATAATTTAAAGAAACAAATGGAAACAAAAGCCCAACTCTCATTACTTTGATGTGACTGTACTAAATAATCCAATAAAATGAGTGTGGCAGAATGGATAAAAGAGCAAAAGCCCACAATCTATTATTTATAAGGAACATAAGCAAAGAAAGATATAAACTCAAAATGAGAGACTGGGGGGAAATTAGCTGTGATTTTTTTAAATAATAGGACTTGTGATCATTCTGTCAGACAAATCAAAAATAAATTCACAACGTAAACAGAAAAACAAATTAAGTACTTTATACTTAAAGGCACCATGGAAAATGAACCAATGTGAGTATTAAATACATACACACCAGAAAACATAGCATCCGAATTCATAAAGGAAAAGTTAACTGACTTGCAAAAAGGCTTAGGGAGTAACACAGTAACAATAGGAAACTTTAACATTCCTCTCAAAACTGGACTAATCAGAACAGAATAATAAACAAAACTGAAAATACAAAAATGAATAAACTGTGGAGGAATTTAGAGCACGGAAACTTACAGGTTTTCCTGAATGGGAATATCAAAGAATCTCCATGTTGCTTACCATCAGATGGAACTTTTATAATAAAAGATCACATTCTAGATTACAAACAATTATAATTTTTTAAAAAGCAGAAATATTAAGCTCATTAACCATGACACAATAAAAATAGTGATCAATGATAAGAGCACAGGCAAAAGGTACAAAGCTAAATGAGGACTTCATAATGACATGCTGAATAATGAATGGGTCAAAAAATAAAGCGTAAGAACAATAATTATATTCAATATAATGATAATTGAGAACATACCAAAAATTTTTGGATACAACAAAACCAGTCCTTAAAGGAAAAATTTTATTCCTCTAAACATTTGTTAGGAAAAGACGATTATTGAATTCAATATGTAACTTTTTCAAATTAGAAAAACAAATCCAAAATAAGCATAATGGAGCAAATCTTAAAATCAGGAGAAATATAAATTCAGAACACACTATAGAACTAGTAAAACCAATGGTAAAAGCTTTTTTGAAAAGATTAACAAAATGAAAACCTTTAGGCATCATGATTGAAAAGAACAGGTAGAAAAATCAAATGAATAAAATTTTAAAGTGAAAAAGAGATGCTAAACAGAAGAAATAGATGATGTCACTCCCAACAGGGAAGTCAGGAAGAGGAACATGGTTTGAAGGAAAGATGATGACCTCAGCATCAGCCAAGTAGTCCAGTAAGTCATTAGAAATCTGACCAAGGCCTCAAAAGCCAATTCAGATTTGGTGATCATCCATCAAAAGTGGCAAGACCTCTGAGAAAAGACTGAAGCCAGAACCTCAGGGATGGCCTCTAGTACTAAGGGTAGAAGGAAGAGCCAGAGAGCAGTCAGAAAGAGTGAGAAAAACCAGAAGAGTACAGTGACATAGGAACCAGCTGAACAAAGAATGTTCAGAAAGAGAGAGTAGTTCATGCTGTGAAATGCAGGTTTGAGAAAAGGCCATTGTGTTTGATAGGAGACAGTTGTCCCAGAGTGATGATGCATGCATGTCATGCGAGTTATCAGGGAGGCTGAGGCTGGCAGATCTCTTGAACTTGAGAGTTCTGAGCTACAGTGGCTTATACTGATTGTGTGGCCTCTGTAAATTCATCCACAATATAGCGAACCCCAGAGAAGAGTGGACCACCAGTTTACTGAATGAAGGATAGAGCCGCTCAGGTTGGAGGTCTTGGGCCAAACAGGAGTAGAATTGGAGCCCATAGGTATACATGGCATTTCCAGCCTTGGTGAGAATGGAAGCCCCATTCTTTATGATTAAATAAAAAGCAATTGGTTACTTTCATGATAGCAACTTTTGTGTAGTAAGGGCAGAACTAGTTTGAGGATTGAATTGAGTCATTTAAGGAAATGGAGGTAATTAATTTTTGAAGAATCATAGGATCATAGATTTAGAATTGAAAAGTACCCTATAGTGGTTGGTGGGATCACACACACACACACACACACACACACACGGTGAGTTGAATAGGATGGGATCATATCTTAAAAATATGAAATTAAGAGGTGAGAGAGAAATATATTGGGAGAAGAAAGGGAGAAATGGAATGGGGCAAATTATCTCTCATAAAAGAGGCAAGAAAATGACTTTTCAGTGGAGGGAAAAAGCAGAGAGGTGAGAGAAAAAACATGAAGCTTAGTCTTATCACATTCAACTAAAGGATGGAATAAAATGCACACTCATTTTGGTATGAAAACCTATCTTACAATATAGGAAAGTGGGGGAGAAGGGGATAAGCAGGGTGGGGGGGATGGTGGAAGGGAGGGCAATGGAAGGAGGGAGCAATTAGAAGTCAGCACTCTTGGGGAGGGACAAGGTCAAAAGAGAGAACAGAAGAAATGGGCAGGAGAGGACGGAGGGAAATATAGTTAGTCTTACACAAAACAACTATTATGGAAATCATTTGCAAAACTACACAGATATGGCCTATATTTAATTATTTCCCTTCCCAAAAGGGATGGGTGGGGAGGGAGGGAGGATGAGAAGTTGGAACTCAAAGTTTTAGGAACAACTGTTGAGTATTGTTCTTGCATACAACTAGGAAATGAGAAATACAGGTAATGGGGTATAGAAAGTTATCTTGCCCTACAGGACAAAAGAGAAGATGGGGATAAAGGAAGGGAGGGATGTTAGAAGGGAGGGCAGATTGGTGATAGGGGTAATTAGAATGCTTGGCGTTTTGGGGTGGGGGGAGGGGAGAAATGGGGAGAAAATTTGGAACCCAAAATTTTGTGGAAATGAATGTTGAAAACTTAAATAAATAAATTTAAATACAGAAAAAAAAAAAAAAGAAAGAAAAGTACCCTACAAACCATCAGGTCTAACTCCCTGATATTATAGGTGAGAAAACTAACCCATGGAGAGGTTAAGTGACTTGCTCAGAAGGTCATATAGCTATTGTCTCAGGGAGGATTTGAAGCTAGTTTGAAGTCAAGGCCCTATCCGCTATGAAAGGGAGAAAAACTTACAGGGTTTTGATCTTCCTAGTAAAGTAAAAACTGAAGTCATCTACCAGTAGGAAATACACATGGGGTTAGAGGCTTGAGAAGAGAATAGGCTTAAGATACTTGCCATGGGGGAACTGGTCTATTAATAAAGGCTATAGTGAGGGCCTTTCTGAGGTGAGGCAAAGCAGCACAGATACATAATGTTTAAAATGTATATTTCTCTAGCTTTGCTGGTCAAATCCACAAATATGTATTAATCCTTGCTTATTGTGTATTTTTTTTTTTTAAAGAAACGATACCTGCCTCAGGATTAGTTGGGGATGAAGAAAACTCCACATAGAGCTACAAGACAAGTCAATTAGAATGGTATGGGATATTATAGAAGAAAACTATTGCTTTTAAATGAGTATAGTAGAAGTAACATCTGCTTAGTATTTGACACATAATCTAGGCCAGACTTTCCCTAAAAAGCAGTGAAATCATCCTCTAGGTTTAAGTAGTCCAAGGAACTAAGTCTTTTAGTTGTCAATATAGCTTCATGGTTGCCTGACTACAAAAGCCCAGCCCTGAGAGAGTCAGGGGCTTCTCAGGTTGAGTACTCACTTTTGACCAGCAGATC
Organism: Notamacropus eugenii; assembly: GCF_028372415.1. Lineage (NCBI taxonomy): Eukaryota > Metazoa > Chordata > Mammalia > Diprotodontia > Macropodidae > Notamacropus > Notamacropus eugenii. Next base: position 314,711,259 of record NC_092874.1, read on the forward strand.
ATCAGGACAGATGGAGAGAAGGCAAGCTATGCTCACCTGAATCAATGCTGAATCCTTGTTGCATATCCTTTCATGCTATTGGCGAATGTTAGAGGGCCTCTTAGTGTCTCATTTCATTCCATTATCAAACCTGAAGCACTAGACTGGCTTGTTTCCAGCCTGTCCCAGTTACTTGACTTATCCGGGCTTCCCTTTCATCATCTTTAAAATGAGGGGATTCAACAAGATGGTCTCTAGGGTACCTTCCAGCTTTAGGTCTGTGATCATATGAAACTTCATGTGTATGTGTGTGTAGGAAACAGGAAGGTTTTCTGGCTGTAAGTCATGATTTGTTGGTTTCCATCATTCAAACTATTTCACCTATTTTGAAGTTCATCATGGCACTATAAATTTTAGTGACTTGGAGTTGTGATATGAAAGTAGTGGCAGAGGGAAAGGAGCATTCTAAACCTGTTTTAATTCAAAACCTCTTGTGAAATGTACTCTTCTCTTTTTCATCCTTTCCTTTTCTGACAGCTTCTGTATCACATGTAGAGCTAGGGTCTCAGGCAATTCCCTAGTATTTTCTTTACTGTGACATCAGAAAAGAGAAGCCAATCAGATAAATTCAAAAGAAGACGTTCCCCAAATCCCTGGCTTTTCCATGAATTATCAAGCTGAATTGATTGTGTCCCTCCTCGGTCCGAGATTCAGAGATGTAGGGGAACTATCCTGAGTAATTTCTTTCACTTGTTTTTCTACTCACAGGGTTCTTTAACTCTTCCTTTGTGTGAGTTAAAAAACAATAAAGATCTGTTGTTTTATGTATTTACTAGTCAGTCTGATTCTTATTATGAAACCCCCTCCAATTCTCCAAACATGAAATAAAGTAGAGTATCCCTCCCTCTTCCTCAGAGAGTGCAAAGAAGGAGAAAAGGCACACTTTCCACTAGAGAGGATTGCATATGAGGTGCTACGTGTGTATTTGTCCTTTGTTGCGGAAGAAGACCGTGCCATCAGAGAAATAACGACGTGACTTGCACTTAACTTTGTTTTGAGTGAGAGAGCTCTGCAGGTCACCGGCCTCACATCTGAATCCAATGACCAGATATTCATCAGGATGACTGGAGATGACCCAGGATGAGGCAATTGGGCAAGTTAGGTGACTTGCCCAAAGTCACACAGCTAGTGAGTGTCAAGTGTTTGAGGTGAGATTTGAACTCAGGTCCTCCTGACTGCTGCATTGGTGCTCTATCCACTGCACCACCTAGGTGCCCCCTGACGTGCTATGTTTCTTCAAGAGAACACCAGATTTCAGTGCTAGAAATGAACACATAAAGGGAAAATATCAAGGTTGTAGGGGAGTGTTAAAATAACAGGAGCATTTCAAGGAGCAATATAGAAGGTGCTGTTAGAAGGATAGATATAGATGCACTGAGCCTGGGACTAGGACATGAGGCATGTAGCACATTCAAGTATTGACAGATCGATTTGTAGAAAAAGCTTCATTGAAACAAGGTGCTTTCCTGGGTAAGAAGTTGAAGAGTTGACTGGAATTCAAGTCATTGAAATTTAAAAGAAAATTAAGAACCATAGTGAAGGGGGTAGATGGGACAGTGGGAAGGAGGGGATCACAGAGGCTGCACTGGTACATTTTCGTAACAAGGGATTTAGAAACCCTGAGCCAAAAGCTTTTAAGACTAGAAAATAAAGTTTCATTGTCAATTGAAGGTTGTTTTCTACTCCGGTAGTAAAAAAAATGATTAAGTAGTATTATAACAGCTAATTAATATATATTTTTAAATATACTTTTCTCCTGACTATTTCCCAGACCTTGGCCCCGCATGAACAAAAAGTGAGTAAATGAAATTCTCATCATCAGCATAATCCAGCAAAACAAATTTCCACGTTGGCCTATCCTTTCTGCATTTTAAATTCATCACCTCTGGCAGAAAGTGAGTGGCATATTTCATCGTTGGTATTTTGGACTTGTAGTTTATCATTAGTATGATCAGAGTTCTAAAGTCTTTTAAAAGAATAGGTAAAGTTTAGTTAAAATGTGGTATGAGGCTAGGGATTTGAATTTTTCTTCTTTTGAAAAAGAAATAGGTTTAACTGTGACTTTAGTTTTTATATTACAATCATTTCTGGATAACTTCCTGATCCTTCCCTGGTAACAAAGAAAAATACCTAAGAAAAAACAACAGCCCATCAAATATGGCAGAATATGCAGCATTCTGTATCCATGATTCCCTCCCTTTCTAAGCAAATATTTTTCCCATTTCTTCTCTGAGGACAAGATTGACCTGTAGAATTACATAGTATTTGACTTCCTTTAGGTGGGTTTTTTTTAAAATTATATAATGCATTGTCATTATTTTTATTGTATTGGTGCAATCCAATCATGAACAATAAACTATGCCTCCAATTATTTAAAAAATTTCTTTCAGGTTTGCTTTAACTTGAATACATATGGTTTATAGATTGCTGTTGTTCAGTCATTTCAGTCATGCCCAACTTTTTGTGACCTTGTTTGACTTTACTTGGCAAAGACACTGGAATGGTTTGTCATTTCCTTCTCTAGTTCATTTTACAGATGAGGAAACTGAGGCAGAGTGAAGTGACTTGTCCAGGGTCACACAGCTGGTAAGTGTCTGAGGCAGCATTGAAACTCAGGAAGATGAGTCTTCCTGACTCACAGCCTTGTGCTCTATCTTCTTTGCCACCTAGCTGCTAGTTTGTAGTTAGAAATTATTTAAAAGTGTGAACTCCCAATTTTCCCACACATGGATATAACTAGTCTCTTGGTATATATAACTGTGTCTCAGAACCTTCACTATTCATCCTTCAAACATTTGAACATCTACATGTAAGAAACTGACCCTGAGTAAAGTGTGTGGCAGCAGAGGCTTGCCTTCAGAGGACAGAAACTGAGAAGAAACTTGCTTCACACCACTTGCAGTGTATTTTGAGTTTTTGGAACTCTTCTCAGCTTTTTTCAAATACATATATTATCCTTCTTGTAACTTGTTTCATAAATTTGGTTCAGTGAAGTTTGTAGATGTTAGAACAAAGGAAGTAAATCTCTTAAATACTCAAAAATGTATCTGTGATCTCATTGATTTGGAAGGTCTCTCCCAGGAGCAGTCCACAAGCATGTTCTTAAGTGCCAGCAATCTACTAAGTACTGAGAATAAAAAAAAAACCAAATGAAACAGGACCTTCACCATAAAGGGACTTACATTCTGCAAAGGGAGATAAAAGTATATATAGTACTTAAATAAAAAAATTAAAGGTAATTTTGGGAGGGCGTGGGAAAACCAAAAATGGTTTCCTATAGAATATGGTGCTTGCTTAAAGAATCCTAACAAACAAATAATGAGGAAGTGAATTCCATGTTAAAGGCACAGAGCTGAGACATGGATTATATTATGAGGAACAGAAGACCAGTTTGATTGGACCATAGAGTACAAAAGGGGGATTAATGTATGTAAAGGAAGGGGGAGCACTTCCCTTCAGTGGGTATAATTATAAAAAATAAAGACCACATAAGAGAAATAAGGAGGTATATACACCCACTGATCCTTAAGGTCTTTTTCTGATAAGAAACATTATAGTTAGCAAAGCAAGCAAATTAATCGTACACCCATGGAAGTTTTAAATAGCTAAGCTCTGGAGAGAAGAAAGCAGTCAAATCTCAAAGCAGATGTGGAATAAGGCCATGGGGATTCTCTTCCCCATCCACTACTTCCATTCCCCCTGTGTAACTTTGACGGGGAGCTTGTCCACTGGTAGGAGACATTTCATCCAGGTGGAAACAGAGATGTACTCAAGATAAACACGGACACAGAGTAAAATGGGACTCCTGGCAGCCAGCTCTGCACCCAAGGGAGCCATGTGAGGACTTTTATGGTTTTAGGTCTTGCAGTTACGGGAGTTATGAGTGCCTTTGTTACACTTTCCCTTCACATGTGCCTCAGTATTACTGCCCACTCTTCCCATGGACACTGTGTATTCATGTTTGGAAAAGTACAACCCAGGTTTATGGAAAGGAAAGTTTTATAACTATGGTCTTACTACGCTTTCTTAGTAAATGCCTTTGCTATCAGCTAATCGTATCTTCAAGCTAATTGTTGATGGGAAGCCCACTTAGTGGAAGCTTGTGAGTTGTAGGAATATACGCTCACAGAATTATCCTCATAGCCTGATGTAGCATTTATCCTTTTGGTAACCCAATCTATGAGGGTGAGTTAGGAGAATAGCCCAGAGGTGGTGTTAAATGGAAGCTTGTAAAAGGCTTTAAAATTATAACACAGAAGACCACTCATCCTCCAGGTAATAAAGAGCTACTGGAGTTCATCTAGGAGGCTTTAGAAATATCTCTTTGGCAGCTTGGGTGTAAGTAAGTTAGATCAAAGGGGGAAGACTTGAGGCAGGAAGACCAAATAGGCTGCTATTGCAGGGGTCCAGGTGAGAGGTGACAAGGGCTCACCTTGGAGTACTGGTTCTATGAGTGAAGGGAAGAGGACAGATTTGAGAGCTATTGTAGAGTTAGAAACAAGATTTGGCAATTGCTTTAATATGCAGTTTGAGAGGAGTCAAGGATGACACCAAGGTTGCAAACCTGGGGGCCTGGAAGGACAGTGATAGCCTTTACAGAAATAAGTGGGAAAGAATGGTGGGTTTGGAGGGAAGGACAGTGAGACCTGTGGGGCTGATTGAAACTCATCCATGTCTGTTCAGTCCTGTGAGATGGGACATAGAAATGAAGGGACAGCTAGACTTGGAACTGGCCACTGCTTCAGAGATTGGAGCCTTCTAAGTGTTTGCCAAAAGGGGATATGGGGAAGTCAGGGTGTGCTGGGGGAGGGGAGAGCATCTTGAGTAACTGTGCACATACTATGGGTGCCTGGATCATGTTTGGGTCGGCCCTTTCATGAGCAGTGACAGAAACTTCTTACAAACAACCTGATTTACCTTAAAGCTCTGTTAATTCAGGAAACTAAACATTCTGCTCTTCTTAGGAACTTTCCTGAGCTGACATTGATATCTGCCTGATAAAGTTTCCTAGGTCAAAATTGCACAGATTGCGATGTTTAGATTTGTCATTTCTTCCTTTATAGTACCAAGAACAGCAACTTTATGATGCCATAGGTCCACTGTACCCCATTAACCCTGTTTTCCTAGCTTTTAATTATAATTACCATTACATTTAGTTATAATTACCAAACCATTATAATAGTGCTCATTAATAGCCTCTACCAGTTTCTCACTACCATCACCCAGCCTATTCTGTGGGATAGCCCCACAATTTTTTCCCTCCTCCCTTTCCCTGACCTCCTGACAGCAGCACACAAAAATTTTAAGCATGTAAGAGATACCTGGAAACTGATTATCTGGTCCCTAGAAGCTTACTTCCTTTGGTTGTATCCCACTAATCCTCTCTATCCCCTTTTACCAGAGCATGCAAATAGAGCAATACTATTTTAGAGCTGAAAGAGACATTATAGACCAACTAGGCCACTCTCCTTCCCTATTATAGATTGAGAGATTAAGAAGTAAATGACTTGCTGGTCACATAAACTAATAAATGACTGACCTGGAGCTAGATCCAAAGTCTTGATTTCAAGTCTATAATTTTAAAAAAAAGTTCAAAGGTTTAATATCAAATAGTCATTCTGCGCCGCCCCCCCCCCCCCCCCAAAGCTTGTAAGGTGTAGCATTCCTCACACCTCATACCGCCTCAGTGGAGGGAAGGGGGAAATCAGAGGGCAAGGAGAGGGAAATCAGGGGGCAGGGAGGAGGATTAGGTTTACAGTTTTGCCCAGTTCTTATGTAGCATAGTCCTAAATTCTAGGTCTAAACCCCCAAATCCTGGCACCCTGACTTCAAGGTTTTCCTGTTGAGCTGGCTATCTGCACCATCCTACCTGTAGTCTTAGCTTCAAGGTTGCCATGACTTGAACACCCAGATTCAGAGGGAGATCACCACTGGCACTTGAAACTGAGAAGGACAAATGACAGAACAGAGACCTTAGACCAATTTCTTGGAGCTAGCATAAAAGAGAGGACTTGAGATATATGGAACTCTGCTATGGGTGAACTGTGATCTATATCTTTTGAAAGCAGAAGGAAGGAGTGTTTGGGAAAAATTAATCCAATCTGGCTAAGTGTAAAGGTACAGTTTCTTCTGGTTATGAAACCAATCAAAGGAGGGATTATGCTAGGGGGATCTTTTATAGAATTTACCAAATATTTTACTTGCTTAGCCTTGAAGAGCTTTTTTCAACCCAGTACACAAAAGAAAGCAAAAGCAGACAAAGAAAATTGGCTTCTCATTTTAGACTACACTGAGCTCTCAAACTCCATGGAATTCTCACAAGAATTTGGGACATACACCATCCCACCTGCAATCCTGGGTCCAAGGTTGCCATCATGGCTTAGGTACTGTGTGGGTTTACCACCATCACCTGAAACAGATGGACAAACACAGAAGAGACCCCAAGCTTATTTGCTGGAGCTGGGAAAAAAAAAAAAGAGAGAGAGGAGGGGAAAGGTATCCCATCTTCACAGGTCCCATGCTGTGGGGGAACTGTGACCTTCATCCTCTGGAAGCAGCGGGAAAGAACGTGGCTGGGGGAGAAAGCGATGTCAATAATTCTTTACATTATATCACGTGTCCAGGCCAGCTTGCCCAGAACAGATTCTCAAGACAGATCATTGCTGACTCTACCTTTTATGGGGATACTGCCTCTGCTGCTGGGTGCCTTGTGAGATGTCCTAAATTACTCCCAGATCCTGGGAGTTTCATTTCTTTTCTAGTCTGAAAAGAGACAAGGATCCTGGGATCTGGACTTGGATAGTTTTCTACTTCAATGACAGATTTTAAATCTCAGGAAAGGAACTAGCTGAAGAGGCAACTTTAAACCCCATAGCATGTGGTGCTGCTCAGTTTTGGATAGTGAAACTGCTGGAACATGAGGAATTACATTCATTCTCTCTTGTTTTGTTGCTTTCTGATGAGTAGCACATTTAAGTATCTCTGCCATTTTACATCTTTTGCTGGTTATATTTGCTTTCTGAAAAGTCACTAGACAAGAATAACTTTAATTGTGCCCCGAGTTGGTGTTTGTTATACCATTAGGGGGAAATCTTATGGATAATTGATTACATGGTGTTCAACTGGCTGGAGATTGATCCCTTAATTTGGCAATCTGTCACCTAGGGGCTGAGAGCATTTTATGAGTTATTCAGAATCTGTAGTTTAAGCTTCCTAGCTGTGCTGAGAAAGGAAGCCACATAGAACTAATACCTTTGCCCTAAACTAAAACCCTCAAGAATTAATCTTATCTCCAAAATACAGGTCCACTTGACACCAAGGGCCTTTGGATTTTCTCCATTCAGCTTCTCCTGCCTCTTCAGGGGAGGAGTGATAGTAGAGAACTCAAAAAAAGTTCATGACCTTGAATAGACCCCCAATGAGGTGGGGGTGGGGGAATCACTCTATGTTCCAGACACTACCCTTAGCACTTTACAATTATTCTCTCATCTGGTCCTGTCCAACCCTGAGAGGTAAGTACTGTTAACCTTATAACACTACAATTATGAGGAATTTGAGCCAAATAGGGGTTACATGACTTGCCTGGGGTCACACAGTTATTGAGGGTCTGAGGTCACGTTTGAATGTGTCTTTCTGACTCCAGGCCCTGCACTCTATCCCTTGTTGCCTATTTTGCTATCTCTTATTTTGCATTTAAATAACCCACAAAGGCTGAATAAATTAATTTTCAACGCAACTTTAATAAATTAGCACAAGACTGCTTGACAGGAATCTGAAAGTATCAGCCTGATTCCATAACACAATTTAAGATGTTTTTTCTTCAGCGAGTGCCATTACCTCTGAGATGGGATATTCAGTTGGGCAAAGTGGGCCTACAATCCAACCAGAAGGAATACTACCTTCTAAGAAACAAAACAATTCTTCTATACTTCCCTGGGCTTGGGTCAACTTAAACTGACTCTGGGTCAGATGTTGCTTGTCTAGATCTTCAAATCCATTACTTAAGGAAAAAGTGGCATAAAGCTCCTGCATGTCATAACAAGCCTGTTGGAGCTTGTCTTGGAGGCTGCTTGGGAGACCTCGGACTTTGGGCATGAGGTCCATGAAAGCCAACTGTAATTTCAGAGCAATGCTATGGCACATGCCCAGAGCTCGAATTTCCAGGAACTGCAAGAAAAAGGGAGGAAAGAAAGAGTTAAGTATGCAGTTGCTGCCCATTCTAGCACAAATTCCAGGTTTCTGAAAAAAAAAAAAAGGCCTAATTAATAATGATTAGCCATTTATCATGTCATTGTTTAGATTTCAAAGCTATGTATCTATATACACATACATACATTATACATACAGGAGTACATAGATAACTAGTAGGCAATGGGAAATTGTTAACACATTTTTTTAAGATTCCTGGATTGGGAGTTAGATTTCATTTAAACCCCTACCCTTTTACTTACTCCCTATGGGATTGTGGAGAAGATGCTTTGTACCCTAAGATGTATTCTAAAGTTTTTGCCAACTACAAAAACTTCCTCAGGTTACCTTTCCTGTTAATAGTGCCACCATTCTTCTAGTCATGTTCAAAAGTCATCTTTGGATTTTGGGGAAAAAAGAAAAATCAGTGGCCATGGTCCATTTATTGAAAGGATCTCTTTGTTCTCCCTGCTATTATCCTGCTTCAGTTCCTTGTCCAGTAGACTATTTCAATATCCTGTACCCACAACTGACTCTTATTACACTTTCCCCTTTACAGCAAGGCAAGGTCATTTTTTGGGGTGGGGTGGAGAAGCAAGGTCTTAACCATGGCCACACAGATAGTAAGTGTCTGAAGGTGGATTTGAACTCAGACCTTCCTGACTCAGGGCCAGTGCTCTATCCAATGCACTATTCTAGCTGCCTGAGGCATCTTTTACTGTACTGTTCTGGTCCTTAGCTAGAATGAGCATGATGTGATGAGTGCTGGGCCCCCACCAGTGACATCTTACTTCTTCCCCCTCCTAGTCCCTAGGTATCTATTGTCTTCCTCATTTGTTTTGGGCTGTGTCTGAGGGTCCTGCAGAGGTCAGGTCCTTTCTCTTGGGCCTTTTTCTTCCTGCTTCTCTTAGGAGCCACCTGGCCTGGGGAACCTGTGCTTGTGCAGGATCACACCAAGCCAAGAGGACTTCCATCTGGGATACCTCTTCATAATCTATAATAAACTCAGCCTTAAGCTTTCTCTCTTCCTCCTGAGGGTCTTTTGGAGTTTTGAAGGAAGGTCACATGACTTGAAGTCACAAGACCCAAGTTTGAATCCTGCCTTCACTTGGAGTTTGAAAAGTTAGAACTTCCTAAGGCCCTTTTTCCTTCCTTTGCTAGATGCCTCTAGGACTCCTTTCAGCTCTTTGCCTATGATCTTTTGATTCTAGGTCTTTTCCTTATATTCCTTCAACATGCTCTGGTATTTATGAAATCTAGCTTTCTCCTGAATCTACATACCTTGATGGCTTCTCCAAGATTGACTGTTCCTCCTCTCCAACACCCAATAAAAACTCAGGGAAAACAGGGATACTACTTCCTTGCTCTCTTTCTGCTACAATTACTGCAACTCAGCAAGTCATCTGTCTTTTGAAGTTCACTCCATCCTGTCTAGTTACTTATTGCTTGGACCTCCAACTGATCTTCCCCCTCCCCAAGTAAGATTGCTTGCCTCAGTCTTATCCCAGTCTCTGCTTCATTGTACTACCCTGGGGCTTTCTAGAGCCCAGATTCATATGACCCTTGTCACCAAGCTACACCAGACTAAGGTTGATTTCATACTCTTTTTTCCACATTAATGAATGGTCACCTAGATACAGCTTCTTACACCACAGAACAGAATACCAGAGGGAAAAAAAAAACAAAACAAAACTTGACAAGTTTAAGACTTTCCCTTATTCCCAAATTGACATTCTCTCTGGTTTTTCCTTTTCATCCCCAAAAGCAAAAGGGCGAGATATTCTTCCTCCAGAGGCACATTTTAGAAGCCAGCTTTCTGACAACCCCCAACCCCTCCCCCAAGTTACAAAATAGCTCCCACCAGATTAGAAGTGTCATAATCCAGCTAGCTGGATGATACTGAAAGATCTCAGTACCTTTCAAGGCATTATGCTGAGGATTATCCTTTCTTTTCTCCTCAGTTTACCTTTTTTTCCAGGTTTAGCAAAAGTACCTATTCTCCATGAAATCTACTCCAAATAATCTGAAAACTTGTTATATTTGTCATTTTATTTTCATACATTTAGTACCTATGAAGGAGACAGAAGCCAGGTGCAGCTATCCTTAAGTAAATCATAGGTTTGCCTCAAAGATATCCCTTCCATCTATTGATACTTGAGATAGGAGGTTCACTATAATTTTTAGGGATCCAGAAAGTTTCAAAGTCAACTAGGATAGCTAATAATGCATAAAGAATTAGTAACTAAGTTGCTATTAGCAGCATTGAGGTCTCAGGATTATGAGTTTACTTTGAACTCTAAGAGCATGGCGCCATTTTCTTTTTCATTTCCTGTGATTTGTTGGACACAAATATCCCTAGTTATTATACTAAGTCAGACCTATGGTCTATATAGGTGCCTTAGGCTCTAGAGGTTTTTATAATATCACTTTAAAAGGCACTATAATCCAAGATTTCCTGAAGATAACAGCTTTTAACATGTTTAATGTGTTATGCTAGGGACATACCATTTTGTCCACCAATTCATCTTAAGCTATTCTCATTGTCTCCTTTAAAAATATACATTGGCTTCAGGCTATACGTATTGGCCAACACCATTCTTCTAGTTGCCCTCAGTTTTCAGCCTTGTTATTATTCCACCTTCCTTACTCTCTCCCCCCCAACCCTGCTCCCATATTCAGTTGTAGAGTATTGTTGATTCCACATCTTCCATTGGTTCCTTTTTTTCTACTCACATGTCACCCACCCTGGTTCAGACCCTTGTTGCCTCACCTAGACTGTCATGACAACCTCTCATCCAAATTCCTGGCCACTCATCTATCTTATTCTCTGATCAGTTTCCACAAAGTAATTTTCCGAAAGCACAGGCCTGTCATATCCTTAACTTGGGAACTTTCCATAGTTTTCTATTGACTCTAGGATTTTTTTTTTTTTAAACAATCCACTTTCTATATTTTACTTTCCTTCTCCTTTTTACATATTCAGTTTCAGTCAAGTTACCTACTTGCTATTCCCCCAAACTTGGGATTCCTACCTTCAAACAAGATAGACCAGTTACATGCCTGGAAAATACTTTCATCTCTATGTCATGAGAATCCCTGTTTAACTTCAAGGTTTAGTTCTTCTATTATTCTTCTATGGTAGACCTTTCCTGATCCCTCAATTATAAGTTCTCACCATCCTCCAACATTTATATAGTAAAGTCTTCCTAGTTGAATACTCCTTGAAGCTTGAGGCAATCGGAGTTTGTAATACATAGGAGCAAAACTAAACACATGTTCATGAGGTTACCCATCTAACCCCAGATATCAGTTTGACATTAATGTTCCATATGCCTATAAGTCTGATACCTGTGTATCATCATCCATGTTTTCACACTGGTTCTTATTCCACTTGATCCACATCTCAAGTAGGGCCTTATGGTAATTCTGCCGATCCTCAGAACCTTGCTTGCTTTGATAAGTCTGGTGAAAGAAAACATTTGTGGAAAGCTTAAAGACATAGGTCTGCCTTCTAATGGTGTTCTTCAGAATTGAAGGATGCTGGATTTATCAAGGAGTGGGAAATTGATAATTCCTTCCCTTTAGTTGGAAGCAGTCCTCTTATATATGCCATCAAAAGATAATTGCCATAATGGAAAGGCTATTATATGGCTTAGTGGAATCTAGAAGTAAGCTTTCTACTACCACTTCAGCATCCCCTCATCACCCGTATATACAACTACCCCTGCACCTTTTGGTCTACCTTGCTACTATGAGCAAGGTAAAGACCTGGCAGTGGGGCTTAACAAATAAGGTCAGTATCCAATAAAGCTTATACAGTCTTGGGCAGCATTGAGAGACAACGCTCACAACATGAGGTATAAACTCTGACCAGAGCTAAATGTTCCTAATATGATGAGCTTTGGGCATTATATTTTAATAACATTGTTGATATAGTAGAGATCAAAAGAACATTCATCATGTTGCAATGTCTTAAGATCATATCATATGAACAATATTTGGTCTAGAGAAGGGAAGACTAAGGTACTTGAATGAGAGGTTAGGGTTTTTTTGGTTTATCCATTGCTCCTACTAGAAGGGGGGTGGGGGGAGAGCAGCGGAATGTAGAAGCTATAACCAAAGGTAGACTTAGGTTATTCATGAAGGAATTGTGTAGGGAGTGAGTGGGGGCAACTTACCAATATTCAAAGTGCCCTGAGAATGGACTGACTTGGAAAAAGTGAATGGGTTCCTCTTTACTAGGTCATTAAACAGAAGCTGGGGACTACTTATCATATTATTGCTATACTGGAGAGGGACTAGAAGGCTCCATATGACTTTTTATGCTAGATGGCCTCTGAGGTCCCTTCCAACTTCGATTCTGTAAAAATGCTGTTAGGAAGGACCAGGTTGGTTTTAGAAGTATCTTAGAGCATAGAAAATCCTACCAATTCAATCACTTCATAGAGCTGGTACAAGAGTTTTCTGATGTTGTTCTTGGCACCTCTGATATTTTCCAATGCATGCTCATACGCCTGGGGCTGCAGGTTGCTTGGTAGAGAACTTAGTGATGTGAAATAGCCTTCATCTCTTGAAGACTCTTCTCTAAAATAATATCTGTCTTCCTCTGAAAATTCTTGGGTATTACCTATTTTGAATTTTTAAAAAACATTAATAATCCTACTAGAATACCATAGTTAATAAATATTTACTAAGCACCTACTAGGGGCCAGGCAATGTGCCAAAGGCCAGGACGACAAGAGGCAGCAAAAGACAGTCTTTCCCCTCAATTTAATGGGGGAACAACATGCAAACAAATATATGCAAAGCAGGCTCTATGCAGGGTAAATAGGACATAAGAGGAATGGTACAATGGAACTGAGGGGTTAAGGACCGTAGTGAGTCCATCTTAGCGACCCTGACAATCCACAGGCTATTCCCTTTGCTCCTATTGTGAGGAAACCTAAACTACGCTGTATGACCAAATCCACGAGGATGTACAGTTTTTCTTAAACCAAGGCACCAGGGCAACAGTCACAAAACAGCATCAGATTCTTATTCAGGGCTGAATGTAACAGCTATAAGACTGTTGCACTCAAAGATAAACTTACATGCCAGTGATTAGTAGCAACTTTATATTTAAAAGAAGCTAGATGACTAAGTCATAGTCTCATCATGAAATAGTCTAATCAGGAATTAGCCAGACTATTTTATACTCAAATGGAGGACTGAATAAAGGAGAAGACCAGAGGAATTGTATGTAGCTTGATAGTCACCGACCCACATCTGGTGAGATTGGGAGGTATTTGTCCATAGACACTTTTAATTCTTCTAGTGTTTGTTTCTCCTCTTGGATTTGAGGCAAGATTTTCTCTTCAGACATGGATCTTGTGGTAACTCTATTAATGCTTATGGCATCCTCCTTGTTCAAGTCACCACTATTGGCATTCATTAATAAATCAGTTTCTTTTGATGGTTGAACTTTGTCAGGTATGATCTCTTTAGATGAGGGTAATTCCTAGAAAGACAAACAAAAATTCATGCCTTAGATTCTTAACATGTTTTGGTTCCATCCTACTTTTTAGCTTTTTCTTATCCCCAAACTTGTACTAGTACATACTAGGTTTCAAACAAAAATTTTTTGCATCTACTAGGTTACATGTTCTATTATTTCAACTTTCGTGATGCTTTTTGACCATTGCCAGTTGGGGAAATCTAACTTATTTTAAAAGTTAGGAAGATCTTCTAATAATTTGTAGGAATTGAAAAGTATTGACAAGATCTACTTGAATACGGGTCAGGAAATGTTCCCATCTTTGCTCTAGCAGGGATCTTTCCATATAGTAGGCACTTATTTTAACTTTTTATTGAGCTTCAGTTAGACAAGGTAGACAAGAAAAGAACCTAGTTTACCATAATAAATACTTAGCAGTTTCAAGTTTCTTCCAGTAATTTCAGAACCCCCTTCTTATCTAACACTACTTAGAATTTGTGTTTGTGTGTGCACATCTTGTTTGTATTTTGAGGTTTGTTAACATGAAGGCTAAAGGTTCAGTGGCACAAAATGTTGGAAGAGAAAGTTCTTTGGAACTATCCATTTAGAGAATGAAGGAATATAGGCATTTATAGTTCCAAGAGACAGGGACACTAAGATAAGAATCTAATGATAGGCAAAGAAACAGAAGTTCAGGTTAGACTACTAAGTATGGAAGTAGATATCAGATGGTAGCCAAAAAGGACGGAAACCACAGGAAACATAATTATGAAAACATGGTTTTGGTGGTAGAGAAACATGGTATTCAGGGGGCAGGGAAGAGGAGTAAGAGAAATAGATTTGGGGAGAGGGGGAATAGGGTTGGCCCCACATAAGACTGTCAGTCTGGGATGCAAGGCTCACAAAGTTTGTTGGGGCAACTTTTTGTGGAAATGAGGTTTGAGTATGTCCTGAGTATGAAGCAAATGACTGATAAAGGGGCAGGTACAAGGCACCACAGTCCTTTTGAAGAAACCTGCCCATTCTGAGGGGGAAGTAACTAGCTGGTCTTTCATATGAACTTGATATTGTCTTTGCTTGCACTTTAATACCTTCCTCATAGATGGATCTGGGGGGCTCTGGACCTGGAGTCAGAAGGCTGGAGTTCAAATATGACCTCAGATATTTACTAGCTGTATGATTCTGGGCAAGTCCATGTGTCTGCCTCAGTTTCCTCAGCTGTACAATGAGGATGAAAAATAGGACCTAACTGAAGTTTGAGGATCAGATGAGGTATTTTTAGAAGTACCTGGCATGGGGGGCAGGTGGGGGGGATAAAATCACAATTGTATGGCAGTGACTGTTAAACATTACAAAATAAAAAAAAAAAAAAAAGAAATACCTGGCACTTAGTAATTACTTAATAAATGCTAACTCCATTCTCTCTGCAGCCCTCCGCAAAACTGATTTGAATGTTGTAATCAGTACAGAGGAGAGGGGTGTGGATTTCCCTCTGCAGTAGATGAAAAAAACCTTGATTTTTTTTTTTTTTTACTTAACATTACTCAGATTTACCTTGCTGATACGCTTTCTCTGCCTTCTTCAGTTTTCCACCTTTGATTAGCATAATACACACTTAATGAAAGAAAGAATTTGTGTAAAGTCCTTCAGTCTACCAGGGTTAGCTCTTAAATTTAGCCTCAAATTTAAAAGGAAATGATTTTAAAAGTTTAGAAGCCTGTATGTACTGCAAAGTCAGTAAAACATCACTATGGACAGTGTTCAACACACCTAGGCTACACTTCCTTCCTTCCTTCTTATGAGCTCAATTGCCAAGCTCTAATAGGATGCTATAAAATGAGAGAGTTTTGAGCTATTGGACCCAGAACTGGATTGCTTTCACAAAGAAATCAGAATTAGCTCAGACTATTAGTCAAAATTACCTCCTGTGGTACTTGTGGTCTGCTTATTTTCTCTTGGCTGATAGGCTCACTTGAAGCTGAAAATAAAAGCATTATTAATTAAAAACTAGAAGGTATCAACACGCATATCCTCCAATAAGTTAAACTAGTATCAGTAGTAACAAGACTTTGGACCAAGAGCAAATAAACAACTTCCTCTCATTTATCCTTCTAACTTTAAAAGTAATGACCAGTTCAAGGCAAGTTTCTATTTCACAGAAAATGACTACATCGAATTCAGGTTTATTACTCTAAAATCTTTACTATTAAGATGCCTAATAATTCTAGCCTGTTTAGGCGATTTATAGCAATTCTACATTCAGCAACTCAACTCAGTGCTGTTCTTTAAGGCATCTGTTCTTTACTTTCTGATTGGTACAATACAAATAGGTATTCTAAGGTAGCATGCCATGATACAAAGGGCAGTGAATTTGGAGTCAGACGGTTAGGGCTCAAAACTTGCTCTGCTATTTACTGCCTATGTGACCTCAACCAAGTACCTTCTCCTTACTCTGAGGTAATTCATCTGTAAAATGGAGGGGCTAGATGAGATGATCTCTCTCCAGACCCTTCCAGTTCCAAATATTGTCTGTTCTCCTTCCAGTCTCAGGCTGACTACAAACATAATAAAAAGGTCTTAACATGAGCATTTCACTAGGGGCTTCAAGATTAGAACTTTATAGATCAGGCATCCATGTTGCCATCCATGTTGCCAACGAAAGGAAACCTGATATTTTGTTTTATTATAGCATATTGATATTATCTAAATCTGGTACCTGGAGATTGTTCCTCCTATGTTCAGACAACAGAGCTACTAGGCTATATCACCTTGGAGGTAAAGAGAAAAAGACTTTGGTTCCTAACAACCAAAACAGCTGTTGTGGTTCAACTGTGGAGGTAATAGGAGCTCTCAGCTAACTCTGGGTCAAAGCTCTGAGATTCTGGAGTTATCTAGTGTGATATTTTAATGTCCCTCCGTTCCTGGCCAACAAGAGGGAGTTTTACATGAATTAGTAGGCAAACTTTGTCAAATCCAAATTCAAGTTTTAACCCATTAAACAGACGGTACCATTTTACTTGGTCAGTTTAAAACATGTCAGCAACCAGGACTATCTCCTCTTTCAAGAGGCTCTGCTAAGTGCATCAGGGTCATTTCCAATTAAGGCAATGTTCACTTACTTTGGGCATTGAGCCTAGTCACAAGTTCTTTTGCCTCAGTGAGTAGAGAGATAATGTTCTCCATGTGTGATGGACTTCCCAGGTTTCTGTAAGAGAGAGTCTCTTTGTCAATAGTAGGTATGTAGTCCATGCAGGCCTCCTTTATGCCATTAGCAGTGATATGGCTAAAGCTATACCCAGCAACTTTTTCTTCTCATTCCAATCTAAAGAGAAATTATGACCAATTACATGAATCTCAAAGAGATGTTACATTACATTGGATGGAATTACTCTGAGGAATTCCTTCTTAGCAGAACATGTGTGGCCATGCAGTATAATGGCAAGAGCACCTGATTAGCAGAACACCTGGGTGTGAGTGTGTTCTGGCAGAGCTGTAACTTTGGCCAGGTGCCTTCAACAACAATGTAGTTTGTGCCTAAGTGGTGCAGTGGATAGAGTCAGGCCTGGAGTCAGGAAGATTCAAACCTAGCCTCAAATACTCACTAGCTGTGTGACCATGGGCAAGTCACCTAACCCTGTTGGCCTCAGTTTCCTTATCTGTAAGATGGGGTGGAGAAGGAAATGGCAAACCACTCCATTATCTTGCCTAGAAAACCCCAAATGGGCTCACAAAAAGTCAGATATAATGGAAAAAATGACTGAGCAACAAAATTGTTCCTTTATCTGTAAGATGGGGGAATAAATAGTTTTATTACCTAGCACATAGGATCACTGAGGACCAAGTGAAATTAACCTGTGTGAAAAGCAAGCAAATTATCCAAGTATCAAAAGTGTGAACAAGTGAGCCAAACTTTTGGGTGTTGACCCAAAAGGGGGAGGTGGGGAAGAAACCTGCCAACATCTAAGAAGGCTACAATACCAGTTGATGTCCCCATATCCTCTGGGCCTTGTTTCAAGGATAACTTTTACCTCCTCTGCCTGTTTCTCCTCAGTATTTCCCTAGCCCTTTTATCTTGCATTTGTACATGTTCATATCAGTATTAGGTGCCACTATATTGCAACTTGGGCTCTGAGGGTGTCTATTTGGAGGTCAGAGGAAGAAAAGAGGGCAAGTTCATATGGATCTGGAAGGGGACAAGGAAAGCTTTCCCTACTCCAAGTCCAAGAATTCTTCCACCTTGCCTGAAATAACAATGCAAAAAAATAATGATTTTACATTAGTGCTATCTCCTTGCTTCTGAAAATGCAAATGGTTCTGAGAAATAACAGCTTATTTTCAGGAGTCCTGTATGGAAGGAGGGCAGCAGTTCAAAGCTTGTGTAAGGATGCTGTAGATCAATAAAGGGTTAGGAGAACAATTACAGAGACTGTAAGGAGGTTAGTCCTATATTAAGTCAAGTCATTAGTCAGATGGCAAGCTAGAAAGAGGAAGGGCCTGTATCTACTTCAACACTAGAAATTATGTAGCCCTATGTTTTCTCTTCACTTAGGCATCACTGGCATTTTAGAACTTAAATTCACTTCCTAAGGAGTTAGTATTACCACAGACCACTTACAAATCAGATCTTACTTTACTTCTCTGAAACATGAGAGGTGAATGGCCAGCTTAGAACTGCCTATTTTCACTCAACTCCCCAGTCTTGTAAGCAGTCAAATTCAGTTCAAAGGCATTCTCTCTGGAAGTCAGATCGAATATTGTTAGCTGGGATGATTTCTTACAAAGTCTAAAATCCTTGAATTTTATACTTAAACCAAGTTGAGAAATTGACTTTCTCCTAGGAAAGAAGTTAAGAAATTGGTACCTTTTAGCCTCGATTTCCCCATGTGTATCCCTTCCAAAAGGGATAATAGTACCAAGCTCATAGGGTTATCGTACGGATCAAACATCATGATATATGTAAATAATTTGCAAACCCTGAAGATTTGTATACTTGTCATTATCACCATTATCATCCCCTTCCTCTACCACATCTAACTGGGCATCCAAGTACATGGGTTAGTAGAATAGTCCCTAGGCCTTAAGTAGTATGTCATTCTGATTGACAGAACTAGCTAGTCTGTGTCACTACCTGCACCAAGACGTACAGGATTTAATTCCAAGCACTCCCTTGACCTGTGACTGTCTTCTTTTTTCAGTGACTTGGGATTATGAAAGGTGCTTGAGATTCTCCCCCTCAAGTTTTAGGTCTTTGGGGCTTCTCAGTTTTGGGGGCCAAGTCATCTTCTATAAAGCATGCTTCCACCCAAACCCAAACCTTAAATTAAGCCTAATAGAAAGTTAACTGATTGTAAATGATAAGGAAGTAGTGACACATTGAGCTGGAAATCATCTTGCTATAAAAGAGCATATTGTTTTCTGTGTAAGCTATTCGTACAGAAGGAGACAAAGTTACAAGACCTTTTCCTTCAGCGAAAGAAGACATTTATCAGAAGCATTCAGTTATTATTTACGCCAAGGTGACCTGTCACGACCAGTTAACTTGTTAGAATTACTTCAGCAAACATCTGTTAAGTGTCTACTGTATACACAGTACTTTAAGGGGCTCTAGGAAAAGAGGAAGTATTTAAATAGCACGATTACATATTTAAAAGTAACAGTGAACTTAGAGGTTATTTAATTCAACCCTTTCATTTTACAGAGAAGGAGAATGAGGCTTATCACAATGCCATTCTACTCTGCAACTCATTCTAACTTTTTTTAAACAACCAGATTACAAATATAACACCCACCTGTCCCAAAGTATCATAGTGTAGTGAGGGGGGAAATAGCTATAGATTTAGATATCAGAAGACTTCAGGTCACACCCAGAGTTAATTTTTTAAAAGACCTTTTAGTAAGTAACAATTCTTTGGGTCTTAATTGTTCTCATCTGTAGAATAAGGGAATTGGACCAGAGGAGCTCTGAAGTGCCATCAACCTTCAAAAGCTTTAAAATGCAATCAATTGACACCCCCAATCAACTTTTCACCTGTTTCTTATGTTCTGTACTGCAACTTCACTCTTCTAGTCTTTGCTTGAATGCACAATAAAAACCCTTCATTGAACAAGAAATATGCCATTTCACATAACGTTAACGGTTCCCTATGCAGCTATATTAGAATAGTCACATACAACTTTTGCAGCCAAGGTTTATTTTCTTTTGTATATTTTCTTAAAAGGAGAGTAGCATTCCTGTATAGGGTAGAACACCCCCACTCAATTAAAAGAATAAACCATTCAGCACAGAATGTCTCCTTCTCCCCACTTACCTAGTGACAACCTTTGAGAACACAGTCACTGAAGCTGCCTTCTCTTTCTCATCATGTATATATACTTGGGTGGTGAGTGGGAGTTGAACCTTTGTCATTGGCAGATGAAGCAAATTAACAATCACAAAATGAATTTCAAGGCTGGGGGCCAACGAAGGCCATAATGAAGGTAGGTGGCAGAATTAGGAAAGAGTCAGTGACTTGAAAGGTTCTACTTTAGTTCTCCCTTTGCGCAGCCCTGCCTCACTTAAATCCAGTTCACCTGCATGTCACAGCATCCCCTCCCTGATGTCATGGTCCTCTTAGAGAAGAAAGGAAAAACAACCACCTTACATCTGTAATTCTTGCTGACAGGTCTTACACTTGGGTGATGAGTGCAAGTTGAACTTTATCATTGGTAGATGAAGCAAATAAAAATCACCAAACGAACTTCAAGTCCTGTGGCCAATGAAAGCCATGAGGTGGGAGGTAGAATTAGGAAAAAGACTTGAAACATTCTACATTAGTTCTCACACCTGTGATTCTTACTGACAGAGCTTCGTAGCCTTTCTGACTTCTCAGTATATGTTTAAAAAAACCTTAATTTATCTTGCATATAATCTTCTTCACAGGCCTAGCTGGATTATTTTATTATTGTATCAATTTTAAAAGATTTAAAGGATTTCCAAATGATTCTTTAAAAACAGCCCTCTGGAGAATATGACTATTTCAATTAAGTATAGGTAAATAGATAGATTATAGGCTACAAGTTCATCCACTTAACAATCATTTATTAGGCTCAATGTGGGGGAAGAGAGAAGAAATAAGGAGGGTTAGGGTCTACGCCCCTTGCCAGCAGGAAGAATTTTCAGAAGCTGAGACCTTCGCCCTTTACCCCAAAAGAATTTGGGTTCAATCTGTTTGAAGGGGGAATGATGGGGTTGAAGACTCTGGGAACTTCCTTGAGCTCTCCTGGAGTCTCCTCACTTAACCTGGCTTTTCATACTCAAATTGAGCTCTCGTATCTCCACACAGAACCTGGCTTTTCATACTCAAATCTGTGAGCATTGTCTGTTATCTCTGAATTGCCCCACCTGCTTGCCACCCAAACCCTCCATAGTCAGATATCTCCTGATAGCCTGCAGCTGTTTCCAGTCTTTGACCCTCCTTGGATTCCCTCCTTGGACTTTTCCTCAAGGTCCTTCCTAAACCCCTCCTCCCTTCACCCAGGACTACCAGACACCGCCCCTCCCCCCCCCATCCCGATCCCTCCTATACTCTTTTCTGTATTTAAGTCCCACCTTGCCTCCATGAAGGCGGTCAGATGCAATCCAGCTCAGACTCTGTCTAGTTGGGATTCTATCTGGCCCGCTTGTGAATACAAGTGTCACAAATGCTTAGGCTCCTTAAGAGGCAATCCAATTTGGCGAATCTTTAAAAAACTTTGTTTTCTTTGGCTTTAAGAAGGCTTGAGTCGAGTTCATTCGAGCACGACCTGGACTGTCGGTATTTTGGGGTCTCCTATCCCTTCTAAACCTCTTCATTTAGAGTTCCCTGATCCGGAAAAGCTGCTAATCTCAAGTTCTTCTGCTCAGACTGGAAGATACGTAAGCCTCCCCTCTCTCTATCCCCTACTTGCTCTCCAAGCACCTTGGAAGCGGATTTTCAGACCTGGCTTCAGGTGGACCTGGGCATAAAGTAGGTGCCCAATTCTCTGGATTTCCTGGGCGCAAGGAAATCGGGGAAAACTCGGTTATGTTTGTCCTCTTGTGTTTTTTTTTTCTCAAGGCTTACTTCCACGTCCTCCTTTAAGGAGGGAGGGGACTTCCAGCTCCACACCAAGAAATGGGTAAGAATTCTTCAATTCCAAAGAATTCGCCTTTGGACTGCCTTTTACAAAATTGGAAAAAATTGTAACTTCTCTAAAGACCTTAAAAAGAAAAAGTTGATATTCTTTTGCAACACACTTTGGCCTCAGTATCACCTGGAGGACAATGAAGTGTGGCCCATATTTGGGACCTTACAATATCATATCCTTTTATAATTACAATTATATTGCCTCCAAAAGGAAAAATGGATAGAAATACCTTATGTAAGGGCATTTGTCGAACTCTCTCAGGACTCCATTCTCGGAACAGACTGTAAGATACGTGTAGGTAGAGCCATCCCACAAAAGGGAAATGGGGATGAATTGGATGTTTGGAATGACCCCCTGTTTATGGCTCCTAGAGTCTCAACCTCACCTCCTTCTCTACCTCCATTACCTTCATCCCAACCCCCTCCCCAATCCTTCCTGAGCCCTCCTTCAGCTCCCCAACCTCCTGCTGCTCCCCCACCCCCCATGAGTCTTTCCACCTCCCCTTCAGCCACCTCTACCCCAACCTTTCCTTTACCCCAACCCCCCTCCATTCCTGCCTCACTTGCCTATCCTGTATCTCCTCCTGTGCCTCTCACCCCCCTCGGTAACCCCGGCTCAGTTCCCAGCCACTGGGTTTGCTGCAGTGCTTCCCTCTGCAGCCCCTCTTGCTGGGGCAACACTCACTCAGGTCTCAGCCCCCACCCCCATGGCAGCCTCTACTGTATCACTGCCCATAACCCACCCCTCCTTGGGGACTTCACCTCTGGCCCCAACTACGGGCCTTGCTGGGGTGCTTCCCTCTGCAGCCCCTCTCGCTCAGGCCTTAGGCCTCACTCCTGTGGCATTCTCTGGGGCATCTCCCCCTTTGATCCCTACTCTTCCTCAGGCACCAGCAGATCTTTCCCCTTGCCAGCCAGATCCCCTGGCCCTGCAGCCTAATCCCGTTTAGCAGGTATTCCCCAGCCCCTCCCTCACAAGAAGTGGGACTTCCTATCTTCCTCCACAAGCCCCTGTCCCCACAGGGCCGTCAGGGCTGTTTCTCTTGAGAGAAGTACCGATCCCACCCAGTGGGACCACCAGGATGCGTGTTCTGCTCTCTCAGATCTCACCCAGATTTAAGAGAAACTGGGGAGATACTCGGAAGACCCCACTAGGTTCACTGAGGGTTTTAGAGACATATCCCTACAATTTGAACTTTCTTGGAAGGATCTGCATATTCTTTTCTCTGTCTGTTGTACAGTTGAGGAGAAGGGGAGAATTTGGGAACATGCCCCAAAGTTTGGGGATCTTATGGCTAGCAATAATCTCATAAAATACCCCCCAGGAACAGCTGCTGTTCCCACTTGTGACCCCAGATGGGATTATCAAACGAGTGGGGACAGGGGAGAGAGAGACCTTATGGTAATTTGCCTGTTAGAAGGCCTAAAAACTGCATTTCAAAAACAAGTAAATTTTCAAAAACTTAGGGAAATTAGGGAGAAAAGGAAAACCCTGCCCTTTTTTTCAAAACTGGCTAGTAGAAGCTATTAAAAAGCACACAAATTTGGATCCTGACTCCATAGAAGGGGCAGTGATCCTTAGTATGTATTTTATTAATCAATCTGCCCCAGATATTCAGAGGAAACTGCAGAAATTGGCAATGGGACCCCAAACACCTCAGGCCCAGTTACTGGAGATGACCTTCAGAGTCTTTAACAACAGAGGCCTCATTGCAGCAGAGGAAAGAGAACGAAGAAGGGCCAGGGCCAGGGAGCATGCTCAATTCTTTGCTGCTGCCTTGGCCAGGAAAAGACCCAGGGAGCACCCCTTCAGGGCACCCCCTTGGAGAAAGGCTGGCTACTTGGGCAGTGGGGAAACCTGCTTTTGTTGCCACAAGGAGGGTCACTGGTCCAAGGAGTGCCCCTCCAGGGCGCCCCCCCAGAGGGAACCCCAGGAACCAATGCCTGTGGAACCATGCCCATGTGACCAGGAGGGATACTGGAGGAAAGATTGTTCCTCAGGCTGGAAAAGTGGTGGAGCCGCCCCCCAGTACCCTGTCCTCCAGTCTTCTCAAGACCTGGAACAACGGGAAAACCTGGGTGCTGCCAGTGCTCCCACTTTCTCCACCTCTCTCACCAAGCCCTGGGCAAAAACGAAGGCTGGAGGTAAGGTTACCCACTTAAACATGGCTAAGTTCTCTGCTTTAACCAGTTACTCTGGCCCTACCCGTCCCTTGACCCCTTGGGTCATAGGCATTGAAGGGGGGAAACTAAGGAATGTCTCCAGACATGCCCCCTCCCCAGACTACTTGAGAATCTGTTGTTTAAACACTCCTTCCTTATGCCCTCCTTTGATCCTGCCCCCTTGTTGGGAAGGGACCTGATGGTGAAATTGGGGAGCCAATTTTCTCTAGTTAAACCTCCCATCTCCCTTTTGTCGTTGTTCACTATGTCTTCCCTGGTTTGCTTGAGAGCATGGGAGACAGGCCAAATATTTGGGACCCTGGAATTCCAGAGAGAGCTACTTCTGCTACCCCAGCCATTGTTAGTCTCCCAGATCCTAAAGTGCTCCCCCATCTCAGCCAGTATCTGATTAAGCCTGAAACCTGGGAAGGACTACAACCTTTAATTGAAAAATCCCTGAAGTATAAAATCCTTGTCCCTTGTTTATGTCCATGCAACACTGCAACCCTTCCCACAAAAAAAGCCTAATGGAGAATACTCAACTTATTTTTGCTTTTGAATGTACTTTTCCTGGGGAATCAAGTCCATATCAGCTAACACGGACAGTCTTGCCCCAAGGGATTCGAGATAACCCTCATTTATTTGGCCAGGCTTTGGGAAGGGATTTAAGGCACCTGAAACTAGCAGGCAGTAGCTTAATTCGGTATGTGCATGATATTCTTATTTGTAGCCTCACCCAGGCAGGTTCTTTGGCTACTGCCACGGAAGCCCTTAATTTCTCAGGCATTCCAGGCTATAGGGTCTCTTTGAACAAAGTCCAGATAGCATACCAGTCCATAAAGTATCTGGGCCATGAACTCAAGCTCACCTCTCTCTCCTTAACCTCTGAGAGAAGGACAATACTGTCTATCCCGGTCTAGCCAGTAAGAAACAAGTTCAAGCGTTTTTAGGCATGACTGGATTTGGTAGACTCTGGATTCCTAATTTTGGTTTTGTTGCTAAACCCCTTTATGACCCTACTCAAAGCACTGACTCAGACCAGGCTAAAGTTTTTAAGACTCTGAAAACAAATTTGATCACCACCCCAGCATTAGACCTACCCAGTCTGGGAAAACCTTTCACTCTGTATGTTAATGAAAGGAGAGGACAGGCCTTAGGACTTGACCCCAGGCCAGTTGATGATTTTATTTACTCAAAATATGCTTTCCTTGTTCTAAATACCTATGGGGCAATCTGGAAAGGAAGGGGATATCTCACAGCAAAAAACTCCCCTATCAAACATGCACTTCTCTGTTTTGGCCTTGCCACAGTCATCTTTAATTCTCTCCAGAGGAATTATCTTTTATGCCAGGGAAATTGTCTTTTCTTTATACTCCTTTTGTACCTGTTTGGTGTGTGTTTGCCTAACCTCCTTGCCAGGTTTGTCTTTTCCAGAGTGCAAACTATCAACTTCCAGATGACAGCCCAGGCTATATACCAACCTCTGTCTGAATCCAAGGTCTCCACTCCAGCCCACTGGACCTGGCACTGCCCAGGTTCTGAATCCTTGAACAGGACCCATCAAGGCAGGGACAGCTCTACGCCCCTTGCCAGCAGGAAGAAGTTTCAGAAGCTGAGACCTTCACCCTTTACCCCAAAAGAATTTGGGTTCAATCTGTTTGAGGGGGGAATGATGGGGTTCAAGACTCTGGGAACTCTCTTGAGCTCCCCTGGAATCTCCTCACTTAACCTGGCTTTTCATACTCACTGGTCCAAGGAGTGCCCCTCCAGGGTGCCCCCCCCCCCCCCCCAGAGGGAACCCCAGGAACCAACGCCTATGGAACCGTGCCCATGTGACCAGGAGGGCCACTGGAGGAAAGATTGTCCCTCAGGTTGGAAAAGTGGTGGAGCCGCCCCCCAGTATCCTGTCCTCCAGTCTACTCAAGACCTGGAACAACGGGAAAGCCTGGGTGCTGGCAGTGCTCCCGCTTTCTCCACCTCTCTCACCAAGCCCTGGGCAACAATGAAGGCTGGAGGTAAGGTTACCCACTTTAACATGGGTAAGTTCTCTGTTTTAACCAGTTACTCTGCCCCTACCCGTCCCTTGACCCCTTGGGTCATAGGCATTGAAGGGGAAACTAAGGAATGTCTCCAGACATGCCCCCTCCCCAGCCTGCTTGAGGATCTGTTGTTTAAACACTCTTTCCTTATGCCATCCTCTGACCCTGCCCCCTTATTGGGAAGAGACCTGATGGTGAAACTGGGAAGCCAATTTTCTCTAGTTAAACCTCCCATCTCTCTTTTGCCTCTGCTTACTACATCTGTTGACATTTCAGATAGAAGGTTCACTAGAGCTTCTGAGGGATCCAGAAAGTTTCAAAATCAGCTATGGTAGTTAATGCGTAAATAATTGGTACCTAAATTACTATTAGCAGTGTTGAGGTCTCAGGATTATGAGTTTACCTTGAACTCTAAAAGCATGGTGCTATTTTCTTTTTAATCATCTTTGATTTGTTGGACACAATTAACCCTAGTTAGTATAGTAAATCAGACCTATGGTCTATATACGTGCCTTAGGCTCTCGAGTTTTGTATTAGTATCACTTTAAGAGGCACTATAATCCAAGACTTGCTAAAGATAACTTAATGTTGCTCTGTTGCATTAGGGAACATACCACATTGACTACCAATTCCTCTTAAGCTATTCTCATTGTGTCCGTTAAAAAATACGTAGATATGTATTGGCTTCAGGTCTTCCATATTGGGCAACACCATTCTTCTAGTTACCCTCAGTTTTCAGCCTTGCCATTATTCCAGCTTACTTATTCTCCCCCTCCAGACCCACCCCACATTCTGTTGTAGTGTCTTATTGATTCCACATCTTCCACTGTTCCTTTCTTTCTACTCACATGGCTCCCACCCTGGTTCAGACCCTTCTTGCCTCACCTAGACTATCATGACAGCCTCTCATCTAGATTAGTTTCCACCAGGCAACCAAAGTAATCTTCCTAAAGCAGAGGCCTGTCATATCCTTACTTGGGAACTTGCTACAGTTTTCTGTTGCTACTAGAATTTTTTGCGATCTATTTTCTATTTACCTTTCTAGGTTGAACTTTCGCTCTCCTCTTTTATATATTCCCTTCCAGTCAAGTTACTTACTTGCTGTTCCCCCAAACTTGAGATTCCTCCCTTCAAATAAGAGAGACCACTTACTTGCCTAGAAAATACTTTCATCTCTATGTCAGGAGTCCCTGGTTGACTTCAAGGTTTAGTTCTTCTATGATTCTCCTATGGTAGACCTTTCCTGATCCCCCAATTATAAGTTCTCACCATCCTCCAACATTTATATACTGAAGTCTTCCTAGTTGAATACTCCTTGAAGCTTGAGGCAATTGGGCATTTGTAACACATAGGAGCAAAATTAAAGAAATGTTGATGAGGTTACACATCTGATCCCCAGATATCAGTTTGACAGTAATGTTCCATCTGCCTGTAAGTCTGATACCTGTGTATCACCATCCATATTTTCACACTGGTTCTTACTGCACTTGATCCACATCTCAAGTAGGGCTTTATGGTAATTCTGCCGATCCTCAGAACCTTGCTTGCTTTGATAAGTCTGGTGGAAGAAAGCATTTGGAAAGCTTAAAGACATAGGTCTGCCTTCTAATGGTGTTCTTCAGAATTGAAGGGTGCTCGATTTATCAAGGGGTGGGGAAATTGATAATTCCTTCCCTTTAGTTGGAAGCAGTCCTCTTATATATGCCATCAAAAGATAACTGCCATAATGGAAAGGCTGCATAGCTAAGTGGAATCTAGAAGCAAGTTGACTTCTACCACTTCAACATCCCCCCCATCACCCACACATAAGAACCACCCCTGCACCTCCTGGTCTACTTTGCTTCTTCTAGCAAGGTAAAAACCTAGCAGTGGGGCTTAATGAATCAGGTCACTATCCATCAAAGCTTATACAGTCTTGGCCAGCATTGAGAGGCAATTTCCCCAACATAGGGTATAAGCTCTGACTAGAGCTAAATGTTTCTAATGTGTTCAGTTCTGAGCATTATATTTTCATAACATTGTTGATATAGTAGATATTAAAAGAATATTTATGATGTTGAGAGGCATTAAGACCATATCAGGTGAACAATGAGGACATAGAAATTTTAGCCAAAGACCAATTTAGGTCATATTTAGGGGTAATTATGTAGAAAGAGAGTGGGAGCAACCTAGCTATATTCGAAGTGCCCTGATAATGGGGTGCTTTGGGAAATAATGGTTTTTTTCTATTAGGTCAGAAGTTAGGGTACTACTTGTGAAATTATTGCTGTATGGAGAGGAACTAGAAGACTCTATATGACTTTTTATGCTAGATGGCCTCAGAGGTTCAGATTCCAATTCAGATACTGTAAAAATGCTGTTAGGAAGGAACTGGTTGGTTTTAGAAGTACCTTAGAGCATAGAAAATCCTACCAATTCAATTGCTTCATTGAGCTGGTACAAGAGTCTTCTGATGTTCTTGGCACCTCTGATATTTTCCAGTGCATGCTTATGTGCCTGAGGCTGCAGGTTGCTTGGCAGAGAACCTAGTGAAGTGAAAATTCTTGGATATTATCTATTTTGAATTTAGAAGAATATTAATAATTCTGCTAGAATAACATACTTAATAAACATTTACTAAGCACCTATGTGCTAGGCACTGTACCAAAGGCTAGGGGCATAAGACGTGGTAAGAGACATTCTCTCCTCTCAGTCCAATGGGGGAGACCCACAATCAAACAAATCCATTCAAAGCATGCTACGTGCAAGGTGAATGTGACATAATTAACAGATCAGGCATTAGAATGAAAAGGAGTTAAGAGGCAATCTAAGAGACCTTGACAATTCATAGGATATTCTCTTTGCTTGTTAGGAGGAAAGCTAAACTATTTTCCATGACGAAATTCATAAGGGCATCCAGTTTTCCTTAAATTAAGGCATCAGATTCTTATTCAGGACTAAATATGTAACAGCTATAAGACCATTGTACTCTTACAGAAACTTATATGCAAGTGATTAGTCTAACTTTATATTTAAAGAAAGTTAGGTCACTAAATCTTAGGGTACATCATGAAACAGTCTAATCAGGAATCAGTCAAACTATTTTATACTCAAATGGAAGACCAGAGGAATTGTATGTAGCTTGATAGTCACTGACCCACATCTGGTGATAGTAACAAGTATTTATCCATTGTTGCTTTTAATTCTTCTAGTGTTCGTTTCTTCTCTTGCATTTCAGAGAAGATTTTCTCATCAGAAACAGATTTTGTGGTAACACTGCTGATATTTAAGGCATCCTCCTTGTTCAAGTCACCACTATTGGCATTCATTAATAAATCAGTTTCTTTTGAAGATTGAGCTTTGTCAAGTGTGATCTCTTTAGATGAAGGTGGTTTCTAGAAAGAGAAACAAAAATTAATATGTCTTAGGCTCTTAACATCCTGCTTTTTAGCTTTTTCATATCCTCAGAGTTGTACTAGTACATACTATGTTTCAACCAAACTAGATTTTTTGGAACCTACTATGTTACATGCTCTGTTATCTCAGTTTTCCTGATGCTTGTGACCATTGCTACTTGGGGAAATCAAACCTATTTTAAAGGTTAGGAAGGCCTTCCAATAATTCACAGGAATTGAAAAGTACTGACAAGATCTACCTGAATAGAGATCAGGAAATGTTCTCATCTTTATACCTCTAGCAGAGGTCTTTCCGTATGGTAGGCTCTTATGTTAACATTTTATTGAGCTTCAATTAGACAAGGTAGACAAGAAAAGAAACAGTTTATCCTTATAAATATTCAGCAGTTTCAAGTTTCTTCCAGCAATTTGAGCCCACCCTTATCTGTTACCACTTAGAATTTGCGTTCATATGAGCATTGTTTATGTTTTGAAGTTTAATGTGAAGGATCAAGATTCTGTGGCAAGAAGTGTTGGAAGGGAAAGAGAATAAAGGAATATATAGTTCTGAGAGAAGAGAGACAGGGAAACTGGATAAGAATCTAAAAATTATAGACAGAGAAACAGAAGTTCAGGTTAGATGTCTACGTATGGAAGTAGAAGTCAGATGCTAGCCATAAAAGACAGAAACCAAAGGAAATCTATAATGATGAAAACATGAGTGTGGTGGTGGTACGAGGTATTTAGAGGGGAAAAAAGGGGAATAAGTGTGGAGTGGAAGGAATAGAATTGGTTCCACATAAGGGTGGCTCGAGGGTCACAAAGTTTGCTGTGACAGCTCCTTGTAGAAATGAGGTTTAGTGTGTGTCCTGCTGTATGAAGCAAGTGACTGATAAAAGGGCAGGTACAAGGCACAACAGTTCTTTTGAAGAAGCCTGCCCATACTGAGGGGAAAGTAACTAGCTGGTCCTTCATATGATCTTGATTTTGCCTTTGGTTGTACTTTATTGCCTTTCTTATGGATGGATCTTGGGGGACTCTGGACCTGGAGTCAGAAGACTGGAGTTCAAATGTGACCTCATATTTACTAGCTGTGTGATTCTGGGCAAGTTACAATGCATCTGCCTCAGTTTTCTCATGAATGATGAGGTGAAAAAATAGGACTTACCTCAGGTTTTTTGTGAAGATCTAACAAGGTATTATTTTTAAAGGCACCTGGTACATAGTAGGTACTTAATAAATGCTAATTCCATTCCCTCCCCCAAACTGATTTGAATGTTGCGATATGTTAGTACTGAGGAGAGGCTGTGCACTTCCTCAGCGGTAGATGAAGAAAACTTGCTATTTTACTTATATTACGCACATTAGCTTTCCTGATAAGTTTTTCCTTTCAACTAGTCCAAAGTTTCACCTGTTTGTGGCTCACTCCCTAGATTTTATACCTGGTTCAGGTTTATTCTTTTTATCTTAGCTTGTCGGTCCTCTTCAGTTTTCCATCCTTGATTTGTATAGATACCACTAATATATTCAAGTTAGTTCCTCTTCAGATACTCACTACAGAGCCCTTCTTCAGTCTGCCATGGTTATGTACCATTACAAGCTCTTGAATTCAGCCTCAAATTTAAAAGGAAATGGTTTAAAAAGTTTAGAATGGCAATATATAGTGAAAAGCCTATGAGAGGCCACCATGGACTTTGTTCAACACACCGAGACTAATTACTTCTTTCTGAAAATGAACTCAGTGCCAAGTTCTAATAGGATGCTATAAACTAAGGCAACTGAGACATTAGGCCAGGACTGGATTGTTTTCTTAGTGGAATCTTATTTAGCACGCACTGTTAGCAAAAATTACCTCCTGTGGTACTTGTGGTCTGCTCTTTCTCTCTTGGCTGATAAGCTCACTTGAAACTGAAAATAAAAGCATTACTAGTTAAAAACTAGAAGGTATCAATGGGCATAGACTCCAATTAGGTAAACTAGTACCAGTAGTGACAAGTCTTTGGGCCAAGAGCAATTAAACTACCACCTCTAATTTTTTCTTCTACCTTTAAAAAAATGATCAAGGTAAGGGAAATTCCTGTTTCACAAGAAATTACTGCATTGAGTTCAGAGATTCATTACTCTAAAATCTTTACCATTTAGATGTTTAATAAATTTGACTGTTTAGGTGATTTACAGCAAGAATTCCACATTCAGGATCTCAGCTGAATGCTATTTAAGGCATCTGTTCTTTCTTATTTATTTTTATCTTTACAGTTATTTTTAGTTCCTTTTAAAACAGAAACAAAATTTAAACCAGAAGCCCAGAGCCTGGATTGGGAGGAGGGAAGGCCTGGCCAAAGGGGAGCTCAGACCTAAGGGTGTGGGTACCAGCCCAGGCCATTAAATTTGTCTCCAAGAGCTTTCTTTCTGATGACTGAAGGCTACAGTTGCAGCCTCAGAAGATTCTAGGTGGATAAAAGGTTAAGAAAATCAATTTTGGCCCCGCCCTGGATCACATGATCTCTGCAAATCCAGTCTGACATCATCGTTTTCCACATGCCATTCAGTGGTGAGAGGGAATCTACAGGAATGCTTTCTTTCAGGGAGACTATTAAATTAAAGAAAAAAAAATATGGCATCTCGAATATGGCAAATTCTCTTGAATTTTGGATCACAATCAGGAAATAATCTTTATCTGGAACAACCATGATCTCATTTTTCTTGGAAAAAATGTGGAGGAATGTGAGATCATTCCGGGGGTCAATGTCTTGCACAGTGTCCCGAGCCTTCAAGATGAAGCTGTGCATCAGGTTGGCATACTGCACAGTGGTGGAGTTGTCCATGGTGCTTTTGATTGAAATGCCTTCTGAATTGACAACAATGATCCCTTGTACTCCCTTCTGGCTCTGAATTTGTTTTAGGGTTTCTTCTACTTCAACCATCCTTCTGAAAGAAACAACAACACTGCGGCTTACAATAGAGGCGGGGGCGCCCAACCCAGTCCAGAGACTATTTGTTCTTTATTTTCTACTGATTGGTACAATTCTACAAATTGGTACCAACATGTATAGAATACAAATATGCATTCTAGGGTAGCATGCTGTAATAGAAAGGGTGTTGAATTTGGAGTCAGAGGGATTGGACACAAATCCTGCTCTACTGCTTACTGCCTGTGACCTTGGACAAGTTCCTTTCCTTTCTCTTGATTGGGGTAATTCATTTATAAAATGGAGGGGCTAGATGAAGTGATCTCTCCAGTCTGTTCCAGATCCAAATACTATAATCTATTGTCCATCCAGTCTTGGACTAACTACAAACATAACAAAAAGTCTTAAAGCCCCAAGTGAAGTGTTCCTGTTAAGATTAGAACTTTGTAGATCGTAGTCAGCTGGTTGGGAAGAACATTCCATTCATATTGCCAACAAAAGGAAATCTGATTTTGTTTTACTATAACATTTATCTTATCCAGGTCTGGTGCTTAGAGATTGTTTCTCCCATATTCCCAGACAATAGGGCTCCTAGGGTATATTGACTTGGGGGTGGGGAGAAAAGACTGGTTTCTAACAACCAAAATAGCTATTTTGGCCCAACTGATAGGATCTCGCACTTAATTCTGGGTCAAAACTCTGAGATTCTGGAGTTATCTACTGTGATTCCTGGAGTTGTGCTTGAATTAGTAGGCAACCTTTATCAAATCCAAATTCAAGTTTTAACCCACTAAACAGACATTTTACTTGGGTAATTTAAAACATGCCACCAACCCAGACTATCTCCTCTTTCAAGAGGCTCTACTAAGTTCATCAGGGTCACTTGCAAAGACTAAAGCCATGTTCACTTACATTTTGCATTGAGCCTAGTCACAAGTTCTTTTGCATCAATGAGTACATCAGACATAACCTTCTCCTTGTGTGATGGACTTGTTTGGGTTTCTGTAAGCAGAGAGTCTCTTTGCCAATAATAGGTGTGTAGTCCATGCAGGCCTCCCTTACGCCAGTAGCAGTGACATGGCTAAAGCTATACCCAGCAACTTTTTCTTCTCATTCCAATCTAAAGAGAAATTATGACCAATTACATGAATCTCAAAGAGACATTGTTATATTAGATGGAATTACTCTGAGGAATTCCTTCTTAGCAGGACATGTGTGGCCATGCAGTATAATGGCAAGAGCACCTGATTAGCAGAACACCTAGGTGTGAGTGTGTTCTGGCAGAGCTGTAACTTTGGCCAGGTGCCTTCAACAACAATGTAGTTTGTGCCTAAGTGGTGCAGTGGATAGAGTCAGGCCTGGAGTCAGGAAGATTCAAACCTAGCCTCAGATACTCACTAGCTGTGTGACCATGGGCAAGTCACCTAACCCTGTTGGCCTCAGTTTCCTTATCTGTAAGATGGGGTGGAGAAGGAAATGGCAAACCACTCCATTATCTTGCCTAGAAAACCTCAAATGGGCTCACAAAAAGTCAGATATAATGGAAAAAATGACAACAACAAAATTGTTCCTTTATCTGTAAGATGGGGGAATAAATAGTTTTATTACCTAGCATATAGGATCACTGAGGACCAAGTGAAATTAACCTGTGTGAAAAGCAAGCAAATTATCCAAGTATCAAAAGTGTGAACAAGTGAGCCAAACTTTTGGGTGTTGACCCAAAAGGGGGAGGTGGGGAAGAAACCTGCCAACATCTAAGAAGGCTACAATACCAGTTGATGTCCCCATATCCTCTGAGCCTTGTTTTCAGGGATAACTTTTACCTCCTCTGCCTGTTTCTCCTCAGTATTTCCCTAGCCCTTTTATCTTGCATTTGTACATGTTCATATCAGTATTAGGTGCCACCATATTGCAACTTGGGCTCTGAGGGTGTCTATTTGGAGGTCAGAGGAAGAAAAGAGGGCAAGTTCATATGGATCTGGAAGGGGACAAGGAAAGCTTTCCCTACTCCAAGTCCAAGAATTCTTCCACCTTGCCTGAAATAACAATGCAAAAAAAATAATGATTTTATGTTAGTGCTATCTCCTTGCCTCTGAAAATGCAAATAGTTCTGAGAAATAACAGCTTATTTTCAGGAGTCCTGTATGGAAGGAGGGCAGCAGTTCAAAGCTTGTGTAAGGATGGTGTAGATCAATAAAGGGCTAGGAGAACAATTACAGAGACTGTAACGAGGTTAGTCCTATATTAAGTCAAGTCATTAGTGAGATGGCAAGCTAGAAAGAGGAAGGGCCTGTATCTACTACAATACTAGAAATTATGTAGCCCTATGTTTTTCTCTTCACTTAGGCATCACTGGCATTTTAGAAGTTAAATTCGCATTCAGTTATTTATGCCAAGGTGATCTCTCACAACCAGTTAACTTGTTAGAATTACTTCAACAAACATCTGTTAAGTGTCTACTGTATACACAGTACTTTAAGGGGCTCTAGGAAAAGAGGAAGTATTTAAATAACACGATTACATATTTAAAAGTCACAGTGAACTTAGAGGTCATTTAATTCAACCCTTTCATTTTACAGAGAAGGAGAATGAGGCTTATCACAATGCCATTCTACTCTGCAACTCATTCTAACTTTTTTTAAACAACCAGATTACAAAAATAACACCCACCTGTCCCAAAGTATCATAGTGTAGTGAGGGGGGAAATAGCTATAGACTTAGATATCAGAAGACTTCAGGTCACACCCAGAGTTAATTTTTTAAAAGACCTTTTAGTAAGTAACAACTCTTTGGGCCTTAATTTTTCTCATCTGTAGAATAAGGGAATTGGACCAGAGGAGCTCTGAAGTGCCATCAACCTTCAAGCTTTAAAATGCCATCAATTGCCACCCCCAATCAACTTTTCACCTGTTTCTTATGTTCTGTACTGCAACTTCACTCTTCTAGTCTTTGCTTGAACACACAATAAAAACCCTTCACTGAACAAGAAATATGCCATTTCACATAACGTTAACGGTTCCCTATGCAGCTATATTAGAATAGTCATGTACAACTCTTGCAGCCAAGGTTTATTTTCTTTTGTATATTTTCTTAAAAGGAGAGTAGCATTCCTGTATAGGGTAGAACACCCCCACTCAATTAAAAGAATAAACCATTCAGCACAGAATGTCTCCTCCCCACTTACCTAGTGACAACCTTTGAGAACACAGTCACTGAAGCTGCCTTCTCTTTCTCATCATATATATACACTTGGGTGATGAGTGGGAGTTGAACCTTTGTCATTGGCAAGATGAAGCAAATTAACAATCACAAAATGAATTTCAAGGCTGGGGGCCAATGAAGGCCATAATGAAGGTAGGTGGCAGAATTAGGAAAGAGTCAGTGACTTGAAAGGTTCTACTTTAGTTCTCGCTTTGCGCAGCCCTGCCTCACTTAAATCCAGTTCACCTGCATGTCACAGCATCCCCTCCCTGATGTCATGGTCCTCTTAGAGAAGAAAGGAAAAACAACAACTTTATATCTGCAATTGTTGCTGACAGATCTTCATAGCCTTTCCGACTTTTCAGTGTTTGCTATTTTTTTAAACCTTTAATTTATTTTCCATAGTTTACACAAGCTTAGCTGAATTATTTTATTATTATATAAATGAACTAGAAATTTAAAAGGTTTCCAAAGCATTCTTTCCTTAAAACAGTCCAACCCTTTCATTTTACAGAGAAGGAGAATGAGGAAATGAATGGAAATGGAATGAATGGAAAATAGGACTATTTCAATTTAGTGTAGGTAAACAGATTATAAACCATAAGTTCATCCACTTGTCAATCATTTACTAGGTGCAATGTTGTGGGGGAAAGGAGAAAAAGAAATAAGGAAGGATAATAAGGTCAAGAGGGATTTTATTAGGATTAATGACCCTTCTTCCTTCTTTCCTTTCCTGTAAGAATCTGGTCGGTCAGTTGGTTCATCTGCTCTTAGTAAGTTCCACCTGATTGATGGTCTCCTCTAGCTATGGTGCTAACTAAAGTGATTTATCCTTTAATTCATGTGGTATTGCAAAAGTTGGTGATGTAAGAGTATCTCTGAGTAAGTGATGGTAGAAAAGTAATTGAAATGACAAGGTTAAGGGAAACTAGGGCTGTGTGTGTGTGTGTGTGTGTGTGTGTGTGTGTGTGTGTGTGAGAGAGTGTGTGTGTGTGTTCAACTGTAGGAGACAGAAAGCTATAATATTTATATAAATGTCTTTGTAGCATAAAAGAAATATTGAAGGGGGGTTACTTGCAATTGAGAGCGAAATTAAGAAAGACCTAATGTTCAGGGAAGTGGTGGAATTGAGTGCTATTAGGGATTTGAAGGGGTGTCAGTAAGGAGTAAGGGCATTCCAGGCTGAAGGGACAGCTAGTTGAAAAGACAGACAGACATTCTATGCTGTAGGTGAGGAACCATAAGGAGGACAGTATGTCTAAAATACTGAGTGTGTGAGGGGAGTAATGTACAAGTCTGGAAAGGTAGGTTGGAGCCAAGGAGTGAAAACTTTTAAGTGCTAGACAGAGGAGTTTCCATTTGATCCTATGGGTCATAGGAAGAAGGCACTAGTATTTATTGAGTTGGGAAGTGGCATGGTTAGACTTTTGCTTTGGAAAAATCATTTTGGGAATTTTGTGCAGGATTGGAAACAGAAGACACTGGAAGCTATGAGTCTAATTAGGATGCTACTGCAATAGGACAGGTGAGAAGTGTTGAAGGCCTGAACTAGGGTTGTGGCAGTGAGGTTGGAGAGGAGGGGAGAAATGTAACCTATACAAAGATGGCAGTGCCCTCAGTGGAAATAAGAAAGTTCAGAAATGTTAAGCTGTGGGGAAAAGATAATGAGTTCTGTTTTAGGGTATGATGTGGTGCCTATAGAAGAATCAGTTTGAAATGTCCGTTAGGCAGTTGATGATAAGACTGGAGCTTAGAAGATAGAGAAGCAATAAATAATATATAGATCTGGGAGTCACCTACAGAGAAATGATCATTAAACCTTTTGGAGCTGGTGAGGTACGTTGGTCTCTAGTTATATAACCCCTATCGATGGATAGGAGGTAAAGTTTGGAGTTTTGTTTAGATCATAAATTTTTATTAAATTTGGAACATTTTTATATATTATATTTTATAATTTAATAAGCTTTGACTAAGTGAGACTGGAATAATAAGATTTGACACTTATATATCACATTGTAACTTGTAAATTGCTGTACATGAATTTTTATGGCATGTGATCATTATAATAATTATGAAGTAGTGCAGTCATTTTTATGACTACTTTTAGAGATGAGGAAGCAAACTCAGAGGAACAAAGTGATTTGCCCAGACTAGTTGGTTTATGACAAATGAAATAAACTGGTTTCTCAGTGAGGCATTTGGAGCAATATCATGAGAGTTGGTAACTGAGTTTTCATATAGAGGTAATAATCACTTGACCTGCATGGTGCTGAGCACAGTTGAGGTGGGGAATACTCTCTCTCCCAAAGATATCTGGCAAGGTAAAAATTTATATATACATAATATACACATGTATATGCATACATTTAATATGTAGACATCACACATATGTTTATAAATATACAGATGTGTATAAATACATACAATACAACATTTACTTTGGAATACAAGGCTTTCCCTGATTGTTTCACATTAGAAGGCATTTGTGTGATGATATCAAAAAGCCTTACTGGGCATTCAGCTGAAATCCATGTTCTTTTGTGGCCCTAGGGAAGCTAACTGAGAAAATAATGTTGCTGAGAGAGTCATACATATGGACAGATACTGATATATTTGAAAATTAGGGACTCCTGAACTAAGTGTGGCAGATTGATTTCAACTACTCAGATACTGAGATGGATCTGTCATCTCATCTATTTCAAATCCCCTCAAACAGTGTTGATGACAGCTTATCCAGGCCTATCCATCTGGCACTATTTTTGTCCACCTCTTCCCAAAAGTTTGTCTCCGATAGTCTACCTACCATCTCAGAGACCTTTTTCACTTTCTCCTGACATTGCAACATCGTGTCACTGGTAAGCTTCTCTGGTTGCCCACCTGTTTACCTCCTTTTCTTTTACCCTGTGATGAGCCCATATCCTCTTTGTATCATACAATTTCTTTTATTCCCATTCTTTTTTGGAGTTTTCCTCATTGGTTATGTGTGATAGTCCGTACACATTCACTGTGAACCCCTTTGTTGTCATCTATGTAAAATTCATTTTGAATTTTTCAGAGACAGCTGTAATCCATGTCTTAGTGTCATTTAGCAACACTAGTTGAGCATTGATATGAAAAAGGATGGGCATTTGCTTTCATGGGAAGCTTTTAGGTCAGTAAAAAAGAATTGAAGTTCCTCAAAGGCATCTCCTTTCCTGAGGTAACAACTCTAGACCCAACTCATTGTCCATCTGTATTGTCTGTCTTAGATGTACATACTGATGGACAAGCTTCATAAGGTCTTCATTCAAATGTGTCTTGTGATCTGGACAGTCAACATTGAAACATCAAGATTTGGTCTGCCCAAATTCTTTTGAGTGCATACAGATGTCTTCCAGGAAGCTCTCCAATGTACATGGGTTTGATGCAGTTAACACAATGTCGACCACAAAGAGAACCATCTGGAAGAACTCATGGATCTGTTCTACCACAGTCAAAACACCTTTGGTGAGCATACATTTCCCTAGTTTATTCCTTTCCCGATGTTTGTCATTATAGAAGTGTCAAACAGGGTCTTATTTTTTTTTTTTGTTTTTGTTTCTTTTTGAGCAATCAGGGTTAAGTGACTTGCCCAGGGATACACAGCTAGTAAACATCTAAGGCTGGATTTGAACTCAGGTCCTCATGACTCCAGGGCTGGTGCTTTATCCACTTCACCACCTAGCTTCCTTTGAACAGGTTTTTAAAAATATATATATATTTTCAAGAAATCTTGAATATTTTTGATATATGTATGGAAGGCTGTAAAGTGCTGTTTTCTTTTGTTGAATCAAGTACTTTTTCTTTTTTTCCTTTTTCTAATTATTTATTTATCTATCTTTAGTTTTCAGCATTCACTTTCATAAGATTTTGAGGTCTAGATTTTCTCCCCTTGCCTCCTAGGCCCTTGTCTGAAGACAGCATGCCATCTGATATTGGGTGTACATGTACAATCATAGTATACGTATTTCTACATTAGCCATGTTGTGAAAGAAGAATCAGAACAAAAGGGAAAAACCATGAAGAAGGAAAAAAGAGAGAAAATAGTATGCTTCAGTCTGCATTCAGACTCCATAGTTCTTTCTCTGGATATGCTTTGCATTTTCCAATATGAGTCTTTTGGAATTGGCTTAAATCATTGTATTTCTGAGAAGAGTTAAGTCTGTCATAGTTGGTCATCACACAACATTGCTGTTACTGTGTACAGTGTTCTCCTAGTTTGGCTCACTTCACTCAGCATCAGTCTTTCTAGGTTTTTCTGAAATCCACCCGCTCATCATTTCTCGTAGCACAATAGTATTCCATTACATTCATATACCACAACTTGTTCAGCCATTCCCCAATTGATGGACATCCCCTCAATTTCTAATTCTTTGCCACCACAAAAAGAGCTGCTATAAATATTTTTGTATATATAGGTGGGCCCTTTTTTCTTTTTTTATGATCTCTTTAGGAAACAGACCTAGTAGTGGTATTGCTGGATCAAAGGGTATACACAGTTAGTCTTTTGGGTATAGTTCCAAATTGCTCTCCAGAATGGTTGGATCAGTTTGCAACGCTATCAACAATGCATTAGTGTTCCAATTTCCCCACATGTTCTCCAACATTTATCATTTCCCTTTTTTATCAGATTAACCAGTCTGAGAAGTGTGAGGTGGTGCTTAAGAGTTGTTTTAATTTACATCCTCTAATCAATAGTGATTTAGAGCATTTTTTCATATGACTGTAGACACCTTTAATTTCTTTCTCTGAAAACTGCCTGTTCACATCCTTTGATCATTTATCAATTGGGGAAAGACTTGTATTCTTATAAATGACTCAGTTCTCTATATATTTTCAAAATGAGGCTTTTATCTTTTTTAATCTATTATACTGGCTGTAAAAATTGTTTCTCAGCTTTCTGCTTCCCTTCTAATTTTGGTTACATTAACTGTGCAAAAACTTTTCAATTTAATGTAATCAAAATATCCATTTTGCATTTCATAATCTTCTCTATCTTTTGTTTGAACATAAATTCTTCCTGTTCTATTGATCCAACAGGTAAACTATTATTTGCTCTCCCAATTTGCACATAGAATTACCTTTTATGTCCAAATCGTGTACCCATTTTGACCTTATCTCTTTATACAGTATAAGATGTTGGTCTATGCCTGGTTTCTGCCATCCTATTTTCCAATTTTCCCAGCAATTTTTGTCAAATAGTGAGTTCTCATCCCAAAAGCTGGAGTCTTTAAGTTCATTAAACAGTAGATTCCTATAGTCATTGATTACTGTGTCTGGTGTACCTAGCCTATTCCACTGATCCACCACTCTTATTTCTGATCTAGTACCAAGTAGTTTTGATGCTTGCTGCTTTATAATACAGTTTTAGATCTGGTACAGTGCCCAGGGCGACTCCCGGGCCTTCGCCTTCTACTTACCTATCCCCGGTCCTCGGACGTCTCCGGCCCTCCTCCTGGTTCGGGAGAGGGAATTCCCTCTCCCTGTTGGGGAAGGGGAATAAACAGGCAGAGCACCCGAAAGGAGTTGCAGCCAGCAAGCTTTATTCCGTTTCCTCTCTCCAGCTCTCATGGTCATCCCCTTTTATTATCCCCTGTCTCCTCCCCCTTACCTCCCATGGGCGGGCGAGCTCCTCCCAAGTGCCTCCCCGTGGGTGGAGCCAGCCTGTTACCAGGGCCATCCCAGTACCTCGTGGCTTGCTAGACCAGCTAGCCTGCCACGTAAGCAGGTTCGGACCCTCAGGCGTCTCACGGTCCTCACGGGGGACCCCGGTCCAGAGCTGTCCCCCAACAGTACAGCTAGGCCACATTCCTTTGTGTTTCTTTTCATTAATTCCTTTGATTGAATCAAATACTTTTCCATAATCAACAAACAATACGCACAGTGTGATGTTTACATTATCAACACTGACAAAGATGTGATCCATTGTTGAAGACCACTTGTGAAAGCCCCCTTGTTTTCTATCAGTACTCTCATTGAGAATGCCCTTGATTTGTGTAATGACTCATGAAGATTTTGTATACATGGGAGAGCAGGCCTACAGATCTGCAGTTCCTGATGTGTTGGTTGCCTTTTTTCCACACTAATAATAAGGTCCAATATGCTTATGCAACTTTAGTATGTTCTTCTCCTTCAGAAACCTTGTATAGCATTCCCTCAATACTTTCCTAACTGTGTCACCTCCAACACGGTTCACCTTTAAATATTTTTGTCCAATCCAATTGCTTTTTCCATATTTTTTCCCTTTCATAGCATATCTACCTCTTCTAAATACACATCTAGAATGGTAGTGGTATGATTCAAATGGGATTATTACACTATATTTGATGGAGAAAATAGTTTCTCATAATTATTTTTGTATTTATTTTCCATTTTTATTCTATAGCCTTCCTTCAATTTTCGTCCTTAAATACCCTTGTGAGGGTGTTGCTTCGTTGGATGATTTAGTAAGTTTTCTTTAAACTGGTTTTCCCTTCCACTATTTTTGTATTCTTTAAATGATGCTATCTATAACCATTTCTTATCCTCCTATGCCCGGCCTAATTGCCGTGGGCTGCCTGGGTCATCTTACCTCTCTCAGGTCTTTGATGGCCAGCCTGATAAACAAATGAGAGAAGAGACCTCCAGAGTCAAACAGAGGTGTAGGCTTTATTCCGGATACAAGCTACATGTCAACATGCAAGGCTAGTGCTCCCCACGGGAGCCCCTCACGGGAGCCCCCTTCTCCCTCCCGAGGAGCAAGGAAGAACAACAAGCCCTCAGGCTTTCCTGTCCCCATTTAAGCTCTCCCCACTGCTAGTTGGCTCGTGGACCTGGATTGCATGCTCTCAGCCCCTTAGCCAATTAACAAAAGGTGTGCTCAGACCACGGACCAGTCTCAAGGGTGGGATGCTCTCCCCAGCAAGTTTTCACTGAGAAGAGGTGGAAAATGAGATAACTTGTGTCTCACTCCTCAATTCCCAGCTGTTCTCTGGGGGGGCCTCATGAGAGCTCAGAGGTTTCAAGAAGCCCTCACCTTTACCTGACCCGAGGCCATTCACATGAGAACTGAGCCTACCTTGACACTCCTACTAAGATTTTACAGTTGAGTTTATATTATAATCTAGTATTGCCTTTGAGAACATCTTTCTCCCTGGGACAAATAATGCAGATGACTGAGTAAGTTAATTTTTGAAATCTTTTGGTCTCCTCTTTGTGGCCCTCAATTTCCATAGATCTTAAACTTCTGTATAAAATTACTCTAGTCAGTGTCAATACCATTTCTGTTTGTCAATTTTCCATATTTTAATGTCAATTGATTGTTTAAATAGCTCGGAGTTGTTTCAATTGTCTTCCATATATTTTTTCACTACTACTCTTCATCCTTTTTCTAAAAGTCACTTTCTAATCTTACCTCCAATAAATTGATGGTCTAACTGTACACAGACAACTAACTCAGGGGTAATTTATACTTTAAACAGAAATCTTTTCTGATCTGTTAAAATCTATTTCATTTGTTGTTGTGTTATCTGGTGTTTGGCATGTCTGGCACCTACCAATTCTTTTATTAAAAACAGTGTTCATGATATAGAAACCTGGGACTCCTGTTATAATCTCTCTGTCTTTGGATTTTCTTACTCTTCTTCCTGTACCATGCTTTCATATCTATATCTCTCTACATCTACATTTTTCTGTCTTATACTTTCACCATCTTCATCTCTTTTTACCTTTGTAATGAAATCACAAAATATCAAAGTGTATGTTAATTTAATTTAGAGGGTCTCATAAAGCTCTTGATGGAACTTTTTACCTCTTTGTCTTCAGTGACTAATGCTGTGTGTGCCATCATTATTTTCGTAGTGTTCTTTCCTCAAATTGTTACTGTTACAGTACATTATTTATCAATAGAGGATGATCAAGTATTCTGTGAAATAATGTTTCTAGATTCCTTTGAGTGTACAATAAATTCCACTTTTCCACTTCTTTCTTTGCCTTCCCAAAGAGGTTTTTTCTTACAATT
Source organism: Notamacropus eugenii (assembly GCF_028372415.1). Lineage (NCBI taxonomy): Eukaryota > Metazoa > Chordata > Mammalia > Diprotodontia > Macropodidae > Notamacropus > Notamacropus eugenii. The sequence goes on from NC_092874.1 coordinate 314,754,805, forward strand.
TTCTTTTTTCTGGTTTCATTTATAGCAAGAATATCAAGCTGGATATAATTTAGCTATATGCCTACTTTTTGATCATTGTATAAAGATCTTGCATTTAGAATAAGACTGGTCAAATTTATGTAAAAATACTGAGCCTTGCTTATTTTTTATATAAATATTTACTTATTTACTTATCTAAAAGCTCTGATAGCTTCCTCTACCTCTTTTCTCACCTTTTGTCACCATCATGTAGTAGCAGGGGGGGTCATCGGGACTGATGGCCATTTCTTATTGTTCTTTGTTTCATAAATTGCCATGACCAAAAAAGAACTTTATCACTAGGTCTTCAGGTTGTTGAGTGGGGATGTATCTTTCTATAGTTACATAGATTATCCTTAGAAAACTGTCTTAGCCAGTTCCTAGGACCATCCTCATCCTTTCCAGTGCATAGAACCTGGCAGAGATTGCATGCTAAAACAGCTTTCAGTCAATCAGAGCATGTATCACACATTGTTCTAAGAGTTGTGGATACAAAGACAATAGTGGAATAGTCCCTGCCCTCAAGGGGCTTATTTTAATGCATCTGAAAACATGTATACAAATGAGTATATGAGGACAAGATAGTTTTGGGAGGGGGTGCCTTAGTATCTTGGGGGAACTGGGAAAGATTTCATGTTTTCAAGCAGTGCTTGAGCTGACTCTGAAATGAAACCAGGGATTTGCAGAGGTAGAGGTGAGGAAGGAGTGCATTCTAGGTATGGGGAACAGAAAGTACAAAAGTGTAGAGCTGGAGGATAGATTGAATAGTACTATGTAGAGGGATTCTTTGTTGTGGGTTATTTAGCTGTTTTCCAGTTGTGTCTGACTCTTCATATCCCTTTTCAGGGTTTTCTTGGTACGCTTGTCTGAGTGATTTGTCATTTCCTTCTCCAGCTCATTTTACAAAAGAGGAAATAGAGGATTAAGTGACTTACTGAGGGACACTCAGCTAATAATTGTCTAAGGCTGAATTTGAAGTCAGGGTCTTCCTGACTCCAGACCCATCACTCTATTCACTGTGACGCCTAGCTGCCCTAGAGGGATTCTAGCTAACAGAATTAATAGTTATGGGTTGTTGTGAAAAGTGTCACATGGAAAAATTAGAATTAGTCACAATATTCTAAGAGCTGTCCAGGTGAGGATGATGAACTTTAATCATAAATATGCATAATTGGAGAGTTCCTTCAAGGTCAACTATTCCAGAATTCCCCCAATTGATTTAGCTGCAGAACGCTATTTTGCTTGAATGTATTGGTGGAACCCATAAATATTAATCTAGGATATAGTATAATTTTTTTAATAAAAGGAAACCAAGAAAATTTTGGAGTAAAATAGAATTAGGCTCATTTTCATGCCTTCTTTCCCACATTCCAGTTACCCAAATGACACTCTTAGCCCTGAATTGTTTTCCTAGAATTGTAAAGTCAGGAACTCTACTCTTCTGGGACTGAAGACCTGGATCAATTTTGAATTAAAATACATCCTTGTCTGGAAGACTCAGGATGGTACTATGATGTTGAATTCCTCATACCCAACAGGTTGACTAAACACTTGACATATTACTTTCGATTCTCTGTAGGAGTGTACAACTGAAGAACCAAGTTCAATGTTATTCACTCCTCACCCTCTGCCCACTTTCAAATGTTCAGCACACCTAGTTATACATGGCAGCTCAAATGCTATTTTCCACCTGCCACATGTCTTGGCTACAAATTTGAGCTGTTTAACCTTTGAAGACTTGTGTGAAATCTCCCTCTTGCAGTGCATTTAGTTCATTTCTTCAATGTTGGGTATAGAAGAAGCACCTTCAGATAGAGCCATTCTGTCACCTGGGAATCTACCTGGTATGCTGTAGTTATGACCCCTGCACTCTGGTACAGCTTAGTAATGTTATGGTAGCATACTGTCTCCATTTTTCTGGTGATGTTCAAATTTCTCTTCTTGGTTATTTGGCTCTTATCCAGCCAGCTGATTATTTTATTACATTTGTCAAGGATCATCTACCTTCACCAGTGTTGCCCATCTTAAGTTGAAATGAGGCCATAAAACCAAACATAAGGATCTCTTTAAGTCATATGTTGACTTAGAAATACACATTAGCATGATCTATGTTCTATTGCATTTTTATTTATCTTGATAAATATTTCCCAATTATATTTTAATCTGGTTTTGTAGCACATTTGACTCCTCTGGTCTTTATCACTAATTTCGCGTTGGAGTTTTTCCACTAAGGAGACATAGCAATGGGGGGAGGCAACATTTATTCCTTAGGAAAGTTGTTCTGGGTTGGACCTGACTCAGATTAGTCCCAAGATTTTATGGTGAATGCTAGAATTAAGTGGAATAAAAACCTAGTAGGTCATTTAACAGTTAGCAAAAGGAGATTTACTTAATCATAACAGGGGTGCTATTCAACAAGATTATACATTGAGGACAACCCAAGCTGATTCAGGTGAGGGAAGCTCCTTGCCTCTGAACTATCCATGCTAGTCTGTATGACAAAGTATAACTCACGACCCCTGCTCTGGAAGTCCTTCTCTTTGTGGAATGACTTCATGCAGAATTCTTGTCATTGTTTGCTCTTCATTCTCCAAGAGGACCAATGACAGCATGAGAGTGATGCTCTGACTTGTAAGTGAATTGGATATAAGTGAGGCATGGCTGGACAGAATCATCAGCCTCACTTTCACCTCACAATTGATCTTTATAGAAATATTGAGTTAATGAGAGGGAGGGAAGGGGGAGAGAGACAGACACACAGAGGCACACACATAGACACACACACAGACACACACACATACACACACACAGAAGGAAGTCCAGGACAACACCCTGATTATAAACCATGGTTAGGGAGACAGGACCTGGATGATGATCCATCAAAGTGGGCTGAGTAGTCCAACAGTGTAGAAAGCTCAAATATGGGTTCATCTCAGAGATTTTCCCTGGGTATCCTCATTATATAAACTCTTTCTCTTGGTATTAAATTTGTTCCTGGAAGCAGACTATAATGACCCATGTCTGAAAACTAAGCTGCCAGCCTCAAAAGTGACTACAATTGGTCAGGCTTAGCTCAAGGATATGTAACAAACTAATAAAAGATGCCTGTGGAAAGACCCTAATGGCATCCCTGGCCTAATCAGGCCTCACCATGGTTGTGTGTTCTTCATGAGACAGAAAACCCATGGCTTAGGAAGTTGCACATTGAATACCTGCTGGAATGATACCATAGACACCCCTGTGTGGGTATTCTTGCTCTAAGTATATATCTTTGTTTAAAGAAACCTTAGCACTAGAAAGCCAAAGGCCTGTATCTTCTTCATTATTTCAATATCCCCAAAAGAACTCACTATAGATAAACTAGAAGAGCACCAAGAGGAAGCATTGTTTCTGTCTGTCTGCCTCTTTTCCTCTCTCTGTCTCTCTCATACACATAGACACACACATACGCGCGTGCGCACACACGCACACACGCACACACGCACGCACACACGCACACACACACACACACCTGGAAAGAGAAAATATCCAGAGGTAGAGGGTGGTCAAAAAGGATAAGGAGTAAGAAAAGTATATCGAGTGGAGGCACAGTGGAAAGTGTTCTGGATTTGCAATCAGGAATCAGTTTTGAATTCTAGCTCTACCAACAACTGGCTATGTGACCTTGGATAAATCACTTTACATCTCTGTGCTTCCTTATCTGTTAGGTTGATTGGCTTCTAAGGTACCTTCCTCTGTAAGGCTGTTACTTTACATTCTTATGAAATCACTATGGAAATTTTGGAGGGAGCAGTTTCAGTTGAGAGTAGCAGTAAGGTTAGAAGTCAGCAACAGAAGTGAATAGGGGTAGAAGAAGCAGAAAAAACATGAATAGAAACAGTTTTTTCTTCCCTAGGAGTTTTCTGGAATAAGACATAGGATGACAGTTTAAGGGACTAGTAGAGTCAAATGTAAGTTTTTAAGGGATGGGCGAAACTTGGGGATATTTGTAAGCAGCAGGGTAGGCACCAAAAGATAAAGATTAAAGGTTAGAGGGAAAATGATTGAAGGAAAAGATCCTGCTGGACCTAAGAAGGCATAGGGTCAAGTAGAGAAGCTGTCCTTGATGAGGACAATTTTTTATTAGAGACTGGAGGAAACACAGAGAAAATGGAGGATTCTGGCGAGGGATTTCAAGGAGTCAAACAGGGAAAAGATAAAGCTCAGCATAGATGACCACTATTTTCTGAATAAAATAGGAAATGCAGTGCTTTTTGAGATTGAGGGAAGAGCAGTGGTATAGGAGACTGCAAAGAAACAAAGTTTAAAACGATGACTCTGGGTCAATGTATCCGTCGATTTGGAAAGGCTAAAAGTCGTTCCATGAAGCAGTTAAGCTCAGTTGACATTAGATATAATGCATTGTTGTAGTAGAGCTAGTTAGCAAGGTGGCATGACTTCTTACAGTAACATTAAGTCACAGTGCTAAGTAGGAATTGAAAAGGCAGATAGTGGGAGTTTAGTAAAGTATGAGGTGCAATAGGACAAGGGATTCTAGTGAGAAGTCCATAGTTTAACTGGTTAGGTATATTTTTGTAGGTTTATAATATATTTATATATTATAACATATTATCATGATATATATATTATATAATATGTATATATTATAATATATTTTGATAATTTGCTAGTCTTATTTTGATGAATGCTTTTATTAATTAAAAAAATAGAAGCTGTATCATCCTCAACTAGATATATTTTAGAGGTTTGGCCTCTTGGCTTCCTCTTGGAGTCAGTCTCAGAAATCTTTCCCTGAAGAGACTCTAGAACCACGTGTCTTTTCTTGAAACTGAAAGCCAGAATTAGGATTTTTACTTCCTATGCTCTTGCTACTAACTCTATCCCTTGTACAGATACATCAAATAATTCTTCTTTCCACCAATGAGAAGAGTCTTATGCAAATATAAAGCTTGAGTCACTAGTTACAAAAGGGACCATATTTTCCTATGCAACAATGTTTCCTATTGTCTTAGAATGTACCATAAAGCCAACCTGTCAACTCTTTTTTTCGTCTCTTTGATGAAAGCATATAAGCCATCCTTCCATTTACCTGTAACTCCATTGTGTTTTCTGATTTCATTTATATTAAGAATATCAACATTGACATGGTTCAGTTCTTCTAAAAGTATTTCATTGGCCATTGGACAAGGATTTTAGATTTAGAAGAGCAATAGTTAATGTTTATGGATAATCTGATCATTGTGCACCATTATTTTTGCATCCTTTGTGTTCCTTTCTGCCACCGTCACTGCTGCCAGAAAGGGACTGGACAGGCTGCCATCTTATATTTTTCTTTTTTTTTTATGAATTCCTATAACCAAAGAATTCCTTACTAAGTGACCAGCTGTCTGGGAATGACACTTTCCTGTTTAGCTATTTTTATCCTCAGGCAGCATCCATAGGCTATTGCTTGGGGCCTCTGTCTGAAGTTTTTTCAGTATAGTAGAACCTGCCAAATAATCTATCCCACTGTCCTACCCTTGGAGAACATAATTTCTCTTCTCTATCATGATTCTGCATCGAAATAGGACTTTGTAAAGCTATCCTCTTTTATATAACTATATGCAAAATTTTATATTTTCATATTTACTAAGTTTTCCCTAAATCTCTCTCTCTTGAATATCTACCTATTGCTTTTAGTTCTAGCCAGTATGACCAAAGGGAACAAGCCCAGTCCCTCTTCCAATAATAGTTCTTTAAATATTTGCCTGCTTCCCACCCAGAAAGAAATATAAAAAAGGAAAGAGAAAAAGCAGTTCAGAATTACAACTCTGCATGGCCCTCACTAATTCTCAGTACTCTCAGGCTTTGTCTCCTTCTTTGTCTTTACCTATAGTTCTCCTCTGAATCTTCCTATCTTCACTGCCATGCTTCGACATAGAATCTATCCTACTCCTGTGTAGACCTAAGGTTCCTACTATACTTCCCTACTCAGCTAGATTTTGAGTCTCCTGAACCCTGGTGTCAATATTCTGGTTAATCCAGGGTTTGTGTTTGTTTGTTTTTTTTTTAACCAGAGTTGCACTCAATAGAGGCAAAGAATAAGGTATAGGGAAGAGTTCAGAAGATGTTGACAATTGTCATCGATCTCACAACAGAAGTTATCATCCGTATCTCTTGGCATTTTCTGTGCTCAAGTACTCAGGGAGTTTCCTTCCTTCCTCCCTCCCTCCCTCCCTTCCTTCCTTCCTTCCTTCCTTCCTTCCTTCCTTCCTTCCTTCCTTCCTTCCTTCCTTCCTTCCTTCCTTCCTTCCTTCCTCCCTCCCTCCCTCCCTCCCTTCCTTCCTTCCTTCCTTCCTTCCTTCCTTCCTTCCTTCCTTCCTTCCTTCCTCCCTTCCTCCCTTCCTCCCTTCCTCCCTTCCTCCCTTCCTTCCTCATTTATGCTTGCGGGAAAAAGAAAACAAAAAAGTTTTACATTTTCATTCATCTTTTGAAGAACTTAATGTTATCAGACTTTTATATAAAATGTCTACCAAGTTTGTCATAACTATAGCAAACAACTTTGTGTGTCATTTCTGTTTTATTGCGGTGGTTTTTATTGCAGTGCAAGTTGGCATAAAAGCAACTGTTGTAGTGAGATTCCAAAACCCAAGAAACAAATAAGCATGATAATTTTCTTTCCATTAATTGACAAAATGAACAATAAAAATCAAGAGATATTACCATAAGAAAACAACTTGCTTCTTTAGGTTTCAATTAAAAGTTATTTCTTCCTAGTTACAGACGCTTCCTAAAAGCAAGGCTTTCCCCTTCCCTACTACTTCTCAGTAGTCTTCAAAGAGGGAAAACCCTTCAGGCAGTTTGCACAGTCTGATGCACATGACTTCTCCCAGGGACACATATAACTCAGAAGAAAATAGAAATACAAGGAAAGCCATCTGGGAACAGCAGAGCTCCAGAGCTACCTAAAGAGGTCTCACCTAGATCTCTTCTTCTCCCCTTCTTCCAATACACACACACACACAATACACCCCTTCCAGTATTCTAGCCCAGATTTCCTTGCTTCTTTCTACAAATTCCTTATAGCAGCTCCAGGCTTGGAGAGAGGCTGGTGTCTTCAATAGGTTAGTTGTAACAACTACTGATTTCTTGAAACACAGGGCAATTGTCTTACTAATTGTGCTAAAAACAATGATGTGATGTTCCCTTTTCTAAAGCAACTTTTTAGCAGCCTCCAAGCTAATTATTTTCAGAGCAAACTATCCACATCACCTACTTGATATATGAGAAATGAAAGAAATTTTATACAGAGTATGCGTATGCTATGAAAGAGAAGGGAAAGGAAGAAGCATGTATTATGTGCCTACTATGTGCCAGGCACTGTGCTAAGTGCTTTACAAATAGAGCAATAGAATCCATGAGCTTTATGGAATCTTGTCAGGTGACTCCATGACTCTGTCATGAGACAAGGTCACACTTCTCAGAGAAGAATTCATCCCAAATAAAGGAGAATCTGCCAGTTTTGGAACCCATTTCCTTGTTAATAATCACTGACAAAAAATTTCTGATATAGTTTGAGCCCTCAAAGCTACATCCTGTGCCACATAGTCAAAGTAATTTTTCAATAGGGTTTAGCTGCTCAAAATTCCTTTAGATTTTGAATGTGATGAAATAGTATTGAATTTTTTAACCATTTGACCGAATGTAATCAATGTGAAAGATTATAGCCAATTGCAGCACTTGCTTTCACCAGAGATAATCTAGTTACATGTGGTCTGATAGCATTCCGCCATTCTGAACTCTCTCTGGAAAACTCCGGAAAGCTGATGTATTGTCCTCTGTCCAATAATTCCAGCATCAGTTTCAGTTTTAGAGCACGTCAACAGAATTTGTCTGTGTAGCAGTCCTGATACCCAAGGCTGATTTGGGTTTTCTGAGCAAGGTAAGCCTGGGGTTTTTTAAAAGGGTATACAGCAAGAACCATCTTGTTCTGGACTTTACTGAAACTCTAGGACCTACAAGAAAAATAGAGAGGTCTTTTTCATTTGCAAAGGAAAAACCTATTTGAAACTACTGCACAATGGGCCAAATGCTGGGAATTTCATTCCCTAGTTACCCACAGTGGATATTAAAGAGTAAAAATTATTTACCAGATGAATGATTTAAGTGCCAGTAGGGGGTAGATTTTTGTAGTTTCCTCTCATTTTTGTCCATCAGTAAGATATGGCAGAAACCAAGGAGTACAGGGTTGGTATGATAATGGTCCACAAACAGCATGCCAATCCAGGCTTGGAATCCTAGAATCAAAAGAATCCAAGAAAACAATGTCTTAGACCCCAGAAATGTATCAACCCTCTGTTTGACCGATGTACAAGGGTCCCTTTCTGTACAACAATGGGAAATAGAACACTGAGACAGAGGTCAGTTTGTCAGGACACATCAATGTGCTAGGGGCAGGTAGGTGATATTGTGGATAGAGTACTGGGTTCAACCTCATGAGCTCAAATCTGACCCCATACATTTACTAACATCTGTGACCCTGGGAAAGTCACTTAACCTTGTTTGCCTCAGTTTCCTCATCCGTAAAATGAGCTAGAGAAAGAAGTCTCCAGTATCTTTGGCAAGAAAACCCCAAATGGGGTTAACTTCCATGTACCTTCAGTTCTCTTTTGCTGCCTCCAGGTGGATCTCAAGTCTTTGGTTTGACTAACTTCTGTCTGAAACATTTCTAAGTCCTTTCTGATGTAGATTTGTTTTCAAAACCATTCACAAACACATTTGCAAACAATCTACTTCTTTACTAACAATGAATATAACCTTGTAAGTAGTTAACAAAATGTAAGTGTGAACAAATTATACTTGTTAGTTAAAATATATTTTTTATTTATATTTTTACACTATATTTTGAATTTATGTTTTAAAATTTATATTTGTAGATTTAAAATGTATTTTATCTATTTCATTAAATTACAATTATAGTTTTGAAAATTTTAGCATTTATATTTTAAAAATTTTAGTGCCAAATTTTTTTCCCTCTCTTTCACCCCTTGAGAAGGCAAGCATATCACTTGTAAATGCAAAACATATTTCCACATGTTGTAAAATAAAAGGTACACACACAAACAAGAAAAAGTGAAAAAAGTTTGCTTCCATCTGCACTCAGAGTCATCAGTTCTCTCTGAAGATAAGTAGCAGTTTTCATCACGTATCAGGGACTTGGATCATTGTTTTCATCAGAATAACTTAATCTTTCACACTTCATCATTGGCATAATACTGCTGTTACTGTACTATTGCAAACACGAGGGCAAAGGACACTTACCCATGTCTGCAGCTTCATAACCATTCTGCATGATCGTCCTGTCTATGCGTGCTATTAGCCAGGTTCCCAGAATACAACTGACAAATAGTCTGAACAAACAAGCTCCCAAGCCCAGAAGCACATTGTAGAAAAACAGAAAATAATTGAAGTTGTGAAATGCTTTCCTGAAAATAGGAGAGTTCAAAAGTGAATCCTTCTCTCATTTTTCATAATTTTCTAATATTTATCTTTCACTTGGAGGTTTAAATATACAAGAAACTTCAGTTTATTCAGTTCAACCAACATTCATTCAACACTGTACTAAGTGTTTAATGGGGATACAATGACAAAAACAAAAAATAGACCCTGCTCTAACAAAGCTTCCATTTTCCTTAAGGGTGGAGCAAAGAGATACAATACCTCACCAAAGAAATAAATGCAAAGGAGTTTGAGGAGGTCACTAACAACTAGTGAAGGTGATATATGACTTCTAATAGGATATGACATCTAATTTGAGCCTTGAAGAAAGAATTCTAAGAGTCAGAGGTGTGAGGAGCAAGGACATTCTATGCAGGGAGGGTCAGCCCCTGAGAAGGTACGACAATGGGAAATGAATGCTGAGTCTGGAGAAGCCCAATTTGTCAGGGCATACTAACCATACCAGGAGCAAATAGGTGGTGCAGCAGATAGAGCTTGAAGTCAAGAAGGCTCATCCTCCTGAGTTCAAATCCAGCTTTAGGCACTTACTAGCTGTGTGACCCTGGGCAAGTCACTTATTCCTGCCTGCTTCAGTTTCCTCATTTGTAAAATGAGCTAGAGAAGAAAATGGCAAACCTCTCCAGTATCTTTGGTAAGAAAACCCCAAATGGGATCACAAAGAGTCAGACATGGCTGAAACGACTGAATAACAACAACCAACACACCAAGAAATGTGAAAGAATAAGGTGAAATAAAATCAGAAAGATAAAGTGAAGGCAGATTGTGAAGGACTTTAATTCCTGGGCTGAGAAATTTGCATTTTATCCTATATGGAAAAGGGACAGGGTAGGTTTTGAGCAGAGGAGTGGCATGTTGGGTACAACAGCGGACATGGAGTCAGGAAGACCTAATTACAAATTCCCCTCAGATACTCTATATGATCCAGGGCAAGTCATTTAAACACTCTCTACTTCTGCTTCATCATCCTGTAAAATGGAAATAATAATAGAACCAACTTCCCAAGGATGTTGCGAGAATAAAATGAGATTATATAAGTAAAGTGCTTTGCAAACCACAAAGCACCAAATCAATGAAGATGAAGGAGAAGGAGGAGAAAAAGAAGGAAGAAGATAAGGAGGAGGAGGCGGCACACTGGAAAGCTCCATAGGAACACTTTTCAAAGGTCCCTGGTTTTGGAGTCAGAGGACTAGGTTCAAATCTTGCTTCCTTCATGTACCACCTGTAACCATCAAGATCAATCCATCTGCAAACTTATTAAGTGATGACTATGTTCCAGGCTCTATGCTAAGCACTGAGGATACCAATAAAAAGCATGAACAAAAAAGCATAAACAACCTCTTCCAACAACAAGTTAACATTCTAATAGGGGAGACAACATACACATAAATACCCACATATTGAATACATACAGAATATACATAGAAAATAGCCTTAAATGAGAATGTAAATTCCTTATGAATAGAAATGGCCCTACCCTCTCATTTAAATATCTACTTCCTGCAAACAAGCCCATGACTCCCTCATCTTCAAAAAACCCTTACTTGATTCATCCATCCCTCTTAGTTATTGCCCTATATGTCTCCTCACTTTGTAGCTAACTTGTAAGGCTATCTATAATAGGCATCTCCACTTCTTTTCCTCTCACTTTCTTTCTTAATTCTCTACAGAAGTCTGGCTTCTGACCTCATCATTCAATCAAAACTGCCCGCTTTAAAGTGGCCAATCTTCTCTTAGTTCCCTTAGTGGGCTTTCTTCTACTCTTTCTTCCATCAGTAGTCTTTGACTGTCAGTTACACTCTTTTCATTAATACCCTCTACTTTATAGGTTTCATAACACTACTTTATCTTCCCACTTGTCTGCTCCTTTTGTTTTCTTTGCTTTCTCTTCATCTTGACCATGCCTGCTAAACTTGTACATCTCCCAGAGCTCTGTCCTGGCCCCTCTTCTCTTTTCCCTTTTTCATATTTTGCCTGGTGATCTCATCAGCTCCTATGGTTTTGGTTATCACCTCTATGATGATGATTTTCAGATCTACTTATTCAGTCCTAATTTGTCTCCTAGCCTCTGGATTCATATGTCCAACAGCCTATTGGATATCTCAAATTGGATGTCTCATAGAAATCTTAAATTCAACGTGTGTAAAACTGAACTTACTATTTTCCCCCCTGCCCCCAACTCTAGGGAGAAGATTCCTTCACATCCCAAGTAAAATCCCATCTTCTATGACAAAACTTTCCTGGTCCCACTTAATTCTTGTTGTTACTGTTCAGTTGTTCAGTCATGTCCAATTCTTTGTGACCTTGTGGACCATACTGTCCATGGTTTTTTTATTTGAAGATACTTAATGGTAATACCTTATTACCTCTATTGATTATCTCCAGTTTATCCTGTATATCTCTCACTTGTAGGTTTTTGTTTTTGTTTTGTCTTCCCGTTAGTCTATGAACTTCTTGAGAGCAAAAACTATTTTTGCCTTTCTTTGTACCATCAGATCTTAGCACAGTACACACAGTAGGTGCTGAGTAAAAATTTTGAGATTTAAAAAATATATGTTTTTGTTTTCCCTTCATTGGAAGCTCATTGTGAGTAGGGGATATTTTATCCTTTGTATTTGTATCCCTAGTACTTAGGACAATGCTTGGTACATAGTAGGTTCATGCCCTTTATATTTCAGATAAATTAGACTACTAATTATTTCCTGATTCCCAGGAATTTATAGTGGCCATCCTCTATGCTTGTAACGTACCTTTCCCCCTCATTTCTTCCTGTTGTAATCCTTTTCTTCAAGCCCCTTTTCAAGCACTACTGCTTCTATGAAGCATTTCCTTCAGCTGAAAGTGACTCTCCTTCATATTTTCCTAGACTGTCATGTCTAGATCTTCTTTGCTCTTATCACAGTATTCCTTGTATAATACTTTGTATAAATACATCCTATCTCCTGTATGATATTGTAAGCTCCTCCAGGGTACAGACACTGTCACTTCTTATCTTTTTGTCGTTAATGACCCTTATGGCACTTTTCATGTGGCAGGTAGGTAATAAACATTTGTCAAACTCCATTGTTGAATACCAGCCTTTTATGCCATGTTTCCTCATAGCTAACTTATATTTGTTCTCTTAAAATTTAAATGCATTTAGTTCCATTCTAGCTAGAATTGATAGTGGTCCTATGAAAAATATTTATTCATGTTCTTGAAAAAATATTGAAGATAACTTACATCCTTACATTAGGTTGATTAAAAATGTGAGTCAGTTTCTTTTACTTACCTGTTATTTAGAGCTAACGGTTTTTGCTTATCTCCAGGTTTAATCTTTGGCTGAAGGAAAAATCTGGCTGCTATCTTTAATTGTAAAACCATAAGTCCCACAACAATAGAAATGGTAAGACTGAAAGATAGAAAAGAAGATATTGTGGCTTTAAAAAATGGCCTGCTGTTTAATGGGTCAGATTCTCAGTCATGCTGTGTAAAAGAACAAGGACTGGGTGGCCCATTCTCCCTTGAGTGCTTTTTGGACTTACAAGAGTTGTGGAAAGACAAATACACTAAATCTAAAAGTGAAAACAACAACGTCTTAAGAAGAGGCAATCAGGAAAAATCATGGTAAACCATTGTATCATCCTAAACTACAGATAATAGAGCATCTAGTGGATCAAAGTTCCTGAGCCTGGAGCTTGGAAGATCTGAGTTCAAGTTTAATCTGACAGTAACTACCTGTGTGATCCTGAGCAAGTCATGACCTCTCAGTTCCCTCAACTGATAAACAGGAATAATAATAGCATCTGCCTCTCAGGGTTATTGTTAGGATCGAATGAAATAATACGTATAAAACACTTAGCACAGTCCTGTGCTATAGAGGTGCTATATAAATCTGAGTTATGTTGGTGATGATGTTTTAGGGAGAAAATAGTTTCATGGTTGATTACAGCAAATTCTATATACCTCACCCACTAAAATCAGCTAAGGAAAAGACATACTGCTAATTGTCTAAATCTTGAGAAACCAAGAGATTGGGGAAATGACTTGGAGAATTTTCGGATCATATCTCATCCTTTCATCATTGAACTAGAGCCAAGAACATTGTCTAACATGCTGAGGCTGAAGTTATGAAGATAGGGAAGTACTTCAAAAGAAAGAATGTAAAAATGAAATCATTCATACAATGTATTAAGAAGAAACCTCAATAACTTACATTCCAATGCCCAAACCTTTCAGCATTTCCAGTTCTTGGTTGTGAATTACTGGCAAAACCAAACCATACATGATCATCATACCAAATAGACACTGGACCACGTGAATGATGAGGTAACCTGAAAGCCAAAGTGAAAAACAATAAGTCCAGTTAAACAAGTCTTTATTAAGCATTTATTACATGGAAGGCACCATGCTTGAGAATACCAATCAATCAATAAAACATTTGTTAAGTGTCTACTTTTCCCCACACTGTTCTAAGTGTGGGAAATAAAGAAAGAGGTAATAATCCCTGCTCTTAAGGAACTCACAGCCTAATGGATGTAAAAACAATATAAGGAGTGGAATCAAGGACACATCTAAAAGAATTAGCCTTTTCAAGAATAAGCGTAGTCTCTTCTACTGAGATAGTAGAAAAAGAGAAGATGCATGAAATCCCACAAGTTTTGAGGGAGAGTTCACATCAGATAACCTCAGTCTCCTCAGGATCATCTTTTGAGAAAGTCATGAAGAACGTTGAGGAGAGTGGAGGAATTTTGGAATAATTACCGTAGGGAAGGCAATAGAGAAAAGGTCAATTGCAGACAAATGACCTTATTGTCAGGTATCAGGGAGGGCCTAGCTGGGATGGGTTATTCATAGTGAGCTCAATCAGCATGGTTTGATGAATTTGGGGTGGAGGGAATAATTTCTCTATGTCCTACAAGCTGGAGGAAAGAAGATGGATAATATGAATTATACCAAGGGTTTAGTATTAATAGGCTAAGAACAATAGCGAAGGATTCTAGGGTAGTAGTAGGAAGTGAATACCTAAAATGGCTGATCATGGAGTCAGTGCTAGAGAGGGAATCAAGGGAAGTAACATTGGGGGTAATGGACTGAAAGGTCAGAAAGGACTCAAAAGACCAGAAGTCATGATGAAGGCAAAGAGCAATTTCAGTAGGCAGTAAGGAAGTGAGAGCGGTAGAAGGATAAGTCTAGAACTGAATTCCAGATCTCCATAGTAGAGCAATCCCAAGAAAGTGATGCTCAAGGTGTTGCTGATCCAACACCTCGGGTAAAGCATAGTGAAATTAGGGATCATAAGAACTGAGAAGGCTGAGGAATTGTGAGGACAAAATGGCAAAAGGTTCTCTTCAAATCTTGTAGGATAATGGCAGCAGACAACATTGAAAGGGAGTCTATGAATCAGGACAAAAACTCATTAAGGAAGGTGGGAGAATAGCCTGGACTTTAGATGTCCATGATTAATGTATGGACAAAGTGGTATAATGTTGCTATGAACCTCAAAGGGGGAGAGGCTGAATGATGATGGCAGGTGATGTCTAGAAGTGGCAACAAGTCACAGGGAATGGCAAAATGAATAGCAGAAGTTTCTAGGGATGGAGTGCCCTCAGAGGAAAAGACAGGTTTTAGTTAATTCATAGAGGAAAGAAGAAAACAGAAGAAATATGTAAGAAGATATGATGTAGAAATAGTTATTTACAACAGGATTTCCAAAGAACATGGGAGAAAAGGTAAGTAGTAGTGGGGAGAGCGATGGATAGGGTCTAGGAAGGGATAGGACTGAGAGCTGGGAGAAGAGGTTTTGTGCATACAGTGAGAGTTTTGAATAACAAGATTTAAGGAAGAAGGAGGTTAGGGAATTTCGAGAGACGTTGATAAGGGAGCTGGGGATAGAGCTGAGTAAGTAGAATTGAGTAAAGGAGGACTAATAGTTAATCTTGCTAACATGGGTTTGAATTAGAAACAGAGTAATTTCTCATTAATATATAAGGGTAAGAACTTACCCCACAAAATATATGCTATTTGCCAACCTGAATATCTTGCTATGGCCACCTGAAACAAGACAAAAACAAAACAAACAAACAAACAAAAACAAAGCCACGTCAGTTAATTCTGGCAACAATATTGTTATTACAATCTAGATAACAAAAGTTTCTGCAAATGTGTACTAAAAGGACTTCTCTTTCAAGCCAATTACATAAGAAAAAAAGTTTTCTTAAGTTCCACATAGGTTAAGGGACTGTGCTTATTTTCAAGATTATTAGGCACTTGGCAAATCTGATCGTAAGGAGAGCCTTTAAGAAATGAGCCCAAGAGAAATGTGCCATCTTGAAATCAGAAGATATTTATGTAACTACTGTGTGACCCTGGGCAAGTCACTTAGCCTCAATTTCTCTATCTGTAAAATGGAGATAATACTTTAACTATCAACCTCACTAGGTCATTTTATGAGGGTAAATGAGAATATGTTTTAAGCATTATGTAAAAATAAGGTATTAGAATTAGTATGTTGTAAATTCAGATAACTGGATAATTCTGGCAAGAAAACCTTTGAATATCTTTACAGATTGCTTAAGTAGAAATGACATTGTGGTCTTGATGATATTTTCATTACCTGAAAACTTTCATTAAAATTACCTCAGTTATCTATTTTCTTTTCATTTTAAAGAGCTGATCTTATTGATAATCACTAAATGTGCAAAGTACCATAGTTCTGAATATATAGTTAGTACTAAATAAATACTCATTAAATTGAACAAAACACTAAAAGGAAATCTGTATTCATATGGAATGGACTTCATGGTACTTTCTAAAATAAAAATTGAATAGCCCTCTCAATATTAAAAAAAAATGAATGGGTTAGTCTGGATTAAGTTCATATAAAGTTTAGTTTATATGTGTGTGCATCTAAGTTCTTTTGATATTCATTATTTCTTTCTTTAACTGGTCCCTGCCTGCACCAAAATCTTACCTCTCCTCCTATGCCTATCAGGTGTCCCCTGCTCCTTAACTAGATGAAATCTCCTCTGAAGGCAACCCCATAATTCTTGGTATCTGTCTTATGGCACTTACTATTTTCTGTCTTGGATGAATTATTAGCATCCTTTTATCTACTTTACTAGACTACAATCTCTTTGAAAGTAGGGATCATGTCTTATGCATCTACGGCCCCTAAAGTGTTTAGTAAACAGTAGGCACTCAGTAAAGAGTAACTTTCCTTTTAGTGCTGAGAGAATAACAATGGCATGGCCTCCCTTCCCTGTGACACTTCCAGATTTTTAAAGATCTAACTGCTCACCACCTAACTCTGCACAGTAACGTAATAACATAGCCCTTCTCTTGCAAAATTGGAACAAGTACTAACCATCGGTTTTATTTTTCCGTTACACTAATGAAAATGCTGTCTTGAAGACAACCAATGATCAAATCCAATAGACTTTTCTCAATCTTAATTCTCCTATACTCCTCTTGGTAGCATTTTACACTGTCCTCATTCTTGCAAACTCCAATAGCTTCCATGACATTATATTTATTTGGTTCTGCTCCCTACCTTTCTTTCTCTTTTCCTGGCCTCTTCTCCCCTTGGATGTTATTCAAGACTGTAAACTTGACCATCTTCTCTCCATGTGCCCCATAGTTGAACTCCTCCAATCTCATGGCTAAGAGATCATATGGTGCATTGGGGGAAAAAAACCCCTGATTTGAGGTCTACTGACCTCAATTGGATTCAAATACTAGCTCTGCCTTTCTGACTTGGGGAAGTTATTTAACCTTAATGCATCTCAGTATCCTCATCTGTTGAATGGGGATGTAAATACTTGCTTTATTTGTCTCACACATTTGTTGTGAAGAAGGAAATTTATAAAGTGCTATAGAAATGTGAGCTCTTATGGCTTCATCTAGGGGTCCAGCTCTAATCCTCATACTTGATTATTCAATATGTAAATCTCTAGGTCTAGCCCTCTCTTGTCTTACTGTAGAGTCAAGTTCTTTAGAAACAATAGTCTTAGAGAATCTTTTCTCTTTTTACAACTGGGTACCTTCTTCCCGTCCCTTTCTGCTCCCTTTTGCATGTTGTCTTCCTCCATTAGATTCCTTGAAAGCAGGGACCGTCTTTTGCCTTTCTTCCCATCCTCCATGCTTAGGATAGTGTCTGGCATAATAGTATCTGCTGCTTAATAAATATTGATTGATTGACTAACATCAAACTTTCAAGTATTTCAATATTATCTTGGTTGATAACCATGTCTATGGATCTAGGGATTTGTACAATGCCGAGGAAATATGATATAGCAGGCTGACTAGACCCAGGTGCTTTGGTCCTTCCTTCAAGCCTGGATACTGATTATTGGACTCAATAGTTTATTCAAATAAAGAAGGGAGACAAGCAACCACTAGGCACTTACCACACTGTTGGAAGAGGAAGGATTGTGAAACTTCAAGGGAATAAAGCTTTTCTTGCCTACCCACAGCCTTTTTATATGTTTTCTAGATGAAAGTAGAAAATTAATGTTAAATACAGTTAGAAATATGGTCTACTTGGACAAGAAAAGACATGTAAAGGTAGAGAATGAACAATAAATGATTACAGTAGTGGATGCTTTTAGAGATGACATAGTATGATAGGAGTACTAGATTCTGCCACTAACTGATGGTGAGGCTTTGGAAAGTCAATTAACTCCCCTGAGTCTCTGTTTCCCCCAACCTCCAATAATATGAATAATAATGATAACTAGCATTTAAACAGCATTTTAAGGCTTGCAAAGCATTTTGCAAATATAATTTCATTAGATCCTAAAGACAATCCTGGGAGCTAGGAGCTATAGTTATCTCTATTTTACAATTGAGGAAACTGAGGCATAGAGAGGTTAAGTGATTTGTCCAGACCAATAATTAGGCAGCTAAGTGGTATACTAAATAGAATGCCTGAACTGGGGTCAGGAAGACCTGAGCTCAGATTGCACCTCAGAGACTTAGCTAAGTCTTTTCAAAATTGATTGTCTTTATAATATTGCACTGTTAACAGTGTTATTCTGGTTCTGCTAAGTTCACTTTGTGTGAGTTCATATAAATCTTCCCAGGTTTTTCTGAAACCATCCTGCTTGTCATTTTTTATAGCACAATAGTATTCCATCATAACATGTGACACCACTCATTCAGTCATTCCCCAATCAATGAGCATTCTTTTGATTTCCAAATATTTGCTTCCACAAAAGGAGCCACTGTAAATATTTTGTACAAATAGGTCCTTTTTCCTTTTCTTGGATCACTTTGAGATCAGACCTAGTAGTAGTATTGCTGGGTGAAAAGTTATGCACAGTTTTGTAGCCCTTTGGGCAGAGCTCCAAATTATTCTCCAGAATGATTGGTCTAGTTCAGAATTCCAGCAGGAGTGCCTTATTGCTCCAATTTTTCCACATCTCCTCCAACATTTGTCATATTCCTTTTCTGTCATGTTGGCCAATCTGATAGGTGTGAGGTGGTATGTGAGGGGCGCTCTGGACCTGGGCCCCCCTGAGAGGATAGGAGACGCCCAAGGGTCTGGACCTGCTGACGTGGCTTTGCCACGGTGGCACTGCTGACGCAGCATTGCCACGCTGGCACTGGGGCGGCTCGACTGGACTGGGCTGGGCTCCACCCTCAGGGAGGAACTGGGGAGGGGCTTACCTGGAATAGGAGGGCGAGTTCTGGGGGATATAAGGCACAACACGGAAGGGGAATGGGGGGGACTTCTGGCTGACTATCATGTAATAAAGGTGCTCTTATCCACCTCCGGAGTTCTGCCTGATAATTTCTCCCCCTGATCCCCAAGGGGGGAACCAGAGACGTCTGAAGACCCTGGGCAGGGTGAGTTGATGCGGTGGTCGGGGTTCCGCCCCTGGCAGTGGTATATCAGAGTTGTTTTAATTTTCATTTCCCTTATCAGTAAGTAATTTCGAGCATTTTAATGTGACTATTGATAGTTGATTTCTTCTTCTGAAAACTGTGTGCTCATACTCATTTATCAACTGAGGAAAGGCTCTTATTTTTATAAATTTGTTTCAGTTCCCCATATGTTTGAGAAATGAAGCCTTTATCAGAGAAATTTGCTGTAAAATCCCCTCCTTCCAGTTTCCTGTTTTCCTTCTAATTTTGGCTGCATGTTTTCTTTGTGCAAAAAACTTTTAATTTGATGTAATCAAAGCTGTCTATTTTGTTTCCTCTAATTCCCTCTATTTCTTATTTGGTCATAAACTCTTCCCTTATCCATACATTTGTTCATTTTCCCCTAATTTACTTGTAATATCACCCTTTATGTCTAAATCATTTGTTCATTTTCATCTTAATTTGGGAAATGTGTAAGACATTGCTCTATTTGTAGTTTCTGCTAAACTGTTTTCTAGTTTTCCCATCATTGTCCAAAAATTTCCCAGTTATTGTCCAAAGAGGAGTTCTTACTCCAAAAGCTTGGATCTTTGGGTTTGTCAAACTCTAAATTACTATGGTCATCTACTGCTGTGTATTGTGTACCTAATCTATTCCACTGACCCCTAACCCACCACTCTGTTTCTTAACCAGCATTGTTTTGATGATTACTGTTTTATAATAGAGTTTGAAATCTGGTACTACTAATCTGTCTTCACATTTTTTTTGCTCCTTTATCTATTTTTTCAAATAGTTTATATAGTATTGGGATTTGACATTCTTGATCTTTATTCTTCCTGATGAATTTTGTTATTTTTTCTTGCTCTATAAAATAATTCTTTGGTAGTTTAATTAGCATGGCATGGAATAAGTAAATTAACTTAGGTAGAACTTTATTATATTGACTCAGCCTATCCATGAACAATCAATATTTCTCCAATTATTTAGATCCTTTTTTGCGTGGAAAGTATTTTGTAATTTTGTGTCTCTGGATATGTCTTGGCAGGCACATCCTCAAGTATTTTGTATTATCTGCAGTTATTTTAAATAGAATTTCTCTATCTCATCCTGCTGGGCTTTGTTGATACTATATAGAACTACTGATGGTTTATGTGGGTTTATTTACTAAAGTTGTTAATTATTTTAACTAATGTTTTAGTTGGTTCCCTAGGGTATTACATAATATAATCTGCAAAGAGTGATAGTTTTGTTTCCTCATTTCTTATTTTTATTCCTTTGATTTCTTTTTGTCTTATTGTTATAGTTAGTTCTTCTAGTACAATACTGAATAATAGTGGTGATAATGGACATCCTTGCTTTACCCTTGATTTTATTGAGAAGGCTTCTAGCATATCCCTATTACAGATAATGCTTGTTCTTGATTTTAGATTGATTCTACTTATAATTTTAAGAAAAACTCCATTTCCCCCTATTCTTTCTAGTGTTTTAATAGGAATGGGTGCCATATTTTGTCAAAGGCTTTTCCTGCATTTATTGTGGTAATCATATAACTTTTTCTTCTTGTTATTAATATGGTGAATTATGCTGGTAGTTTTCCTAATATTGAACCAGTCCTGCATTCTCGGTATAAAGCTTTATGATATTTTGTTGCAATCTCCTTGTTAGTATTTTGTTTAAAATATTTGCATCAATAGTCATTAGGGAAATTGACCTATATTTTTTTTCTTTGTTTTTGTTCTCCCTGGTTTGGGTGTAAATCCCACCTGGTCATAATCTTATGATCTTTCTGATATAATTGCTGTAATCTCCTGGATAGTAATTTATTTAAATTTTTTTCATTGATATAAATTAAGGAAATTGGTCTGTAGTTTTCTTTCTCTGCTTTTGTTCTCCCTGGTTTAGCTATCAAAACCATATTTGTGTCGTAAGAAGAATTTGGTAGAGCTCCTTTACCTATTTTTTCAAATAGTTTATATAGTATTGGGATCAATTGTCCTTTACATGTTTGGTAAAATTCACTTATAAATCCATCTAATCCTAGGAATTTTTTCTTAGGGATCTCTCTCATTGATGGCTTGTTCAATTTCCCTTTCTAAGATAGGATTGCTTAAGTATTTTATTTCCTCTTATATTAATCTGGGTAGTTTATATTTTTATGAATATTTACTCATTTCACTTAGATTATTAGTTTTACCAACATATAATTGGTCAAAATTAATCCAAATATTTGCTATATGAACCTATATGAACTGATGGAAAGTGAATTGAGGTGAACCAGGAAATCACCATACATAGTAACAGCAATGTTGTATCAACTGTGAAAGACTTGGCTCCTCTGATCAATACAATGATCCAAGAGTATTCCGAAGGACTCATGATGAAAAAATGCTATCTGCTTCCAGACAGGGAACTGATGAAATCTGAGTGCAAATTGAAGTATAATTTTCTCTCATTTTTCTTGCTTTTTTGGGAAAATATGGCTAATATGGGAATATGTTTTGCATGATTTCACATGTATAATTGATGTCATAATTCTTGCCTTCTCAGTGGGCGAGGGAGGAAGTGGTATATATATAGAGAGAGAATTTGGAACTCAAAATTTGAAAAGAAATCAATATTCAAAATAAATAAAAAATAAAGAATCTATATTTCCATGCCCCTTTATTAAATGTGAGTTTTAATACATTATGATCTGAAGAGTGAATTGAATATTTCTGCTTTTCTGCATTTTGCTGTGAGGTTTTTATGCCCTAATACATGGTCAATTTTTGTGACGGTGCCAGGCACAGCTGAAGAAAAGGTATGTATCTTTCTGTTCCCATTCAGTTTTCTCTAGAGGTCTTTTATATCTAACTTTTCTGAGATTCTATTCATCACCTTGACTTTATTTATTCTATGGTTAGAGTTATCTGACTCTGAGAGGTATCTCTTTTAATTCCGTCTAGTTTTGCATTTGCTTTTCTGAGATCTTGATTGGCTACCCCTGACTTTTTCACATTATAATAGATTCTGCACCAGCGCCTAGGTGTACGTCTCTGTTTTGTGTGTTTCTCTTGAACGGTATATTGTTGAGTTCTGGTTTCTAATCTATTCTGTTATCCAATTCCATTTTATGGGTGAGTTCATCTTCTTCACATTCATAGTAATGATTGCTAACTACGCATTTCCCTCAATCCTGTTTCTTCTGTTTATCCTTTTCTTTCTCTTTTTATCCTGTCCCTCCTCCAAAGTTTGCTTTGCTTCTGACCACCGCCTCCTTTTATCTATCTGCTCTTTTATCACACCACATGCCGCCCCCCCCCTCCCCATCCTCTTCCCCTCCTACTTCCCAGTTAGGTAAGATAGATTTCTATTTCTAATTATGTGTGTGTGTATGTCTGTGTGTAACTGAATAGTAAGATCTAGGTCTTGGCTATTGTGGACAAGACCTAAGTGAGCTCTCCAATTTGGTAATTTTTGAAGGGTTTAGGTTGAATTTTACTTATTTTCCAGTTTGTAAGTATCCAAGTTCCTATGGGATACTGATTTTTTTCTCTATCTACACTATCTTGGTAATATTACCAATTCTCATGGATTCAGTGATCTCAATTCAGAGGATTCCCAGATGTATTAATGCAGCCCTCGTGTCTCTCCTTAGCTTCAGTCCCACGTTACCAGTATCCTGCTAGATGATCAGAATGTCCCACAGGTATCTCAGATTCAACATGTCCAAAACAGATCTCATGCTCTTTCTACTCTTTTTGTTCTTCCTTTACAGGTTCCTCTTTTATTCTTTCATTATCATTAAAACTCTGAGCAAATACTGCTCTAACTAATCAGTGATTACTTTTACTTTTGAGTTGATATTTCCCTTTGATCTTCCTAGATTTCATTTCTTTCTACTGGAATGGAGTTTTGAATGTCATGTCTTAGAATATCGTAGAAGGTAACATGGGGGAGAGATGTGGGGTGGCACGTTGACTCATTCAGTATTCTTACCTGTAGCAGGCTAAAATGTGAAATAAATAGCTTATACAAGTAAGGGAGGCAGAAAAAATAGTCAGCATCCAAACGCCTGTAATAACAACAACAAAAGACATTTTAGTGTTCTCTCCACACAACACAATGTCCACTTTAAATACTCAGTTCCTTAAAAACTGATTTTCTGTACCACTTGCCACACTACTCTGTACCACATACATGAAGAAAAACTTGGAAAGAATCTATTTGGATTCCTGTGTCGTGAATTATTAATTTCAGGTAGTAAGTAAAGTTTATTGCTGGAGCCTTTTGGGGTGTCCCCCTCTATATTCTCTCTCTATCCATAGTTACTTTTGTGATCCTTGCTTCTCTCCTAACATTTTCATTCTAAGATATCTACCACTTTGGCAATGTTCTCTAATCTTTAAGATCCTTATCTTCATTTATT
Organism: Notamacropus eugenii; assembly: GCF_028372415.1. NCBI lineage: Eukaryota > Metazoa > Chordata > Mammalia > Diprotodontia > Macropodidae > Notamacropus > Notamacropus eugenii. Next base: position 314,778,572 of record NC_092874.1, read on the forward strand.
AAAGAAGCATGACCATCCTAACATTTCATAGTCAACAGGGATATGGCATTTTTGGAACACTAGACTTGGAGTCAGAGGACCTGGGTTCACATTCTAAGTCTGCTTTTATTAGCCCTGTGAAAATGAGCAAGCCATTGAACTTCTCTGAATCTTACCTATCAATTAAACCGATTGGACTAGATGATCCCTAAGGCCCCTATCAGTTCTAAACCATATGATTTGATTATTCTTCCTATTCTAACATTTTGTGAGTTTATAACTAGAATTGATAATTCACTACATTTTCTTTTGGTTGGGGAAGGGGAGAAGTCTTCATTGCTTAAAGTAAAAAAACTAGATTAAATTAAGTTGTGTCAGTTAATAGAGAGAGAGAAGAAAAATGGAAGGTGATTAAATGCTGTTTTTTTATTTTTAGAATTTCCTTTATCTCCAAATTTCAGTCTGAGGAGTTATATCCCTTTGTCACAGGAACTTCCGTCACTTAAGTTTATTCTTGCCCACAAGACTGAAAATAGATAGTCTTGGATTCTCTGATCAAGCAAAAAAAGGAGACAGATAAGGAAGGAAAGGGATGGAAAAAAGGAGATGTGCTGGTACATATTTAAAAACAGATTGTGCGGGGAAAACTTCAAAGTTTATTCTGTATTAATAATACTTTCTTAAGGCTTGAGAGTCAACAAAACAAGCATTGATTTGTAGGATTGCCAATTTCTGAAGTGTAAATGCTGGCACTGAAAATTTATCAATGGGTCTCCCAAGCAGGTTAGAAATGGCTTCAGCACACTCTTGAATGAAAAACAGGTGACCAAGAGCCATCTCATCTGATGAGTGTGTTTTGTTTAAAGTTCCTTGTAGAACAAGGTGGGAGTAATTAAAATTTCTTGATCATCCTTTCCTTGGTGTAGTGGAAAGAATGGGAGCCTAGAAGCCAGTGTTCTATCCCTGGTTCTGTTACTAACTTGTGTGGCCTTGGGGTAGGTCACCTCACCTTTCTGGGTCCTTGAGTAAAATAAAGGGACTGGACTATGGACTAGATCAGAGGTTTCCAACTTGGGGGTCAAGGGAATTCATGGATAGATTTCAGAGAGCCCATGAATTCAGATGGGAAAAGTTATATCTTTAATTTCTCTAACCTCTAAATAAAATTGAATATTTTCTTTAATTATTTAAAACATGATTCTTAGAGGGGATCCATCCATAGGCTTCACTAATTTGCCAAAGGGATCCATGATACAAAAAAAACAGGTTAAGAACTTTTGGACAAGATGATCTCTAAGGTGGCTTTCAGTTCAAACTTTCTTTGAATCTTTTCTACTAAACAAGTAAGTTAGAGGGATATCATAAATATCCTTAGGAAGGCATTTGGCAAGTCTCAGTATTCTTGTGGAAAAGATGGAAAGATAAAGACTAGAAGAGAGTACATTTTAAGTGGGTTCCCCAGAATGGCTACACCCAAAGAGTATTGATCAAAGATTACTAACAACCTGGAGTAAGGCCTCTATTGGAATCTCCTGGATATCTGTCCTTGCTCCTGTGCTATTTATCATTTTCATCAGTGATTTAAAAGACATCAGGACACAGTGGATAGAGTGCTGGATTTAGAGTGAGGAAGATCTGGATGCAAATCCTATTTCTTATTTAACCTCTCTGAGCCTCAGGCAATTCTCTAATACCTGTTTACAAAGTTATAGGTGGGTTATGCCGCACCAACAAAATCACAGATTCTTGACATATTACATCAATGATTTAGATGAAAACACAGATGATAGGAAGATGGAAGTTATGGCTAATGCTGAGTGACAGAGTCAAGGGTCCACAAAGATAGGAATGATGGGCAGAATTGATTGTAATAAAATGAAATTGACTAGAGAGAAAAGTAAAGTCCTAGACTTTGGTTCATAAAATCAGGTGCATTATTATGGAATGAAGAAAGCATGACTAGATTAGAACTCCTATTTACAAAAAGGATCTTGGGGTTTCTGTGGACTGCAAGCTTAATTTCAGTTAGCAAAGTAATGTGGCAGCCGTGTGATCTTAGACTAATGTGATCTTAGGCAGCGTTTGTATCTCCATCAGTCTATCTATCTATCTATCCATCTATCTATCTATGGAGATGATAGTTTTGTTGTATTCTGATCTGGACCCTTTAGAATTCAATGTTCAGTTCTGGATATAGCAAAGACACTGGCAAGTTAGAACATACTCACTGGAAGAAGACTCAGATGGTGCCAGACATGGAGACTCTAATATAACAACAACGTACTAGCATTTACATTGTATTTGAAAGTTTGCAAAACTCTTTACAAATGTTACTTAATTTAATTCTCACAGCAACCTTAGAAGGTAGGTGCTATTATTATCTTTATTTTTCAGATGAGGAAACTGAGACACCAAGAGTTTAAGTGACTTATCTAGGGTCATACAGCTAAATTGTACCTGAGTTGAATTTGAACTCAGGTTTTCCTGACTCCAGGGTCAGCATTGTATCCACTTTGCCACTTAGGACCTGATAGAAGGATGTATTCAGTCATTTCAGTTGTGTGTGACTCTTTGTGACCCGATTTTGGGGTTGTCTTGGCAAAGCTGCTGGAATAGTTTGCTTTTCCAAATCATTTTACAGATGAGGAAATGGAAGTCAAAGGGTTAAATGATTTGCCCATGGTTACACAGCCGGTGTCTGAGCCCAGACTTGAACTCATGAAGATGAGTCTTGTTGATTTCAAACTTAGTTCCACTTAGCTGCTCCATAGAAGGATAGATTGAAGGAAATGAAGTTGTATTTGAAAAGTGGAATGGAATGACATTAGAATGGAATGGAAGACATTAGACCTTTCTGCTTGGCTCAAGAGGACAGACTTTGGAGCAAAGATTGGAAATTTCAGAGAGGTAGATTTAGGCTCAGCACAAACAAAAAAAAAAATCCTAGTGGAGTCCACAAATGCAATGGGCTGCCTTAGGAGCCAGCACTTTTTCTGTTTCAAGAAATCTTCATGCAGAAGTTGGATGACTGACCATTCATTGAAGATGCTGTGGAGGTGGATTGACTGGATCATCTGTTAGCCCCCTTCTAAATCTGAGATATGGGTAGTCTGTAACCTTGTTAGTCTACAAGTTCTATGTTTCTAGGAGAGAAAACTAAAATGTTGGATGTTGGAATGAGGATCCAAAAGGATCCTCTAAGATAAAACAATTGGATCAACCTAGGATCTATTAATAGGGATAAATGTAAAATCGTATACTTTCGTTTAAAAAACTGGACTATGACAAGGTCCTAGTTAGTATACATAATGAATCCTCCAGAAGTAGTCACATTATTTGAATTTCATACTCATTTCTATTGTGTTGGAACCAAATATCATATCTTACATGATTATAATGTTAAAGTTTAAACTAGAATACATGCAACCACTTCAGAGGATGCATTATTGATATAACTGGGACCAACTTTAAACACTTTGAGGAACGGTGGTGTGCTAATAAACATCTAACAAGCAACTCTCCTGGGGAGGGTGTGTATATACACATGATTCACTTTTAAGTTTAAGTTACATTATTAATATTTTCTCCATGACTTTCTTAAGTCTAGAATAGTTAACCAACAAAACAAGCCAGACCACAATTTGTGGCATTTGCCTATGTCCAATGTTTAAATGCTCACACTGAGAATTTAACAATCATTTCTCATATCCATTATAAGCTGGGTCATACACACTCCTGGTTTACATGTAGAGGCATCAGTTTATGTGAAAAAATAGATTTTAGTGGACTGAGCTTGGTATATCAACAGTTATGACATAGAAGACCAAAAAATATAGCAAACAGCAGCTTAGGCTGCAGAGTGTCTATAACACTCAGCAGTCATAGTTTCACTATACTCTGCCCTGGTCAGACCATATCAAGAGTATTGTGTTCAGTTCTGGGCATGATTCTTTAGGAAGACTATTGACATGATAGATCAGGTCCAGAGGAGAACCCTGAAGGAGGAAGATTATTTGAAATATAACGAGGGTTATTTAGCCTGGAGAAGACAGACTGGAATATCATTCAACTGGACCAGGCAATCCTTTTTTTCTTCTGTAATTAATTTCCTTGGTCACTCTTCCCAAACTTAACCCTCCCATATATTACCTCCCTCCACGCAGGAGTTGAGCATTCCCATAATCAAAACAAGACAAAACAAAAATCTTCAAGCTATAATCCTAGATCTCTTTTTCCATCTCACTAAATTCGTAGAAAAAGTTTTCTACATTTGCTGCCTCACCTCCCTTTCCTCTCATTTATTTCTCAATTTATTACAATCTGTCTTCTGACTGATAATCATTTCATGTAGAAATTGCTCTCCTCAGAGTTACCAATGAACAGTCCTCATCCTCTCTGCTGCATTTGATACATGGACCATACTCTTTTCCAAGCTATTCTCTCCTCTCTGGGTTTTCATATCTCTCAGTGGTCCTCCTTACTCATCTAACCAATCCTGTTCCATCTCCTTTGCTGATTTAATCATTTAAGTCAGAAGTTAGCAAACTCTAGCCTGTGGGCCACATCTAGCCCACCTCCTGTTTTGGTATGACTCACAAGCTAAGAACAGTTTTTTTTTTATTAAAATTTTTTTCCTGTATTTAAATAAAACTGTCAGAAATAAACTACAACAAAGAGAGAACCCCTGTACTTAGGAATTCAGGCTCTAACATTCCTGTGAACCTTCAGGAAGTCATTTCTCTTCTCCATGACTCAAGTTCTTCATTTGTAAAGAAATTGGACCAGAAAACCTCAAATGTTCCAGTTCTGATAGGTTATGTCTAATTATGTCTAATATTATGTCTTATCATCTTACGATAATGAGGTCATTTACATCAGCTATTTTATGTCTCAACCCCTTCCTGTGACATGCCCTTTTCCATGATTTAGAATCATCAAATTTAGAGCTGAAAGGAACCTTAGAGTAAATCTAGTCCAATCCTTTCACTTCACAAATGAGAAAACAGAAGCCCAGAGAGATGGTGGGAGCTGGCCAAGGTGGGATTCAAATCTGAGTCCTCTAAATCTGGGGCTTCCCTCTGCCATACCATGCTGATTTGTTGCTCTGACTCTTCAGTCTGGGAATATTACTACTAACACTTCAACAAGGGGCTCATGAGAGAAAGAACTAATTTTAACATTAACTGAATGCAGTTAACAAAATGTTAACTGAAAATTCATAAGTTTACAAGCCTCTTACAGAATCATTCTATTAAGTTTTCATGTATTTTAATTCATTAATAAATGGCTATATTCACTGAAATCCTGCTCTATTGCTTCATGATGGTATGGGAATCATGGGTTATTGGAGGTTATTAATGACTTGATAGCTTATATCAAATTGGAAAGACTTTGAATACAGAACTGGTGATGGCTTATATATGTTAGTCCTCAAAGGACCAGCTTACTTAAATTTGGAGAGGCTCTTTGTCAAAAGATGGATACGCGGTGATAAATTGTCTTTGGTTACAACAACTCATTAAGGTCACATTTAGGGACAGCTAGGTGACCCAGTGGATAAAGCACTGGCCCTGGAGTCAGGAAGACCTGAGGTCAAATCCATCTTCAGTCACTTACTAGCTGTGTGACTCTGGGCAAGTCACTTAACCCTGATTGAAAAAAAAATCACACTTAGTGTCTGATGTGGTCTGAGATACAATGACAGGGAAAGCCTATTTGGACAAAATTATAGTTCCTTAATTTTCATAAATATCTTAAGTATTAAAGAGATGATAAATAAAAGAGGAAAATGAAACTAAAAGGAGAGGCATAAATAATAAAAGAAGATAAAAAATTCTAGAATGTTTTATTCCATCATTAGTCAAGTAGAAACGAATTTTTAAAATATAAAATTCCATTTTCTCCCTGTCCCTAATTTCTGTTCTTCCTCAAAATCCATGTTTTCAGGATGATCTAGTTTCCAAACAACTCTGTAAAAATGGTTTTGTTTTATTTTGTCAGTTGATTTAAGAGAAAGAGCCAAACTGCAAAATAAGCTTTGAGCTGTGATTACGTCTTTTCACAAAACTGCAATCTCAGCCACCCATAGCACAATAACCGTACAGGGACTTGTTTACCTTTTGCCACATTAATCAGCTCCTTTATCCGTAGAATAGCTGGTGTCAGTACTCCTGTCTCATTAACTGAAGCAATGTAGCTCTCCAGTCCCCCTTCAAACACATCTAGCTCTTGTACGATATATGTGTACATGCAAAATTCAATTATAATGAACTGGGGAAGAAATGGAGGAAAGGTTTTAGAGATATTGTCATCATTCATGGCACAGCTCAATGCACACAAGGTCCAGTATTCTGAAGACTGTTTCTTTCAGGTCATTCAGGCTCTTTGTCTTTTTAAAAATTCTCTCTAATCACTGTATGTGCTTCTGATTTATTTGAATGGCATTGAAAGGTGAGAAATGCTCTGTATCTCTACCATATTAGAACATCAAATAAATATGGGTTCAGACATACAGATGGGAGCTCATTAAATTGAATCAAATTGTTATGAGTAATCCAAGGTTATATTTCCACTGGTAGATAAAAGGAAGGCTTGAGGGTGACTTTGGGGATGATCCAGGCAAAATAATAAAATCATCTCTTTTTTACAATGTATTCTATGTTTTATTCTCTGACATTACATGAGCAATCCAAGTAAGAACATGGTTTTATTTTTGCCTAAATTATAATGACCATAGATTTCTACCTGTGGAAAGAGCACCAGATTGGAAATCAGTAGACTATGAATTCTTATGCCCATTTTGCTGCTAACTAGCCATGGCATTTTGGTCACTTTTCTCACCTATCACTGGTACAGGTATAATCTAGTTGTGATGGGAGATTTTAATGATCCAGACATCATCTGGGACTTCATCTAAAAAAGGAGAGAAGCTAATAACTTCTTGACTTACTGATAATTTCAGCCTTTAAAAAGTGGAAGACTTAACAATGGGAAATTTAATACCTGAACTGATTCTCATGAATAGGGAAGAACTAGTTATTTGGGGATAGAAATGATGGGAACATTGAGAGGGGTGAGGGGAAGTGACCATTCAATATTCGAGTTTGTGATAGACACAATCCGATGGTTTACCCTAGTTTTGGGGAAAGCAGATTTCAAAGGATTCAGTAGGAAGGTGTGGACTGAAATTCTCCAGGAAAAGTAGCTGAGGAGGAGTGGTAAAAACCTCAATGAAATTCTGAGAACTTGAAGGGAAATAATTCCAGTGAGGCGATTATCTCAAGAAATTAACAAAGAAGTCCAGGGAATTTAACAACCAATTTAGATTTTTTAAAAAGATATGAATGTAATTTGGAAGCATGGATAGATAATAGAGGATGAATAATATGGGAGCATGGTATAATCCTGTAAAAACTATGTCAGGAAGTCTATGGCTATGGGGCTGAAGCTGATGGAGCTTGTGGGATGATACCTGACAACAGAAAAGAGACTCAGTTACTACATTGCTTCTGTTTTTCTTCGTAAGAAGAATGATTTTTGCTCTGGAAATGTCTGAACAAGGGAAAAAAATAGTTAACAGGAAGCTGATACCTAATCTTGGCAATGAGACAGTAGGACAGTAGCTCATTGCCCTTAATGAGTTCAAGTCACCTGTCTCAGAGGAACTTATGTTCTTGAGTACTGGAAGGACTGTTGGATTGATTGCTGAATGATTTTGAAAGATTGGAGAGAATAACAGACATACCACAGAACCAGAGAAAGGCAAGTGTCCTGATTTTCAGGACAGAAAATAACTGAATTTGTAAGTCATGATCTACCGGAAAGGGGGAGGAAGACACGTATTAAGTGCCTCCTATGTGCCAAGCTGTGTGCTAAGTGCTTTACAAATATTTCATTTGATTCTCACAACAACCCTATGAGGTAAGAGCTTTTATTATCTCCATTTTACAGTTGAAGCAACAGATGATGTTCAGCAACTTGCTGAGGGTCGCACAGTTGGTAAGTGTCTGAGGCAGGATTTGAATTCATGTTCATGTCTCTAGGTCCATCACTTTATTCACTGCATAACCTACCTTACCTAGCAGTCCAGATTTCCATTCCTGGTAAAATTTCTCCTGTCCTGTCCAGAGAATGCTTCTGGCAGGTGTGGCAGCTGTGAAGGGTATTATCAAATTTAGGTAGAAATTCTGAGGATGAGAGGTATTGGTTGGAATGGGTTTTCAGGAAATTTTCTTTGGCAATTCAATTCAATAAACATTTATTAAAAACCTACTATATATAAGACACTGGAGACACAAAGATGAAACTCTTTACCTTTAAGGGTTCTTTAAAGGACACATGTTGCACTAGGTAAATAAATACAAGAATAACTGGATATTGAATAAAACACTAAGAAGTGGAAGGAAAAGGAAGCCCTTCCATGTAGGAATACATCTGAACTGAGCCTTGAAGGAAGCTAGGGATCCTAAGAAATGGAGGCACTGAAGGAGTACATTCTAGGAATAAGAGAAGTTCCAGAGACTGGAAATAGAATGTTGAATTTGGGAACAGCTTGTATGCCTTTTTGGCTGAAGCACAGAGTAATGTAAGTAAAGTAAGAAGAAATGCCTGGAATTATAGACAGGAGCCAGGAGCCAGGTTATGGAATGCTTTAAATACCAGACTGAGAAGTTTGTATATTAGGTAATAGGGAGCTAGTGGAGATTTTGGAGCAGAGGAGCAACATGGTCAAGCATGAATCTCAGGAATCCTTATTTGGAAGCTCCACACAAGATGAATTGGGGAAGAGAGACCAATAAAGAAGCTGAATGAGGGAGGCAATAAAGAGCTGAGAGATGAGAGAAGGAACTAGGGTAGGGACTCTGTGAAGGGAAGAGATGTGAAGTTAGAATGTACAAGACTTGGTAATAGGCTGGGGAGCAGTCAATTGGTGGGGTAAGGAAATGATAAGTCAGGGATGACTCTGATGTGAATTTGGATGACCTGGTGTCTTTCCCAGAAACTGGGAAGTTTGGAAGAGGGATAGAATGGGGGAAAGAAGAATGAGTTCTATTTTGTTCAAATTGAGTTTGAGAAATTGATGGAACAACCAAGTAGAAGTAGGTAGTCAGGAGATGTGGGCCTAGAGAGAGATCATGGATGATTTGGAAGCCATCCGTATAGAGAGCAATTATACTGTAGTAAGTTGATGAGATCACCAAGACAGTATATAGAGAGAAGAGATTTCAGAACAGAATCTTGGGGGACATATATGCTAAATAGGTAGGAGCTGGATACTGATTCAGGAAAAGTGACTGAGATGCAGTGGTCTTAGTAGTGGTTTTCATATCCAGAAAAGGAAGCAGTGATTACTAAGAGCCAGGTAGCATTCTTTAGAACAAGTTATGCCATACTATCCTCATGCTATTTTTTTTTACAAGTTACTGTAATAACTTGTAAATAGTTAAATAGATAAAAAGAAGTATTATAAGGGCAGATAAAGGGCAATGCTGTAAATAGAACATACCTGGATTTAAGAAAAGCATCTGGCAAATATCACATACTCTCCTTATGAATAAGGTGAAAAGGTGTGAGTTAGATGATAATGGTATTAGGTGGATTAATAGAAGCTTATACATTTAGACCTGGAAGGGACCTTTGAGGTCACCTAATCAATTCCCTTATTTTACAAGTACTCACTGAGAGCAAATAGCCTGACTGGAATTCAAACCCAAATCCTCTAAGTATGTCTACCACTCTCTTCTTTTCTATGTACTCTGCTTGCCCCTGCCATGCTTCCCACAAAAAATGGACCAAACCATTACCAAATAGTAATTAACAGATCAGTATTACCAATAGATCAAATTACCAAATAGTAATTAATAGATCAGTATTACCAATAGATCCAATTATCAAATAGTAATTAATAGATCCCTATGAACTTGGAGGGAGATAATCCAGTGGTGTAACCCATTCTGTTGAACGCTTTTATCAGACTTAGATGAAATCAAGGGTGTGTTGATTAAATAGAAACCTAAGGGAGAATGCTAAAATTTCAGATAACAGAGTCCAAAATCTTATCCGCAGGCTAGAAAGATGGACTGGAATATTGTATCTGAAATACCAACCAACCAACACACCATATGTGTGTGTGTATGCATATACACATACATATATATGTATGTGTATATCTGGGAGTTGTCTTTATGGAAATGATAATTAAACTCAGAGGAAGTGATGAGGACACCAAGGGAGAGTATAGTGGTAAGATGAGGGGGCCTAGGATAGAACATTGGGAATCACCCAGAACTAAGACGCACAATTTGGATGATAAAACAGCAGAGGACGCTGAGAATGGCCACTTCCCAGAAGCCATGCCTCTCAATTCATCCCAAGACTATGTGGGCTGCCATACTGAGTTTGCTGCTCATTAAAACCCCATATCTTTTTCAGTATGATCATGACAGTAAATTGTTGCTGTGATATATTGACCTTGCAATGTTTTAAGCAAACGCGAATATTATATTTGAGATTAGCTAAAGTCTAAAACATCAACCCTTAATGGCCCATGATACTTAAAAAGACATTTTTAGATCAGAGCCTTGAACTAAATTGAATTGGATCATTTACATGGCTAGGTATTCAGAGATAACTACATTCGACTGAAATTCTTAAAACTTACATGTAAAATCTGAAAGGTTTGTGATCCCTAGGAGTGTGGAAACTCCCTACAATAATGGAAAATGCAAATCCTGTGACTAGGAAGTTGTTCAAGGTATATATTGGTCAAGTGGGCACACAAGTAGAAAATGTCTAAAGCTGGATAGATAAACACCTTCCTGCCTCCAAGTCCAGACCTCTATCTACTAGCACTTGTAACAAGCATGCACTGGGTTGAACTCCTTTCACAAAGCTAGATGAAATCTTTATTCTAGGTTAGTAGATGGGGTTCCTAGGGCTTGAACTGGTGTTATTTTGTCCCTATCCTCTGACAAAGCACAGAAAGGGAAGGTTAGTCCTGTCTTTCCTCACTTCCTCCACCCCCTCCCCCCCAATCTGATTGGCTTCTGGGATAATCAAATTATGAAAAGGATTCTTTAGAAAAAATATTATTATATAGTTAACTTCACTAGTGAATTCCCCTTAGGACATTTAAAACAAAGATATTGAAAAAAAATTCACCTTGTTGAGTTTCTCAAGAGCATGTCTATTGTACAAAGTGATATCTTCTCATACTTGTGGCCTAGAAGAGGTTCTGATTTACTTACAAGATATAAGCAGATGAAGGCTAACACAGTAGAACCAATCATTCGACTTGGGAACTGAAAATATGGATCCCACTCATAGATCCTACGTTGGAACCAGGATTTTTCTTCTCCTCTGTAGATAGATAAATCCAAATAGATCTGAGGTGGATGAATAAATCATAAATTTTTAAAAAAACTATGCCTGTCTTCCTCATTATGTGGATGTCAGAATCTATTCCTTGTTTTAATTTTGCAGAGAAATTTCTGTGAAGTCATGTTACTTCCCTGTGCTTGTTCCCTGCACATACTAATTTCTGTTCTAGGCTACCTCAATGTTCTCATAGCACATAAGTACGTGCGAAGCTTATTTACGAAATGCAAGTGAAGGAGTTGGGTGATGCAGTGGATAGATATTGGACCTGGAGTCAAAAGACTCATCTTCCTGAATTCAAATCTGGCCGTAGACATTTACTAGCTGTGTGACCCTGAGCAAGTCGCTTAACCTTGTTTGTTTCGGTTCCCCATCTTTAAAATGACCTGGAGAAGGAAATGGCAAATCATTCCAATAGCTTCTCTTAGAAAAACCCAGATGGGGTAACAAAGAGTCAGATATAACAGAAATGTCTGAATAACACATCCCTAATAATAGACAAGGAGGGATGCTTAGGGTTCTGTGAGGCTTATGAAGTCACACATGAGTTATGTGCTTTGAAAAATTTAAGTTGCTATAAAATAGAAGGTGTCATTATATCTGTACAGGTGCCATATCCTCATCCACTTTATTAAGATACCACCTTTATAACTGTCTCAGAGGTCAAGTCGTACCTTTGTTTGCCAACTTTCATGACAATGAAACTTTGTTAGAAATATGAAACTTCAGAGGAAAATGTCAGTTAATATAACACTTATTAACATTTGTACCAGATGCTGTGCTGAGTCCTGGACGGGGAGAGGGGGACAAAGAAAGGCAGAAAACAATCCCTCCCCTCCAGGAACTCATGACCTAATAGGGAGACCAGCAAACAAATAGCTTTTTAAACAACTATAACCAGGATAGATAGGAAATTACAGAGGGAAGACTGTAGAATTAAGAGGGATTGGGAAAGCCTTCCTAGAGAAGGTAGAATTTCAACTGGGACTTGAAGGAAGCCAGGAGAGGGAGATGAGGAGGGAAAACATTCCAGGCATGGGGGACAGTCAGAGAAAATTCCTAGATTCCAGAGATGGAGTGTTTTGTTCATGGACTAGGAGGTTGGTGTCCCAGGATGGAAACACACTTGATGGAATGTAAGGTACGGTAATTCTAACCCTAGCAAGGTTCATTTATTTATTAAATATTATTGAAGGCTTACTATGGGCTTGCTCTGTGCTACATTTTTTGAGTTGTTACATGTTATCATGGTTTGATTGCATTTTTATGCTCCCTTACCCCTGTCCTCCTGAAAGTGCTGCTTGGTATGTTAAGTACTTTCAAAACAATTTTTTCTTGTTGTTTGTCTTTCATTCTTGTCCCTCCAATGCTGTTAGTGTTCTCCTTAATTTTATATGCATGTCTTTCATATGCATTTATACACACACAAACATACACACATATACCTATACACATATACATACATATATTTACTTATCTGGGTACCTCTTGTTTTCCCTAGTAGAATATAAGTTCCTTTAAAGTAAGCACTGTTCTTTACTTTTTTTGTCTGTATCATAGTTGTATCATTTAACAAAAAATTATTGAACTGAGCTTTTATTAAATGTCATAGTTGATATTCGTGATATATCTAATTACTCTATATAATCTTCATATTGTAAAAAATGTATACAAGTTTAAGTGGTCACTTTTAAACTGTACTACAAGAGACCAACCTGAAAATTGCCTAGAAAAAAAATGGAGATAGAGTAGGATCTCTGTGATTTTTTTCCTGTTCTCTGGAGGTGTGTCATTCAGTCTTTTTTTCAATCACGTTCAACTTTGTGATAAAGTAAGCAAGAAAATTTCTGAGTCCTGCCATTTTAGCTCAAGGGAGGTGTGTGTTGTCACTGAGAAGGAGGAAAGAAGAAGAGCATCTCCAAAAGATTGATTGGGGAGAATGGGATGAAATAGCAGCCCACCCCCATTCAAAGAATCATAGAGAGGGGAGGTAAAGCCAAGATGGTGGAGTAACAGCGTGAACTTTCTAGAGCACTGCCCCCAAACCCAGCCAAATATCTGTAAAAATGGATCTAAACAAAATTTGAAGCTGCAGAACCCCCAGAATGACGGAATGAAGCAAATCTCCAGCCCAAGACAGCCTTGAAAGTTGCTGGGAAATGTATATTGTGCCACACTGGGAACAGAGCTGACTCAGACAGGACCTGAGCAGGCCTTACAGAGACTGAATCTCTCATACCTGTGGTGGTTTCCAGACTTCATGACCCCAAAAGGCTGAGGATAAATTAGAGGTCAGTGGAAACAGCCTGTGGCATCACTGTGAGAGAGTGGAGTGGTGTGGCAGCAGTGGGGAAGGGAGGAAGGAACCCATGGCAGTCACTGCAGTAGCAGGGGCAGCAACAGCTGTTTCTGGAGCTCTAGGCCCACAGATTGCGGGGGGATCAAGCGGCTGACAGTTCACTCCCTACCCCCACTGGAAGCAGAGAACTACCTTGACAAAGAGCTCAAAAGTCAAGCAAATGACTGGGGAAATGAGCAAAAAGTGGAAAAAGAATCAGACTATAGAATCTTACTTTGGTGACAAGGAAGACCAAAGTGTGCAAACAGAAGAAAACACAGTCAAAGCTCCTCCATCCAAAACCTCCCAGAAACTTATGAATTGATTCCAGGCTGTGGAAGAGCTCAAAAAAGGATTGTGAAAATCAAGAAAGAGAAGTAGAGCAAGACTTGGAAATAGAAATGAGAGCGATGAAAGGAAATCATGAAAAACGAGTCAACACCCTGCTAAAGGAGACCCAAAATGCTGAAGAAAATAACACTTTAAAAAATAGACTAACCCAAATGGCAAAGGAAGTCCAAAAATCACTGAGGAGAAGAATGCCCTAAAAAGCAGAACTGGCCACATGGAAAAGGAGGTACAAGAGCTCCCTGAAGAAAGATTAGAATGGAGCAGATGGAAGCTAATGACTTTAGAAAAAATCAAGAAATTATAAAACAAAACCAAAGGAATGAAAAAATAGCAGACAATGTGAAGTATGTCATTGGAAAAACAACTGACCTGGAAAATGGATCCAGGAGAGACAAGTTAAAAATTATGGCACTACCTGAAAGCCATGATCAAAAAAAGAGCCTAGACATCATCTTTTATGAAATTATCAAGGAAAACTGCTCTGAGATTCTAAACCAGAGTGTAAAATAAATATTGAAAGAATCCGCTGATCACTTCCTGAAAGAGATCCAAAAGGAAAAGCTCCTAGAAATATTGTAGCCAAATTCCAGAGTTCCCAAGTCAAGGAGAAAATATTGCAAGCAGCCAGAAAAAAACAATTCTAGTACTGTGGAAATACAATCAGGATTACATAAGATCTAACTGCTTCTACATTAAGGGATCAAAGGGCTTGGAATATGATATTCCAAAAGTCAAAGGAGCTAGGATTAAAACCAAGAATCACCTACTTAGCAAAACTGAGTATAATACTTCAGAGGAAAAACTGGTCATTCAATGAAATAGAGGACTTTCAAGCATTCTTCATGAAAAGACCAGAGCTGAATAGAAAATCTGAGTTTCAAACACAAGAATGAAGAGAAGCATGAAAAAGTAAACAGGAAAGCGAAATCATAAGGGACTTACTAAGCTGAACTGTTTACATTCCTACATGGAAAGATAATATTTGTAACTCTTGAGACTTTTCTCAGTATTTGGGTAGTTGGAAGAATTATATACATATAGACAGAGGGCACAGGGTAAGTTGAATAGTAAGGGATGATATCTAAAAAAATAAAATTAAGGGGTGAGAGGAATATATTGGAAAGAGAAAGGGAGAAGTGGAATGGGGCAAATTATCTCTCATAAAAGAGGCAAGAAAAAGCTTTTCAAATGGAGGGGAAAAGGGGGGAGGTGAGAGGGGAAAAGTGAAGCTTACTCTCATCACATTTGGCTTAAGGAAGGAAAAACATGCACATTCAATTTGGTATGAAAATCTAGCTTATACTAGAGGAGTAGGGGAGAAGGGGAAAAGTGAGGTGTGAGGGGATGATAGAAGGGAGGGCAAATGAGAGGAGGGAGTAATCAGAAGTAAACACTTTTTGGGGAGGGACAAGGTCAAAAGAGAGAATAGAATAAATGGGGAGCAGCATAGGATGGAGGGAAGTATAGTTTGTCTTTCACAACATGACTTTTATGGTAGTCTTTTGTATAACTACACATGTATAACCTATACTGAATTGCTTGCCTTCTCAATGGGGTGGGTGGGGAGGGAGAAAGGGAGAAAAGTTGGAACTCAAAGTTTTAAAAACGAATGTTAAAAATTGTTTTTACATGTAACTGGGAAATAAGAAATACAGGTAATGGGGTATAAAAATCTATCTGGCCCTACCAGAAAATAGAAGATGGGGATAAGGGAAGTGAGGGTTGTGATAGAAGGGAGGACAGATAGGGGAAAGGGGTAATCAGAATGCATGGTGTCTTGGGGTGGGGGAAGGGGAGAGATGGGGAGAAAATTTGGAACTGAAAATCTTGTGTAAATGAATGTTGAAAACTAAGAATAAATAAATTTAAAATTAAATAAAAGAATCAGGGAAGAATGATGAGAGACATGAGAAGTCAGATGGCCTGCTTAAGTTGGGTGTAAATAGCTGTCTTACTTACTGCTCTGGAGGTTTCCTCATGAGTTGTTTCACATGCTCTGCTTGATGAACTTCCAGAAAGGATCTTTCTTCCTATAAGAAAGGAGAAGGGTTTTGATCTTTCTAGTCTCCTTATAATTTACTCCCTTCTCTGCACTCCATGATCCAGCTGCATTGTTCACTTGCCATTTCTTACTTATGACATTCCATCTTCATCTCTGTGCTTTGGTCCTGGCAATCTCCCATGCCTGGAATATGTTCCTTCTTCCTGTCAAGCTAATGAGTGTCTCTGACTTCCTTCAAGACTCAGATCAAAACCCACCATCGTTTAAACCCATAGGAAGTGATGAGAACAGCTAGTGCCTTTTCTTTTAGATTATTGATTGTTTCATTGTGTCTAATTCATTGTGACCCCATGGACCATAGCACACCAATACTGTCCATGGGGCTTCTTGGTAAAGATACTGGAATGGTTTGCTGTTTCTTCCTCCAGGAGATTAAGGCCAACAGAGGTTAAATGACTTGTCCAAGGCCACACAGCTAGTAAGTATCTGAGGCCAGATTTGAACCCAAATCTTTCTAACTCCAAGCACAGATGACTTGGTCATTTAGCTACCTCCTCCACTTTTAGATTACCTGCATCCTGGGCCATCTCCAGTTATCCTAAGGAATATCAGGTCACTGGATTCAGATGGCTCTGGAGGAGAAGTGAGACTGGTGACCTGCACAGCCCTCCCTCACTCAAAACAAAGTCAAGTACAAGTCATGTCATCATTTCTCTGATGGCATGGTGTTCTTCGGCAATGAAGGACAAACATGAAGGATGAACGTGACCTTCCATCTATCCTGAAAATATCTTGTATATGCCTGGGAAGTAGGCACTATTATTTACCCCTTTTTACAGATGAGTAAACTGAGGCAGACAAGTTGAGTGACTTGCTCACACAGCTAATAAGTGACTGGGGCCATATTTGAACTCAGTCTTCTTAACTCTAGGCCCCATACTCTATTTACTATGCCACCTAGATGCCTCTGCTGAGACTATTATCCTCCTGCTTACCTGTGCAGTTTATTGTTTTGTCACTTTTATATCCCTAAACTGCTGAGATTTCTCCCTATTTTCAAAAATTACTGTAATGCCCAAATGAAGCATTTTCTCTATTCCCTCCCTCTTTTTATAGCTCCTTAATTCCCATAGGCAACAGATTTCTATCTCCTATGCAGAAATAAGAAAGAAAAATGCTCTGGTCTTATGTCTGCTCATCTACCCTAATTTCCCTAATATCCCTCTTGGAACTGAAGAACTGAAACATTGCCAAAGTGTTAGCATTTATATCAATGTGAGTTTCTGTCATAGAGATGGAACCCTTTTTCTATGTTAAAAAAGGGAAAGCTAAAGACTTATCTTCTCCCCCTCGCCTTCCTCGTGGTCCTTCTGGGAGTTTCTAGGAACTGAAATCCTCTGTGTGTGAGAAAAGAGTAAGATGAACAATGAAGGACAATTTATAAATACAGGTATTTTTAATGCCAAAATTCGATCCTCCATAGCACCTGGATAATCACTGATTTAAATGTTGCATTGATAGTGATAGCCAGTGGAGAGAGAGCCAGTCTTAAAGTCAGGAAGACTTGGGTTTGAGTGGTGCCTCTGACACACTCTGACTGTATGTCCCTGGGCAAGTGACTTAACCTCTGGGCAACTCTGACTGTAATTTGAAGAAAAGACGACAACTTACATTGCTAGAGAATCACCTCACTTAGGAGTTCTCCCTAAATTGAAATCACAAATCTTGTCCCTGTCCCTGTTGACATAATGCTTTGAGATTTTTATGGTGTTTTCCTCCCAGAAATTCTGTGAGTTGGCTAATAGAAACAAGCATTATCCTTCTCACTTTATTAATGAAGAAACTAAAAATGAGCAGTTAAGTGACCATGGTGTCCAAACCTAGTAAGTTTTGCAGGTAGAATTCAAATTCAGGCCTTCAGACTCCAACCCCATCCCTCTTTTCATTACATCAAGCTGCCTCTTAAGTCTAATGGATTAAATGAGAATTCACCACCTTTCATAAGCCACAGGAGGAATATCTTCAACTATCACCTGGGACCAGAGCTGTAACTAACAATTTATGTACCTGGCGGGGGGAGTCGTTGGAACGTTAGGGAGGGGGCAGAAGTGACAGATTCCCTGTTCATCACATGGAAGCTGCAGATGTGGGGGAGAGGCCAAGAACTTCCCTGGATGAGATATGAAATGAGTCTTATGGTAGTTTATAGTATATAGTATATACTATACAGTATATAGTATAGTAGTTTCTTATTTTAACAAAATATTCTTGCTAACTAGGCGCTGGCTTCATTTATTGCTCCCCATTGGTACCTTCTAAAGTTGGTACTCCAGAGCAGAGCCCCTGTCACCCTGTCTTAGCTATGACCTTTTCTGAGTTACACAAATGCTATGGAGTTGTGGGAAAGCCTACCTGGAGTGGGGAACCTGCGACCTTGAGGCCACAACCCAGGATTTGTTCTGTGAAGTTTAGATTCAGTTAAAGGGCTGCACTTGAGGACCTAGAGGGCCACATGTGGCCTTGAGGCCAGAGGTTTCCCACCCTTGGTCTAGACACAAGAAGTCAGATGCAACTGAAAGAGTTTGCTCTATTAAGGAGGGAAGACCTTATCATGGCTTATATGGATCAGTTCTTTGCTCTGGATCACCACCTAATTGGGAGAAGGTGATAAAATGAGCTCCACTTGTCTGATTGAGGCAAGAAAGATTAAGGGAATGCTAAGTGATAGGGAAAATATTTCCTGGAAGAAGAAATGGAAAACAACTCCAGTATCTTATTTTGCTTGTTTTGTAGTATTTTTTATTCTTTTTCCATTTCCCCACACAGGGACCATGACTCATTTTCAAATTTGTCAGTGCATTTCACAGCAAAATAAACAAGGGAACTATTAAGTAATTGTGTGTAAAGGAGATCTTTTTCATGTGTGATTCACAGCATTTTGGATAATGCTGCACTTTGAGAAGCCCAGTTAGTTGAGAGAATATTGATGCTATGTTAGGTGACTCCATGAAAGGCAGCAAGAGGTTTTGGGAGGAGATATAATGGGAGAGGGAGAGGGAGAGAGAGAGAGAGAGAGAGAGAGAGAGAGAGAGAGAGAGAGAGAGAGAGAGAGAGAGAGAGAGAGGAGAGAGAGAGGGAGGGAGGGAGAGAGAGGGGGGGAGGGAGAGAGAGAGAGGGAGGGAAGAAAGACAGACAGTGGAGGCAGATAGATGGAAACAAAGAGAGATACAGATAGAGACAAAGGCAAAGAGACAGACACATAGAGATAAAGGGACAGAGCCAGAAGAAAGGATAGACATAAGAGAGATAGAAAAGGGAAGAGAGGAGAGAGAAGAAATAGAACAAGGGGAGAAGTGAGAAGAGAAAAAGAAGAGAGGAGATAGAAAAGAGAAGAGAGATAAAGAAAACAAGAAAATAAGAGAGACAAAGAGAAAGACAGAGAAAAGGGAAACAGTGAGAAGAGAGAAGAGAGAGGAAGGAAGGGAGAGAGGATATGAGAGAGGCATTCTTTGAGAGAAATACCTTGTGGAGAGACGATATGGAAAGAGGAGAGAGACAGAGAAACGCATTCTTTGAGAGATACTTTGGAAAGAGACACACAAAAGGACCTGGAGAAATGCTTTGGAGAGAAAATGTTTCTTTGAGTGATATCCCTTGGTTCAAGCTGGCATCTTATCCTGCTCTCATCAAAAGGGTTCACTTGCTTGTGTGTTTTTCTGATACACTCTAATCTTGGTAACTTCTCCAATTTCTCTTTGCTTTTTTGCTTGGATAAATGAATTTTCTTGACATTCATGATTTCGATAGTCTTTTGAGTAACCAGCATTTGGTGGGAAGTATCCATGCCAGTGAGTATAAGTTTAGGGCTACCCATTAAAGTCTAATGACAAGAAAGTAGCTATTGTTTTCAACCTATTGTACCCCTACACTGTCAATGTTTAGGGAAGAAGACAGCGATGTAATTTTAATCAGTACCCGTCTTAGAGACTCATGACCCTTTCTTTGTTTCTCTCCAGGCAGGAAGTAAAATCTCCCTTGGAAAAGGGGTGGGCAAGCTTCCAAGGATATTTATTCCAGCCATATTTTAGACAACACATATGTGGACATACATATCTTACATGAGCACACAGACATCTTGCATAGATAATCATAAAGCTGACCATTTTTTAAAAAGATGATGTGATGTGGAGATGGGTTCTACTCACATTTTGAGCCTCCAAACCTAGATGAATCTTCAGAGCTTTTACAAACATGTACACAAAACGGCCCAAGAGGAAAGCCAGACACAGCAGGGAAGGCCAATAGAAAATAACTGTTTCATATGCCCCAATTAGCTGCAGTGGAAATCAAAACAGATAAATATAGGACTTCAGAAGCCTTATACATAAGAAGAAAGGAGTATTTGCTCCAAATATGGTAGAAGTTTGCCTTGGTTACCCTCGCTTGGCTATGATTCATTAAAGGAGGCTTAGAGGTTTTCCATCTAATTCTGCTCCACCAACCCAGTGCCATTTTATGTGGAGGAAAATGAGCCTCAGAGAGGTAGAGAAACTTGTTCCAAGTCAGGCCACTAGTATGTGGCAGAGCTGGTACTAGAATTGAGGACTTCTGGTGCTGACATTGTGAATTGGTGGCCCAGTGGATGAGTACAAATCAGGGAGACCTGAGTACAAATCTACCCTTAGATGCTAACTAACTGTCGGAACCTGGGAAGTCACTTCACCTCTATCGATCTCTGTTTCCTCAGTTGTAAAATGGGCGTAATAATAGCACCCAACTCACCAGGATATTGTGAGAATCAAAGGACATAATGTTTGTAAAGTTCTTAGCACAAGGCCTAGCACATAGTAGGTACTTGATAAATACTTGGTTTCTCCCTTCACCACCATCTTTTCACTTCCTTCTTATGTTGAGAAGAGAACTTGATCCAAGGAACAAATGGGATAATATATGTGAAGGTGGTTTATAAACCATATAACTTGATATCCAGATGTGAGATATTATCAATAGCATTGTTCTCTTGAGGGGTGGTTTGATGTAGTACTTAGTGGGATGGCCTTTAAGTCAGGAAGACATTCTTCCTGATTCTGAACCTGAGTTCTAATCCTACCTCTGACACATGGGCTTGCTCTGGGACCAGAGACAAATCTCTTACTCTCTCTGACAATTGTCAGCTACAGAGAAGCTGTTGATTTACATCAGTGAAAGGAGTTTCCCCATTGAGAGTTCTTTAATGAAATCACAGCTCCAGACTAGTAATTTCATTATTGTTCTAATACCTGTCATTTGCAGCTGACTGCAGCCTTCTAACACTTGCAGTCTTAGAGTGCTGCTTGGGACTCAAATAGGTTAAGTGGCTTGTTCACAGTTACAGAGCTAGTAAACATCTGAGACAGGATTAGAACCCAGGTCTTCCCGCTTCCAAGTGCAATAGTTTGACTACCGTGCCAGGCCACCATAATTCCCTCTAAACTGTTAGCAGATAAGAACTTGAAATTTTATCTATTTCTAATTATCTCATTTACTTTATTAATCTATTTCTAATTATCTAATTTTATCTATTTATCTGTCGTTATTTTGCTTTTCAAAGTTCATTCCTGAAGATAAAAAAAATCTGAATAATTCAAAGGAATGAATTTCTAATAGGCAGGTGGTAGGAAAATATTTTGGTGTGTGTGTGCATGTGTGTGTGTGTGTGCGTGTGCGTGTGTGCATGTGTGTCTGTAATAGGGAAGGAAATTAGTTAGTGGTTGTCCTTTGTTCTCAAAGAGGACCGAAATGACATCACCATGATAAAATCAATTTTCAATGTGTCCTGCTGTGTCTGACCAGACCAAATATGAACTCAGAATGCTCTACTACAGATCCATGTGAATATTTGGGGTGGATACTCCAAATCTGTGCATCCTATATTTCCTTTGTGCTGTTTCAATTCTGCTTTGCTCATAAAGGGTGCAGCACAGCACCCTTTCTGATGTGGGCATGTCCTGCTGAGCAGTCCTGTACCACTGTCTTCCATGTTGCCCAATCAAATCCAAAGTTCTTGAGGCCTTGAGAGTGTCCTTGTATCGCTTCTTATAACCACCATGTGACCACCTGCCCCATGCAAGTTCTCCATAAAATAGTCTTTTTGGTAAGCATACATTTTGCATTCAAACAACATGGCCAGCCCATTGGAGTTGTGCTCTCTGAAGCATAATCTGAATGCTTGGCAGTTTAGTTTGAGTAAGGACCTCAGTGTATGGTACCTTATCCTGCCAGGTGATCTTCAGAATCTTCTTAAGACAGTTCAAATGGAAACGATTGAGTTTTCCTGGCATGGTGTTGGTAGACTGTCCTACAACAGGCATACAACAATGAGGTCAGCACAACGGCTCTGTAGACCTTCAGTTTGGTCATCAGTCTAATACCTCTTCTCTCTCCTACTTTTCTTCAGGGCCTCCCAAACACTGAGCTAGCTCTGGCAATGCGTGCATCAACCTCATTGTCAATGTGTACATACCTGGAAAGTACATTACCAGGGTAAGTGAACTTATCCACAGCATTCAAAACTTCTCCATTTGTTATAACTGATGGTTCCACATATGGATGGTGTGGTGGTGGCAGAGTGCCTGTGTTTTCTTGGTGTTAATTATTAGGCCAAAATTACCACAGGCAGCAGAGAATTGATTAATACTTTGTTGCATCTCAGCTTCAGAGGCTGCATTGAGTTCACAATCATCTGCAAAAAGGTTATGTACCAACACTTCCTCTATTTTTGTCTTGGTTTGTAGACTTTTCCAATTGAAGGATTTACCATCAGTACGTTAGTTGACCTTGATGCCTTGTTCATCCTCATTGAAAGCATTTGACAACATGGCTGAAAACATAATGCTAAAAAGCATGGGAGCAAGCAGACAGCCCTGTTTCACACTATTCACTGAGAAGGCACAAGAACATTGTCCACTATCCAGAACCCAGGCAAACATGCCATCATGAAATTGACATACAATACTGATGGGCAACCACATTTTGACATAATTTTCCATAAGCCTTCACAACTAATATTGTCAAAGGCCTTGGTCAGATCTACAAATCTTGTGTATAGATCTCTGTTCTGCTCCTGACATTTCTCCTAGAGTTGTCGGGCAGCAAACACCATATTGACTGTTCCTTGGCCCTTTCTGAAGCCACACTGGCTCTCAGGAAGATGACCATCTTTCAAGTGAAGGATCAGCCTATTAAAGAGGATTCTAGTAAGAATCTTGCCAGCAATGACTAAGAGAGAGATCCCCTGTGATTGTTACAGGTCAATCTATTCCCTTTACTTTTATAGAGATGGACAGTGGAGGCATCCTTGAGCTCCTGGGGAATAACCTCCTCTTGCCTTATAATCTGGAAAATTTCAGTCAGCTTTTGTGTGAGCAATGGTCCCCCTACTTTGTAAATCTGAGCTGGGATAGAATCAGCACCAGATTTTTTGCCACATGAAAGAAGCCTAACAGCCCTCAAAATCTCTTCTTCAGGGAAGGGAATAGGCATTATATAAATTATATAGCTCTTGTTATATACCAGGCACTGTGCTAAATGTTATACAAATATTCTCTCATTTGATCTTCACAACAGTCCTAGGAGATAGGCACTGTCAGTATCCCCATTTTGCAGCTGAGAAAACTGAGGAAAGCAGAGATTAACTGACTTGTCCAAGGCCAGAAAGCTAATAAGAGTCTGAGGCTGGATTTGAACTCAAATTTTCTGGATTCTATGCTTATCACTTTATCCACTGCACTTTCTAGTGGCAGTAGGTGGCTACTACAAATATCAGTTAGGCCCATGTAATGGAAAAGGACACCAAGGTTTATTCACCACAGTGTTGTCTAAATTTGCTCAAGTAATGCAGTGGAAAGAATATGGATATAGAGTCAAAGACATAGGTTCAATCCAGCCTCAGACACTTACTATCTATGCCACTTTAGACAAGCCATTTAATTTTCTTTGGTTCTCAGTGCCATTATTTGAAAAATAAAGGAGTTGAAGTATTTGACCTCTAAGGGACTTTCCTGCTCTGGATCTCTCTCACATGCTATGACTTTTCCATCTTTCTCAGCATCAAGTCCTTGAGCTTCAAAACTTTCCACTTGGGAGCACCACACTTAGGTGTGGGGTGCTTGGGCTTGAGGTGTTCCTGTTGTTGGACTGGCTTTGATGCTTTAAGGTTTGCCAAGTGTTTTACACTTGTTTATCATCTCATTCCAGTCTCACACAATCGTTTAAGGCAAGTAGTAGAGTAAGACTTCTTAACCCTTTTTATTTCATGGACTCATTTGACAGTCTGGTGAAACCTGTGGACACTTCAAAATAATCTTTTAAAACATGAACAATTAAAAAATATAAGTTGGGAATTAATTATAGTGAAATACAATAAAAAAAAACAAATTTATGGACAGGGTTAAAAGGAATGAATTTCCACACTGTATCCTTGTATTAAAAGTATTATCTTCATTTTAAAGATGAGGAAACTGAGGCTAAATGACTTGCCCATAATCACATCGTCAAAAGCAAGCTTTGAGCCTAGGTCAATGCTGATTCCAGCATTCTAATCATTGCTTAGTTCTGACTTAGCTTAGAGGACTATGCTTTGATCTTGGTCTATTGATTAATCCAGGCTTCATTCTGAACATTTTATGAGGAATGGGCAGACGAAGACAGGGAAAACAGTTGATTCCTCATTCTTTTATTCATTTAAATACCATTTGTACAAATTGATATTTAGAGGGCAAATGAATGTGTGAAAATACTGCTCCTTCCCTGGACTGACTTACCTGCCCGTGTGGACACTGCACAATATGCAAGATTGTGATGACAAACCTGAAAAAAACAACACCACCAATTTTAGTTGTTACTATACTCTCCTCAGTAGTTTAGCACGCCTTTGTGGAAAGAATGATTCACAGCATCACAGAACCTTAGAACAGAAACTTTGAAGACCCCCTTGTCCAATCTCCTCATTTTCTAGATTCTGAGATCTGGAGAAAGGAAATGGTATGTTTATCTCGAGTAGGACAAGGAACAGTATTAAAATATCAAATTAAAAAGAAATGAAATACCAGGACTACAATTGTATGTGCACCCCACTTCTTCACTTTCACCCTGTCCTATATGGAGAGGTAGCTAGACATGGTGGTTAGGAAGTTGGTCTCAAAGCCAGAAAGACCTGGATTTAAATTCCACCTCTGACATTTAGTGTTTGTGAGACACTGGAAAATCATTTAACTTCTGAATGCTCTGGGCAACCCTCTAAGATTGTACTTTGACAACCTTTACTGAAAGGGGGAATTTCCTCCCCTAGGTCTGTATATGAATGAAATTGTAGGCTTAGCTCTTATCCTGTGCAGCAGAGTCTCTAATGAACTGTATTTTCAAACAGTGAGCCTTACAATTACGGTGGGTCATAGATCAGGGCTGTTTACTTCTGCTTTGTATTTCATTGCTCTATTTAGGAATTTTATTGTCACAATTACATTCTACTTAATTTCAGAAACATAGAAGAAAAAAGTTCCAGCCTCCAAAGAGATTACTTGGTGAGATATGGGGGTGGTTCTGAGGGAAGTATGATGTGGCATATACAAAGACAAGAATAATACAAGGTAGAGGGTGATGGGGAAGGAGGGGTGTACTTTTGGATAAGGGGAAGATCTTTCCCAGCCATTAATAAATCCATGTGACCTGCCTGAGTCACATGAAAGCCTGAGTTATATGAGGCTGTAGTGGGAGTAGCTTGCTGAACGGGTGGAGCAGGAAGGGTGGCGCAGAGCTGAGAGGAAGTTGGACACAGCAATTAGAGCTGAGGGAAAGAGAGGAAGCAGGTAGTGAGCTGTGAGTGTTCATTTGTGGAAAGGCCCTAGCAGAAGGAAGGCTTTGCTGGTGCCCCTTGCATTGCTATTGTATATCGATTTCTTTGTTGCTATGATGGATTTGATTTTCTGATGTTTAAATAAATGTTTCGGTTCTGTCTTCCATGTGAAAAGTCCATTATGTTTTGTGATTCAGAATTACGCCAGCATATTCATAGCCACAGCAGGCTATGTGAATATCATGTTGACACTACATGGAGCTATCCAGACAAAGTACTCTAGGAATGGTTGAGGAGACAGAGAACATTTTTGGAGGACTATGCAGAAGAGTTAAAACTTAAGTTAAGCTTTAAAGCAGAGGTTCTTAACATAGGGTCCATGAACTTGTTAAAAATATTTTTGACAATTGTATTGCAATATGTTATTTTCTTTTTAATTCTATGTATTTTATGGATTTGAAAACTTTTTTTTTTCCTGAGAGTGGTCCATAGATTTTACTAGACTGTCAAAAGGGTCCATGATACAAATAAAATATTTTAAACCTCTATTTTAAATGAAGAGAAGGATTTTGAATGGCAGGGATGAGGAGGGAATACATTCCAGGTAAAAGGCATGGCTTGTAGGAATGCACAAAAGTGGGAGATGATATAATGAAGTCAGGAAACAGTAGTCCAGTTTGGCTGTGATGTAAAGTGCGTGAAGGAGACTGGGATAATGTTGAGACATAATAGCTCACAGGCTGATTGTAGAGGGTTTTAAAAGTTAGGCTCCATTTGTGCTCTACCCTTAGAGGCAATAGGGATCTAAAAAGTGAGTGAGTGAGAGATGCTAGAAAATGAGATATTGATGAAATATTCAAATAAGAACTGAGATGTATTCTCACCTTAGATATCCTGATTTCCAAAGGAGGTTACTCAGTTATTGACAAATGAAAAATAATTGTGGTTAGTGCTGCTACCAGGACTGTTAAAAGGAGCCACGTGTGAATATCATGCCTCTTACCAAATCAGAGAGTAGATAAATCCAAGGATGGAACTTATTAGTCGGAAATCTGATGAAAGGCAGGCAAAAAATGGAAAATGTGAGAGTCCGACTTCAATGCCTCCTATCAGGAGCACAATAGCTGAGAACAGAAAGTGTAAATGGTATTAATGACTTAATTACATTATTTTGTCACAATGACCACAATCATTTCTAAATAGAGTAGTCTAATGCTTCATGGAGACTACATGAATGAACCCAGGCATCAGTTTCCATGACTAGGCTTACGAGTGAATGTAGCTCCATGTAGACTAACCTCTTTCTCTTCCTTTCCAGCTGAAGTCAACGAGCATTTTGGTACTATAAGCAACCACACAATCTTCCCTTGTGCACTAGACTTTGTCAAAAGCTTGAGATCTTGTAAAGCAACATGTAATAGCAATAATGGGGCCACTAGGTGGTGCCATGATACATAGAGTGCTGGACCTGGAGTCAAGAAGACTCCGCTTTCTGAGTTCAAATCTGGCTTCAGACACTTACTAGCTATGTGACCCTGCACAAGTCATTTCACCTTGGTAGCCTCCGTTTCTTCATCAGTAAAATGAGCTAGAGAAGGAAATGGTAGATCACTCCTGTATCTTTGCCAAGAAAACCCCAAATGGGGTCACCATGAATTGGACATGACTCATCAACTAAATAGCAATAATGGCCAGCATTTATACAGCTCCTCCAATGCGTCAGGTACTGTCCTAGATCCTTTTTACAAATCTTCTTTCATGTGATCTTTACAACAACTCTGGAAGGGAGATGCTATTATCATGCCCATTTTACAGTTGAAGTAACTGTGCCTAAGAGAGGTTAAGTAACTCAGGCTTACACTACTAGTAAGTATATGAGGCAGGATATGAATTCAAGTCTTCCTGACTCCAAGTCCAGTATTCTTACCTTGTGTTCCACATACATACACACACACACACACACACACACACACACACATACACACACGTAGAAGAACTTTGAAAATTTTTAAATTTATATTTTAAGTTACATTAACAAATCAGAGTAGAAAACAAATTCAAGCAGTTTGTGGATGGATAGCTAGGGGCAGGCAAGCTGCTGTAAGTTCTTGATATTTTTTAACAGTTTTTAAACCACCATTCATTTCTGAATCCACAGACTCTCTAAAAACCTCCCAGTTATTTCTTATGGTTTGCCTAGCAATGGAGGCATGGGTGGAAATACGTATGTTAGGTATATACTCACCCATCATAGCTCTCTAATAAAAGTCATTTGTAAGCTGGTAAAATCAAAGCAAATCAATACTTATAGATAACATACAATCACTAATGGGAAGGAATTCAGCACTCAGTGCCTTATTTCATTTACTATTGTAAGGAAGCCACTGTCATCCTGGGTAAAACAGCATGAAATCCAAGAAAGATTGTTATCATGGTTTCATGGATGTAGGAAGAACTCATGATGGGACTTAATTTTCACTTTTCATACTAGCTGAGCCTTTCCCAACAAATGAGGATAGATACCACTTCTGAAGATCTCTAGAGCAGACGCATTTTTCTAAATGGAGAAGAAACCAACGTGAGTTAAAAACAACAACAAAAACAACCTCACTACCTTGTGCCCATTGTGGTACTTGCAGGGGCTGGTAGCCTTCTGAAAATAAGAACATGACTTTGTTGGCTGCAGCTCCAAATGCAATTCCATATGACCATCGATTATTGAATGTTCCAATGAAATCCAGGGGCCTGCAAACAAAATTGCTGTGTGAGCCAGGTCTTTAAATGCTTAGCATCTAATGCAGCAATTTTCCCCTACAGACAAAATTATCTGATTAAAGGCTTCAACAAGAATCTCACATTCTATTGCTTTAATTGTTCCTGGTGATCCTAGATTAGAAAAGGCTAAAACTGAGAAGGTAAAGAAACTGTTTTTGCTAGAAACAATCCTTGAAGTTTGACACTTTCCTCAAATAGCAAAGTTTTGGATCTGGAGGTTCCAAGATGCTGAAACACATTAATGGGTTTAATAGAGACAAGTGAATTTTATCTCTGCCAGCAATTTTTATTTGTAAACATTCAGTATTGATCAGACTCCCTGATCAAACTCTCTGACACTAAAAATGATAAAATTAGCAGAAATACTTCCTTGATGGAGAGTAACAAAATACTTCTAGAGCATCTATGAAACTCTAGACCTGTAGGCTTAAAGGGGGCTAGATTTGGGTGGTAAGAAAAATATAGTTGCTTGCTGGTTGTGCCATCAGGATGCAGAGTAAAGTGTACCCTGTAGACTTGGAGTAGCTAGGTGACACGATAGTGCACAGAGTGCTGGACCCCAAGTCAGCAGGACCTGAGTTCAAATTCAGCCTCAGACACTTATTACCTGTCTGACCCCAGGCAAGTTATTTAATTCTGTTTGCCCCAGTTTCCTCATTTGTAAAATGAGCTGGAGAAGAAAATGGCAAGCCACTCCAGTATCTTTGCTAAGAAAACCCCAAATGGGGTCATGAAGAGTCAGGCACTACTAAATGACTAAAAACAAGTATACTTGGAAGTGAATGTGAGTGGAATTTCATGCCATTTACTGTAGTAGATAAAAGGAGAGCAGCCAGTATCAATGGGAAAGCCAAGAGGACGTTTCTGTTATGCTGAAAGAGAGATAGATTGCCTGAAATTATTTCTTGTTATGGCTATTTTTGAGGGGGAGAGGGGAGAGACATTTTGGCCACACATGATATGCAAATGGATCTCTGATCTCATCTATGTGGATGTGCTCATCAATGTTTCAAATCCTAATCTGTTCGTTCTGCATTATTTTTACCCATAGCCTTCCTTAAATGTTCCATAGAGGATCCATATACTATGGAACTTCCTTGATTTGACATCTGGATGACACCATTGAATCACAGGCTATCTGTTAGTAATCTCTGGCTCTTTCTATGTGATTTATTCAGGTCAATAGCACTCACAAAGGCAGTGTGAATGAGAGAGAGGGGTGACTGCAGTTATTCTTGTTTTTTAATTTATTGTAATTCCAGTTATTCACACCAAGGTATGGTGTTTTTTTCTTTTCCTCCCTCTATCTTTAGTTGCAGTGATTGATATCAGACGAACTTACGGAATATATGACCTCCCATATTGGATTCTTTCATGTATGGCTTCCTGGTAAATGTAGTCACTTAAGAGCAAACATACTCTGAGGGAAAAGTTAGCATGAAATCTTAGGTGGAACCTTTGTCCAACTTACATTACAATCCCAAAACGGCTACCGAGAAGGCGCGACTTGTCATCTAGCTGCTTGTGATGGACTCGTCTTTGGAGGAAGGACAGAACCATAATTATGAAAAACTGAAGGAACAAAAAAAAAAAAAAGGCACTGGTCATGCTTACTTTTAGAGTAGAGAAAATCATGTTCTGTCCCATTCTGAGGGCAATGCATTGCACAGTAAAACTCCTTAATTATTCTGTTGCCTAACTGGGAAGAAATTAAAGTTTATCCTGAGTAGGTGGAAAGTAGAAGAAATAGCAGCTACTTCTACCATTTGCCCTCCTCCTTTTCATTCCCAGAAAGTAGCGCCTCTCCCCCTTTTTCTTCTTTCCTGTCCCTTTATCTGCTTTCCCTTGTCCTCCTCATCTTTCTCCTCTTCTTCCTAACCTCCCTCCAATTACAGCAGACTGTAGCCCATGAGGAAAAAAAAAAGACCAAGCATTATTTTCTCCTTTGATTCCTCTGACCACTCTGTTCATAGTTTGTGATCCTGGGGTAAAGAAAGCAAAAAAAAGTTGAAATGTAGAATTTTTAACTCCTAAAATGCTAATTACATTAAAAGGCTATCATGAATAGCAAATAGCAAGTAAACCTATTGATCCTTGCAAATAGCGGACATTAGAGAAGCTGTGCAGATGAGAATATACCAGAAAGAATACAGAGTTAATGAACTCTTTGGATGAGAGTGAGGTGAGATCTCAGCTCAGCTGAGAGAGTCCTGAATCTCAGACAAGGGGACAATCCTCAAAGTTTAAGGAGTCGAGCTAGAAATTAGAGACGGGTTGAGCTGTCTCCCATTTCTTCCATCTGACTATCTTTTGTTTCTCTGTCTTTGTTTCTCTGTTTCTGGGGTCATTCCCCAAGAGTCTGAAACCACATGAGTCTCATTTGAAACAAAATAATGTTGATCCTCTCCAAAGCTTTTGCCTCAACTGCAGCCTTTATGCATCCGTATTTTTTTGTACTCTCTATCAAACCAAAATCATACATATGCAACGTACAAAATGCCTTAGGTTTGGCTTGAAACTTGGGTTACAGTAGCAACAGATGGACCTAGAAGAATAAGGTCCAATTAGAAAGACACTTATTTTTAACCAAAAAGATATAACTGAAAAGCTTGATCTGTATTTTAGGGCCTGGAGAAGCATTTGATTGAAGGGAATTCTTTGCAAAGTTTGTATTTAAAAAGAAAAGTTTTGTTGGGATTTTTATTTTAAAATTTTATTGTTATTTTCAGTTTCAAATTCTCTCTTTTCACTCCTCTCCCACACTTTGAGATGATAATAAATGTGATACCTATTCTACATAAAATGTCATGCAAAACATATTTCAACATAGCCATGTTGCCAAAAAAGCAAGCAAAATGAAGAGAAAAAATATACTTCAATCTGCACTTAGAGTTCATCAGTTTTCTGTCCGAAGATGGACAGCATTTTTCATCATGAGTCCTTTGAGATTGTCATGGATCGTATTGAGTAGAGTTGCTAAGTTTTTCGCAATTGATTATCTTTACAATATTACTGTTATTTTGTACATTGTTCTCCTTCTGCTCATTTCACTTTGTATCACTTCATATTAAGTCTCTCCAGGTTTGCCTAAAATCTTCCCCTTCATCATTTCTTAGAGCACAATAGTATTCCATCACAATCATGTACCACAACTTCTTTAGCCATTTCCCAATTGATGGGCATCCCTTCAGTGTCAGAATTTTCAATTTTAATTTCCACAAAAACAGCTGCTATAAATATTATTGTACATGTAGGTCTTTCCCCTCTTTCTTTGATCTCTGTGGGGATATAGACCTAGTAGCAATATTGCTAGATCAAAGAGTATGCAGTTTTATAGCTCTTTGGGTTATACTTTAGAGTTATTTTAATTTGTATTTCTCTAATAATTAGTAATTTAAGGCATTTTTTCATATGACTATTGATAGCTTTGATTTCTTCCACGAGCTGCCTATTCATGTTCTTTGACCATTTATCACTTGGGGAATTACTCTTATTTGTATAAATTTGGCCCAGTTCCCTATGTATTTCAGAAATGAGACTTTTGTCCAAGAAAATCTTTTCCTGCTTTCCTTTTAATTTTGGCTGCATTTGTATTATTTGTGCAAAACCTTTTAAATTTAATGTAATCAAAATTATTCATTTTAACTCCTGTGATCCTCTCTATCCCTTGTTTGGTCATGAACTCTTTCCCTGCTTATAGATCAGACAGGTAATATTTTCTATACTCCCCTTATTTATATTGACCTTTATGTCTAAATCAAGTACCCATTTTGAGCTTTTCTTAGTATACAGTATAAGATATTTGTCTATGCCTAGTTTCTGCCAGTCTACTTTCCCATTTTCCCAGCTGTTTTTGTCTTGCCCCAATATCTGGGATCTTTGGATATTTCAGACTCTTGATTACTATACTCATTTGTTTCTCTGTATATTGTGTTCTTAATCTATTCTGCTGATTGACCACTCTAATTCTTACCCAGTACCAAATTGTTCTAATGATTACTGCTTTATAATATAGCTTGAGATCTGGTATTTCCAGGCTTCTTTCCTTCACATCTTTTTAAATTAATTCCTTTAATATTCTTTGCCTTTTATTCCTCCAGATGAATTAGTTGGTATTTAAAAAAAAGTTTTAGTGAAGTTAGAGTTTTTTTAGTCTGATGAGAAAAAATAATGTCCTTTATGACTGAATACCAAATAGGAAGGATATAATAGTGAGAGAAGAGATTAAAAACATATAAGAAAGAAAGAAAGTATGAATGTTGGAGCAAGGTCCTTGAGGAGATAGAATTGAGTGCCTCTAACCAAAATGGGTCTAAAGGCCTAAACACTTTTCTATCTGAGACAGAATGGAAGGAAGAAAACAAGTGTTTATAAAGTTTCTGCTATACATGTATCAGCCACTTTACAAATAGCATCTTATTTCATCCTCACAACAATTCTGGGAAGTAGGTACTGTTATTATTCCCATTTTGTACATGAAGAAGCTGAGTCAAACAGTGGTTAAGTGACTTGCCCGGGATCAAATAGCTACCAAGTGTCTGAGCCTAGAATTGAACTCAGCTCTTCCTGACTCCAGACTCTAGCTTTCTCAGGATGTTTGATGGTCCTAAAAAGTTTTAAGGAGTGGAGGTGAGATGCTGCAGGAGCTGCTGTATGATGACTTTATCATCTATGGCAAAGTTTTCTAATAGTCCCCACCCATATCCGATGAAACAATGGCCAGAATTATGAGATTTTTTTTCAGCACAGCTGTTGAAAAATATATCTGCTTTTAAAAATTAGAACAAAATTCAGATCAAAGTGGATGAAGTAAGAATAATGTGACCAATTCAATTCATCTGTTAGAGAATGCAGTACAGTGATTATTTAATATAGTATGCACAAATGAAGGTAGCTTTTATTTGGCACATGCTGAATCTTGATCTGGTCAAGAGCCATCTGCTTCTGTTACTGTGGAGTTCATGACACAAGTGAACTGCATTCTCACTCTGTTTTCTGTATTTGAACATGAAGCATATAAACTTAAACTTTGTGTGTTTGTGTGTGTGTGTATTGTGTGTGTGTGTGAGTGTGTGTGTGTGTGTGTGTGTGTGTGTGTGTGTGTGAGAGAGAGAGAGAGAGAGAGAGAGAGAGAGAGAGAGAGAGTTAAAGCATCATAATATATGAGCTTCTGGACAAGATGGCTTTCTGAACAGGAGGCAGTATGCCCAGCTCTCACATAATCACCTCCAGCAACACCCTAAAATTCACACCAGACTGAATAATGATCAAGGATTTCACTGAGCAATTATAAGATACTTCTTCCTACGACAAAACTGCAGAGTCAGCTCGAAGACTGAGGGTAATTGAAGAAGGAGCACCAAGCCAATCCAGTGCCAGTGCAGGGCAGCATCTGAGCATGGCCAGAGATTGTCCTGGGACCTATGTAGCCTGTGCCCAGGGGTAGCATTGAGACATTGCCTTTATCAGAGTTCCTAAATCTTTCAAAGTTGGCTTTCTTGACAATGTTGTTAGGTCCTAGATATTTCTAAATATGCATGAATAAAGAACATATTTGCTATGGACATGTGCTTTTAACTCCTCTGGAATAAGAGCTGTTTATAGGCTAGTTTGGTGGCAGCACTTTGAAACAAATGTTCGAACCTGAAAATCTGATTTTGTTTCAATTAAAAGTGAATGAAGATTTCTAATTTATCACGTAAAGTAATACCAATTTCACTACTGTTTGTGCCATCTTATTTGTATGCATCTAATGTAGTTGTTACAAAGACAAAAGTATTGATTAGTGGTTGAAAAATAATTATGAAGAATAATATATCATTCAATGTCTGTAGAAACTTTGCCCCCCAAAACCAAGCCCAGGTGTCCTATTAATATTACTAGTATTATGTATATTTTTATGTTATAAATAAGATCATTAAAGTTTCATCAGTATATATGTTGGTATGTCATATCGCTTTATTTTATTAAGCTTTTGTTTAAGATTCATTCACGTGTTGCTTTAAACATTTTAATCAGTTCTAAACTTGGAAAAATAAAATGCAAACTAAAAAAGTTATTTACAAAGTTGATTTTATGAAAAGGGGGATATCATTGCATAAAGTGTGGGAAGTACTGTGCTATGGGCATGGTTGGGAGACTTGAAAAAATAAGAGGCTGGAAATAATCAGTGTGAACAACTTCAGACGTATTTTGATTCTGTTTTTGATAATTGCAGAAGCTTACTCTTATTTCCTGAATTTACTTACTGATGGAATGAGTGAGTAGTGCAGAAAGAGTTCCATGTCAATGGAGGTCACACAAGTGCTGTTTGTTTGTGCAGTCCTGAAAAAGACAAACAAAATCCACAATTCATTAACTGTGCAATTGTCTTATGCTTAGCTTACTGTTAGATTCCTGTTCATTTTAATGAGTTCTTTTGTCATTCTCAAATTCTTATCCTACGTGCTTACGACAAAACATGCTTGTCAAGCAGAGGGCACCCTGACTGAGTTCCTTTGCCCCTTGTTTAGATAACTTTGTGCTTTCGTAGCCTGAGAGTTTCAGGAAGGTCATTGCCCAAGACTCTTAGGTTCACCAGACTCTTCTTTTCCTTTTGTGTTTCCTTTTAAGATGGACTTCAGCAGTTAGAGCACTGGGCTAAAACCAGGAAGACTTGAGTTCAAATCCAGACCCAGGCACTAACTGTATGACCTTGGTCAAGTCACTTAACCTCTGTATGACTCAATTTCCTAAATTATAAAATGAGGAAAACAATAGTCCCTACCTCCCAGAGTTGTTGTGAGCATCAAATGAGATATTTGTAAAGCCCCTAACGGAATGTTTAGCATATAGGAGGAGCTATATAAATGCTAGCTATAATAAGCTATTTTATACACACTAGGAACTGCAGCTGACCCTCTGCCCTAAGCTCAAGTTCCACCAATTGCCTACTCTCATCTGTAGTGCTCATACCAGCTGCTATTTGCTCCTGCCCACAGGAATCAGAGAGAAGCCTAGATAGAGCAGAAGAGGAAGTGATTAAATTGTACCATTAACAGATATTTGTGTCTACTATTGCCATTTTAAAGACTCCCTAATTTGAGTTTGGGGATGTCACCATCCATTGTGTGACTCCTTTTAGTTATACATTTTTCTTATGAAACTGTGCCACCTGCTGACCCCTGGATACCCTGAATCTGGTTTTCTGGGCTCATCTGTTACTCACCTTGTCCAGGAATCCCCAGCTGTCCATGCCCTAACCCTGACACCATCATTCCCAGAATATACTATAATGTGAGAAATACAATCAACATCTTTAGTAACAGTAAATATTATACAGTACATTAAGATCTGAAAAGTATTTTATGGATCTTATTTGAATTTCATAACAATCCTAGAAGGTGGGACTCATACATATTGTTATCCCTACAGAATTATAGTTTTAGAGGTCATCTAGTCCAATCCTCTCAACTAAAAAAAGAGGAAACTGAAGTCACAGAGATTTGCCCAATTCAACAAACTATTTAAAGGTGTTTACTATGTGCAACAGACAATGTTGTACACTGGATTTGGAATCTAAACACATGGCAGAACCTAATTCTTCCAATTATTACCTGTGTGGATAAGTCACTTAACCTTTCTCTGCTTCCATTTCCTCATCTGTAAAATGGAAACAATATTAGCACCTATCCCCCCAGGATTGTTGTGAGAATAAAATATGATAGAATTTATAGAGTTCTTTGTGAACCTTAAAGAACCATATAAATGCTAACTATTCTTAAAGACCTGCACAAAATATTTTCAAAAATGACAAAGAAAGCACTGCCAAAGTCACCATACGAGATAAATGTAATATCAAACTACGGAAGGATAAATCCAAGAAAGAAAACTATTGCTCAATACCACTAGTCAATACCTAAATTTTTAAATAAAATTATAGTGAAAGGGTCATAGCTAAATATCCTAAATTATTTTTAATGACCAAACTGAATTAATACTATAGTGGAAAACATATAGTCTCTGGCATTAGAGGACTTGGGTTCAAATCCTCCCTCTGACACTGACTACCTGAATGACTTTAGGCAAGTTATTTTGTTTCTTTGCCTCAAATTTTTCATCTTTAAAACAATGGGGTTGGACAAGATAGCTTCTTAGACCTTATCAAAGTTCAAATCTATGATTCTATGATCCCATGAACCTATATTAAAAACAGCAGCATACCAAACTCCACATAATTGCAGGAATAGATGTAAGCATTTTAACATGATAAAAGTGTCTAAAATTAAAAGCTAGCTTTATTTGCAATAGGGAAATACTTTCCCCAAAAATATAGGAATATAACAAGGATGGTTCCTCTTCTTTCTATTATTTGACATAGTTCTAGATTTGCTAAAGATAGAAATAAGATGAGAAAATAAATGAGGGTATTACACTGGCAAAAAAGAGACACAATCATTCCTATCTGAAAATTCTCAGGTGAACAAGGGCTAGTGTAGATTGCAAAACATAAAATAGATAACTTGGATTATAAGAACCTGAAAAACTTATGCGTTAACCAAACCATCAGAGCAAGAATAAAAAGAAAAATTGTTGATTGAAGAAAAATATTCGTATCACATTTCTCAGATAAAGATATGATATAAAATATATACAATGAGAATTGATGCAAGTATGAAGACAAAGAGTCATTCTTATA
The DNA here is from genome assembly GCF_028372415.1 of Notamacropus eugenii. Lineage (NCBI taxonomy): Eukaryota > Metazoa > Chordata > Mammalia > Diprotodontia > Macropodidae > Notamacropus > Notamacropus eugenii. The sequence goes on from NC_092874.1 coordinate 314,815,902, forward strand.
TTCATCTCATGTGCCCTCTTCTTTTTATTCCTTTCTTTCCTAGTATATTCCCTTCCCACTTCCCATTTCTTATTTGCTTAAGAGCAGTAAAACCATCTCCAGGCTCTCTGTCGGTCTTAACTCCCTCTTAGGCTCTTGACTACATTAGAGTTCTGAGGGAGCACTTTTTTCTTCTCTCCCTATTAGAATGTAAACACTTCATCATTATATAGCTCCTTTCAAATATCCTAATACCTTCTATGGGGCAGCTAGGTGGTGCAATGGATAGAGCATCAGTGCAGGAGTCAGGAGGACCTGAGTTCAAATCTCACCTCAGACACTTGACACTCACTAGCTGTGTGACCTTGAGCAAGTCGCTTAACCCCAACTGCCTCATCCTGGGTCATCTTCAGTCATCCTGATGAATGTCACTGGATTCAGATGGCTCTGGAGGAGAAGTGAGGCTGGTGACCTACACAGCCCTCCCTCACTCAAAACAAAGTCAAGTGTAAGTCATGTCATTATTTCTCTGATGGCATGGTCTTCTTCGACAACAAAGGATGAACACACACAAATACCTTTCTAGCTGGCAGGGTAGGTTAATTCACAAAACCCAAGACAATCAGCAAAGAAACTGGCTTCATTAAAGTAGTAGTATGTATGAAATAAATAATAAAAAATCATCAACATTCCTACATACCAATAAAAAAACCTCGAAAAACAGTAGAAAAGATAATTCAAAATAATTATAAAATGCATAAATACCTATAAATCAGTCTATCGAGACGTGCTCAAGGTTTATGTAGCTATAATTACAAAATATTTTTCAAAGAAATGAATAATGGCAAGTAATATGAAAGATATTTCTTCCTCAAAGTTAGGTTCTGCAATTGTTTGTCTCTCATTTCCAAAGAGGACCAAAGACATCACTGATAATGTCTTGATGTGTGCGTGAACTGGGTTTAAGTGAGGCAGAATTGTGCAAAGTTGTCAGCCTCACTGTTTCTTCTTGAGTATTGAAATCCGGTGGCAGGATAAAAGTCAAAACAGTTGGAGATAGATGAATTTGGTGTCTTAGATGCCTGACCAAGCTCTAAGCACTCTATACCACCTGCTTCAGCCATTTTCATGGCCACCCGAATGAATTGTTCTCATCCGCTCATTCCTCTGTGGAGAGTCTTCACATCCTTGGTGGAGACATCCCACTAATTCACCGACAGGTTTGAGGTTTGTTGGTTACCCTCAATCTGGTTTAATCTGTCTGCCCAGGTTGTGCCTGTTGCCCATGCTACAGCTCCTTGGAGCCACAGGTGAGAATGGGGTGAAGGTGGACACCAAAGGTGGAGGCTCTGTCAATATGATAAAAATGATGCTACATTCAAGTCAATTTATAGATTCAAAGCTGTACCAATCAAAGTACCGAGGGCTAGGCAAAAATAATAACAAAACACACTTGGAGGAACAGAAATTCTGTTATTTCAGAATAAATGATAAAAAGTAGAAATGAAGAATTTTAGGTCTATCTTGTAAAGCAGTAAGTATCAAAACTATTCAGTACTGGTTAAGAAGTAGAAAGGTGGCTCTAGGTGGTACAGTGGATAGAGCACCGGTCCTAGAGTCAAGAAGACCTGAGTTCAAATTTGACCTCAGGTACTTGACACTAGCTATGTGACCCTGGGCAAGTCATTTAACCCCAACTGCAAAGAAAGGAAGGAAGGAAGGAAGGAAGGAAGGAAGGAAGGAAGGAAGGAAGGAAGGAAGGAAGGAAGGAAGAGAAAAATGAAGGAACGGAAGAGGAAAGAAAGAAAAATAGATAGCTGACACAAAGTATTTAATAAGAATTAGACATGACTGAATTCAATAACTCATTGCTGATAAATCTGAGAACAGTTAAAGATTTTGACAAAACTTGAGGGAAAAACTGGAAAGCAATTTGCCAAAAATTAGGTTTAGATCAGTATCTTACACCAAATAGAATAATATAATAATCTGAAAAGGGATACTTGACACAAACAGTACTTTTCCAGGTACCCTGGTTATAGGGAAAATTCTCAAGCAAACAAGGGGTAGTACAAGATTACAAAATGTAAAATAGACGAATTTGATTATGTGAACCTGAAAAGCTTGTTCATGAACCAAATCAACAGAACAAAAGTAAGGAAAATTATTGATTGAGGAAAAATATTTGTATCAAGTTTTTCTGATAATATCAGATAAAATATATGCAATGAAAATTAATGCAGATATTTAAGATCAAGAGTGATTTTTATATTCTTCATCTCATGTGTCACTGTTATGTGAGATTGTAAATTCCATTTCCTTATTCCTTTATTTCCTACTGTATTTCTTTTTTCACCTCCCATTTCTTTCTTTGTTTAATAGCAGCAAAACTGCCTCCTGGCTCTCTGTTGATTTTATTCAACTTCCTCTATGACCTTTGATGACATGAGAGTTCTGAAGGAATAATTGTTTCTTCTTACCCAATTGAAATGTAAACACTTCATCATTTTTTAAAATGTCATATAATCAATAGTCTATATAAAATAACTATTTTTATATCATATGTACTTAAAAAGAAATTACACAGTATAGCATGGACCTGGATCTATTCTATCTGCTCTGCCAATTAGATGCTCATGTTAACTGTATGGTATTTTGAGTATCCCTTTATCTAAGCAATACAAAATAAATAGGTTACTGATTAATTTCATCCTTTATATAACAATGCTATTTAAATGTACATATGAACAAATGGTTCCATTTCAATGTTTTATATATTTATACTTTTCTAAAAGAACATAGTAAACTTGGATTGCAATTGAGTTTAAAATTATGATTATTTAATCGAACATTGAAAGACGTGATGTAAAATTATAAACCGTCTTTAAACTAAAATATACTTGTCTCTTGCATAGGTTTTATTCAAAATCAAAGCACAGATATTAAATTAGACCTAAGAACAGAAAATGTATTTCCTTATACCTGAAATTCATTCATGTTTAAGGAACAATGCAAATAATTTATGTAGAAATATTAATATATCATCAAAACATTATTTTTTTAATATTTTTTATTTTTTATTTATTTAACTTTTAACATTCATTTTCACAAAATTTTGGGTTCCAAGTTTTCTCCCCTTTTGTCCCCTCCCCTCACCCAAAACACTGAGTATTCTAATTGCCCCTGTCTGCCAATCTGCCCTCTCTTCTATCATCCCTCTCTGCCCTTGTCTCCATCCTATACCCCTTTACCTGTATTTCTTATTTCCTAGTGGCAAGAACAGTACTCGACAGTTGTTCCTAAAACTTTGAGTTACAACTTCTCTTCATCCTTCCCTCCCCACCCCTTCCCTTTGGAAGGCAAGCAATTCAATATAGGCCAAATCTGTGTAGTTTTGCAAATGACTTCCATAATAGTCATGTTGTGTAAGACTAACTACATTTCCCTCCATCCTATCCTGTCCCCCATTACTTCTGTTCTCTCTTTTGATCCTGTCCCTCCCCATGAGTGTTGACCTCAAATTGCTCCCTCCTCCCCATGCCCTCCCTTCCATCATCCCCCCCACCCTGCTTATCCCCTTATCCCCCACTTTCCTGTATTGTAAGATAGGTTTTCATACCAAAATGAGTGTGCATTTTATTCCTTCCTTTAGTAGAATGTGATGAGAGTAAACTTCATGTTTTTCTCTCACCTCCCTTCTTTATCCCTCCACTAATAAGTCTTTTGCTTGCCTCTTTTATGAGAGATAATTTGCCCCATTCCATTTCTCCCTTTCTCCTCCCAATATATTTCTCTCTTACTGCTTGATTTCATTTTTTTGAGATATGATCCCATCCTCTTCAGTTCACTCTGTGCACTCTATCTCTATGTGTGTGTGCATGTGTGTGTGCATGTGTGTGTGTGTAATCCCACCCAGTACCCAGATACTGAATAGTTTCAAGAGTTACAAATATTTTCTTTCCATGTAGGAATGTAAACAGTTCAACTTTAGTAAAGTCCCTTATGACTTCTCTTTGCTATTTACTTTTTCATGCTTCTCTTCATTCTTGTGTTTGAAAGTCAAATTTTCTTTTCAGCTCTGGTCTTTTCATCAAGAATGCTTTAAAGTCCTCTATTTCATTGAAAGACAAATTTTTCCCTTGAAGTATTATACTCAGTTTTGCTGGGTAGGTGATTCTTGGTTTTAGTCCTAGTTCCTTTGACTTCTGGAATATCCTATTCCATACCCTTCGATCCCTTAATATAGAAGCTGCTAGGTCTTGTGTTATCCTGATTGTATTTCCATAATACTTGAATTGTTTCTTTCTAGCTGCTTGCAATATTTTCTCCTTGACCTGAACTCTGGAATTTGGCCACAATGTTCCTAGGAGTTTCTCTTTTTGGATCTCTTTCAGGCGGTGATCTGTGGATTCCTTGAATACTTATTTTGCCCTCTGGTTCTAGAATCTCAGGGCAGTTTTCCTTGATAATTTCATGAAAGATGATGTCTAGGCTCCTTTTTTGATCATGGCTTTCTGGTAGTCCCATAATTTTAAAATTGTCTCTCTTGGATCTATTTTCCAGGTCAGTTGTTTTTCCAATGAGATGTTTCACATTATCTTCCATTTTTTCATTCTTTTGGTTTTGTTTTATGATTTCTTGGTTTCTCATAAAGTCATTAGCCTCCATCTGTTCCATTCTAGTTTTGAAAGAACTATTTTCTTCAGTGAGCTTTTGAATCTCCTTTTCCATTTGGCTAATTCTGCTTTTGAAAGCATTCTTCTCCTCATTGGCTTTTTGAACCTCTTTTGCCAGTTGAGTTAGCCTGTTTTTCAAGGTGTTATTTTCTTCAGCATTTTTTTGGGTCTCCTTTAGCAGGGTGTTTACTTGTTTTTCATGCTTTGCTTGCATGTCACTCAATTCTCTTCCCAGTTTTTCCTTCACCTCTCTAACTTGATTTTCAAAATCCTTTTTGAGCTCTTCCATGGCCTGAGCCCATTGGGTGGACTGGGATACAGAAGCCTTGACTTCTGCATTTTTCCCTGATGGTAAGCATTGTTCTTCCTCATCAGAAAGGAAGGGAGGAAATGCCTGTTCACCAAGAAAGTAACCTTCTATAGTCTTATTTTTTTTCCCTTTTCTGGGCATTTTCCCAGCCAGTGACTTGACTTCTGAGTGTCCTCTCCACCCCCACCTAGCCTCCAGATCCACCCAACCAGCACTTGAGGTCTGAGATTCAAATGCTGCTTTCCAGCCTCAGGGCTTTGGGCAGGGGCAGGGCTGCTGTTCAGCGTGAGATTAAGTTCAGGTGCTCAGGTGGGGGCAGGGCCGCTTCTCGGGCTCCATTCCCTCAGGGGGTTTATGCAGAGACCTTCAACAATGGATCCGGGGTCCTGCTTGCTTGGGGAGCCCTGGTCTGCTCCCACCTCCGCTGCTGCCTCCCGAGGGGGCCTGAGTTATGGGGGCACCCCACTCCCCTCTCGGCAAGCTGAGAAGACCCTCTCACCAACCTTTGGGGCCCGTGGGTGGAGGGACCCGCACGGCTGCTGGAGATTTGGTCCCTGAAGCCTGCTTCAGTGCTGTGCCACCGAGGCAGGATTGGGCTCTGCTCCGGGTCTGGGGCGCGAGGGACCTTTTGTGAGAGGTTTTCAGGCTCTCTGGAACAGAAATCTCATCCGCTCCGTTCTGTGGCTTCTGCTGCTCCAGAATTCGCCGGTGGTTCTTTTTTTTACAGGTATTTTATGGGCAGTGGGTTCGGAGCTAGCGTATGTGTGTCTTTCTACTCCGCCATCTTGGTTCCGCCCCCCTCATCAAAGCATTATTAAGAAAGAAAAATATTTTTACCTTAAAACTCAACACTTGCATGTAGCCTATTTCTGGGATAGATTAACAAAACTGAACCCCACTTTCTCAAATAATAAATGCTTTATTAAATTGTTGCTTTTTAGATGATGTTAAACCAGTGAAAACATTTGGTTTCTACTTTCAGAATTAATATGTCTGCAAAAAAATATTCTATGGTTTACCATTTGTTGCAATGACTTACAAAGATTAGGTCTATAGTTTGTATCCGCTTTTTCACAAGAAAGTCTTAAGGAAGATGATCTTTCTGTTGAATTTGAACTTTGTTTTTGCATTATAGTTTGTATTGTTGCAAAGAAAACCAAGTGATATTCTTATACAAACTTTTCCAGGAATTGAGAACATTTCTTCTGAGTATCCTCTTGTAAGTTAATCCTCTGTTGACTCTATCTATCCAAGAGAAGGCTTAAAAACTATCTAAAATGAAAAGGCAGAGGGATGGGTTAACCACCCTAAAAAAGCGTAGTTTACAGTAAATAAAGTGATAACAGCAGTGTTTGAATGTCGTCTGTGCTTTGGGATAGTCTGTGTTCAAGTATTGTAACTAGTCAAACCATTAGACTTTGACTTCTAATCCACTTTCTGATTTTGGAAGGATACATCTTACAGTGAGATGATAGAGTATTTCTGTTTTTCCTGTTCCTTCTGGACCATGAACTTCTGGTATGTCACCATGGATAGGAGAGTCTTCATCAGCAAGCAAGAAAGCTTCCAGTGTTTTTACATTTTTAGTTTTAACTTCTATCCTTTCATTTCAAAACTTCTCCTCAGCTCTTAACTTTTCATTGAGAATGCTTAGAAGTATAAATAATCATTCCCAATGGGTGACTTGTCAAAGGATATGAAGAAATGCTTTTCAAAAGAAGAATTAAATCTATCAGCAACCATATTAAAGAATGCTCCAAATCACTAATAATAAAATAAATGCAAATGAAAATAACTCTAAGGATTCACACCCAATATATTGGCAAAGATAACAAAAGATGGAAATATTTAATATTAGAGGGGTTGTGGGAAGATAGCCAAACAATTGCAATGTTAGTAGAGCTGTGAATTGGTCCAATAGTTCTAGAAAATCAATTTGGAATTTTGTTTACAAGTACCTAAAGAGTCCATAACCTTTTAACCAGAGATTTCACTGTGAGGCTTATATCCCAAAAAGGTCAAAGAAAGAAAGAAAAGTCTTATGTACACCAAATTATTTATTTGGCACTTCCTTTGTTAGCAAAGGAGTAGAAACCCATCAATTGGTGAATGGCTAAACAAATTGTGGTTCATGAATTTAATGGAATATGACAGCACTCTAAGAAAAAAATGAATAAAAATAGTACAGAGAAGCATAGGAGGACTTATATGAACTGATATGAAAGAAAGTAAGCAGAATCAGGAAAAACAAGTTCAAAATAGCTAAAACAATATAAATAAACCCCCCCCCACAAACAAAACTGAATGGTCTATAATTATCACGACCAAGCACTAAATGAGAAGAGATGAGAAAATACACTTCCTTTTCTTTTATGCAGAGGTTGGTAATAATGAATGTGGAACAGTTCAGAGATTGTTGATGTGTTGGTTACTTTTGCTGAACTGATTTTTCTCCCCTCTTTCTTTTTCCTTGTTTACAAAGTGTGGTAGGAATGTTGTAGAAGTTGTTTTATGTTCTGGTGATGATCACCTATCATTCTCCCAGCAAACTTTACTGTAGTGATACATTGTTACTGAATTCTGTTTAAGTCATTCTGTTAACGTGCACGTTTATTCTCCTAAGTTAGCATTGCTTTCTGGGTAAGAATAAACAACCTGAGCCATACCTAATTTAAATTTTTCATTTGGTATCTCTTTCTTTTTCTCTCTCTTTCTTTTATTTCTCCCATTTTGGGGAACCCCATAGACTTTGTAACTATAACTAAAATTATCAACTTTCTCTAGAAATCTAAGGTGGGGGTGATGAACCAATGAATGTGAGACTGGGTATCTCAATCACTGAAGGAGAGGTTAGGCTTCCCTTATCATTGAACTTCATTCAGGACCACATGCCTGGGTGCAGACAAGGGTGGAGCTGGTTGATAATCCTTCTAACCTCTCTGCGCTTAAAGAAACGGGAACAGCATTAGTTAGAACAGATAAATAGAAATGAGCAAGGTTCAGTTAAAAGCAAGATCAGATAGGTTTACATGGGAAAGACATTCCAGTTTGAGACAGAGACAGCTCTGTAAGAAAAGGAATGAAGAGGATGAAAGGGAAATATAGTGGTCTTCACACTTCAGTCAATCATAAGAGCTTATTATGTGCCAGGCATTGGGCCAAGTTCTGGAGAAAGGTAAAAAATAATGGTAAGAAAGGTAAAAAGAAAGGTAAAAAAATGTACACAGAAAATACATATATAGAGTAAAAGGAAAGCAATCTTAAAGAGGAGGGTTCTCAGAGCTGGAAAGGACCAAGAAAGAATTCCTGCAGAACATGATATTTAAGTTGTCTTAAAGGAATCCAGGGATTTTAAGAGGCAGAGGTCGGAAAAGGAGAGGATTTTAGGCATGGTTGACAGCCAAGTCAAATCAAAAGCATTTATTAAGTCCTAACTATGTGCCAGGCACTAAGTGCTGGGGCTACAAAAACAATATTCACCCTTGAGGAGCTTACATTCTAATGGGGAGACAACATGCAAACAACCATGTACATTGAAGATCTGTATAGACTAAATTAAAAGGCAATCTCAGAAGGAAGACACTAGCATTTATAGAGACTGGGAAAGATTTCTAGGAAAAGGTGAGTTTTTAGCTGATACTTCAGGGAAGCCAGGAGGTGGAGATGTGGAAAGAGGACATTCCAGGTATGGGGGCAGGGGAGACAGCCAGTGAAAATGTATGGATTTAGGAGATGGAGTGTCTTATGTTAGGACCAACAAGAAGGCAGTGTCACTGCATTGCTGAATATATGGAAGGGAATAAAGTATAAGAATACTGAAAACATAGGAAGAGGTTGGCTTCTTAAGGGCTTTAAAAAGAAACAGAAGATTAAATACTTGATCTTAGAGGTAGTAGGGAACCACTGGAGCTTTTTGAGTAAGAGGAATAGATGGCCAGATCTTTAGGAAGATCATTATGACAGTTAAGTAGAGGAAGAATTGTAGTTAAGAGACACTTGAAGCAGGATGAGCAACCAGAAGGCTATGGCAGAAATTTGGGCTTCAGGTGATGAGAGCCTTCATCAGGATGGGGGCAATGTCAGAAGCGAAAAGAAAGTGTATACAAGAAATGTTGCAAAGGTAGAATCAATTAGAGTTGGTAAAAGTTTAGATATAGGAGTTGAAGATACGTCTTTGGGTGTGAGCTTAGGTGACTGGGAAGATAGTGATGCTCTTGATAGTAATAAAGAGTTTAGGAAATGGGAAATTTTTGGGGAGGAAAGATAATGAGTTCTGTTTTAGATGTATTGAATTTGACACATTTAGAGTTAGGGTTAGAGTTGGAGGTATTTAGGATTAGGGTTAGAGTCGGAGTTGGACACATACAGAGCCTCTAATTCAAGTTGTCCAAAAGGCAGCTGGAGATATGATACCAGAGGTGAGCAGAGATGTTAGGGCTAGATAAGCAGATCTGAGAATAATCTGTATAGAGATGAAGATGGAATCTGTGGGAATTGATAAGATCACCAAGTGTGAGCTAGTAGAGAAGGAAAAGTAGCCAGTAAAAGTCATGAAGTGTTTTTGAGGAACAAAAATAGATCAGTGTAGTGGTATGTACTCTGTAGACAGGGAATAAAGTGAAGAAAATTGGAAAGGTAGTAAAGGGACAAAGTTTTTTAAATAGAGGAATAGTCTGCTTCATTCGATCTACATTCAGACTCCATATTTCCTTTTCTAGATGTGGATAGTATTTTCCATCATAAGTCTTTTGGAATTGCCTTAGATTATCGCATTGTTGAGAAGAGTGAAGTCTCTCAAAGTTGGTCATTGCCCAATGGTCCTGTAAATGTGTACAGTGTTCTCCTGATTCTGCTACTTCACTCAGCATCAGTTCGTTTAAGCCTTTCCACATTGGAAAGGGACAAAGTTGTGAGCACTTTAGAATTCCAGAGGACCTTATAATTGATGTTTGAAGTAAGAGAGCCACTGGAATTTAATGAGTCATGTGGTCAAACCTAAACTTTAGGAAAATTTTGTCAAATATATGAAGGACAGATTGGGGTAGCGGGAGACTTGTGTCAGACTTCAACTAGAGAGCCATTGTAACAGTCCAGATGACAGTAGAGTACAGTTATTTAAAAAGGAAACAGAATCCTTCATTTTCTAAATAGAACCATAGTACTTTAGAATTAGAAGTGAACTAAGAGATTATTTGATCTATAAAGTCTAGCTTTTTGTTTTATTACCCTTAAGTATGGCTGGGAGAGTACAGGAAAAAGCTTGGAGGTGAAGTTTCTGTTCTGAGTTTCATTTCAGATCCAACACTGGTAAGGCATCTGCCAATTTATGAGAAGGGAGAAGTTTGCTTTAGGGAAGAGAGGAAAACCTGGATGCTTTTATAAATTAAGATTTATGGTTAGGGAAGAGGAAAGAGGTGTGTTGGTGTTGTGTGCCTCTAGCAATGCCCCAGAGCTGTTTGGTTTTTAAAATTCCCTTTCAAATCTGCTTTCCCTTTGTGAAATGTATGAAGTTTTTCCTGGCAAAGCTTGCACTTCCCTCAATGCTGGCCTGTAGCTAGAGAGGCAGATGTGAATCTATTCCAGTGTATGGAATAAAAGGGACAGGGCTAATAAAAGTTACTAATGACTAGCAATAACTTTGCCTTTATGTCAAATCTATTTATTCTCTTTGCAGAACTGGAATGATAAATTCAAGGAATTAAAATGTCTAAATGGCAGCAGAGATCATAATCTTGTTAGTTGGGAGTGAGGTGGTGGAGAGGGAAATCTACAGTTTCACCAGGATGAGGAACTCTCAGAATGGAAACTCCTTGCATCACTGAGAGCACTGGCAATTTCACTGTAACGTGTTCTTATAGAGTTGCCTGGGGACATTGAGAGATTAAGTGATTTACCTCGGTTTGCATAGCTGTTCTGGGTCAGGGGCAATGTTTGATCCTGGATATTCCTGATTCTGAGGTTTTACAACCTCCTTGTCCTTATCCTATTTCATGCTTATATAGTGCAGTACAGTTTTGGAGAATTCTTTATCCACTAGATCATGTTGCATCTCAGAAAATTTACAATAAAAATAGTAGGAATATACTTAGATAATGGTTTATAGTTATAAAGTGTTTTCCTTACCGCAATCCTTTAAGGGAAATAATATCATCACGACTTCAGAATCTCACTTAGAAGGATTTGAGAGTCCATTTGGTTCCATTTATTCCCAATTTTCTTCCCTAACGTTACTGATGAATTGTTAGCCAGGTTCTGTTTGAAGACCTTCAGTGAAAGGGAATGCAGAATCCCCAAAGTAGCCTACTCCACTTTAGAATTCGTTTTTAGGAATTTTTGCGTCACGGCAAACTGTAGTTGCTGGACTGAACCGAATCCAGGAACCAAGCCTCAGCCTTAGTTACCTTCAGCACCTGACCCAAGACAGGAGATTTAAGTTCCAGACCTCTTGCCGTCAGGATTTCAACTTTGATAAGAGTTGCCGAACTCAGGCCAAATCTCTCTTCTCTCTACCTCACCCCTCAAGTTGAAAGAGAACTGATGGCTTGACATGGCGCTCATAGGGTTTTTGGAGGTCATGTATCAAGTCACTATATTCTCAACCTATAGCTAGGAAACACTCATCTCCTCTTTTTCTAATCTTGGCATTCTAGAATCCCTGGCATTTTAAGCAAAAAGCAACTTCCCTTCTCGGCTGCCTCTTCTTGTTTTCTTATCTCCATCCATCCAACTCAGCCCCTAAATCCCTCTCTGCCTGACTTTCATTGTGCTTTCTGGAAGTCCTATTCTACTGTTAATAAACTTTGCTTTATTTTAGACTTCTTTTCTTTTGGATTTCTCCTACTTTCTGGTACTCATGAGACTAAGCTCCTCCTCAAATTTCCCGTTATCCCCTCTAGTACTGAATGTACCTTCTCTCCTATCTTACCCCAACATTAGGGTAGGAGTGGGCATATTCCTTGTTTCCCATTACTCCTTCCAGAGTTTCCTTCTGCTGCAATCACTCAGCAACCTCTCATCCCTCAAAGTTCATTTCTTCTAGATATACCATCCCTTCCAGAACCTGCTGGCAGAGATCTGCTGGCCTCTAGGATATTCTTCCTACTTTCTTAATGAGTTCAACACCTAGGTCACAGCCTTCTCCATCCTTGTGACTCCTCCCCATTTTATACTTTGGAAGCTCAGAAATGGGAATGTTGAAGCACTGATATCCCTTCAAACATCCTCCCCTTTCAGTTTATCAGCTTATTGAATTGCCATGACCTGCAGCTTCACTCACCAGTCACACATGGGCAAATTGCACTTGGACACTTAAAACCCTTTGAGACTTTGCTCCAATCTATCTTTCTAGGCTTATTAAACCTTCTTCTTCTTCACTCGTCCTAGATTCTATGCAAAGTAGTCTATTTGCTGCTTCCTGTACATGGCATTCCAAATCCCAACACTCTATTTCCCTTCTTTGTGGTTTTGACACAGATTGTCCCCCATGACTGAAATCTAACCCTTCTTTAACTCTGCCTTGTAGCAATTTGTCTAGTTCCCTTCAAGGCTTAGTTAATGCATCTTCTCTTTCATGAGACCTGTCTTGATCCACCTTAGTTCCTAGTGAATTTATACACACACGTATTCGACATATTTACATAATAGTATATACTATTTTGTATTTTTTATGTATATGTTTTGTTTTTATTTATCTGTATTCATGTTATTTTTCCCTCATAAAATGTTAGCTCCTTTATGTCAAGGACTTGACTTTTTTAAAACTCTCCAGTGCACAGAACAGAGCCTGCTACGTGCTTCAGTAGGAGCCTAATAAATGCTTGCTAAGTAAATGAATGAGCCAAACTCTGCCTTTCTTTAGTTTCTCCCCATTCTTCTTATTTCTGTCCCCTAGAGCCAAATAGAATTAATCTAATATGTAGGGAGCTTACACATGTCTGCCTTTTATGTACTTGAGGATAATTGTCACGTTCCTACAAGTCTTAACTTCTGTAGGCTAAACACGACTGAGTTTTATATTGCAGGGTCTCTGAAAGAGTCCTCTGGCTTCCGGTTGCATATGCTAAGGTCCTCCTAAGATGAAAGAGAGATGAGAAGTAGTTGATCATTTGCTCAAGACCTTCTCTGAAACAACTGAGAAGTCAGTCACCAAGGATTTATCAAGTTAATACTATATGCCAGGCCCTGTACTAAGCACGGAGATATGGAAAAAAGGCGAAACCACAGTTCTTAGCCTCAAGGAGTTTATATTCCAATAGAAAAGAGAAAGTGGCAATAACTACATGCGTATAAGATATAGACAGTATAAGCAGGACATAAACCCAGAGGGACAATAGTAGTAATAGGGAGGGCTAGGAAAGGCCTCTTGAAGACGGAGGGAATTAATCTGAAGAAGCCAGAGAAACCAGGAAGCTCAGATGAAGGGATGAGCGCTTCAGGCTCATAGGGGAAAGTCAGTGAAAAGGCAAATTCAGGATATGGAGTACTGTTTTTGTGGAACAATAGTAGGTTATTGTCATTGGATCATCGAGTATATGGAGGGGAGTTAAACACTGGAAAGGGCCAGATTTTGAGGGGCTTTAAAGGCTGAACAGGATTTTATAGTGGATTAGAGGTAATAGGGAACCACTGGAGTTGTGTGTGACTTTATGGGTGTGTGTGTAGCGGACAGCGGAGTGACATGGTCAGACCTTCAGATCAGGTAGATCATTTTCACAGCTAAGTGGAAGATCAACCAGAGATTAAAGAGACTTGAGACAAGGAGATGAATCAACAAGTGACTGAAAGAATCCAAGAATGACATGATGAGGGCGTTTGGTAGGGTGGTGGTTGTGTGAGGGTAGAGGCATTGTGAAGACCAATAGGACTTGAAAACATATTGAATGTTGGGGGGGTAATAGAGAGTAATTGAGGATGATGCCTAGATTGTGAATCTCAGTGCCTAGGAAGATGGTGGGGTCCTTGACAATAATAAGAAGTTGGGAAGAGGGGAGATTTTAGGGAGAAAGATAATGAGTTCTTTTTGAATGTGATAAAATTAAGATGACTATAAGACATCTAGTTTAACTTATCCAAGTGAGCAATTAGTGATGCCAGATTGGAAGTCAGGAAAGTATTTAGGACTATGAATAGATCTGAGACTCATCTGTATAAAAGTGATCATTGAATTCATGGGAACTGCTAAGATTACCAAAATGAAATGGTATAGAGGGAGAACAGAATACCTAGAACAGATTTTGAGGGGACACCAACAGTTAGAAGATGTGATCTGGAAGAACCAGCAAAGAAAAGACTGAGAAGTAGTAGTCTGACAAGTTGTTTGCGTGAGGACTTTGGAAGCGATTTGCTAAGTGGCACCTATCATGAGATGAAGTCCCCTACAAATAAGGCCTGAGTGAGTTGCTACCTGGAAAATCAACCTTCAGTTCTTGGGAATAACTAATAAACAGTTAGCCATAGGAATGACAGACCTTGAAACTCCAGGAAGTCTAGAGGGTAAGGGCAATTTTGCAATGATCTGTGGAGATTAAGCTATATTTGTGTGTCTGTCAATACCAAGTTACAGCTACAGAAGAATACAATGCAAATCAGTTTCCCTACTAGAGAAGGCTAAAGGATTTGAGGAATAACTTTCTATTTTCTAGATAATCAGGGAAAATGAAGTGTTCCTTGAAAAAAATCAATGCAGTAATTTAAAAAATCAGAAAGGGAAAAAAAGGAATCTAAAGAAGAGAGGAATCTGTAAGTGTGACTGAAGTTTGAAGGATAGAAGAATGTGAATTCCCTTCTGTTGAAGGGAAAGATCACTACGTGTTTGGAACACCGTAACTGGTATAGTGATCTTCCCATGGAGGTTAAATGTGGCACTCCCAGAACACTCTCAGGAGGAACTAGCTTTTTCCGCTCTAAGGAATGATGATGTGGATCCAGGGTTGTCACCAAGACAGCGGTTGTGCAATAGTGTTTAATATAATAAAGGTGAGGAGTGGTGCTTAGTAACTCACTTAGGACTGCTGTGGTCTGTCAAACAGAAATGAACTAAAAAGAGGTGTTTTCTTCCTGGTGCGTGTATCCAGGACACAATAGGCAATTTCCCAAGGTTTGTTAAGTCAGATGACCACTACCATATTCCAGTGAATCTTGGGATTAATGATGTGACCAGAAGGAACGTAGAAATCATTCCTAAAGATTGTGAAGAAACGGAAGACCTTTATGGAATGGAAGGTGCTACTGATTGAAGGCGGGGGATTCAGAAGAGAAAGGAAATTTGGGAGAAGATTTAGCTTTCGAGGCCACCTTTTGCAATATATGCATCATTAGTTTTTTTCTTGCCTAGGCTAGGCTAGGCTAGGAATGGAGGGCCAATAATACACACACACACACACACACACACACACACACACACACACATACTTATTTGCAGTCTTATGAATCTGATAAAAGGACTATAAATTGATAATATTGTCGGAGATAGATAACTGTTAAGTTGAATACCAGGGAGAGTAATAAAACGAATATCAGCAGACAGAACTACCCATTCGAAGTGAGGCAACATCTAAGAAGGAATGCCAGTATAATATTAAAACTCAAGGCACAAAGCTGAATGAGAAGGAAGATGAATTAAAGATCTTACCTGAAGTAAATACATTTAACAAAATGCACATTAACAGATAAATGAATCTTTAAATGCTTAATAAGTGCCCTCCATGTGCAAGGTACTGTACTAGGCACTAAGATGCTCACATATTATAGTCATTGTGTGTATTGTTGTTGAGCTCTGTTTCCTTCATTCTGCATCATTTTATTCATTTTAAATTCTTCATATTTAGAACTCAAAATCTCATGGAAGTGAATGTTGAAAACTAAAAATAAATACATAAATTTATAAAAAAAAAACCAAAAACCAAACCAAGAGGAAAATTAAGGTAGCGTGACAGCAAACAGCAAGCATTTTTTTTTCAGCAACTGCTTTCTGTAAGTGTTCAGGCAATACATTGATAAAATTGAAATAGTCCCTGTCCTCAAAAAGTTTGCCTTCTATAGGGGAAATACTATGTTTATATAGAAAACTAATTATATGAAAAATGGAAAGAAAGAAAAACTACTCAGTTTTTATCTTGCTTATGCTATTCTCTACCAAAGATAGGACAAAAATAGCTAACAGAGTTAAAATGAAAGATTTTTGAAGATATGGGGAGATATTCACTTAGATGCCCTCAATAAGTAACAAGGCTCATGTGAACTACTTTAGAGAATACTGAAAGAATGGTCAGATGTGAAGGCTGAACTACTGTTAGCGTTATTTGAAAAACTGTGGTAAATGGGAGAGGTCTCCCAAGACTAAAGACAGACAAATGTTCTGATTTAAAAAAAATGAAGGTGGAATCTTCAAACTATGGACTATTGATTGATTGAAAAGTTCTACAATATATTAAAGGGATAGTTTCTGATGATTTAAAAAGGGAAACAATATATAATGGAGTCAGGATCCAAAGGGTAGAATAGTGAGTCAAACCTCACAACATGACATTGAATAGAGATACATACTTGAGATCTACAAATTATCTGCACAAGTGCCAGACAGGAGTGGTGTGGATAGAAAACAATCTGCGTGAAAGTTGACAGGGTTTTATTGGACTTCAGGATAAACTGTGTGACCTAATAGCTCAAGAAACTACAAATTATTTTAGGCTGAATTAATAGAGGCAGAAGGTAATAGTTCTATGGTACCATATTAAATGCAGACACTTAATCAGCTTTAGCTCTACTGTATCTCAGAACTTCAGAGCTCTTGTGATTCACCAGCCTCAGTCTCCCTAGTTGTGAAGATTATAGGCAAGAATCACCAAGAGTGGTCCCCAGTTTTTGCTCTTAATATGGCCTTAGTCCTACAACATCTTCTTGGTCTTCCAGCCTATTATCCTCCTGCATTGGGACGGTGGGAACTCATTCTAGTAGGGGAGTCAAGATACTAAAATACCCTTCACCCAAAACAAATTATACTTCTAATGGAGAGGAGTGGTCTGTTCTCTTCCCTTCTTTCACAGTTTTGACCCCCTTATAATCAACTCATTCAATTATATACTGTCCTCTACCTTGTAATCCTTTAATCTTTTTTTTTTTTTTTTGATATTTTCACTCGTATCACTCATATCTTGCTAAGCCTCAACCCTGAGTCACCGTCTCTCTCCCAGCCATTTTCCTGCTCCTCTCCAATGCAGCTGATTTCAATGCCAACTGTGCATAATGATTCATGTTATCTGCCTTCCACTGGACCCACACCATTGTGACTATCCTTTTATTCTTTTTTCGAGGGACTCTTTACTATAAAATACAAGTTTCTCAGCTTGGTATTTAAAGCCTTCTAAAAATCAAACTAAAAATGATTTCCCTTATTATGAATAATTTGGATATTTACTGACTTGATGATGTATGCAATTACTGTTCCAGTTGCATGAGAGCCTGGTGTTCATGCACTAACCAGAGGAATTGCTAGTTTCACATGGTTTGACTTATGTCAGATATTAGGGGCATTTTTTAGATTGCCATTGCCCTGAGGGCAAGGGAACTTGAATAGACTATATACATGTTCTCTTATCCCATCCTGCTTGATACCTGCCACACTAAAGAGGCTGAGGCAACTTGGGGAAAACTTTTAGGATCTAGAAGGGAGTAGCAGGTGAGCTGAGCACAGAGGCTGATGTATCAGACAGGGGTTACCTAGAATGCTAATTTCTGGTTACTATTGATGCCAAGCCATGATGTAGATTGTTCTGGGGTCATGAGTCATACCAAAGTTGCAGAGAATATAGTTTTTTTTTCCTAAATAAAGGATCTTTTCTTCTTGAAACAATATTAGAGTGTCAGTACATAAACAGTATATGGTGCCTCTCTAGTTAATGAATAGCCAACCACAGAAACAAAGGTCAGGCTCATACCCATTTAATCTCCTGAGTTTGCTCTCAGGCCTGACACAGTTTCTTGCATCATATCAGAAAGAATATAGTATCTTCTTGGTCTAGGGTTTCCCATATTTCTAATACCTTAATGGACAACCTCTTTTTAAACAGCTTCCTGCTCAACACAAATTTAAGCGTATCTCAAGATACTATTTTGGATCCACATAGAATCTCAGAGATAGCAGGACACATTCAAGGCCATTTGATTAAAACCCCTACAAGAAGCATGGATCCATTTACAACAACCCTTAGAGATGGTCATTAAGCTCTGCAGGGATACTTCTAGTATCTGGGAATTCATTCATTTTGGATATTGAGAATTGTGAGAAACTCAACTCACATACAACTGTATAATCTACTGTATGGCAACTTTGAATACTAGAGCTGGATAGAAGGCATCTTCTTCTTAGTTTCCTACTCTTCTACCAAACAGAATAAGTTTAATTCCTCTTCCAATTGATTTCCCTTTAAATACTGGAAGATATTAAACTGTATTACTATTACAGTTTTTTCTTTTTTCTTTTTGTCTTTTTTCTTCTTGATAAACGTCACTAACAAAGATGAAATGTTTTTGAGTCTTGGTAGTCTCATCATTCTTCCACCTTAAAACAAACAAAAGAACAGGTACAAAAAACAATATTGTTTTTTGTCTCTTCCCCTGTTCTCCTCCCCCTAGTTCCACTTCATAGCTCTTTGAAAGGTTGTTCTGGGTTTAGTCTTTTCCAGGGGGCTGCTAATTCTTTCACATGTTCTTTTGATCATCTTACTGTATCCTGTCTTTCCTAATTCATTTCAACAAATATTTGTTAAGCCATTTATTTTGATGTCGAGGTGACATGTAAAGATGAAAAAAAAAATGGCAGTAGTCCCAGCTCTCAAAGAACTCACATTAAAAAAAGACAATTTCAATTCATGATTAAATCTGAAGGAGTTTTTGCTCATGATTATTTTTTCTATTCAATACATTTCATCTGTTCTGTTAGAAGGATATGGTGGATGTATGTATACTTTCTGATATGGTTTGTAAAAAAAACCAATCACTGAAGACAAAATGGCCAAGCACCTTGCTTTTCTTCTCATTTTGAATATGCTTCCTTCTCTCCTTGTTCTACCCAAATCCTACTCCCTTTTCGAGGAAATTTCTTACTCTCACCTCCTCTACAAAGTCTCTCTTTACTGTTCAAGCCCTCATGGACCTCTTCTTTGGAATTAATTAAGCACTCTCCCCCATAATGTTGTTTTTTATTGTTTAAGATAATTTGGCACATCTTGTTTTCTCATCTGGGTTATGAATTCACTAAGGACAGATAATGTGTCTTATACAGCTATCTGGCACAGCACCTAATGCCATATGGAGCAGATATCAGGCGCTTGATGAATATTTGTTGTTTGACCCTGTAACTTAAATGGCCTTAATTTCTTCTTCCTCAAAATCAGGTCATTCATATGATCTTAGATTTAGATATGGAAGTGAACTTGGAGGTTATTGAATCCAACCCCCTGATTTTACGGAAGAAAGGTAAAGCTGCTCAAAGTCACACAAGCAATAATAAATAGACCTGGGATTTTAGTTCATCTTCTTTAATTTCATTTCAGGAATGCTAAAACTCAGAATAAGCTGATACCATTGATGTACAGCACATACTCTAAGGCAGCTAACTAATGCAAATCTCCCTTTTGCTGACTAGTTGGGTCCCCAGAGTGATCTCTCATTTGGTTTCTAGGATTAACCCTATGGGATGGAGGGCTATTTTTCTACTGCAATAGCTTATAAGTCCCTATGGGCAGCTAGGTGGTACAGTGGATAGAGCACTGGCCTGGAGTCAGGAGGCTCTGGGTTTAAATCTGATCTCAAACACTTGCTAGCTGTGATCCTTGGCAGATCACTTAACCCTATTTACCTTAGTTTCCTCATTTGTAAAGTAAGTTGGAGAAGGAAATGACAAACCACTTCAGTGTCTTTGCCACTTAATGAAAGACCCTTGAAAAGACAATGGTCAGAGAGCAGACTCATGATAGAATTTCAAGCACCATGACCACTTACAGCTTTCCACAACTTGACTCCTTCCTGCCTTCCCAATCTTCTTAGACTTTATTTGGATCAAATACTCTGCGATATATCCAGCCACACTGGTCTAATTACTATTTCTCGCCCATGACATTTCATTTCTCCTGTCCCTGGACTCTTCCCCTGAATCACTGCCATGCCTGGAGTGTTCTCCTACCTCACCTTCACCTCTCAGAATCTCTGTCTTCTTTGAAGATTCAGCTCAAATGTCACCTCTGGGAAATCTTACTCTCTAAGGTTGCTGGCATTGGAATTAAAGAACTTGATTGTTTTTGTTTTATTTATTATATTTTTAATTTATGACATAAAACAAACATTTCCATAACATAGTAGAATGATAAAAAAAGATGATTGCACATGAAACTGCAAAGCTAATATGCATAACTTGATATTCCCTTTAAATAGACAATAAAATTATCATATAAATTTCTTTTCTTTTTCTTCCTTCCCCTCTCCCCTGCCCAAGTGATGGTTACCAGTAGACACAAATATGTATGTATGTATGTAAAATCATTCTAGACATATTTCTGTTTATCAGATAGTGTCTTCCTTTATTATACCCTTTGTAGTTAATTTGGGTAATTATAATAGCCAAAATGACTTAGTCTCTCAAAGTTATTCTTTAAAAAGTGGTGCTGTTACTGCACACTTGACATGAACTCTTACTCTGATACTTGCCATCTAAGAGAATTTGAACAAATTACACCTAGTCCTCAGTTTCTTCATCTGTAAAATGAGGGGGTTGGACTCATAAATGCAGTCAGTAACTCTCCCCAGTGCAGCCTGGATCAGATGAAAATATAATCAGGAATATTTGACAATTCTCATTCAGCTCTCTGTGCATGATGTTATAATCCTATGACTCCTCCACTTTATGGGATCTAAAAGGAGAAACTTGGAAAGAGGCACTTGTGGCTAGGAGAAAATCTGGAGGTCTTGTATTCAGCGTAAGTCTAAAGGTCAGGGTTTTGAGAGCAACCTTCTAAGAAGACTTTAAAAAGCAAAATTCATTATATGGATGAATGTCGAAGGAGGCTGGTTGCTACAGCAAGAGGCACCCAGGACTGGGAGTCTGGAGATGTGGGTTCTCAGTCTAAATCTGCCACTAATTAGCAGAGGAACCTCAGAGAAGTTTTGCGGTCTTTGACCCCAAAGCCTTTGCCAGTTCTAATATTCAAAGGCTGCCTCTTTGGAGCTGAATTCAGGAATGGAAGGTGATGAGGAGGAAGTGTTAGGAATTAAAAATTAATTTATCACTTTTTTATCAGATATCATGAGCAAACACATACACACACACATGCCTAAAGACTTTATTTGGTTTTAACATTATCTTCTCTAAACATAGTGTTGGTTTAAGGTTTGGTTGCATTTAGTATTTTAATAAAAAATCAAATATAAATAAGGTCCACATATTATTTATTTATACCACATCATTCTGGGGGAAATGGGTAAAGAGTCACATCTTGAAACTTAGGAAGCACCTGTGCCTTAATTTTAAATCAAGTGACTATGGTCCAACCTGGTGATATCTTCTTTAACAGCAGGAAAAGTAAATAAAGGGCAAAAATCAATTCCTAACATGCTGAAACTGCAAATCAAATGATGAGGTAATCACCTTGTGACTTCTTTCTTTCTTTCACTTTTTCCCTTCCATCCCCTCTACAACCTTCCTAAACTAGCCCAAGCAATAAGAATGAATTCCTTCTCAAAGTAAAGAGACTCATCTATCCATCCAAAACACATTTATTAAGCACTACATGTGGGCACTGTGGGAGGCATGGGGAGATACATAATTTAGATTTTGCAGTTTCTGTTTTCATGAATCATTTAGGTTGGTAAAGTCACAGATGGTTGGATATAATCTTGAGGAATTTAGTAAAAAAAAGTGACATGGAGACCAAACGTTGAAAATAATTTGTCTCCTCACTCTGAAAAACTTTCTTACAATATTTTCTTTCTCTTTCAGAACAAACAAAGCCATGAGAAATGATTTTGTCAACACATTATAGTGAGGTCGCTCTAAAAATCTAGACTGAAAACCATTGTCTTTACGCACAAAGAATCATAGAAAAAATGCTGATTGTGTCATGAGATCTGTGTTCAAAAACTAGGCTCTGAAACCTACTAGAAATGAAGCTTTATACACATCACTAGTCCTCATTGGGGCCTCAGTTTCCTCATCTGTAAAATGAGGGGATTGGATTAAATGATATAACAGGTACCCTCTAGCTCCAGTATTCAGAAATGCTAGCTGTATAATATGAAATGTAAATAATACATTTTTATTTATACTAATTACTTGATACAGATTTTTTTTTTTAATCGAGGATTCAGTATTTCATTTTATCAGAACAAGGATTAAAAGTGGACCATTACTTAGGAGTACAATAAAGGAACATACTATTTTTGAAAATACACTCACATATGGCAGAAAAGCCATTCTCTGTGACATGTGAATATTTACTTTGTGATGAGTTGTCATGTGCATTAAATTGATAGTTCCACGCTGTTAATGGATAGAAACAGAGCAGGAGCTGTTTTTAAACTCGTTAGGGTCCATAAATGCCTTATCACAATTCTGAATTTTACTATGCAGTTTATTGTTATTATCACAGTTTATTCAATGTACTTATTTGTTCTTTTAAAATACATTATTGCAGTACCTTATCAACCTTCATTTATAATCCTCTGTTGGTGAGTGAGTAGAAGCTTGTTATATATTCCATGAGGATAGAATTGTTCTGTTTGCTTTCCTGAACCTCAATTTGTTAAAATCTTGTTCTAGTGCCTTTGACCATTCCCTGTTTCTAGTCAATAGAGCAGGTTTTATAGGTAGGTTTTATAGGTGACTACTCCCCCCTGCTAGTTAGTATAGTAAGTTTTAAAGGTATAAAGGAGGCAACAGCAGGAAATAAGATTAGAAGAAGGAACTGATAAGTCATGTCCCAAAGATCAACGGAGCACAATTTACAAATCATATCATTTACCAACCAAAATTCACAACCTGTTAATTAGTGCTAGATTGGGGAAGTGATTCGGGCTTTGCTTTTCAGGGTTCTGATCCTGTGATATGTAAATTCCAGACAAAATCCAAATCTCCATAGTTCCAGACCATAGAACATAAAGAAGTTGCTGATAACTTTGAAATAATTTGGATATGTTAAGGAACTAACCCTAAGGTAGCACAGGAAGGAGTTGGTTTGTTTCTCCCCAAAAAACCTATTAAAATGAGCATTCAAACTCCTGTCTGTTCCCCCTCCCCCTTCTCTCTTCCATCTCCATCGGATTCATGCTACCTAGTGCTCCCAATTCTAATCCACTGTGATATGAATGATTTTCTATGATTTTCTCCCCTGCCCCATCCTCTTTCTCACACTGCCTCCCTTCTCAATCCTATTGCTCTGTCGCCCTAGCTGGGTCATCTACATCTATATCCCTCTCCAGTTTTCACCACGATGACTTATTAAAGTGTGATTCTTGACCTGTTTCCTGCTTCCGAACATGGTCTTTCCTGAGGAATTCCCATAGAACCCATTCATAATTTCATAAATTAATTATCAATTCTCAATTATCTTATCTGCAAAATGGGAATTATAATACTTATACTATTATCTCAGAATTGTCTCAAAGGGAAAAAATGCTCCATAAACATTAAAGTTCTACAGAAATGCAAATTATAATTAAATATTTATAAGATGATAATATTTACATGATTATCTCAGTGCCTGGGTGCATTATATATAAGTTGATATATATGACATATATTGACATATATGATAAATGATCATTAAATGAATAGATAAATAATTGAATTTTAAAAAAAAGTTTGTTAGTCTCGTTTTATGCTTTAGATGTGATCTGACATCATAACAATAAGAAATTATGAACAATTACTTGACTTTATTGCCCTTACAAAGTACTTTAAGGTTTTGATATGGTATGATCTCTTTTGATATTGTGAGAAGAATTGTAACTAGCACTTAGGAAAATACCACAAACAGACAGAGCACCCTCAAATCAACTTTCTCAGACAGTTTCAGTTGTGAGGAACCTTGACTTAGGATCTTGGGACACAAGACCCTCACTGGGGGGCAGAAACTCTGGGACGTTAGCCCCTATGAGCAAAGAATTGGGACACCACAAAGCCACAGCCTCTGGAAAACTTCTCCCAGAGGAGAGAGAATGATAGAATGATAGAATTACATATGATAATGATAGAAGGAAGCAATATCATCTGGTAGCTTCCTATTTTATCTAATTATTTTTGAGTACTAAACTACTAATGCTCTCAGTGTACATTAAAATTCAGCCCCCTGATGCAAGCCATTGGTTACTCAGCTCTCGTTATGGATTTGTTCATGAGGTAGATATTGGGGACAATCTCTCATACGATAGCAATCAATAAAACTGAAGGCTCCAAATGTCTACATGCAACTACACAAAGTACAGGAAGTAACCTAGAGATATCTGCACAAGGAATTAAATTTATTGCATAGTAATTAGTCACTGAGACTTGGTAGGATGAGACCGGTAATTGGAACATGATTCTAAAAATATCAAGCATTTATATGGTGCTTTCAGATTTGCAAAACACTTTAAATGTGTTGACTTGAATTATATAATATAACACAGGTACAAGGCTTTGCAAACCTTAATGTTCATATAACTGAGAGCTATTGTTATTGTTATTACTGATTTTTCCTTCTCTTTAAGGTGTTTTGTTGGGTACGTCAGGAACATGACTCACTTTTATCTTCTCACTTTGTTATTAATCAGTCAATGAGCATTTGTTAAGGGTTTACCATATGCTTAATTTCAAGTGCTGGGGATGCAAAGAATGGTAAAAGACAGTCCCAGCCCTTCAGAGGCTCAAACTTTAATGGGGGAGACAACAAGCAAGCAGATTTGTACACATGTACAGGATAAATAGGGAAGAATTAGCAGAAGGAAGTCACTAATAGACATTAGAAAAATAACATTTTAGTTGAGATTTGAAGGAAATCAAGGAAAGCCAGGAGGTGGAGACAAGGAAGGAGAGCATTCCAGGCATGGGGGATGGGATATCTGATATGTCAGATCAGTTTACCTTGAGGGTGTCTGAGCAGGGAGCAGCGTAATTGAATATGTTTCTGACCCTTCTTGGACTCATGCCATAGTGCAAGCGAGCAGAAGAAAATAAAATGAGCTCACTCATCAAAAAACCTACTTTCCATATCACTTTTTGATCTCATTTTCTATATACACAACCTGCCTCTCTACACCTCACCTTTCATGCTTTTATGCACCACTAACTTTCCCTTTCTCACCCAGTTATGACCTCTAGGATACTGTACCTCCCAAGACTTTAGCCAATGCAAGAAAAAAATTCCCATCTCCTTCTGCTCAGTGGAATGGGATGCTATTATTTTCCCTCTAGAATATTGACATAGCAACAATCTATATTCTGTTTGAAAAAAGTTCAGTGTAATGAAATAAACCAATACAAAATTATATACTCTAGTGGAGATCAAAGAGATCCGGGTTCGAGCCACATTCAAGTTCTGACTAAATCATTTTATAGTTTGTGTGACCCTGGACAAGTCTTCCCCAACCCCCATCTCAGTCTTCTTATTTGTTAAAGTAAGGTTCTAGGTGAGATTTAATGTCCCTTCCCATTTAAAAAAAATCTATGTTTAGAAATTCTCTTTTCAGTGTAGACTTCTAGTTTGTGGAATGAAATAGTCAAACTTCAAAAGAATAAAGGCAGTAGGGAACTTTCAAGTATGGGCTGTTAAATTAATCAGCATCTCTAAGGTGCAAAATGAAATGTCTAAGCCTGAGTCTTTTGTTCATATCTGTGCAAAACCTTAAGAATTTCATAGTGAAAGAAATGTCTATGTAAGAAAATAATATTTGAAGGTCAAAATCAAAGGCTTTTTAGAAAGGCTGTGGAAGACTTGACAAAATTGTAAAGGCTTACTTACTTTGATGCTCAAAACTCAAGTAAAGAGCAGAATATAATTCACTCATCAAAATAGTACTGAGGCTGCCTGTAACCCTTTTTTCCATCTCTCTCTATTTTACGTCATCTCTAGCCATCTGCCATTCTCATTCTCTCTCTGTATCTCTCTCTAGTTTCTCATAATTTTTTCAACCTTTTTCTCTCTGTGTATTTGACTTTGTTTCTATGTTTCTCTGTCTTCTCTCTCTCTCTCTCTCTCTCTCTCTCTCTCTCTGTCTTTTTGTTTCTGTCTCTCACTATCTTTGTCATTCCATGTCTATTTCCATCTCTCCATTTCTGTTTTTCTTTTTTCTGTCTCCTTTCTTTCCTTGTTCCTGCCTTATTTTGCCCTGTTTCTCTCCTTTAACTGATTCTAATATAGAATTGAAGTATGATGGATTTTTTTATTAACTGGAATCCTATATTTCCTCTTTTTATAATTAAGTACACAGTAGTTATTTCAATAAACATGTAGTTAGGATATTTTCCTACTTTTGACTTGGGCATTGAAGGGTTAGGACAATACCTCCCCAACTATTCTGGGGACCCCTGACCTTTTATCAGATATGAATAAGGGTTCTGTGAGAAATTTTCCATACTAGTGATATCTTCCCACTAATATTTTTAATTATATAGGTATCACAAATACATATTGCATGTGGAATTTTTCAATACGAAATGAATCTCAATTATATTTTGCTTTCAGATCTTTCAAGCTTTCTTACTTTTAGGTGCTTTATAGCCCCTTCAATCAGCATTTGTGAGTTCCACCACTCTGTCTCAAGCTCCAGAGTGCTCCATTGGCTAAACTAATTTGCAAAATGATGAATCCAAGATGATAAGGATCTCATTGAACCATGGGTTCTCATTGGTGATCCAGATAAGCAATCCAAGGCAAAAGTTAAAGAAGAGAAATCAAGTGAGTCACTGAACATTCACAACTGTTAGACATAGGAGTTACCAAACTGGAAAACTATGACTGTCAGTGGTTTAGTGGCAATTTTGTTTTGAGGTGGGGAATGGCGAACTATGTTAGCATCCTCCCTTAGAGAGCTTTCATAGGGTGATAAATCTGAATCTAGAAGGGTCATGCTTTTAGTATACATCTGAGGCAAGAATGGAGCCCAAGTCTTTCTGACTCTAAGTCTAGTACCTATCCATTCGGTTATGCTACATTTTAAATTTGTTCAAATATCTATATCTATATCATCTCTTATTATTTCTACCTATACATATATTCACATGGCAATTTAAGCTTGAGATTTCTGGGACATCTTGAATATCTATGCATATGTGTATGTATCACCTTTCTACATAGGTCCTATAGATTATATGTGTGGGTCCATTATTTATGCATATGTAGCATCAGATTATGTGTGTGATACTTCTATGACTGGCCCGTTTTGTCATTTTTTTATGAGGTAAGAAATAGAGAAAATGTAATTGCCTTAATTCCTGCGGATTTTTATACCTTTAACTGAAAGCAGTAGGCTCAAGGAATGTGGAGGGCTGCTCTGGTTCAACCAGTTAAGCCAGTTGCAGAACTACACCGAATCACCTTTTTCAATGCCATCCAGTGGGTAACTGGCAGTTATTCTACCAAAAAAAGCCCTTCAGCTGGTCCCTCTCCCCCACTCCTCTACTACAAGAATAAGAAAGTTCTTGAATGGCATTCAATTCAACAGTTCAGCAAACATCAATTTAGGTGCTATTATTTTCCAAAACCTTTCCTAGTTATTCTGAGGAATGCGAAGATGAATAAGACAGCAGTTGTCCTCATTAAGGTTATAGTCTAGAAGAGGAGAGAAAGAGAACACAAATAGCCGTAATATAAATCAGAGTTTAAGGAAAGTACTAAGAGGTTGAGAATCCAGTTTGGCATTAGGCAACACATAGTAGTAAAATAGTAAGGGAAATACAATAAAGATACGTTTTGGACTCTTTTTGAAGGCTCTTGAACATCGTTTGGATTTGGATTTCATTCTGCAGGTGATGGCAAAACTTTGAAGACTTTTGAGCAGGTAAATAACATGATTAAAGCTATGGAAATACTGTATAGTATGGAATAGAAAGAAGAGACATAGCAGGCAAGGACACCAGTTAAGGGGATATTAAAATAGCTGAGAGACATGTGCAAGGGACATTGCAGACAGAACTGGTAGAATTTTGCATCTAATTGGATAGGGGGTAGAAAGAAAATGGAAGAATAAAAGATGACTGGAGATTTGGTGCATGAGTGACTCAGAGAATAGTGGGAAACCAGGAGGAGGAATTGGTTTGGAGAGTGAGGAGGAGAGATGAACTTGGTTTTGGATATGATGAGTTTGTGGAATGATTAAGGCATCAAATTGGAGATGCTTACTAGGTAATTAAAAATAAGAGATGGAAACTCAGTAGAAGAGTAAACCATGAGAGTGGATGTGAGTCTCAGGTGAGGAAGTAGAGAGAAGGTTAAGGACAGAATCTTGGGGAACATCTACATTTGTGGGGACAGGAATCAAGGAAGGAGGTAGCAGACTATTTCAAGATGCAAACAAGGCATACAGTTATCTCACACATAAAAAATCATTAAGGTTTTTAAAGCGCACACACACACGCATTCTCACTGGATCCTTGAAACATTTTTCTGAGGTAGATGCTATCAGTTATCTTCGTTTTACAGTTGAGGAAACTGGGGCTCAGAGAGATTAAGCAACTTGCTTAGGATCATTCACTAGAAAGTGTCTGAGGCAATATATAAACCCTAACTTCCTGATTTAGAGTCCAGAGCTCTAACCACTGTGCTCAGGTGGCTCATGTTGCACATACTTGTGGGTGATATAACTGGAAAAAAAGGAACAATAAATATAGTCCAGTTAAGTTCTACTTTAAAGGCGAGTAACTTGCTAACATAAGCAAAGTCTCAGCTTTTGACTATGATAGTTAATTTTATATAATCTTGGACAAAGTCAAATTCTGCCAGAAAATTTAAGCTGAAAATATAAATGTCCTTACAAAACTCAAATACTCAAGCCTTCACTGTTGCCATTCATGACTTTTACTGAAGACCAAAGATCATTAATGAATGTGATCATCTTTCTTCTCGGGATATAAAGAGAAGTTGACTTTTAGGAATCCAACACCTACATAGATTTCCACAGATTAAGACTAGAGCAAGTCATTGATTAGAATTTGTAATTTGTAATAGTGTTTCAAAGTACAAAGTGGTTTGTCTTGAATAATTAGGTAAAAGAGAACCAAGAACCTTTCTCTGAGTAACTACTTCATTACGATAGTGTAGTATGGTGGAAAAAAATGCCACCTTTGGAGACACACGAGATAAATTCCAATGTTGTCTTTCTCTCTACCTTTGTAATGCTGGACTAATTACCTCACCACTCTGGGCCTTGGTTTCCCTCTCTGTAAAGGAAGGAGTTGAACAAAGTGGCTTCTGAGGTCCGTTGCCGCTCTAATCCTGTGAAAATTATTTTTGCTTTCTTCTAATCATGAATATCTGAGTAGGAATAATTTACAGTTTGATTAATTTTAATAGATTTAGTTATCTACTCTATTCCATTTCTATATGTGTACTCATTCATCTTAATCTAAATATTCTCTCATTCTGGAGAAATGGATGAGCTTTCTTTTGAACTATCTCTCTTTTAAGCCTATCAGAGTACTTTTCTCTTAAGATTTAGAACTACTCAGCCTCCGATGTGCAGGTCAGAGAATGTGATTATGAGAAACTAGAGGAAAAAAATCCTAACTAAAGACATGTCAAGAATATAGGCAACTCTGATTTCTAGATTCTTAGGTCAAGCACAAAGGGATCCCAGGTTATTTAAGCTGGATGCTCAGAATTGATTACAAAAATGATTATGTGTCACTTTCCTCTGAAGGCAAAGGGAATGGTTCTAGGCTGTTTCTTTAGCTTTGACATTATACCTTGTGTATGTTGAGAGAGGAAGAAGAGCTGTATTCTATCACCCTTACATACAGCCTTCAAGGGAGTTTTCTTCCTTAGATTAAAGTCTGCTGTCTCGGACTTTTAAGTCAGAGAATTTAGCTGTGAGAAACTAAAGGGAAAAAAATATTTCCCAATCAAAGACCTATGAAGAATTGCTAAACCCTCATGCATTGTTTCTATCCACCGTGAGACACAGCCAAAACAAATAACAATCAAATAATTCCCTTCACATTTTCAAAAATCAATTAATTTCAAAGAGAATTCAAAGGTAATTCAAAGAACGCTAACAGTGAGAGATTAAGACTTAATAATCGTACTTAGGTTCTTCATGAGAACTTACCATACATATGTGGAAAGCATCTTGGTTCCTTAAGAAGAGAGCTTTTCCCTCTCAAGTAGCAGTTGTCCCTCCACTGCAAGCTTGTGAATAATGAACACTCAGCCTAAGTGGGAGCTCATCCACCTCTGCTCGAGTTCTCTTCCTGGCCCTTGAGCTAGAACTGTTTCCATGTGTTCCAAGTAGCTCAGCTCTCAAATCATGTTTTCTTCAGTGAGAAAAGACAAATAGGTAGTCAAACATTTACCAGTAAAATGAGATCATATGACTTCTTCCTGATTAAGTAACAATGCTTGCTTTTTTTTGTATTCTTCCCATTTTCCTATTGGAAAAGCAGGAACTGCATTCTCCTTCTCCTCCATCACATAGTGCAAAGTGAAGTTATGATTTAAACCCGTAGACTTCCTGTCTGCTGCAAGGAAATGAGCATAGGTTTGGAACCTCAGTTCCAATCCTGATTCTGCCATTTACTGATTATGGACAAATTACCTCACCTCTGTGAGCTTCAGTTTCTTTATCTTTAAAAGGAGTGTTGAACTAAATGGTCTCTCTAGTCCTTTCCAATTCTAAATCCAGGATTGTATGAAAAGAAAGAGAATAACCAGTTCCACTGACCCTGTGAGCATTGGGAGTCATCTTAGCATAGAAAAATAGCTCAGATCAAGGTCTGAGTATTACTCTACAGTGAGCTTTTGAATCTCCTTTTCCATTTGGCTAATTCTGCTTTTGAAAGTATTCTTCTCCTCATTGGCTTTTTGGACCTCTTTTGCCAATTGAGTTAGCCTATTTTTCAAGGTGTTATTTTCTTCAGCATTTTTTTGGGTCTCCTTTAGCAAGGTGTTTACTTGTTTTTCATGCTTTGCTTGCATGTCACTCAATTCTCTTCCCAGTTTTTCCTTCACCTCTCTAACTTGATTTTCAAAATCCTTTTTGAGCTCTTCCATGGCCTGAGCCCATTGAGTGGACTGGGATACAGAAGCCTTGACTTCTGCATTTTTCCCTGATGGTAAGCATTGTTCTTCCTCATCAGAAAGGAAGGGAGGAAATGCCTGTTCACCAAGAAAGTAACCTTCTATAGTCTTATTTTTTTTCCTTTTTCTGGGCATTTCCCAGCCAGTGACTAGACTTCTGAGTGTCCTCTCCACCCCCACCTCGCCTCCAGATCCGCCCAGCCAGCACTTGAGGTCTGAGATTCAAATGCTGCTTCCCAGCCTCAGGGCTTTGGGCAGGGGCAGGGCTGCTGTTCAGTGTGAGATTAAGTTCAGGTGCTCAGGTAGGGGCAGGGCCGCTTCTCGGGCTCCATTCCCTCAGGGGGTTTATGCAGAGACCTTCAACAATGGATTCGGGGTCCTGCCTGCTTGGGGAGCCCTGGTCTGCTCCCACTTCCGCTGCTGCCTCCTGAGGGGGCCTGAGTTATGGGGGCACCCCACTCCCCTCTCGACCCACCAAAGAGACCCTCTCACCGACCCTTGTCACCTGTGAGCGGAGGGACCCGCGCGGCTGCTGGAGATTCTGTCCCTGAAGCCTGCTCGGATCTGCTCCTTTCGGCGCTGCGCCGCCGAGGCAGGGGTGGGCTCTGCTCCGGGTCCGGGGCGCGAGGGACCTTTTGTGAGAGGTTTTCAGGCTCTCTGGAGCATAAATCTCGTCCGCTCCGTTCTGTGGCTTTCGCTGCTCTGGAATTCGCCGGTGGTTCTTTTTTTTATAGGTATATTATGGGCAGTGGGTTCGGAGGTAGCGTATGTGCGTCTTTCTACTCCGCCATCTTGGCTCTGCCCCCCTGAGTATTACTCTAAACGTTGCTTAATAGACATATACTTAGACTTAGACTACCTGGAAATGAAATGAGAAGTCAGAGGAGATGACTATAGGGTAATTGTTTTTTTTTCTCCTCCAGGATCTTCAGAAATTGAAGATAGGACCCTTTGCTTTATAGAGGTGCTTCTGTTTGGTTGTTTTTTTTTTCCTTCTTCAGATTCTCCATATGAAATGCTAACTTTGGTTCTATAGGAGTGGAATATAAACTCTTAATTCACTATGTGTCTCAGTGGATAGAGCACTGGGGTTAAAGTCCTGAGTTCAAATCTAGCCTTAGATATTTACTAGCTCTTTGACCCTGGGTGAATGACTTAACTTCAGTTTGTCTCTGTTTCCTTATATGTAAAATGCAGATAATAATGGTACTTAGCTCCCAAGGTTTTGGTAAGGATAAGATGAGAAAATATTTGTAAAGAGCTTTGCAAATTCTAAAGTGAATATTTTTAGTATTAGTTATTTTTATATGTATTATTTATTTTTATTTATTGTTAAATTTTAGTTACTGCAATACTTTGTTAATATAGTTATACATCTATATCCATATGTGTATAATGTATTCTATAATAAACATTAATTTATTTATTTTCCTTAGAATGAGGAAGTAGAACACTTGCAGTTTCAAAATGCCAGGAAGCAAAACTATGTCTTTTTATACGTAGCAAGAAAGCGTCATAGAAATACAAGCTTTGAAAATCAATGCAGGAGTAAAAGGTTCATTATCTCTGCCACAGTCCCTAAGCTTAGATTATTTCACATTGTCTTCTACTTTTTCATTTTTTTGATTCTGTTTTATAATTTCTTGGTTTCTCATAAAGTCATTAGCTTCCATTTGCTCTGTTCCAATCTTTAAAAAATTACAGTAAGCTTTTGGACCTCCATTTCCATTTCATTAATTCTCCTTTTTAAGGCATTCTTCTCCTCACTGACTTTTTGGACCTCTTTACCATTTGACCTAGTCTGTTTTTTAAGGTGTTATTTTCTTCAGTATTTTTTTATGTTTCCTTTACCAAACTGTTGACTCATTTTTCATGCTTTTCTTTCATCTCTCTCATTTCCCTTCCCAGTTTTTCCTCCATCTCTCTTACTTGATTTTCAAAACCCTTTTTGAGCTCTTCCATGGCCTGAGACCATTGCATATTTTTCTTGGAGGCTTTGACTTTGTTATCTTCTTCTGAGTGTGTGTTTTGATCTTCCTTGTCACCATAGTAACTTTCTATGGTCAGATTTTTTTTCCTGTTGCTTGTTCATTTCCCCAGCCTATTAATTGACTTTTAAGTCTTAGTTAAAGTAAGATTCTGCTTTCAGAGTGGAGGGTGCACTGTCCCAAGCTTCAGAAGTTTTGTGCAACTGTTTTCAGAGATCCTTCCAGGGACCTATAAGTTTTCAGTTCTTCCAAGGTGGTATGACCTAAGGAGATGTATTTACTACTCTCTTGCCCTCTGTTCTGGTCTGTGAGTGACAACAAGCGCTCTTTTCTGCCCTGGAACTGTTGAAGAAGGTTCCCTCTCCACTGCTGCTGCAAGCTCTGATACTAGAGTAGTTTGCCATTTCCTTTTCCAATTCATTTTACAGATTAGGAAACTGAAACAAACAGGGTTAAGTGGCTTTCTCAGGTTCACAGAGCTAGTAAGTGTCTGAGGCCAGATTTGAGCTTCTCCTTGACTCTGGATCTAGTGCTTTATCCATTGTGCCATCTAGCTGCCCCTCAAAATGTAGATATACTTATATAAGTATGTCTGTGTTTTCTGGGCAGGAAAGGTTGGTCCCTACATCATGCCAACAATTCTCTTCTACTTTTTGCCCTCTTATATTGACATTCTTCCTTCTCTTCTTTTAAAAAATTTATTTATTTATTTTTAGATCTTGACATTCATTTCCACAAAATTTTGAGTTCCAATTTTTCTCCTCATCTCTCCCCTCCCCCACCTCATAATATCTTACATTCTGATTACCCCTTCCCTCAGTGTACCCTCCTTTCTATCATACCCCACCCTTACTTTATCCCCATCTTCTCTCTTTTTTTTGTAGGGCAAGATAAATTTCTGTATCCTATTACCTGTATTTCTAATTTCCCAGTTATATGCAATAATAATTCTCAACATTTGATTCTAATACTTTGAATTCCAACTTCTCTCCCTCCCTCCCTACCCACCCCCATTAAGAAGGGAAGCAATTCAATACAGCCTACATATGTGTCATTTTGCAAAAGACTTCCATAATAGTCATGTTGTGTAAGACTAACAATATTGCCCTCCATCCTACTCTGTCCCCCCTTTTTTTCTATTCTCTCATTTGACCTTGTCCCTTCCCAAAAGTGTTTACTTCTAGTTACTCCCTTCTCCCATTTGCCCTCCCTTCTATCATCTCCCTCATCCCACTTGTCCCCTTCTCCCCTACTTTCCTGTAGTGTAAGATAGATTTTCATACCAAATTTATTGAGCATGTTATTCCCTCCTTAAGTCATATGTGAAGAGAGTAAGCTTCACTTTTCCCCTCTCACCTCCTCCCTTTTCTCCTCCCTTGAACAAGAATTTTCTTATCTCTTTTATGAGTGATAGCCTGTCCCATTCCATTTCTCCCTTCCTCCTCCCAATATTTTCCTCTCTTACCCCTTAATGTTATTTTATTTTTTTATGGATATCATCTCTTCTGATTCAGCTTAACCATACTCTCTGTCAATATGTGTGTGTATGTATGTATGTGTGTGTGTGTAATCCATCCACCTACCCAAATACTGAGAAAAATCTCAAGATTTACAAATATAATCTTTCCATGTAGGAATGTGAACAGTTCAGCTTTAGAAAGTCCTTTATGATTTATCTTTCCTGTTTGCCTTTTCATGCTTCTCTTGATTCTTGTGTTTGAAAGTCAAATTTTCTATTCAGTTCTGGTCTTTTCATCATGAATGCTCGAAAGTCCTCTATATCATTGAATGACCATTTATTCCCTTGAAGTATTATACTCAGTTTTGCTGAGTAGGTGATTCTTGGTTTTAATCGCAGTTCCTTTGACTTCTGGAATATCCTGTTCCAAGCCTTTTGATCCCTTAATGTAGAAGCTGCCAGATCCTGTGTTATCCTGATTGTATTTCCACAGTACTCGAATTGTTTCTTTCTAGCTGCTTACAATATTTTCTCCTTGACCAGGGAACTCTGAAATTTGGCCACAATATTGCTAGGAGTTTCTCTTTTTGAGTCTCTTTCAGGAGGTGATTGGTGGATTCTTTCAATATTTATTTTGCTTTCTGGTTCTAGAATCTCAGGGCATTTTTCCTTGATAGTTTCATGAAAGATAATGTCTAGGCTCTTTTTTTGATCATGGCTTTCAGGTAGACCCATAATTTTTAAATTGTCTCTCCTGGATCTATTTTCGAGTTCAGTTGTTTTTCCAATGAGATGTTTCACATTATCTTCTATTTTTTCAATCTTTTTTTGTTTTTTAACTTCTTGGTTTATCTCATAGTTATTAGCTTCCCTGAACTCCAGTCTCTCTTTTAAAGAATTATTTTGTTCAGTGAGCTTTTGAACCTTCTTTTCCATTTGGCTAATTCTCCTTTTTAAAGCCTCCTTCTCCTCATTGGTTTTTTGGACCTCTTTTCCCAATTGAGTTAGCCTATTTTTAAAGGTGTTATTTTCCTCAACAATTTTTGGTTCTCCTTTAGCAAGCTGCTGACATGCTTTTCAAGCTCTTCTGTGGCCTGACCCCATTTCATATTCATTTTGGAGGTACTGGAGGCAGAAGCCTTGACTTCCTCTGATAGTATGCCTTATTCTTCCTCATCCTAAAGGATGGAAGGAGACACCTGTTCACCAAGAAAGTAACCTTCTATGGTCTTATTTTTTTCCCTTTTTTGGGTATTTTCCCAGCCAGTTACTTGACTTCTGAATCCTTTGTCAAGAGATGGGTTCTAGTGCTCCTCCTCCCCCCAGTACCTGCTCAAGGCTGAGGTTCAGATCAGCTGCTCAATTCCCCCAGAAGCTTTAAGCTGAGCTGCCTGGACAGCGGACCCAGGCTGCTTCTGTAGCCACCTGCCACCTGCTGCTCCTGCCTGGGGTCAATGCTGGAGGAACTCTGCTCCTTTCTTCTGGGAAAGCCCTCCCATACTGACCTTTGGAGCTTTCTTTGTCTCTTGTGGGTTGAGACTCTGGGACCCTCCCTGCTGAACATTCTGCCCTGGAGATCTGTTCAGGCCCTGTTCCTCCCAGTGCAGCACACCCAGGGCTGGGCTCCACTCCTCTCAGCATCCTGTGAGACAGACCTTTCCTGTTGGCCTTCCAGGTTACCTTTGGCTGAAAACCTCTTTCACTCTGTCGTTCTGTGGCTTCTGCTGCTCTAGAATTTGTTGAGAGTCATTTTTTACAGATATTTTGTGGGCTGTGGGGAAAGTGCTAGAGAAAATGCATCTTTCTACTCCTCCATCTTGGCTCCACCCCTGATATTCTTCCTTCTCAAGGGTATGTTACTATTCCAGTTTGACAGCTAATTGTCAAGGAGATCTTCATGAAGATACTGAAAAATCAGTCTTTACTCAAGTCAATGAACATTTATTAAGTACCTATTATATTCCAGTCAGGGCAATGGACAGAGTGCTGGACCTGGAGTCAAGATTTAAGTTCAAATCTGACCTCAGACACTTAGTAGTTGTGTGACGCTGGGCAAATCACTTAATTCTGTTTGACTTAGTTTCCTCATCTGTAGAGTGAACTGGAGAAGGAAATGGCAAGCCATTCCAGTATCTTTGCCAAGAAAACCCCAAATAAGGTCATGAAGAGTCAGACATGACTGAAATGACTGAATAGCAACAAAGCATGCTAGGCGCTGTGCTATGTGCTGGGGATAAAAATACAAACATTATGGCATAGTGTTCTTTTTCCTATCTAATCATGACTGACTTAATGCTTGACTGTACTATGTTACTGCCAAACTAAGTCATCTTCTTGAGCCTCCAACGACTGGCCTGGTGATATCTTACCTCCAACTGGTAATCCACATAATTCTGCATGCTTTGGGCTGAAAAAAAACCCCCAACAACTCAGATGTCCTACCTAGGAGGCACTGTAGTATAGTGAAAAGACTACTATTTCTAGAGTCAGAGAATCTGGCTTTAAATTCTCCTTTTTGATGCTTACTACTGGTGTGACCTTATACAAGTAACTGAAACTTTCTGGACTTCACTTTTCTTATCTGTAAAATAAAAGAGTTGGAATAGATGGCCCTCTGAGGTCCTTTTGAGAAGAGATATATGATCAACCATATCAATTCTCTCAGTTTATTGAGTTACAACTACTCCTTATGGCTCTTGAGGCTATATTTTACTCCTTTCTTGAAACCAAAGATTGGCTTTTGCTCATGGGGATCTGTCGTTGTTTCTAGGGACTGCACAAATACATTTTTTGTTTATTTCTACATTGTTTCCAGAATGGTGAAACTAATTCATAAATAACCAACAATGCATCAGTATACATGTTCTCTTATAATATCTCCAACAATTGTAATTTTCTTTTTTGTCCTCCTTGGAAATTGAAGGATATGGTATGTTCTAATTTACATTTCACCTATTCATAATGATTTAGAGCATTTTATATGGTTGTTGATAGTTTGCATTTCTTCTTTTGAGAACTACTCAAACATATTCTTTCATCATTTGTCTATTGGGGAGTAAGGTATTTTTCTCATGCATTTGTATCCGTTCTTAGTATCTTAGATATTTATTAGAGAAACTTGCTGCACAGATTTTTTCCCCAGGTCACTCTTTCCAGTCTATTTCTAACTGCATTTTTTTTGTGTTGAAAATTATAGTTTTTATACCATCTATAAACTTTACCTAATTGTTGCCACTGTAAGGTGAGATCTTTGTCCAATGACCAGTGGATACATAAATGGAGGAAGTAAATTGTATGAATCCTGAAATTTTTGCTACAAATAAAACCAGAAAATAAAGGGAAATTTGTAGGTAAATGAAAAGATGGGGTCAATTACTTTAGAGAGATAAATAAAATGAGTTGGTTAAGTGGTTTTATCATGCATCCAAAGGCAGCAATAAATATTACTTAATGAGACAATCATTCATCTTGTACTGTAGTATGCATCATAAATATTAGCAAAAAGATCATAATGAAAATAGTTTAAATCTTCTTCTCATCTCTGTAGATCTGGGGCTCTAGGAGTATGGAGCCCTACACAGACTGTCAGATTCAGGTGATACATTTGCTGAACTACAAATTTTTTTTCTTTTATTTTTGTTCTTTGATAGAAGGGATGGATCATTTGATGGCAAAGGAAAAGGGACATATTTAGAAATAGAAGTAACATAAAAACAAAAGTTATCAGTAACAGCTAAAAAACTGACAACCGAAGATTGCATGACCATGGACGTGTTGAAAAGGTATAGAAATTCTATGAATTACCTTTCACGTTGAATCAACATATACTTCAGTGCTACAAAGTTTCACTGGAAGATGAGAACAGACAAGGATACTGTGGTTTAGGACTCCTAGTTAAAGTGAAGTCAAAATATCTTAAGGAGAAGCCTTATCTATGAACACAAACTCTAGCAAATAGCTCAAAACAGCCCTCTCCAAATGCCAGGGTTAGAAAAGAAATCAAAAAGAAGTGGAACTCTCATGCATTGAAGTACACACACACACACACACACACACACACACACACACACACACACACAACGGAAAGAGGGTTGTGCTAATAATGAGTAATAGCTGATTAATAATTGTACTAGGGGAAATAGCCCAAATTCCAGAAACCAGTTAGTAGAGAGCAGAAGCTAGGAAAGGAGGGGAGCCAATGTAAACTCTCCCAATGAACCGGGAGCTAGCCAATTTTCTGAATAGAGGAGTTACAAGCCACCACCAGCTCCAATAATTGAGTATTTGAAGCCTGCCCCTGGCCCTGGGTTGTCAGAAGGGGAAAGGGAGATAGTTTCTACCTTTGATAAGTCCCTGGGTAGAGAAAGCAATCCAGTCTATACTGTGGAAGACAGAGATAATTCAACGTTTTGGGTGCCATTGTGAGCAGAGATAGCAGCTAGATGATGCGGTGGATAGAGTGCCAGGCCTGGAGTCAGGAAGACTTGTCTTTGTAAGTTTGAATCTGCCCTCAGACACTTAGTAGCTGTGTGACCCTAGTCAAGTCACTTAACCCTGTTTGCCTCAGTTCCTCATCCTTAAAATGATCCGGAGAAGGAAATGGCAAACTAATCCAGTATTTTTGCCAAGATACTGGATAACCCCAACTCCAAATGGGGTTAGTAAAAGTTAGATACCATTGAAAAAAACGACTGAACAAAATGGATTAGAGGAGGGGTGAGACTATTGACAGGAAGAACAATTTAAAGGCTTTAGTCTTTGCAATAGGTATCAATGGCCTGATCTAGGGTAGTGGCGGTGTGAGCGGATGCTGAAATATAGTAGAAATCAGTGGCCAAATAGTCGGCAACGAGAAAAGTCAAA
Organism: Notamacropus eugenii; assembly: GCF_028372415.1. Classification (NCBI taxonomy): domain Eukaryota; kingdom Metazoa; phylum Chordata; class Mammalia; order Diprotodontia; family Macropodidae; genus Notamacropus; species Notamacropus eugenii. The sequence goes on from NC_092874.1 coordinate 314,855,435, forward strand.
GGAAATTCCATCATTGTGGTGCTGGTCAGACTCAGACTACCATAACAGAATTGGAGTTGAATTTTCTATTACTGTTAAACCACTATTCTCCACAAGAGGGTGGTCTTTCCCAGGTAGTAAAGCTCATTTACTCATACTGTAATGTACAGGCAGGGAATATTAACTGTGTGTGTGTGTGTGTGTGTGTGTGTGTGTGTGTGTGTGTGTGTGTGTGTGTGTGTGTGTGTGTGTGAGACAGGTATTATCAGGTCAGTCTGGTGAAACCTACAGACTTATCAGAATAATGTTTCCTCAATGATTGAAGGAAATGGCAACTTTCAGTTGCAAGTAAAATGAAAATAAATATTTTTTTCTCACCCAAGTTCATGCCCTCTCTCTCCCCAGCCACCCCCTCCCACTGCTGAAATCTATTCCCAGGTTAAGAACCCCATGTTCTGGAGGCACCAGAACTTAATGTTTGAAGTTACTGTAGTCAACAGATCTACCCTAGCATCTCTAGATGATCTCATTTCAGAAAATAAAAATGGTCCCTGTGAGAGAAAATGTGCATGACATGTTATGTTGTTTGAGGATGTTACTGTCTTAATGAGATACCAGGCAAGCAGTATATCTCTGAACAGTGTTCACCCTTGGCTTTCTGTGGGCAGAACAAAGTTTTCTAAATCATTACTTCTTTCATGATGGCTTCTTCCTCTTTGCCTCCTTCTTACCCTCTTCTGTTGTCCTTCCTTCAACTTCTCCCTAAGTCTAAAGGGAGAATTGCCTTCCCCAAACCAAAGGTTCATGGATTTAGAGCTGGAGGGGACCTGAGCTACTTACTGATGTGTTTATATATTGTAAAGAGCCTCCTTCCCCTCACCACCTACAAGAATGAAAACGTCTTTAGGACAGGGTTAAATTTCATTGTTGTTTTACTTTAGTATCCTTAGCACCTAATACAGTGTGTTACCTATGTACACAGTAGGCATTTAATAAATGTCAGATTTCTGGACAGGAGTACACAAATCATTAGTGCCACCTGTTTTTGCACAGCCCTTCAGCTAAGAATAATTTTTACTATGAAAAGTCTATCCATTAATAAACAGTTTTTTAATAATTAATTAAATTAATACTAATAGCCATTAATAAATAGCTTCTATTTATTAAGAAATGATTAAATAATCAATACTAAACATTTTTTATCAAAAACATAAAAATGATTCTTAACTCTTGGGCTATACAAAACATGAAAATGATTCTTAACTCACAGGTGCATTTAAAAAGGTGGTGGGTGCACCTTCTCATTTTATAGACAGGGAGCCTGAGGCTTGTGGACTGCTGTCCTGTCTTGTTTTAAGAGTGAGTGCTTTGGGACTGTCACTGTGGCTCTGGATGAATTTACTTAGGATATTCATATTTAGAAATATGTTCACCCACTAAGGGTCTACTTCTTCCCTCAGTTTCTGATCTAATTTAGGAGAGAAAAATAGGCTTATTTTGATTCTAAATAGTTTAGATACAAATGCTTCAGGCAGGGAAGTGATTGATGATGATGGTCATGGTGCTTTCCAGGCTAGCCTAGCCTATTTGCTTGTTTTATTTATCCTATACCTGTTGAGTTCTGGCTCCTGTCCCTACACTAAGGTGATGGCAGAAGCACTCATAACTCGGACAGTACAACTCAGTGTTTATTATTGGACTAAATCTCAGACCAACATATCTTCTCTACCCCCTAACCCTTTGGGAATAAACATTTTAAGAGGAATTTTGCCACATGTCTTTAACATTTTAAACAGACTTTGAATAGAATGCAACCAAGGAGTTTTAAACAGAGTAGTTCAGCAGTTTCCTTCTCTTTCAATGCTAATAGCATTTCTTTTCCTTTTTCAATGAAGCTCTGATGTAGCCGTCCAACCTGTGGAAGAACATTCTGAGCTTGGATTGGTCTGATCAGCCACAGCTGGACACACTGTAACTTGACTCTGGCATAGTAATATCATTTTGGTCCTCTGAGAAAGAAGAACAACAACCAACAGACTGTAGCCAAAAGTTAGAAATGGAAAGGACGATTAGGAAATAGCTTAATTGCCATTCAAAGTTTCCAGTTAATTTATAATATGTGCACAGTTCACATTTGTAACCTGTCCCTGCATTTTAACCACATCTCTAACCTATGTCACTGACATTGCATGGATATCAATGGTAGACAGTCTATAAATCCATTTTCCCTCATCTTTCTTTTGTGACCATCCCCTCTTTGTTTTCAGTCATACGTGTCTGTGATGATAGCCTTTTAAAGCAAATCAATTCTTTACCGGTAATGTATTGTGTCCTGCTCATGCTTAGCATGAAGGCAGCTAGATGGTACAATTGAGGAAAACCTGACCAAATCAGATTATGGATATAAGCTGTCAATTAATTTCTATCTGCTTCAGTTTCCTCAACTGGGGATTAAAACAGGGATATATAATAGCACCTCCCTCCCAGGGTTGTTGTGAGGATCAAATAAGATAATATTCAGTATGTCCTTAGCACAGTGGCTAGAACAGAGTAGTCACATAATTTCCACTACTTCCTTATCTATTGCCTCTTTAAATAAAATGACCCTCAATTCTAATTCTTCAGAGACTGACATTCTACAATTTCCAGCCACTCAAATCACCAGAAGAACAATGTTGTTATTTTTTTGTTTTTGTCATTTAAGATGTGCCTTTATATCTGGGAGTAACTGGGGGGCTAGTTGAAAATACTATGTAAAGAACTGGAAACAAAGTAGATAGATGCCCATCAATTTAGAGAATAACTAAATAAATTGTGGCTCATGAACGTAATAAATTAATGAAACTTTTATTAAGTACCTACTGTATGCAATAAGACAACTCCTGCTCTCAAGAAATTCACTTTCTAATGAGAGAGACAATATACATGGAAGGATTCAGCTGCACGTCAGGTGGAAAGGTCCCCGTGGTGCTTGGAATATAGTGAGTGGTAAAATAGATGGTAATGCCACTTTTTCTATGTAATTTCCACTGATAAAAATCATATCAGATTCTGACATCGAACCATTTGTCAATGCAAAGATTTTGGTGACAAGAACTTTTCTGTTGGAAAGATCCTTTTCTGTTGGAAAGTAGGCCATTTTCTGGGTCTTCAATAAATGTGGCCCCATGTTGCTTCCTAGCAGTATTGCCCTTAGCCCCATGAAATGCAGGGGGAAAACTAGAAAGCAGTATGGCAGAAGCTGATCATAGGCCAATATCGACCAAGCTAAGGTCAAAATGGATACATGACTTAGATATAACGAGAGATATTACAAGAAAATTAGATGAACATGGAACATATTTCTTGTCAGAGTTATGGACAGGCAAACAATTTAGAAATAAACAACAGACAGGACAGATGGATAATTTTGATTACATTAAATTTAAAAAGTTTTGTACAAATAAAATACATGTAAGCAAAATAATTGGAAAAAAAGACAGTTTCTCAGAGAACGGTCTCATATCTCAAATATGTAGAGATCTATGTCAGATTTATAAAATATGGATCATTCTGCAATTGATAAATGGCCAAAGAATATGAATAGTCAGTTTTCCAATGAAGAAGTCAAAACAATTTATAGTTATGTGAAAAAATGCTCTAAATCATTATTGATTAGAGACATGCAAATTAAAACAACCTTGAGATATCATTTTATACCTACCAGAATGACTTAAATGATTGAAGGGGAAAGTTACAAATGTTGGTGGGGATGTGGAAAAATTGGGACACTAATTCATTATTGGTGGAATTGTGAACTGATCCAACCATTTTGGAGAGCAATATGGAATTATGCACAAAGAGTTATTAAGCCACCTATATATCCTTTGACCCAGAAATTCCACTACTAGGTCCATTTTCAAAAATGATTAGGGAAAAAGGAGAAGAAGGTGTATGTTCTAAAATGTTTATAGCAGTTCTTTTTGTGGTGGCCAAGATTTGTAAATTGCAGGAATGCTCATCGGTTGGGCGAATGGCTGAGCAAGCTGTGGCACATGATTGTGATGGGTTAGTACTATGGTATAAGGAATAATAGACTCAATGATCTTAGAAAAAACATGAAATAATGAAGAGTGAAATGAACAGAACCAAAAGAACGTTGTGCACAGTAACAGCAAGACTGTTTTAGAAACAACTTTGAGTGAATGTTATTTTCACTATAAAGAATACCTAAATTAGCTATGAAGAAAGGTGCTATCTGCATCCAAAGAAAGAACTGATAAATAGAAGTATGTATGGAATAATTTTACATACATATATACACCGATTTGTGTCTAGTGGTAGCCATCTTTAGTGTAGATGGGGGAAGGAAAGAAAAAAAGAAAATAGGAAATTTATATAGCTTTATTATATATTTAAAAGGAATAGCAAATTGTACATAATAGATTTGTAGTTTCATGTGCAATCATCTTTTTTTATTATTTGATATTATGGAAGTGCTTATTTTACCCCATAAATTAAAAATAAAAGAAATTTAAAAAGAAAAAGAAATGCAGGGATCCCTGCCCAGTCCTCTCCCTGAAATCCTCACGCTCATTCACCCTCACTATGATGAGATCCTACTATCACAGGAGCAAAAACGTAAGAAAAAAATGAAATATGCAACATAACAACACAATAATTATGAATGATCTATACGACAAAGCTCTTGTTACCATATGCATGTGGGATATGTTTTATGAGATATGGGAATATTTGAATATGTATAAATTAAGCCAGGCAGTTGTCCTGGATTAGATAGGAGCCCCAAATCCCAGTTTGGAGAAGAGTCTTGGAAAATCTTTCATGTTCACCTCGAGTTCTGCTAGCCTTACATTTTCATCAGATTACTTAAGTGCTCATTGCTCAGGCTCTCAGCACTTGTTGTTAATTGTCATGAGTCACCTGAAAGTACAGTGTATACCATTAACTGAATACATTTTCAAGGACATAAATTGAATAATAACATAAATGTGCATTTATGCATGCAATGACAATATGTGGACAGAACTTTTTTCCTGATTACTTTATATATTTCTGTATAAGAGAAAGATAATAAGAAATATAATGTAACTTAACAATACAATGATAAAAATAATAAGATAATACTTTCAAGGGAAGTGCATTGTGATCACCAACGCTACGTTAGTAGTCAGTCACAGTTGAAAATGTTCAAATAATGAACGTGAATAAAATTGATAGCAGTATAATCTGAAGTACCAAAACAATGTTCCTAAAATTAACACCTTTTACATTTAAGTTTTACAACATACAGTTAAGTTTTACAACAAAAAATGGAGGTAAAGCACCCAGAATTGCCATCTTATATACATTTTATATAATTTTTGAGAATATATACATTAAAATACATTTCAGTTTTAGAATATTAATATTTAAATATTGATGTTAGTGATGGCATACTTCCTATTTCTAAGATATTGACTGCTATGGATGTCCTATACTTGCTTCTTGGACTTTCTAATATGCAGCCCCTGGATGATTTACCTAAATTTTTCATAATTCAAAAAATTCATTATTTTTCAGATTTGTTTTTTAAAAATATACCATAATCATTGATATTATGATTGTAGCTATAATAAACTTAAAATTAAAAATTTCTCCCATCTAGACAGAGGCAATTTACTATTGCCATTCAAGTGTGCATTAAAGTGCACCGTGTGCATGTGCATGTGCTTACAATTCATCATATTGTATTTTTTGTTACATAACATTATGTTAGTGATGGATAGTGTGCAGAACAGAATATTTTAATTTTGTACTTTTTTGTGATCATGTGTAAAAAAACCCAAGATATAATATAAATTTTTAATAAGAAAATTTTGTTGCAAGTTAATATAAAAATTTAAGTGTAAATTCCACTTGATTCCATTCTTTTAAATTAAATTATATTTTCATATATTTTGCATATTTAACATAAAGTGGTTACTTTATGTTAGTGGTTAACTAGTTATTGTATCTGAGATTTCAAAAAACATGGCACTATAAAATGTAAAGATGGTTTCAATATTCCATCTCTATCTTATTTGTACTGCCACAATTTTAAAAAATTAAATGATAACATAAAATTTAATGTAAAACTCAACAAAAATTACCTATAAAATGATCTCTTTTATGAAAGCTAATATTCTGTAAAGGGCCTTTTTCCCACATAGAACATGCTGAAATAGAGTTCTACTTTATGATAAAGTTTTTATTCACTGTGGCTTATTCTTTCATACACACTGTTACCAAAAGAGCAAGATTTTCAGTTTTTCTTGGAATAAATATTATTGAGGAGAGCCAGGAGTCTGTTTTATGTAGTCTAACTTCCAGGTATCAGGTGCCAGTGGTGTTGAAAACACTTTCTAAAAATGAAGTTGTGGACATTTGTAGCATGTTGAGGAATTGCTGGCAGTTTAAGAGTGAGGTGAGGTATCAAATTTCTTTCCTGGAATATCTGAAGAATAGCATTGCAAATGGCTAGGGATTGGGTGGGTGGGTGGGGAATCCTTCTTTAAATCTCAGTGGTTGCTCATTATAACCAGAACTATAAAGAGTAGTCCATGGAGGTGATGAGGTCCCGCACCAGGATGGTGCCATGTTAAAGAAGAGAAAGAGGCTTAAGAGATGCCAAGAGGATAGACATGACAGGTTTTGGCAATTGATTGGTTATGAGAGGATAAGAGAGAAGGTAGCTGAGGAGGATCCCTAGATTATGAACCTGAGTGACTGGGGAATGGTGATACCCTCTGCAGTAAGAGGGAAGTTAAGAAGAGGGGACAATTTAGAGAAAAATATGAGCTTCATTTGGAAAAGATTGAGTTTAAGATGTTTGTGAAACATCCAGTTCAAAATGTCGTAGATAGTTGGAGATGAGAGATTGGAGGTCAAAAGAGAGGTTAGATGATAATTAAAACCATGGGGATGATCATGCATGATGAGATCATGAAATAATAGAGGGAGATTAGAAGGAGATCCAGAAGAGAGGGCCCAGGACAAAGCCTTGGAGGGTACATGTAGTTGATGGGTATGACCTAGATGAAGATGAAGCAAAGGAAACTTAGAAGAAATAGTCAGATAGGAGAAGCATGAATGAGCAACAGCAGAAAAATACAAAGAAAAGAACATGAAGGAAAAGATCAACATTGTCAAAAACCATAGACAGGCCAAGAAGTATGATTAAGAATTGGTTGTTACAGTGGTCAATTAAAAGATCATTGGTAATTTTGGGGAGACCAGTTTCAGCTGAATCATCACATCAGAATCCAGACTGCAGAGAGTTAGAGAGTGAAAGGAAAAGAAGTAGAAGTACCTAATGCCTAATACAAAAAAGACCTTGTTGTGGTTCAGTTGTTTTAGCTGTGTCATGTCCAGCTCTTCCTGACCCCAATTTGGGTTTTCTTAGCAAAAATACCAGAGTGGTTTGCCAGTTCTTCTCCAACTCATTTTATAGAGGAGAAACTGAAGTTGTGATTTGCCCAGGGTCACCCTGCTATAGTAAATGTCTGAGGCTGGATTTGAACTCATGAAGATGAGACTTGCTGATTCCAATGCTAGGAAGGATGGATGGCTCAAGAAAGGGTTTTAGGGGAATGGGGGAGGCATGGATACATTTGTAGGAAATAGAGAAGCAGTCAGCAAATAGGGAGAGACTGAAGATAAATGACAGAATGAGGATGACAAAGGGGACAACATATTGGAGGAAGAAAGGATCTAATGAAATCACCTGTACAGGTAGAGATGTTTGCCTTGGTAAGAAGAAGGTCTACCTCTTTGAAGGAAACAGGAGTGCAGGATGAGAAAGTGGCAAAAGGCATCTGGGTGATGTGAGATGAGGAGGAGGAGAGAAGAGAGAGCTCTCATTGTAAATAGCCTCCCCCTCCTCAGAATCTTCCCTTCCCCTCCAGCCATATTTATCAAAACAAACAAAACTTCCATCTAGTTTACTCCATTTACACACACACACACACACACACACACACACACACACACACACACCTTTCTATATTTAAGATGACTAATCTTTTCAGATCTATTTATTATGGTGTATGATAGATGGTATAAGATGCTACTCTTAACCTGTTTTTAAAACCAAACTGTTCTGCGATTTTTCCAGCAGTTCTTGTTGAATGGGAAATTCTTCTCTAAGTAGTTTCTCTTTCAATTTTATTGAGTATTTCATGATCCAACCATGAGCATAATATACCTTCAATTATTTAACTTATTTTTTTGAAGAATATTTAGTTATTTTAGTTATATAAATCTTGAGTATGTATGAGTAGATTGACTCCCAGATATTTTATGCATTTTTTAGTCATTTTGAGTGGAATATTGCCTTTTATTATTACCTCTTTTCTTTTGGTTTGGCTATTTAGAAATGTTGATAATGTTGTGAGTTTATTTTCTACCATTAATACAATGAAATATAATATTTATTAAATAATAGTATTCATTATTAATAATTAATATCTATTATCATTTGTTAAATGACTTAGTTAAGTGTAATGATAAAAATAAATTGCTCAAGTAGTTTCTTTGATGACTCTACAGTTTTCTAAGTAAGCATTATGTCTTGCAAATAAGTAAAATTTTATCTTCTCTCCCTCTCTATATAGGCAGAAGAAATAAAATTATATATTATATATATACATACATACATACATATAAGCACAAGTACAATCATCTGCACACAGAAAAGCATGCCCCAACACTCCCTCCACTTGGTTGTGGCTTGTAGCCTTTTCAAGTTGAAGCTCAACTCTTCAGTGAGCTATTTGTCTTCACTGAAGGCATTTGACAATATGGCTGAAAACATTGTACTGAAAAGCATGGGAGCAAGCTCACAGCCTTGTTTCACTCCACTGGTGACTGGGAAAGCATGAGAGTATTGCCCATTATCCAGAAACCGGGCAAGCAAGCAATACATACAAACATGTACATATATATGTGTGTATATATATATATGTGTGTGTGTGTGTGTGTGTGTGTGTGTGTGTGTGTGTGTGTGTGTATAAAATATTTCATTTGTATATTGTGTTAGAAAAATAATAATCCTGGCATTTCTAAAAATATAATAATAAAATTAAAAAGAGGACTTTTTTCTTTACCACTAGGAAAGTATAATATATCCAGCTCTAGTATTTTTCTATTGTAAACAATGCTAACTTTTGGCTTTATAGATGTACTTCTGATCATATTAACAGCATATATGCTGCCAAAGCAAGCCTTCTCAATCACATTAATAAAAGATCTTTCTACATGTATCTTTTATTTTAAAAATATTTTCAGTATAGATGAACATTAGATTTCATTTAAGACTTTTTTTTGCATTTTTTGCTTTCTGGTTTTGGTTGTTTTTTTAAAAAAATATTAATTATGCCAAAAAAATTCTAATGTTGAATCATTCTTGCATCTCTGGTATAAATCTAACTTTTCCACAGTGAATACATATTTTTGTAAATTGATATAGCTTTTTTTGCTAGCGTAATGACATGAAACTCCAGGTAGGTAAATCCCGAAGGACCTTCGATCTGGGTTCAGTCCAGAGGGATTTGGGTCCTCTGCAGAGAGAAAGCAGGCTCTTTCTCCCACTATCTCTTTTTATCTCTACCCTAGCGTCTTAGGTTAGGAATGTCTTAAAACTTAGGTTTACGGAAATTGAGGGGAAGCCCATCCATTGGGGAATGACTGAACAAGTTGTGGTATGTGATCCTGACAGAATACTACTATACTCTACGAAATGATGAGCAGGGTGATTTGAGAAAAACATGGAAAGACTTGCATGAAATAATGAAGAATGTCATGAGCAGAACCAAGAGAATGCTGTATACAGTAGCAGCAATGTTATTCAAAGAATAACTGTGAATGACTGAGCTATTCTGAGTATTATAAATATTCAGATCAGCTACAAAGGACCCATGAAGCAAGATGCTATCCACCTCTAGAGAAAGAAGTGAGAAATAGACTTCTATTTAGCAGAATATGGTTTTACAAAAACATGTATATGTATCTTTCTCTATATACATACATATATATATATATTTGCATACACAATACATATATATGTGTGTGTGTCAAATGGTGGCCTTCTTCAGTGTGGGGTGGGAAAGGAGGGTGGGAGATAGTTTGGAACTTAAAATGTAATAAAAATAATAAATAAAATAAAATTAAAAAATCTTAGATTTGGTTAATGTCTACGATCTTTCCGAAAGTGATGAATAGAAAGGCATTCTATGTATAATGTAAATCAGATATAGGACTGTCACTTATTTCCTCCTGCACATTAAAGACATGTTTCACAGAAGAGGCTCACAAATTTGCTTTGTCAAAGACTTAAACAAACAATAGCTTAAAGACTATTGTTATATTCTGCCAAGAGATTGAGACCTACAATAGCAAAACTTGGGCCATTTTTCAGAGCAGCTAAATTGACATTTAGCATTTGCCTTAATTTTTACTGTTTAAAGAAATCCTTCCATGCCATCTGGCAGGTCAGCCCAAGCCTTGGACATATACTGCGATGGTAGTTATCTTCTCGGAGAAGGTGTAGTTGTAGAATAAAACTCCTTATTACCAGTCAGCTCCAAAGAGGGACTCAGGATCTCCTGACATTTTGAACTCATGAGACTACCTCCAAGGCTGAACACATCTGTCTTAGGATCAATGTTCAGTCACCTATGCTCAGGGGAAAAAAATGAAACAATATCAGCCGCATTCTCAGGTGCAGGCTTCTCTAGGTAGGACGTGTATCTACTGCCAGGTGAGTCTTTTTAACCTATGAAACAACCCTCCTATCATAGGGTGGAGGAAAAGACCAAGATACCTCCCAGAGTTTTCTACTTCACTCCATAGCATCAATTCCTTAGGTTGAACCACATTTTTTTTCTCCTTGAGATGCCCATCATGCAGACACAGAACTCCATGAAGTACGCTTTAGTAAGAAAACATTTTGGGAATTACTATCTATCTTCCAATGCATTATAATGAAATTTTCTTCTGTGATGGTGTAGACCAGGACTGATACTGGATTGTTTAGTGTTTAAGGTTTGGAAATAGAATGAAATGAGATACTTATACACCACCTTAAGTTAAAGGAGATTTACTTAGCCTATAGAGAAGGGCTTCAGCAAGGATATGACATTAGCCAGGCTAATATGCCAGTCAAGCCTGAGAGAGAACCACTCCAGTTGCCTTATGGTCTGGTTTTTGTGCTTAGATTATCAACGTTCTGAGCCTTAATCCCCTGAGTGAATAACATCTTCAGATGCTTTCAGTTCCTTTTAACCAAAAACCTATACCTAACTTTAAAAGAAATACTCAGGATCCTACTACATCTCACCCTTTGGAGTAGAGATTCTAAAGATCTTTTAGAACAAAAGTGTGAAACACACACAACTACTTCAATATTCCCTTGTGCAACTGAACCACAAGAAAATGTAATTGGGAAATATTTCACAAAATAAATAAAAATACAATAGGACAAAAATAATGATTTTCTATGTGACATTCTTATGTATGGTTTAGTGGTCCTATTCTATTTGAGTTTGATACAACTGCTCTAGATGACCTCTGACCACTTAAATGACTTAAGAGTAATTGTGTGAGTTTCATCTTTCATCAGTGAGGTTCTATGAGCAATCAGTGGATAAGATAGATAGATAGATTGATAGATAGAGAGAGAGAGAGAGAGAGAGAGAGAGAGAGAGAGAGAGAGAGAGAGAAAGAGAGAGAGAGAGAGAGAGAGATTGAAGTGAAACTTCATCCTCATCAGAAATGTCTTAAGTTTTAAATTATAAAGAAACAGTATAGAGAGAATTCTATGAACAGTCAATGAGGAGCTGCCAAGTATAGTGCATTTTAAAAAGACTGTTTCCTATGGTTACTGAAAGGAAGACAAGGAAAAGAACAAATGCTATTTTCTGAGGTGCTGAATTTGAATTTGATTTTGTGGAGAAATAAGAAGAATATTCTTAAGAGATTTTAATTAATATCTGGAATGAGTCGAATGATTAAGGACTATGTTTCCAGACAAATAAAAAGAATTATCTTATATTTAGCATTTGAGGTGACTCTTGTTGTGAACTTCTGAATAGGCAAAATATATAAATAGCATATATGTCTTTATGTGTTATTGATTTCATCTCTTAATAAATTGTATATATTTGGTAATTTTAGCTTGGAATTATAGAAAATTAATGCATTTGCTATGTTCAAAAATGACAATAATTCCTTTTAGTAGCAAAGATTTCTATAGATGCTACATGGCTAAATAATTAATATTTAATGAACTAAAAGTCTGAGCAAAAGCTAATATATAATGACAAAGATAATAAATTTATTAATTTGGAAGAAACTATTTAACCATATCCCTAGGTTGTGATAGAGCTGGTAAAATTAAACACATTGCAATGAGTTAAGTTGACAGGTTGAGAAGAGAATTATAAGTGAGACTGCGTTTAACAACTTGCTATGTTGTATTATGTTAGCATTGGGCCATATCCAACTAGAGTGTTGCTATCAAGGTTGGATCACTTTAAACAGCTAAAATGCTGTAAGTTTACCCAGATAAATGCAATGTGTCCATGAAGAAACTGAGTAGGAAACTAGAAAACATGAACATGCTTTAAGTAGACTATATAGTCAAAAGTATAGTTAGTTGACTTCAATCTGTTTTATATTACTCTAAATACAACAACAGCTATGTGAAACAGTGGCTAGAGGGCCAGGCCTGGAGTCAGGAAGACTCAACCTCTTGAGTTCAAATCTGGCTCAGACACTTACTAGCTGTGTGACCTTGGATGAGACATTTAACCCTGTTTGCCACAGTTTCCTCATCTGTAAAATGAGCTGGAGAAAAAATGGCAAACCACTCCAGTATCTTTGCCAAGGAGACCCCAAATGGGTTCATGAAGAGTTGAACATGAGTGAACAAACAAAATACAACAAAGAACTTATTTTCAGCTAATGGATTGAGATATTATTATAGAAATCATGTGAAATAGAAATTACATATACACTGACGTTGAGCCATATCTCATGATTGAGTTCCTATTAATGTGGGAACACACATATGTTGTCAAATATCCTCATTATTGGCTCTAAATTGTTTTATATTGCTCAAAATAGCACAACAGCTCTAAGTAATGGGATGAAATGTTTTTGGAAATAAAATACTGAAGTGGAATGCAGTTATATATGGATATTTCACCAAATATCACTCTAGAGATGCTGGAGTGAGGAATTACTCTAGAGTGCACTGTACACTACAGTGCAAATCCCTGGAAACCTAGTGGCAAAAGCCACTATCACTACAAGACATGTGGGCAAATCCAACGTGTTTACTTCAATTTGTTTAGTTTTTCACTAGAAAGCAAGAGGTATCTATTTGTAGTTAAGAAATCAAATATTTTTTGCTGGGAATTTAGTCACTCAAGAATTTCTGTTGATAAGGGGTTGATGTAAATTGCTAAAATGCGACTTGGAGAAACCCACCAGGAAGTTTGACAGTTATCCAGTAATCAACCATGTTCATAAGTTAAGCTATTAGTCAACAGTGGGGTATTTGCTCTAATTTATTTTCTACTTTCCAAGTAATAAGAAGAATCTATTTTTACACCAAGAGATAAAATATTGTTGCTAGTAAATAAGAGGTGAAAGTCCAATGTAAATATACATTTATTTACTTTACAACAAGTATCACTAGAATATTTTGTATTGATGTTGGACTTATAAAAATAGTATATTGGAAGCACAACTGGAGAAACCATATATTACCATTAGGTAACTAGATAGCTAACTAGACATCTTGAACACCTCAGTAGAAAAAATTGTAAAAACTCAAACTAGTTTCTCTTCCATACCTCAAAATCAGGGTTCTTAATACTGGGATCTGTGAACTTGTTTAAGTAATATTTTATAATTGCCATTCGATATACTATGTATTTTATAAATTTTAAAAGATGTTGCCTCCCCAGTTAGGATGTCATTTACACTTTACTGTGTTCTCCCTCAAATATTTCTTCTGTGACATGGCTCCACAAGCCCACCAAAATATTCTAATCACCTTCCTTTGGATGTATTCTAACTTGCCAATATACCTTTGGAAACTTGAATCTTTTCAGAGTATGATATTTATCCATCTTTTACTGTTGGTTTTGGAACTCCCTTTAGAGTTATAGGTCACAGTTTTGTCTTTAGCTCATTTAAATCAAAAGGTTGCCTGAGAATTTGCAAAAAGGTTGAGTGACTTTCTTATGGTCACAAAAGTAGCAAATTTTGGAGGTGGGATTTGAACCCAAATTTTCCTGACACCAGATCAGTGAACTCATTATGCTGCACCACCTCTCATAAATTGTCATATGCTGTTACCTTTCATAAATTATTGACTTTCATAAATTATGTCCCTTGATCCACATAATAATCCCATGAAGTAAGTACTGCAAATATTTACTATTTTACAAATAAGGAACATGAGATTCAGGAAATTAAATTAGTTATTCATGGTTCCACAGTTTAATCTGCATTAGTAACATCTCCATTACTTTCTTAAGGTGAAGCAACCAATAAAACAGTAAGTCAAGGCCTGGTTTTTAGCATTTGCCAATTTCCAAGGTGTCAATGCTCACATGAGAAATTTAACAATAGGCCCTCAGATGCTGGTTGGAGCTGGCTCCAGCATATCCCTGTTTTGGGAAATTCTAAGCCATGGAACATTGCCAGAAGAATGTAGAGTTTTTGTTTCTGGGGTGGAACTGATTTTAATTGAAAGAACAGGGCACAACCAGAGAAATGGCAACCACCATTCAGAAGTACTGAAGATTCGTAAGAAGCTCTATGCGGGTAAAACAAAGGAAGTCTATGAATTATTGGACAGTACTGGAAAAGTCTTCTTGCACTGTAAAGACCAGATCATAGCAGGCAATGCAGCTAGGAAAAAATCCCCTGGATGGAAAATGGATGCAGTGTCAAACACAATTACCAGCTGTATTTTCAAGTTGTTACAGGAAGCCATGCAGAAGGCTCTGAAGGAGAAAAAGAAGCTGGTGATATACAACACTCCCTCCCTCAAATCAAAGTCAACTGCAAGTCATGTCATCATTTCTCTGGTGTCGTGGTTCTCTTTGGCAACAAAGGACGAACAACATCTGTGAGTAGACACAGCTGCCTGAAGGGGAACCCAGTTAGTGGGGTAACTCAGCTCCTCCTCTCCCTCTCCTTCTTGCCCAGTTAACTTGGGATTTACTGGCCAGATTTCTCTCCTCTCCTCTCCTCTCCTCTCCTCTCCTCTCCTCTCCTCTCCTCTCCTCTTCTCTCCTCTCCTCTCCTCTCCTCTCCTCTCCTCTCCTCTCCTCTCCTCTCCTCTCCTCTCCTCTCCTCTCCTCTCCTCTCCTCCCCTCCCCTCCTCCCCCTTCCTCCCTTTCTCTTTCTCTCTCTCTGTCTCTCTGTCTCTCTCCATCTCTCTCTGTCTCTCTCATTCATTCTCAATACCTTAAACCCAGTTTCCTCTAAAGCTCGTAGATTGGACCACATAGGTTGCTGCCCAAAGTCCACTTAATGACTGCATTTTGGGCCCTCCTGGCTTAGAGTGAATGTCAGTGGTAACTTGTTTCTTTTTGGAACAGCAACCCTGAGGGTCTACTCCTCCCAGCTTGATTTCAGCTTTTGCTTGACTGTATCATGCTACCTCTGTAGTCTAACACAGGGAAAAACTTAAATGTACTTTCTCCAGCTTGATAAATTCAGTGCATATATTCACCCATTACCCTGTTTTACACATGTGCATTGAAGATAAGTGTTAATTGGAGCTCTGAGAGCATAACAGGAAGAAAAATGCCCGTTGGGTTGCTGTGTTTTTGAAATTTTCCATGAATATTGATGATCTCCTTTGACACCTGGGATAGCTTCTTCCACCCAGACAGCCTGCTATAGACCAAAAGCTCTATGCCAGGAAATGGATTTTGGGTTTTAATTTAAGCAAAGGTTTGTTGCACATATATAATGCATGCTATGCCAATTAAAAATGCTGCAGATTGAGTACAGATATGCACCTGCTCTCAGTAAGCATCACACTTGTGATGAACACAGTTCGTTCTAGATAATCACATCCTGAATTAATATTCTTTCATTACTTGCACAAAAAGAAAGTAGACATGCAATTTATATGCAGTCTTTTTCTTTTCTTCTAATCATAATGGTACTTTGCAAAGTGGTCATACATTTTAGCATGTAAAGTAATACATAAAACGTTATTGTGGGTAGAGTGCCAGTGAAGACTCATCTTCCTGAGTTCAAATCTGGCCTCAGACACTTACTAGCTGTGTGGGCTAGACACTTAACCCTGTTTGCCTCAGCTTCCTCCTCTCTAAGATGAGCTGGTGAAAGAAATGACAAGCCACTCCGCTATCTTTACCAAGAAAACCCCCAAAGGGGTTACGAAGAGTTGGACATGACTGAAAAACAACTGAACAGTGGCATTTCATCCTAAAATCATGAGCAGAGCCATATATATCTCTATGTGTGTTTCAGTCTTGATGATATAAGGTTGGGATTCCAGTACAGCATCCCAAAGTTCTGCTCAAGGTCTCATTATTGTGAGCAGGTGACCCTGGCTTCTGAAGGCCACTGGAAATACTCTGATATGACACTGCATTCACTTTCTGAAAACCAGCCTACCTACATACAGAAAGACCAATTGCTAGTAGAATGATGCAACTCTTTGGCCAGAGCAACCCATGAAGCACTGAAATATAAAATGGCTCCTATTACTTAGTTAAGTTGAAATTGAGATCCTCTGTTGATAGGGAGAATGAAAGTAAATGTTATCATGGGATTGAGAAGTTTTGCTGAATGTGATTGGTGATCACATAGGGAAGAATAAGAGAAAAACCACCCCAGAACAGTACGGGCAATGTGAGATTTCTTTTTTGGAGAGGGGTAATAGACTAGGATTTTAGTGACATGGGGAACTACTGGGGGAGGAAATTCCCTCTGTCAATGCAGAGGGAATTTCTTCTTTCTGAGGACCAGTCTCATTAAGTATGGAGAGACTCATCACCTCTGTAAGTGGCTTACTTGGTGAGAATTCTTTGGCCATGGTAATCCATGAAAGAAAGAAAAATACAAAATGGCCGTTGATCATATGCAAGCCCTTTCTGCTTCTGCAATGACAGTGGTAAAGTGGCAGAAAAGAAGGCAGAGGTTGTTAGGCACCATTCAGTTCTTAGACCAAACATAGTTATGAAATTAACTTGTTGATACTCTACATGTGAGATCCATTCCAGGGACCAACCACCAACTCAACCTATGGGTAAGGAGCAGAATCATATCCTATCAATATTGACACACTCATGAAGCTAGGAAACTTAAAGGAAGTCATAGCTAAACAGGATAGCTGTGATGCCAAAGCAATACCCATTACAGCCGCTATGAATATGAATGCATGTTTCCAGGGTAAATTTGTAAAATATAAATAACTTTCTTCCTTAAAGGCAAGACCAAAATATTTTGTCAAATACCAGAAAGCCAAATCCACCATTGTAAGAAAAAAGTTTATACCCCTCATGAATCCAGGGAGTAGGGACATCCCCAAGCCTTCCCTCCTTCAGGCCTCCTCACAAATAAGTTCCCCTAGGCAAAATTCTTCCCTCTCTCACTCATACAAGCTGCTCTGCCTCAGCTCTGCCTCAGCTCTGCCTCCTCTCTGTCTTCTTGCTCCATCTATTGGGCAAACACCTCCCACCATACCATGGAACTCAGGCTCCTTGTGACAGCAGTCAGCTGGATCCAACCTCAAAGCAGGTCACATGGTCTATTAATGGGCAAGAAAGATCTTCCCGTACATTTGCATTACAATAGCTCACAGGTTCATTTGATGGGGCAAAGAAAAGAGTTAGAGGAATTGGCTCTTATCGTGGATCCTGAACTGGGTAGGGAACAAATATTTTTAAGCACGTACTATGTACCAGGTCCTGTGCTAAGTACTTTACAAGTATCATCTCATTCAGTCCTCACAACAATCCCTCACAACCTACCTGTGAGATAGGTACTATTATCATCTCTTTTTCCCACATGAGAAAACTGAGGCAAACAGGGTTATAGATAAATTGCCCACAGTCACACAGCTACTAAATGGTGGAGACCAGATTTGAACTCATGAAGATGAGATGAATCCTGATGCCAGGCAGGGCCCTCAATCCACTCTACCACCTAGCTACCTGGCTTGTGATCTGCTTTCAGAACTCAGTGGCTCATTTATTTTGTCCTTCTGTCTACATGGTCCATAGTTTATTCTGATAACTGTCACTTTCCTTTCTGCCTAGGTTGACCTTTATTCAAATCACCGGGCTTTCCCATTCTGGTTCCTGGATTTACTCATGTAACTGTTTTTTATTTTTTAATGTTTGATGCTATTCTACACCGTCCTGGGTCTTCTTACCTATCTTGTTCTATTTGAATGTTTTATCTTTCCAGAGTCAAGTCCCAACCATTGGTCTGACCCCACCAAGTTTTCTTGATCATTCCTGCTTTAGGATTTCTAGTTCATTTTGCTGTCATTTACATTTTGTGCACTTATATAGCCCTCTGAAGTCATTGGTTTTGCTATTGGCTCCTTCATTAGTTTGTTTTCTCTTGAAATTTTGGGTGTCTCTATACTGCTATGTTTGCTGTGTTGTAAACTCACTCTTTGGGATAGCTAGGTGGTGCATCTGATAGAGTGCTGGGCCTGGAGTCAGGAAGACTTGAGTGGAAATCTGGCCTCAGACCCTTTCAGCCATATGACCCTAAGCAAGTCACAACCCTATTTGCTTCAGTTTCCTTATCTGTAAAATGAGCTGGAGAAGGAAATGGCAGACTACTCCAGTATCTTTGCCAAGGAAACCCCAAAAGAGGTCATGAAGAATCCGGACAGGATTGAAACCAATGCCACAACAAGAAAATGACAGTTTCTGCCCAGTTAACTTAGTGGATTTATAAAAGTAGTTTTTCCCCCCTTCCCCTTCCTTTTCAGTAACTATCATACTGTGCAAAGTGTAATAATCTCTCTCCCGCTTTAGACTTCACATTGACACTTTGCATTTTTCTAGAGTACGGATCATGCAATATTTTGTATGGTTGTCATTTTTGTTTGTTTTCTCCTTAGATTGGATGCTTCATGACCACAGGGACCATATATCCATATTTTGCCTCTTTCCTACTTCCTACTCCAATTTTCTTCTCACAGTAGGTATTTAGTTTTAACTTCAACATTATTTAAAAAATAAAACTGCTTTAATCAGACTATGGGAAGAATTCCTCAACTTCTCTTATAAGAACTGAAACAGAAGGGTTGTCATGCCAGTGCTCCAGCTTCCGGCATATTAGAAATGTGACAAATCTGAAGGAGAGAGGATGGCATGGTGTAAGGAACGCCAGATCTGGAGTCAAAATGGTCCGATTCCACTTCTTTGTGCTACTAGCTAAGTGACTTGGACCTTAGCATTCGCGTTTGTAAAATGAGAAGGCTGGAACCCTCAGAAAATTCCTTTGGACTCTAAATAATTCTACAACCTACATTTCACCATTGTGAAGATCCAGTACAGGCCGGTGCTCTTAGTGAGATGCTCCCCTCCTCTGTTTTGACTTTGTCGCAGTCCCTATAGCTCTGGCTTTGAAGAGTTGAGGCTAGTCCTGTGTCAGCTCCTTCCCCGCCCCCGTAAAGGAATGGGTGTGTCTCCCCCTCCGCCGCCAGCCAGCTGCCGCTGTCCATTCTGAAGCTCAGAGTGCCTCTTTCCCAGCCAGTCGCTGTTTCTCGCTCTTCCTTGACCCTCCGGGCCCCACCATGTCCCGCTTCACCTTCCTCCCGCTCCTGCTGCTTCTGCTCCTGTGTGTCTGGTCCCATCGCTCGACTGCGGCACACGACAGTGCTAACCCCCGCGAGTGCGGCCAGTGCATCCAGGAGAGCTGCGAGCTGGTGCGATGCCAGGCTCCGGAGCTCTCGGTGCGGGACGACTGCGGGTGCTGCGAGCAGTGCCTGGGCGCCGAGGGCGAGCTGTGCGGGGGCAGAGGGGGCGCGGGCCGGGGGCGCCACGCCCGCTGCGGCCCGGGACTAGTCTGCGTGAGCCAGTCCCGGGAGGTGCTGGAGGAGCCGCTCCCCGAGGAGCTGGAGGGCACGGGGCTGTGTGTGTGCAAGGAGGACGGCGCCGTGTGCGGGTCCGACGGCCGTTCTTACCAGAGCGTGTGCGCCCTGCACCTGCACAGCTGGGTGTCGGTGAGGGCTGGCCGCGAGCGAGTCCACAAGGCTCACGATGGCGAGTGCAAGTTGGGTGAGTCCCATACCTGACCAAGCTGGGGGATCCCGGGCAAGGAGCGGCGGAGGACAGAGCTGGGCAGGGAGAACCTGCCACGCGACCCCTCTGACCCCCGTGTAGGGCAACTCTTAACTGGATCCCTGACTTACAAAGGGAGAAGGTGGGAGGATGTTGGGGGTGGGGGGAGGGAGAGGAGACAAACAGGGCAGATATCGGGTTCTGTCACAAAGTCCGAACGCGCTCCCCTCGCCTGGTCTCCAGGGCATGACCCTTTCAGATCAAAAGTCCAGAAGACCCGGGGATAGAGAAAAATGCAGGAACATGAAACTCATAGAAGGCTTCTTCCCAATGGCTTTAAGTCAGAGGTCCCCTTCATCTCTTTCCTCTCCTCCCCACACTTGAGTGTCTATTGACAAACTTACCAGTGGGATGGAATTGCCAGACGTTCACGGTTTCGACAGATTTCATCGTCATTTTTATTTTTATTATTGAGATGATAAGAGCACTCATTATTTCGGTGTTTGGATTCCGTATTGGCTTCTTGCTAGGGAAGAACTTTTCATTCTCGTTTGTGGATCCTTGCAGTCCAGCCTCCCCTTGCCCCCCTCTCGCTAGGACTGGATTGAACCACACCAGCATTATATTGATTCCTTTTCTTGGGAAGCAATGACCTCTCTAACTAAATGGTGTTCTTCAACATTGCCTCCCGGTCTTGGACTGAGAAAACCTCGTAGGTCTGAAAGGGTTGGTTTGTTTGTTCTGAAAATGAAGATTTTCTCTCTAAATGAAAGTAGATAATATAAAAATAGCTTCAAAAATGTACATATCTAATTCTTTTTGATCTTGTGTATTACTCTGAAGATAGATCCATGGATTAGGAAGATGTGATGGATGAACAAAGAATGATTTGGTAAACTGAAAGGGATTAAAGAAATCAAAAGACCCAAGAGACAAAAGATACTTTGAGAGCTACGAATGAAGCCCTATAGTTCTGTGGCATTGTCTGTTGGGGGATGCCTTCTTCCCACTGAGGGGCCCAGCTCTGGATTCAGACAGACAGGGTTCGATCTTGGGAGAGCCTGACCCCAAAGAAAAGGGATCAGACTTTTCTCTCACTTTCTGGCTCATTATGGCTGGACCTCAGAGTAAAACTACAGGGAAAATCTCTAAATCAAAACCTCTAAATGACCCCTGTTTAGGTTCCTCCACCCTGAAGATTAACAGAGACCCTTAAAAAAAAGATTCAATATACAGAGCTATAGGACAGCTATTTATTTCCTCCATTCAACCCATGACATCTGAAACCAGCTAAAACATCTAAAAAGTTTAGATAGTCATAGTACTCAAGATGTTAAAGAACTTTTTAAGTGGTATTTTTATATTCATTTCTCTTGTGCATCTCATAAGCAGGATTTCTCAACAACTCACCCACAAGAATTTATCTCAATGGAGAAACAATATTTTTCAGGACTCTGCTCATCAGATAAAAATGAAATATCCACCTTTTCTTTGTTTAAGACCTAGAGTTGGAGAATACTGGTAACCTAAGACAAATACTTCTTCACTGAAGCAATATGGTCTTAAAATCAAAACTATAAGTAGTGAATAAACATCATAATGAATGAGGTCGTGAGGTCTAGTGGCTAGAGTGCTGGACTTGTAGTCAGGAACATTTGGGTGCAAATCTTATGTCAGACAGTTACTATCTGTCAATCCCTGGGCCTCAGTTTCCTCATTTGTAAAATCAAAGGGTTCCTGCTAACTGTACATTTATGATCTTATGAAAAGAAGAGATTTAGTGAAGTAGTTTGAGACTAACATGATCCTTCTCATGCTCAGCACTGAACTGAATTCCAAATCTGTTAGGAAAAGTTAGTATCCCCTTAAGGAGTAGAGTGATATATTCGGAAGAACACTGAACAAAATACTCAACTTAGCCGTTATAACTCCTTCACAGTTTGGCTATAGCTTACCTTTTCAGATTGCCTTCACATAATGTGAATTCACATTGCACTCAGAGGTAGGACAGTGAATAGAGTGCCCACTCTGGTGTTATGAGGACCTCAGTTCAAATCTAGCCTCAGAAACATACTAGTTGGTGACCCCTAGGTAAGTTGATTAACCCTGTTTGCCTCAGTTTTCTCATCTGTAAAATGAGCTGGAGAAGGAAATGGCAAACCACTCCAATATCTTTGCCAAGAAAGCTCCAAATGGGATCACGAAGAGTCAGACACAACTAAACAACAACAAACTTTTATCTTTCCCTTCTATCCCCTTCTGCCTCCAAGTAGAATCCACTCCCTCCTCATCTCTGGAATTCTTAGCTTTCTTCAAGGCTCAGTTCAGATATCCTCTCCTATTGGACACCTTTCCTGATCCTCCTCTTTTTAGTGTATTCTTTCTTCTCAGATTTTGCATGTACACATACTTATATGTTCTTTCCCCCATGGTAGGATATAAGCTTCTTGAAGGTAGGCACTTTTCCTTTGCATGCTCAGTTCCTAGCAAAAGGCAGGGAACAGAGCTGGCAAACTTAATACATGTGAACCGAATTGTTGAAATAGAGTTAGGAAAGATATAATTTCTAATCATAGATCTCACACTCATTAGCTGAGTAAACCATGGCAAATAATCATTCTGAACTTCTCTCTTCCTAGTATGCTACAGGGACTAAAGTAGTTAATTGACTTGGAGTCAAGAAGATCTGGCTTTAACGTCTCCCTCAGATACTTACTAGCTGTGTGAGGACAGGCAAGTGACTGACCCTCTCTGAGCTTCGGCTTCCCTATTCTGTGTAACAGTAGCATCTATGTGACAGATCATACTGAGGATCAGATGAGATAATGTACGTAAAAGCTTTGTAAATCTTTTAGTGCTTATGTAAATATGAACTGTTATTAGTATCTGTAAAAGGGAGATGACAATAACGTTTACCTCACAGGGCTGTTGTAAAGAAAGTGCTCTGTAAACCATTAAATGCTCCATAAATGCCAGTTGTTATGGGAGTGCAGTCATATCAAATCATCAAACTGAAGAAATTAAAGAGGCTATTTTTAAAATACAATGTTAGTAATATCAGGATCAAATATCAGCCAGGGCTTTGTATTTTCCACTTAAAAGTTGCGTATTTCTCTCTAGTATTTGTCATAATTTCTCTTTTGAACGGAAGCATATTTTGTTGCACTTCATGACAGTTTTCTGATAGGAGCAAGACAAAAAATTGCAACCAGAAGGGTCATTTTATAGACCAGTAAGTACCTAATTATATGCTGACCCAGAGCAACCATTTACTCAGCCATAAACAGCAGGAATAGTGTTTTAACAGCTCCCTTTGGGAGGAGAATTGAGTGAAGAAGAGCTGCATGAGTAGCAGCTGTTGTGCTTCTAATATCTTTAATAAAACTGTCCCTTCTCATTTGCATGTTAAATTTTTTTGAAATGAGGACATCAGTTTTTCTATAGGGCAAAAGATTTAAGGAAACATTGATTTTGCTTCTTCTTGTCTGAGTAAGCACCATTACGCAGGACTATTTCATTCATGATAGACTGACACATCAAAAATCTGTTTTCAGGCTTACTGAATGATCAATAACGTTTCTATATTTTAAAACTTCTTGAATTGTATAATAAAGCACCAGACACTGAATCAGTGTCCTCTTTAGTTGATCTACATTTGAAATAAAATAGTTGGACTATTTTACAAAAGCCCAGGTTTCTCGGGAACGCAGTTTTTAAAAAGTTTTCAAAATTCTTATTTTTCAGTAATGCTACTGTTGCTGCTGCTAGCAATTCTTATTTATACATTGCTTTAAATGCTATTTAGTACTTTGCTTATAAGAACTCTGTAAGTCATATAGTACAAATGTAATCTCTATTTACTGGCAGAGAAACTGAGTCATAAAAATTAATTGGTATGTCTAGTTTCAAACACCTAATAAATGTCAGAGCCAGTATTAAAATTGAAGTCTCCTAATTCCAGGTTTAGTACTCTTCCTGCAACATATTTTGCCTCCTTGAACTGTTAAACTCCCTCCCCTAATAGGAGCGATTTGGAGGGCAAATAGGAAGGCACTGGTGTGTTGAGTTTTCTAAATTATAAACATTAGTAAATTTAAGTGCTTTGCTATCAAGTCATTGTCTGGAAAGATCATCTTTGCCAATACCCAGAGCCTAGTAAAAACCCTAGATATGCTTTGTGGATACCTTATAAGGAATAGGTATTGGGTAGGGGGAGTTCACTTTGGAGATGACTGAGGTTGATGAAGACTGGCACGTGAAGAAGCAAACTGGATGTCAGAGGATCTCATGATTAAATAAGAATATAAAGAGAAAGAATTAGTTATAGACTTTAGATCTAGATCTGAGGTGGAAAAACTGCAATGACCAGAAATCTAATTAGACATTTTAACCCAGAATAAACTGAGTTGGAGACTAGATGAATGGTGACAATTGTAAATGTTCTATTTATCTAATCCCTTCACCAAAAGGAGCAGGGTGATCTACAGTTGTCCTGATCTATATCTGACTTCTAGACCCAAATGGTTCTGGAGGAGAAAGTGAGGCTGGTGACTTTGCCCAATCTTCCCTCACTTAAATCCAATTCACTTGCATGTCATGGCATCAACTTCCTGATGTCGTGATCCTCTTTGAGAACAAAGGGCAAACAGCAGCAACCATAAGGAAAATTGGTATGAATGCTCAATAGACTTTAGCATCCTAGATTCTGTAAAGTGGTAGTTAGTAACTCAGGTAGAAAGAAAGATCTCCTGAAGAGGAAAGGAAATAACTCTTGAAGGGTGTACAACAGGCAGGGAAAGTAATGCCAGTGGACTCTGAAAAGTGCACTAGTCTTCAATATATATCTGGAAGAGATCTCCAAGGCCTTCTAGTTGAACCTTTTCACTATACTGTCAAAAGACAAGACAAAACTCTGAATGAAAGCTAGTAACAGTCAAAGCATTGTTGCGGTGAAACTAACTGAGGGAATTTGCTCTGAATCTGATGAGGAAACTGAGGTGCAGGAAAGTTCAGTGACTGTGTCAAAGTCATTTAGGTAGTAAGTGTCATGATCTGAACCCAGGCCCTCTAAATATAAAGTTAGTCTTCTTTTCACTGTGTCATGTTGACCATTCAGGTCTTTAAGAGACAGAAAACATTCAAGGCAGATCATAATTCTTGGCTAGTTTCCTCACAGGAATCCTTTAACTATAATTAACTTTCATTCAGTTCTTTATGTTGTCTTTTTCTAATTAATACAAATTAAACAAGATAATGTTGATTTGAATCTCACCTTTTGTGGTAAATGTAATGCTCATACATTTAATTAAACATTTATCCCTGTTGTAATGGAGAAGGTTTTTGGGTTAAATTTCAATCTCTAACAAATCTAATTGTAATTTTAATGCTTGAAAAAATAAATAATTATTAAGTTTATTAAGGTCTGCCATTTGGTTTCATTTGAATTTTTTTCTTACATCCCACAAAGAAATTTTCTCTGATTCAGCATACAGAATAGTAGTTTCTCCGTTAGAGTCACTATCATTCCAAAGTAAATTTCTTTTACTTCCTAGTGTTAAATTTTATCTTTTGCTTTGTGTACTTGGAACTAAAAGACATGAGCATGAGTCCTAGGAATGCTATTTATAAGCTTGGTAACCTTGAAGAAGTTACTAGAGAACGGTCAAATTCACTTTGCTGAATCTGTGTCCAGTTCACCTGTTGTTCTTGCAAAGCTAATAGAACAAGCAGAGTTGGTTGAAGTTAGAGGTAGCTGGTGGCTTAGTGGATAGAGCTCGGTCCCTGAAGTCAAGAGAGCCTGAACTGATATTTGGACATTATCTATATGACCCTGGGCAAGTCACTTAAACTCTGTTTGCCTGAGTTTCTCCAACTACAAAATGGGAATAATAATAGTACCTACCTCGAAGGACTGTTATGAGCATACTTTGATAATGTTTGTAAAAAGCACTTAGCACAGTGCCTGGACCATAGTAGGTACTGTATAAATTCTTTTTCCCCCTTCTGTATCCCTCTCCATTGAGGTGAGAGAAGGTCTTTTAGTGCACCTGAAAAAGAGACAGCTGCCTGGAGGGATAGGGTCTAAAAATATTAGATCACCCTGGTGGTTTGTATATGACCTGTAGGAGGACTGATTAGATATTGTGGTCTCTATGGTTACCAAAGAGTGTGAGATCTTCTGTCCTGCAGATCTGCTTCTCTGTGAGCAGCACTAACTTATTTTCAAAGGATGTGAGGATATAACTTAACTCTGAGCCCCTACCATGTTACAGTTCAATAAGCACTAGGAATGTAACTTTGGCATAATGGTAGCAAATTTCCCTAGAAACAGACACATGCTGAAATAATGCCTTCAGTATTTTATTCTTAGTATAAAATCAATCAGAAAATAAACAACATCTAGTAAACAGTAGACAATACATAATAGTAAATAGTAAAATAGTAAATAGTAAAAATAGTAAAAAATAGTAAATATCTACCAAGTGCCTAGATTCTATAATCCTCTCCCTGCCCTGCCCCCACAGACACAGTATAACTTCAGACCTAGAGTTCTAGGACCTATACTGGTTGAGTCTTTCCTTAAACAGACAAAGAGGTGTAACAACGCAGTTCTTAAAGGGGACTTGATTCTCACTTTCCATAGTACTGATCATCAGGTACAAAAGATCTGAAATTAGGATCTCACCTCACTTATGGCATGAAAGCTGGTATGTGAAGTGACAAATCAGTTGCATTTGAAAGCACATGTAATCTTCTGTCTCTGTAGTCTTCCACACCTCTATTGAAAGGAGCATATTTTGTTATACCATCTGTTTTCTGGGATTATTACTCGTCATTATAGTTAGTTTCAGTTCACCAGAATCAACATGTTTAAAAAGTTTTTTTCCCACCAAGGTAATTAAGGGATAATCACTTAAAATGTAAAAAAGAAATTATCTGGAAAATTTAATGATGTTGAAAAACTCTAGTGATGCAAAATATATATTTATGGTATATGAAAGCATGTGTATTTTCATGTAGCTTGAATGAGGTTATATTTATGAACAAAACAATAACCTTAAAAGACACTTAAAACTCATTTGCATTTACCTGCTACAATTTCTCCCATTTATGGTTTTTCTAACCATCCATCCATCAGAAATTGTGAGGTCCCTGGGGATAAGAGGAAGACGCTTTTAATGGAAGGAAAACAAAGGTCTTCCTAGTATTCTTTTCCAAATCCCTTATTATAAGGAGGGAATTGGAATTTTCTTTTCAGAAATATCTACTGAATTCACCCTGAGGGGCCTCAGATTCCAGATTCAGTTCAGAATGAATACTCTCAGATTACAGCACTGCCAATTATACCTTTACTAAGACCATCAAAGGATACAAAAACATTATTGATTAAGAGTGCAGGACAAAAAAATGGATTTAATAACAATTGCAGTCAAGTATGACTCCCCTTGCCTCTCTCTGCCCCTCACTGAGGCTTGTCCTAGGTCTTGATAACTGTAATAACAAATGGTAAGGGTCTCTGCAGAGGTGTGCCACTACTCTTAGAAAGCTGAGAATGAGTTAGAGCAGCTAGTGCTTTGGTGAGATAGTACATTTCTAGTGTATGGGATGAGTAAGGCAAAGTAATTATTGTTAAAGAAGTCTCTTCTTCTTTCACTTTTCCCTGTCTCCTTGGTTTGGTTTCTTTGGTGACCAGGACTCATGTGGATCCAAAGGATAAAGCTTAAGAACAAAGCTTGCTGTACTCTAGTCTTCTAAAACAGCACTTTGTTCAGGTTTTCAAATTGGTTAGCTTTTCTTATCAATAAATGAGGGATAAGGGGCTGCCCAAAACTGAATAATCCTGATTGCTGGGTTTCCTTCTTATTGCTGGGCAGAGAACAGTCTAGTGGAATCCTTAGAGCATCATCACTAGAAGGCTGGTTACCAGGGAGTGTCTTTCTTTGGTCAAGAAACTCATGAAATAATCAACTGAAAATGGAAGATTTGCAACCTACGTTTGTAAGTTGAGAACCCATGTTGATAGAACCACAGGGTTTTAGAGTTTTTATTGCTTCCTATAGGCCAAGAGAGGCCATGTGGTCTAGTGGATGGAACGGCAGCCTTGGAGCCACAAAGACTTGGCTTCCATTTCTGACTCTGATACTAATGGCTATGTCATCTCAGGCAAGTCACTTAACCTCTCATTATTTTGGGATCTCTTTAATATTAGAGAAGTAGACCTGCTTCCTTAGAGGAAGTTTTTCACCAGATATTCCTTATACTAATGAAATGGATCCAGAGCTTACACTTTATGGACAAGTGCGTGCTGGTGGTCTATTTGCAGAAAACCTTTTACAAATGCAGGGAAATATTTTTCAATATGCAAAATTACCTGATTTGGCAGAGTATGTTGAGGGGGTTATTAGCAATAAGATCATGGTTTGTCTTAGAATGATAAGGCTAACAGTGAAATATTTGAAAAGTGTGCTTTGGTGACTTTGAAAAGCTAAGACAGGTAAAGTTTCTTGTTCCTTATTGGTTAGGAATTTCTTTAATCTATCTAACTCAAGTCAATGCTAATAGTCTTCATGACTTTGAATCCTGTGTTTCTCTGATTTTTAGGACTGCTGTAGATAGCTATGCCGATGGTCTTAGGCTAGAGTTACTTAAATGTGAATTTGCTCATAGATCCTTTGTGGAAGGTTTGCATTTATTGCTAACATAGATCATTTTTTTTCCAGTGCATAATTTTCCAATATATTAAGTCTGCCGAGTAATAAAAATGATATAAAAAGTAATTGGCTTTGTCTGCTGCTGCTGCTGCTGCTGCTGCTGCTGCTGCTACTACTACTACTACTACTACTACTACTACTACTACTACTACTACTACTACTACTACTACTACTGATAGGGATGAACCCCCAAAAGGAAAAGACCATGTCTTTGGAATCTGGATCCCCAAAAGAAAAAGCCCCTGGACTTTCCCACATGACCCAGGTCTCTAATGTTCATGTATATAAGGTCCATCTTACCCCCCCATTAAATTGCTCAGATTCCTTAAGAGTCTGGCCAATGCTCAGATTCTTAAAATCTGGCTGCTAGAATGGATTCTTCAAGTCTTACCCAACCATACCAATGTTCTAATAAACCTTGTTTTATCTGAAAGAAGGTTTGGGTCGAATCAATTTGAGACAGGACCTGAGTCGCTTGCCCTTGAATTTTGGGGTCCCAATACCCCTAGACCTCAACACTGCTACAATGACTACTGCTACTACTACGATCAGTTGACATTTACATGTTTGCCTACAGTTTGTCAGGCACCGTGCTAAGCACTTTATGATTATCTCATTTGACTTTCATAACAACTCTAAAAAATAGGAGTTATTGTTATCTCCATTTTACAGATGAGCAAACTGAAGGAAATAGATAAGTGACTTGCCCAAGGTCACACAGTAAGGAATTCTCTGAGGTCAGAATTTGAACTCAGGTCTTCCTGACTCCAGGTTCAGTGCTCTGAGTGAACCAAAAGTTGTTCTTTCTAGCTTTATTGTGCCCTAACACTACTGTGATGGGAAGCAAGTGTCTCACCCTAAATTTTCCATGTTGCAAATCATATGAAGGGTGGTGTGTGGCAACTTAATTTAGTAATAATAGTTTACTTTTCATTTTTTTAACCTCAATCTCAGTAAAAACAGGGACTTTTTCAGAATTTGCTTAAATTCTGTATAAACTCAGAAAAGAAAGGTGGCATCGAAACCATCTTCTTGATTTAAAGCTGAAATATAAAATTTTGCTATTAACATTTCCAAAAAATACTGTCAAATGATATGGCTCTTTTATTTTTAAATTTAAGAACTAGTCATTGTTTTCCACTCTATTTATAGGTTGATGTTTCCTGTTTGATCTAAGTTTAAAATGCAGTATCAGATACATAAATCATGAGGAGATGGGATTCTTGACTTTTGAGATCTCCTTCCTGAGGAGGAAAGAGCCCTGTAAAAACGATTTGTGGCATCCTGATGCCTTACTTCCTGGTTCCGACTGTTGGTATCAGATAGCCCTCTCTGTAGTCCGAAGATAACAAGTCATTTTGCATGTGAATAGTAGCAAAGAAAATGCCCTTTAAAGATGTAGTTTTTTTTTTAAAGCAATACAGCTTGTATAGAGATTTCTGCAATCTGCTGAGATGATAATCCAAGTCAAAAAGGGAACCTTGAAGGTATTGAATATTTTTTTAGTACGATTTTCATGC
Organism: Notamacropus eugenii; assembly: GCF_028372415.1. Taxonomy (NCBI): domain Eukaryota; kingdom Metazoa; phylum Chordata; class Mammalia; order Diprotodontia; family Macropodidae; genus Notamacropus; species Notamacropus eugenii. The sequence continues at coordinate 314,885,966 of NC_092874.1, forward strand.
AAAGCAGGGTTACATTCAATTCTTTTTTTAGATGTTTCTTTCTATTTTCCTTCAAACAACTCTCTTGGAACTGTTCTTAAAAAACATTGCCAATACCAACTTCCTTATTGTTATTGCATTACCTTTTCCTTCCATCTTCATTTTTTTTTTTGCAACCTTTCTCAGGTACCATTCTTTTGCTTTTATTTTAAAAAATGTTTTGTTGATTTATTTTGTTTCTAAATAATACTTTCCAGATGCTCCCTCTAAAAACAACAACAAAATGGTTAAGCAAAATCAGCCAGTTCTGCCACTGAGGCTAGTAGTGAATAAAATATTCTTTGCTCACAGTCCCCTACCCTTTTATTCAGAGGTTCGTTCTTTTGGAACTGATCTCTTCCCTTGATTTCTGAAAGAATCCATATTCCTGATGTTGCTCTCTGTTATCCAACTATTCCTTCTCAATTTTTATTAATAACTTCTCATTTTCTCTTGCCATCAAGCTGGATATTCCCTTTGTTCTCTTTCCCTCTGATGGCATTTCTGTTACCATGGCTTCAACTTTTGTCTCTATGCTTGTGAAAAAGTTGTTTTATTGCTTTATAAAAAAAACAGTTCTTCGTTTTAAGTTTATTTGAAAATTATGTTTTGGGAAGAGACACAGTCATTGTAAAAGAAGGACTGTGTATTCAAAGCAGGCTAATTCTATATGTGTCACTATAGAAGCCAAATAGATATCTGGAAGTTAGATATAGGGAGTCACAAGGGAAGGAGGAAAGTAGGTCAGAGGACAGAGGGAGGTTCATTGTTTTGGAAGAAAAGAACTCTTTCCAAAGACAACGAAGAGCATTTATTCTGTTCATGTCCAGACACACAAGGTGACTTTGATGTTTGTCTCTTTTGGTTTTGGCCATGCGAAGTAGAAGAGGAAAAGAGAAGTCAGAAGGGAAGGGAGGAATTACTTTCCTAGAAATGAGGGAGTAGCTGAGAAAGCAGTGGCAGTTAAATCTCTGCCCAAGGCTATGGAGAACCAGATCTTTCAACTCAGTGAAACTAGAGCTGAGCTGAGGACAAGATTGACAGCTCCCAGATCCAGTAGGTGAGAGCAGAGGAGCTGGAGGGAATGGTTAGATCATCTTTTTAATTAGACTAAATGTAAACAGCTGGCAGCCCATTAATTTTTGATGCCAAGCTGCCTTGAAACTCAAAAGTAAACTGGAGGAATTTTTTTTCAGGAAGAACTTTTGGCTGCAAATTCAAAGATTCAGAAGAAATTCTACTTAAGCCTGGTGGGAAACCAGTTGTGAGATTAAGAATTATTGAAAATAGTTAAAGTGACATCTTGTTCTAGCTCTAGTTTTTATAAATACGATCAGTAAATGTTTATACCTAATGATTCTTGAGTCATCAGCGACATAGTCTGTTCAGCAAACTATGGTGAGAATAGCACCATCCAACCACATTTAGGTAGGTCAAGTAAGGTAGGAAAAAGCATTAGGCTAGAACTTAAGGAACCTGGGTCTTCCTGGTTCTGCTACCAACTAGCTGTGAAACCTTGGGCAAGTCAATTCTTTGGTCTCCAATGATGTCCTTCTCAAAATTATAAAACTTTAGATTAAAAAAAAATCTGAGGTCCCCTTCAGCCTGAATTCAGGTGACTTCTTCTTACTCTCTGAGCCTCTTACAGAAGCTTTAGTTTGTATCACATAATTGAGCACAAGTACTTGTCTTGTAGTGACTATTATCCGTGTGTATGTGCCTACTGTCTACACTACTTATGTGGACAATTCACAAAATCATAGAATTTCATACTTGGAAACAACTTCAGAGGCCATCAGTTGAAATGTATAAAATACTGCCAATGGACAGTCATCCAGGTTTGCTTAAGGACCTCTAGTGAGGAATACTCTAATAGTGCTCAAACAACCCATTGTACTTTTGGACAATATTCATTTTATTTTAATTTTAATTTGAAAAACGAAATAAAAATAGGATTTACAAATACATCGTTTAACAGAAAAAGAGGATTGTACATGAAACTCCCCCTTTTTTCTTTTTTCTTTTCTTCCTTACTTTCTTCTTTCCTTGCTTCCTTCTCCTTCTTTCCTGCCTTCCTTTATTCTTTCCTTCCTTCCTTCCCTTCTCTCAACCTCTCCTTTCCTTCTTTGTTCCTTCCTTCCCTCCCTCTTTCCTTGCTTCCATTCCTTCCTTTCCTCCTCCCTCCGTCCCTCCTTCCCTTCCTTCCTTTCTTCCTTTTCTACCCTTCTGCTTCTCACCTATTTACCTCCAATTAAAAAAAAGAGAAAGAAAATAAAACCCTTGTAACAAATATGTATGGTGTAGCAAAACAATACTCCCATTGGCCCAGTCTGAAAATGTGTCTCATTTTGAAATTCTGCATATTAATCCATCACCTCTTGGTGATGGGTAGCATTCTTCATCATAGAAACTCTGAAATCATATTTGGTCATTGTGCTAATCAGAGATCTTTGTCTTCCATATTTGTTGATTCTTACAATGCTGTTATTATCCTATAAATTGTTCTGCTCGTTTCACACTGCATCAGTTCATGCAAGTCCTCCCATGTCCTAAGACAAAAATATCCAACATTTTTACTGTTCCTTCCAGCTTTGTGTCATCTACAAATTGAATAAGTACTTCTTTAAACAGTACAGGATAGACTGCAGACCTCTGTAGCCCTTCACCAGAGACCTCCCTTCAAGTTGACTTTGGGGCCATTAATAACTGTTCACTGGGTCCCTTGTGTTACTTCTTGATGCAGCTGTGTTAGACCTCTTCCTTTTCTAGATATTCACTAAACATCTCTTTTAATAATGTGCTTTAAGAATTTTTTCACCAGGAATCAAAATTCACTGGGCTTGTTGTTTCAGACTGCATTTTATTCCATTAAAAAAAAAGTCAGGACAACATCTGCCCTTCTTCAATCCTCCTACTCTCTCTAATCTTTCCAAGGACACTCACCTTGAACGTCTCAGTAATCTGAGAGTTTTTTCATCTGCGTCCAGTAACTTGAACTCATCAAAGGCAGCTATGTGCTCTCTGTTTCCTTTTTTATTTTTGGTATCAAATTCTCGTTACAGAAGTTGTATCCCTGCAATTTCCGGTTCTTTGAACACTTTTATTGTTGGCTACAGATTATTACTTTATTAATTTCCTAGTATAAAGGCAAATTTGAGACAAAGGCTGATGTGGAATAACCACATTCTGAATTAATGGACTCTAAATCAATGAAGTTTTATAATAATTTGAAACTACACACAGGGAATCTGGGTTTATTTCTCTACTATCACTTTTCAGAGATGTTTCAGAGACAATGGCCAGAGTCTGAGATATAAAATTAAATCCAGTGGATACAGGGAATAGGAGCGTTTAATTTTATAACCTGTTTAAGACAGCTGGGTCTTAATCCCTCTTGACTTGATGATAAGAGGGGATATTAAAACTGCCTGCCTAGCTCCTATTAGTTGAATAGAAATAACATCTCATATTTAGAAGGGACCGGATAGCATATAGACCAAGCTGTACTTGAGTAAGATTTTTTAATACACTCTTCATGAGAGGTGATCACCTAGCCTCTGCGTGAAGACTTCCAGGAGTGGGAAGTAGGGGGTAATGAAAGAATTCTGGTCTTGAAGTCAGGAAAGACCCAAATTCAAAATCTAACACTTATTGGTTGTAAAATCTTGTACAAGTCTTTTAAATTCTCTGAGCCTCAGTTTCCTCATCTGTAAAATGGGAGCAATAATACAATGAGAGGCAGCAGGGCAAAGTGCATAGAAGAAAGACCTTGGAGTAGACAAATCAGTTTACCTTTCCATACCTCTGTTTCCTTATCCATAAAATGAAGGAGTTGGATTTTATTATCTTTTAGGCTACATTCAACTCTACAGAGATGATCCTTTGACAAGAGTTCTGCTTTCATAATCGATCAACAAGCATTTGTACCCAAGGGCAAGTCATTTACCTGCCCTGGCATTCTCTAAGACTAAATTATGCAGGAGCTAACTGATCTGCATTGGTGGAAGGGCCTTACATATTGAGAATTCTGTACGTGGATGAAATAACAGGTCCTGTCTCCCTTTCTATAAAAAACAAAATAAAAATCTTATGATACCTACCTGGAGGGAGGAAGGTGGCATGCTGCATTGTTGGCAGTGCAAAGAACTGGTATAGAATTGGCGGTACAAAGGCTCTGTGACTTAGCACCTATGTGAGCCGGGATAGATCACTTAATTTGTCTGGGCCTCAATTGTAAAATGAAGGAGTTGGACAAGATGATTTCAAAGGTATCTTCTAGCCAGAAATCTCTAACCCTATTTTTGTTTTTTGAGGCAGTCAAGGTTAAATGACTTCCCCAGGGTCCCACGGGTAGTAAATATCTGAGGTCACATTTGAACTCAGGTCCTCCTCCTGACTCCAGGGCCAGTGCTTTATCCACTGTGCTACCTAGCTGCCCATCACACACACACACACACACACACACACACACACACATACCACAAACACATAGGTATATATACATTTGTGTATATATATGTATATATATAATTATACTTTATTTTTTCATTCTTTATAAAATTTTCGAATTCCAAATTTTAAAAGTTTGTCATGAGGAAAATATTTTGTGAACTTCAAATTGCTACATAGATTATTGTTTTTGTTATTAGTCCCTGAGGTGGCCCATTCTATTTGGGGATAGCACGAATTGTCAGGAAATTCTACCTTATGTTGAACCCTTATCTGTTTCTTTACAACGTTCACCTGTGGCTCCCATTTCTGCCCTCTTGGTTCTAGTGGAGCAAGCCTGATCTGTTTAAATTCTTAAAACAGATATTAGGTCACTCCCAACACTTCTATTCTGTAGGGGAAGTATCTTCATATTCCATAATTCCATGTATTCTCATATAGGTTACCCTGCTCTGTATGTACACAGAATTCAGACTTTGCAGAGTACAATGGAACTCTCGGACCCTCTTGAATCAATACTTTTATCAATACATCCACAGCTTCTAAGCTTTTTTGCATGCCACATTGTACTTTTCAGTCTCACTGAATGTAGAGGACACTAAAATTGTGCTTTTTTGCACATGAACCTTTGTGTAGGTAAACCTACCTCCCATCCTGTTCCTGTGCAGTTTATTTTTTTTTAACCTAAGACTTCAGGTTTATCCCCTTACCTTTTCATTTTCTTAGATTGAATACAATGTTCTAGCTTGCCAATATATCTTGGCATCATCTTGTTAGCTACCTCTCCTAACTCTGAGTCATAGAAAAAGTTGATATGTGTGCAACTGATAGCTTTGGGTATGACACACATCATGGGTAAATTACTGTATAAAATAGGGCTAAGGAGAGATCCCTGGGGATTTCCCTGCAAACCATTTTTCTAATTGTCACATTTATATTTATTGCTTTTATTTAGACTTCTTAAATTCTGAATTGACCTGACTGTATGAAATAGCCTGCATGTTGCCATCTTTTCCATTTGATTTTGTCAGATAGTTTGGTGAAACTGGATAAACTGTATTGATGGTATTTCTCTGACCTATTTGTCCAGTAACCTTGTCAAAAATGGAATGCTTGGTGATCTAAAAGACTACACCTCATTTAAAAATTCTCATGATCTACCTACATTATAATATTTTCTATAATTTTTAATCCCAAATTTTAGAAAAATGGAAGTGTTTCAATTGTTTCAATCTTTGTTTCAGTTCTTGGCAAAATGTAGAATATGTTATTGTTTAAGGAATGAGTAGTGAACAGCTACAAACTAACCCGATTTACTTTTTTCTATGTAGATGGGGGTGGTAGAGATTAAATCGTACATAAGGGGAATGGTATACATCCAATTTACTTGAATTCTAGTAAAGCCTTTGACAGTGTTGCTCTAGGAAAAAATGGAGGGATGTAAGTTCAATAATAGTAGAGTTAGCTGAATTTGAAACTGGTCAGTCGAATGGCTAGAGCCAAAGACTAGTCATTAATAGATCAAGATCAGTTTGGAAGGAGGAAAGTAGAGTTGCCCCAGGGCTCTGTGCCTGACCCTATGCCATTTAACATTTTTATCCAGGATTTGGTTAAAGATTTTGACAATAATATGTAGTTGGGAGACTAGTTGATATATTGGATGACATAGTCCAGATTTAAAAAGATCTCTATAACACTCCAGCAGTCTGTAACACCGGGCCAAATCTAATCAAGTTTAATAGGGCTAATAATAATAGATAGCATTTATTGGGCACTATTAACTCATTTGATCCTCTCCTCCCCCCGTCCTTTTTTTAACAGATGAGGAAACCGAGGTGGGCAGAGGTTAAGTGACTTGTTCTGGGACATACAGCTAGAGGTCAAATTGGAACTCAGATCTTCCTGATTCTGAATTCATCGTTCTACTACTACTGTATCACCTAGCTGCCTGAATGATATAGTTGGATTCAACAAATAGACTTTACCAGTAGAGAGAATTATGTGTCTAGATAGTAGCTTGAAAAATATCTTCCAGGAAGGGGGAAGGGATTTGGTAGACTACAGGCTCCAGATAAACCAGTGCTGTGATGTGGCATGACAGGGCAGACAAAAAAGCCAGTGCAGTATTAGGTTGCATTAAGAGAGGCATGGTGTCTGGATCTAGTGAGGCGACGGCATTGCTATACTTTATCCTGGTTGGACCGTATCTGGAGTATCGTGTTCTGTATGTGAGGTCACGTTTTAGGAAGTACTTTGGTAAGCTGGAGAATGTCCATTCAGAATGATAAAAGGATTGAGGTGACGACACGTGAGAATGAATTGAAGTAATTGAGGATCCTTAGCTTCCAGAAGAGAATAGTTACAGGGAACATGATAGCTATCTCCAGCTTTTGAAGGGCTGTGTACAACTACTAGGAAGCAGGCAATGGGTGAAAACTGAGGAGAAAACAAATAACTTTTTAACACCTAGAACTCTCCAACAGTGGAATGGGTTGCTCCAGGAGGCAACGGGGTCCTCCTCACTGGAAGTTTTCAACTAGAGGCTGCATGACCATTTGGATATATTATTGATGTGACTCTTGCTTGGATATGGATTGAATGAAATGGCTCCTGGTATCCTTTTCAATTTTGGGATTCAGGGGAATTAAGGATTAAGCCATGGGGATTAGTTCTGGTAAATAATAGGGATGCCTTCTCTTCTGTGATTGGGAAGGAAGTTTTAAGGATGGGGGTTAGTTTACCAGAAAATGAAATCAAGCCCATTGGCCTAAAGTCTGTACACTGTATTCTCCTTTCCTATTTTGGAAAATTGGGACATTGGCCCCTCCTAAAAAAACATTATAGAACAAATATATGACTTATGAGGGATTGGAAGCAATGATCACTAAGCGTGAGCCGTCCATTTATGACATGTATATAGATTTTGGGGTTCTGTATAATTTTGTTTACTATTTCCAGGAGAATACTTGTAATGAAATGCCTATCCTAAGAATTATTTTAAAGATACTGTGTGTCATCAGTTATAAAAAACCCCACAATAACTTCCTCCTTTCATGCTCCATCTCCCTTGCCTTTGATATGCCTAAGTCCACACAAAAACAAAGGGTTCTTATTTTTGATGTGGAGATGGAGTGAACTGGAAAGAAAAACACAAAGGATTCATTATTTCCCCCTCTTTTCCAATCTGTTCAGTGCATATTCTGCAAAGGGTCTCAAGCAATTATTTTTTTAAAGGCTCACATGTGTAGTGTGCTGTTCTCCTGCCTTAATTCTTGTCCAGTATCAGTGGGTAGGATCAGGAAAACAGTAAATTGAACTAATGTTTTGAATGCTTTATGAATTCAGGACCCAAAGGCTGCCTTGCTGTAAATACTGAAGTTTTTGTATTTTCATACCAATGGAAACTCCAACTCTACTGACAAGTCAAGATTTGCTTTTGTAGCATGTTACTAAGTAACTGGGATAGCCTGTGAATGCCACTTTGTCAAAGGAACAAAGAAATAGGAGGCTCATGCATGAAACCTTTCATGCTGAGATTTGAAATTCCATGCTGTGGATAAAGCTATTTCATGTTCTGCCTCAGAAATGTAACTTCAGCAGTGATTAGCATAAATTAATGTGGTGAGGCTCATTGGTTATTCAGTTATTTGGTTACAGTGTTATAATATGGAAAGAAAGGGTATGCAGATGCCTTTTGACATCATTTCTTTGTTTTTTTCTTTTCCAATAATCTCAAACCAGCCTCAGAGGAATCTGAGGATTAGTTTTCATTCCAGCTCTCAAAGTTCCAGTTTGGAATGTCCATTAACAACACACATACATTTTTAATTTTTGTTAAAAGTCTTACTTACTGATTATGACTAACATGGATGTGTGGCCGTGCAAATTTACAAGACTGGGTTTAAAATTAATCAATTCCAAGAATGGTATCAATTGTTTGTAAAAACAGAAAGGAAGAAAATTTCCAAAATGAGGCTACAGAAAGGAAAGCCGATACTTTTCTTGACTTTCCACCATCTCTAAAACAGGTATTAGCGTTTTTTATCCTCTCCCCCAAGACTTAGTTATCCTAAACAATTTTCCCCCTTAGAAGTGACCTTACGGATGTAATTTTTCACTGGTGTATTAGTTGTCATAGCACTTTTCTTCCCCTCCCCCAATGTCTCACACTGAGGATCTTTCCCTTCTTTTTCTACAGGACTGGCCATTTATAGTCCATTCTATCTTAGCTAGCTATCATGGGAGCCACAATTCAATAAGCTAATACCTACTTAAGAGTTAACGATCAGTGGTGACTGGTGATAACTTTGGTGGGTGATGATATCTGATTCCCCTCTATTGATCATTTGTCTTACAAATAAAAATGTACACTTACTCTAGGCTTTCTTTACATGTACTTATGTCATGAACCCCTTTGGCAATCTGGCAAAGCCTAGGAACCCTTTCTCACAACAATGCTTTTAAGTACATAATGTAATACACATAAGATTACAAAGGAAATCAATTAAATTGAAATAGTATCAAAATACATTTTTTAAAAAGTTCATGGACCTTCATTATGAACCTCTGGACGCATGCATGTGTCCATGACAGTTTGTCAATAATTCACTCTATACTCCCTTTTGATCTCTAGTCCTTAACGATTGCACATTCAGTAATATTTGTGTACATACATACAAATATATTTTTTAATATATATTTTGTAGAATTATAGAATCAATTTTTAGATAGGTTCTGTTTTTTAAATTTTTCAACATTTTCTGTATTTCCATACTCCTGTGTATTACTTGACTTTCGATTTTTGTGTTCATCGCATTAATATGCCCTATCCCCAACTGTTAGGTAATGAGCTTGTCCATTTCTCCGTTATTACATATAATGCCATTAAAATGTGTTCATGTAGATTTTTTTCTTTTAAAATACTTCCATAGAATATGTTTTCATGGTCACATGTTGTACAACCTTTATTATGTATCAGCTCATATGTGAGTGTATATATATGTGTATATGTAGAAATTTCAGATTTGCAAAATGCTTTCCTCAATAGCCTTTCAAGGGGGGTATTATAAGTATTATTATTATCCCCATTTTACTGATGAGGAAACTGAGGTTCTGAAAGGTGAGATGACTTTTCCCAAATCACATAGCTACTGTCAGAACCAGGAAACGAACCTTGATTTCCCCTAATTTTAGTTACACTTTCAGTGACACTATGCCTTATACCAAGTTTACATTTCTACCAGCAAATGTATGAGTATAATTTTCCCCATAGGAGAAACCCAATATGAGTTTTATCAATTTGTATGTATTTTTGCCAGATAGATAGATGTGAGTTAGTACATATGGTATTTGCATTTTAACTGCAGAATTAGCAAAAACAAGACTAACACAAAGGAATTAATCTATAATAGTAAATTTCAAGAAGGGATTGTGCTGGTGAATGTTTAACAACCAGTTCTTGGGGAGAGGGAGAATGGTTTACTCCACTTTTAAATTTAATCTGCATTATTAACATTTTCTCCATTACTTTCTTAAGTCTAGACAACCAACAAAAGAATAAATCGTTCTCTGATATGTATGATTTGCTGATTTCTGAAGTGCGAAGACTCACAGTGAAATTTTAACAATTGACTCTGGTATTCAGCACATTCCTGACTTGAGGAATTATTTGGCTTTAGGAAAGACTTGTGACTCTTTAGTGAAAGACTTGTGTCTTTCAAAGATAGGGGGTTGGTAGTGTGTTACAACATTTTCAATATTACCAAGATCTAGGAAAATTCTATTACTTGACAAGGAGAACTAAAAAACAAACAAAAATGGTGGTACTACTTCTTCCTAATCTAGTCCTTATGGCCTTCCTTATCTACCCTCATTTGATAGAGGTTCAAGCTGACTTCCTTGAGTATGTGGCTAGATGTTGTGAACTCAGATCATAGTATGATCAACAAGTGACCCTGGCAAACCATGAAGTCCAAATCATCAATTGCTCCTGAGCCAATGATTCTGCTTTAACAGGCCTGGGGAACCAAGACCCTCTTTTCTTTCTAGAGGATAGAATTTAGTTTCCCCAAACTATGAGAACCAGTAGATACTCCATTTGAAAGCCCCCTTATTCTTTCTGGCACTGAAGAACAACTCTGAACATCTTTAGTTTCTGAAAGAAGTGCTACAATTAGCATGATTTCCCACTTTATGGAAGAGTTAACAAGAAGCTGCCATTTGGAGGTAAGAGAGATGAGAAAAGAGAGGATATTTGATATCAAAATGTATTTCTAAAATAACAGAATTAACCAATTAAAAATCCAGCAACAATAGAATGAAATCTCACTCATTAACAGCAAGTCAGTGGTCTTTGAAAATGAACAACCATATTAGGTATAATTAATCACAAAAAAATGAACTGGCCTGTGCCCAGCTATTTAAAGAAAGAGACTTAGTTGTCCAAGAGAGAGTGGATATTCCCTCAATTCTTAGACCATCCCTTCATTAAGAGGTTGTTTTAGTTTTCCTCAATTTATTGAATGCAAAAAAAGAAAAAGTATGTCATGGTACATTGAAACAGTAATGTTAATTCTGGAACAAAGCTGGGAGAGTGGAAAACTTTCCCATTGAGGTGCACTAACACGTCCATGGATGATTAACTCTAAACAAAATTAATGGGCCAGCCCCTCTCCAGCAAGCTGTGTCTCGTTGGTTTGGGTCATATTGCAAATTCAAAGAACAGGAAGAGCAGGGTTGGTGAATACGGCTTTCTCTAGACAGGATCATGTTCTTTTGTTTTTAAAGAAAAGTGTAAATAATTAAATAAGAATCGCTGTATCTTAGTGAGGTTCACATGTCAGTTCACATCAATTTGTCTCTACTTCCTGTGGCTGCAGGTGCAGATAGACAAGGAAATTGTTGAATTGCAATGAGACAATCCAAGTAGTCAGGGAAAGGGTTAATCCAGTCATCTAGATTATAAACAACAATGGAGGACTTTATCCTGTCCCTTAGGAAACCTGGGTTAACCAGATGTCTTTCTTTTCCTGTAGTTTGATCCTCTTCAAATCTGGAATATTAAAAACACAAAAACAACCAAAGAACTTATTTTGCTCTTCCAGTAAGTTTGTTGAACTGATAAGCATTTGTGCTATGCAAGACTATGGATCTCACCCTTTACTGAAAAGTGAAAGGGATTTGGTTTTATATTATTCTTTCTAAGAGATAGCCTTTGAAAATAGGCAAGCACTAAATGGATGTGTATGCAAGTGTCTTCAATTAGGTCAACACTGGGGTCAAGTTAGAGTTTTTATTTTTCCTTCAAATTTATTTATTTATTTGTCTTCAATTTTCTTTTTTTCTTTTTAATACTTTTTCTTCTTTTATGTTCTCAATTTTCAACAATCATTTCCATAAGTTTTATATTTTCACTCCCTCCCCAAGACAGCATGCAATCTTATATGGACTCCACACATACATTCTTATTAAACACATTTTCACCTCGCTCTGAATCACTATTGTTTCGAGAGATGCAAATCAAAACAACTCTGAAGTACCACATCACACCTATCAAGTTGGCTAACATGACAAAACAAGAAAATGATAAATGTTGGAGAAGATGTGGGAGAGCTGGAGCACTAATTCATTGTTGGTGGATCTGTGAGCTGATCCAACCATTCTGGAGAGCAGTTCGGAACTATGCCCAAAGGGCTACAAAAATGTGCATACTGTTTGACCCAGCAATGTTGCTTCTAGGATTGTATCCCAAAGAGATCATAAAAATGGGAAAGGGTCCCACATGTACAAAAATATGTATTGTGGCCAAGAACTGAAAATCGAGGAGATGCCCGCCAACTGGGGAATAGCTGAGCAAATTGTGGGAGATGAATGTAATGGAATACTATTGTGCTATAAGAAATGATGACTTCAGAAATACCTGAACAGGTTTATTTGAACTGATACTGAATGAAGTGAGCAGAACCAGGAGAATATTATACATAGTTACAGCCACAGTGTGCAAGGACTACTTTTGATCGATTTGGTCCTTCACAGCAATGCAAGGACCTAAAATATTTCCAAAGAACTCATGATGCCAAATGCCATCCACATCCAGAGAAAGAACCATGGAGTTGGACCACAGAATGAAGCAGACTATTTTCTCTTTTGTTATGTTTGGATTTGTTTAGTTTTTCTCATGATTTCTCCCATTCGTTTTAATTCTTCTATGCAACATGACTAATATGAATATGTGTTTAGCAAGTTAGAGTTTTTGAGAAGGACTCATTAAAGCCTTCATAAAAAATTTAGTATCTTTGACCCTTTTTCTGAGAAACTGAAATGGCAACTGAAATGGAGCATCTTGTCCCCAAAAATATGGATTCTAGTCTCTGCCATTTAACTCCCTGTGAGACTGTGGCGAATTCACTAAACCACTTCGGGCCCCAGTTTCAGAACTTCTGAGGTGCTTTCTTGCTCTAATATTTGTGTACATCGATCAAATCATTACACCCATTCCTGAAAGAACATGCCAAGGAATTATCTTAGGATTCCACTCACCATTCCTGTCCGGCCACCGCTCCACCATATATATCCTGTCCTCCTAACATAATGTCAGCTCCTTGGAGGCAGGAACTTCATCTCGTTTGTATTTGTAACAAGTTCCTAATTGTAACAATGCCTGAAACATTATAAGTGATTAATAAACAGAAGCATAAGAAAGGTAAATTATAATAATCAAGAAAGAACTAAGAAATGAATGTAATTATCTCATGTATATAGTTTATTATTTCTATGAAAAAAGATTATTGTATAATGTATATACAAAGAAAGACCATTATGAAATTAAAAAGAGACCTAAAGGGCTAGAGAACCCTAGCCCTAGAGAATCCAGTAGGAACAAAAAAGAACAATTGGGTAGGATGCAATAAAATTCAGAACTGACGGGTAAATTTTCTTTTAAAAGTTTTTTATTTAATTAATTTATTTCTTTTCGGTTTTCAACAATCCCTTCCATAAATTTTAAATTTTCTCCCTCTCCCCCCTCCCTCCCTGAAATGGTATGCAATCTTATATGGGCTCTACACATATATTCTTATTAAACACATTTTCACATTTGACTGGTAAATTTTCAAGGCAGGAAAAACTTTCAAGATAACCGGACTGGATAGAAAACTATGTGCCTTTGCTAGATAAATCCCGTACCTGCGCTGGGATAATTGACACAGAACAATGCTTTTGCTAGAAGAAAAGAGAACTGATGAGGAGGACAAAACAAAGGAAAACTTCTTAGGAAAAAGGTGCAGTAAAAGAAAGTTTTCAATAGCAGGTTGGTAGGGAGGAAGGAAGGGATGATTTTTGAGCTACTCATTTAATTGTGTGGTAAAAGTAAAGGAATCCTGAGTATCTTACCCTCCCAGTTTGATTTTTTTTTTTTTATTAAAGGGGCCATCCCTTGACTAATTGCTTAAAGAGGGCTATTCACTGAATGGGTGCTACCTCACTCAAAGTCAGAACCTGAAAAGGTCTTAGCCTAAAAGGGCCAGGATCTCCCTTTGCACCCTGGGTTATCTCCAGTTGCCCTGATGAGTATCTGGCCACTGGACCAGATGGCTCTGGAGGAGAAAGTGAGGCTGGTGACCTTGCACAGCCCTCCCTCACTCAATAGTCAACTGCAGGTCTCCCATTTCCCTAATGTTATGGTCTTCTTCGAGAATGAAGGACAAATACAACAAAAGTAAAGGATAACAAAAAGCAGAGAAATAGGTAACTAAATTTAAAAAACGTATTGTGTGAGAATGGGCAAAGGGACCTATCCGAAAGTCTTCTAGCTGACTGCAGACAATCTGAACCTCTGCCTATGTTTGGAGACATGCTAACACCTTGGTTTCCTGGTTCACATAACAAAGGACCTAGGACTACTCGTCCACTGTTGAATTGATATGGGAGTTTTACCTTCTGCTAATGCAGCCTGACTGGGATTCTTATGGCTTACTTTGCTTCCTGAAGATTCTATTTATTCCTGGAAGAGTAAGAAGCCTGTGCCAAAACTGAGCTCACTAGTAACTCTTCTGAAAAGTGTTTCAGGACACAGTCTTCTCTGCTGGCTTTCCTCCTGTGGCTCCAGATATCCCATGTCTACCCTCAGGTACCCTGGTGGATGAAAGTTATCCTATTGGCATTTTACTTAGTAGCTTCCTGTCAGGATTTCATGCAAGCGATGAGAGTTAGGAATAGGTTTTTGGGTGTCTCTCAGATATTCCTGATGCACAGCAGATAGAATCTTTTATCTTTTGCTTTTATTGTTATGGTAAATTCACAACATCTTATGGATTCTCTCTCTCTCTCTCCCTCCCTCCCGAGGGCCCTAAAATGTCTATGTAAATTGTGATTGTGGTTTTCTTCCAACTGAAGCATTTGATAAACAGTTTGGGATATTGCTTTGAACCCCAAACCTTGTCTGGTTTGTGCATTCCTAATGAGGTTCTAGGAGCAAGGGTATGAATACATTATACAGTATAATTCATTATCAGCGTGAGACAGGGGTATGTAGCCAATTGAGCCTTGGCTTAGGCTGCTGTCTAGTTCTTTTGTTACATGGAAACATGGGCTATAGAAGCCAGGGGATTGTTTGCATCAGAAAAATGTCACTTTAAAAATTGAGAGCATTGGTATATGGAATCCATTAAAATATACATTTAACTAAACCAAAGATCTACGTGCTATGGTTATGAATTCTGGGTCTAATAAATTATGAAGCTTCTTCAAAGGGACCTCTTCACAGATAATTTATGCCAAAGATGTCTCTTTTCCTGAGTGTTTTGCTCAAGTACTATAGTACATTAAAGTGAGCCTGGCTTTGGAAACATTATAGAGCCAGAGATGTCTGTGCTCAGGGGAAATGGAGTCCATCTCTGCTTTCAAATCTAAAATGTTTATTCCCTCACCTAAGGCTTCTGAAGTAGGCATAAAATAACCTATGGCCCTTGTTCTTGGCACTTAAGATTTTCCTGCTTTAGGCAGACATGAATTGGTCCAATATGAGTTTTCCAACTCCCCGCTCCCCCTTCCCTCCCAGCTGGAGAATGCATAGAAATCAAGGCTGGTTTCAGTAGCAGGTTATTGTTTATGGGATATTAATTACAGCAGATGTACCTTGCAAAAACCAAATTTCTGTTTGAAAATAATCTCCTTATTTGCTCTGCTATAGCACTTAGAATTCCCACAGTATTCCCAATACTTCTCAAGTTAAAACGCTTTGGTCCATGGTTAAAATGCCCATGGTCAAAAAGGTTATCAATCAATCCTTTAATCAATAAGCATCTATTAAGCACCTACTATGAAATAAGTATTAGGGAGACAAAGACAAAGTTGGAAGCCTCTGCATTCATGAAGTTTGCATTCTGTCTGGGAGATGATGCATCTAGTCAATCTGAAGTGGCCACATACATTTTACTATCTAACAGAGAGGGACAAAAAAGAAGAATCTGGGAATTCCTTGGGGGTAGAGAGGTCTGTGAAACTTCCCAGCGAAGGGTGAAGAAGCAGGTGGCAAGAAACAGGTGGTGGTCAACGGCCCAAGGTCAAGCATTGAAAGATCAATGAAAAGAGTGACCACACCATAGTTGACATGAACGGGAGCAGAGAATTCTTCTCTCTGACTTTGGCAACTATAAAATGAGACCATTGCACATTCCAGCTCTAAAATTCTTTGATCTTGCAATGGTACATAATTCTTAGGATTTCAGTCTTTTTTTTCTGCTAAAGGCTCTTCATACTATAAAGTCAGCTGGATGTTGTTCAAAAAAATATTAACATTTTAAGGTTATTTGTCAGTGTTCAACCCTTTAGGTTATCTAATTATCAGAATGGCAGACAAACTGAAAGGACTTGGCAAAGATTAATCAATCCTTCTGACTAGAAGGCCCAAACCTGGGATCATCTGTAGCATACATGGATTTGTTTAAGGACTCAGTTAAAAGAATTTGTCACAGCTAGTAATGGTAAAACACATTGTCACAGTAGGGATTTTTGCCAATCAAAAAATCTTGTAACAGATGGCATTTTCCTTGTCCTTCTTATCAAAGAATGATGTCACTTAGGACAGCTGCCACCCCTCCCCCTTCCCTCCAAAAGGAGTGTTTTTTCCTACTCAGCTAAAAAGATGCCCCTTCCCCCACTTGTTTGCAGGTTATTCAGAATTCTGCTTGTATCTATGGCCTCTGAAGCTTGGGTTTGCCTCCTATGTTCCCCAAAGAACTGTGTAATATAGAAAGCAATGTTAGAAATGCCAACTTTCTTCCTGGAAAGTTGGTTTGCTGATATTATCACTGAGTAGTTGCCTCCTGGAATTCTGTCTTTTTGGAAAGATGAAGACACAATGAAAATGGAAGGAAAGAAGGAAAGAAGAAAAGAAGGAAGGAGGAAAGGAAGGAAGGAAGGGAGGAAGGGAGGGAAGGAGGAAGGGAGTGAGAAGATCCAGAGGAATCATTACAAAATGAAGTCTGAGGGATCTAGTGATAATCCACTTATTGCCCTAATTGAGAATTGTTAATTTACTCTAGGCAGCTACATCAGCATCTGTTAATGACAGTTACCATAATTATAGGCAGAGTTGTTCATATCAAATACTGCTCAGTGGAAAGCACTCAGGCACCAGGGTCAAGCTACAGAGTTGTGTTTTGCAATGTTTTCCTTTAATCTTCCATTATTTTAAGGTTGATCATATCAGTGCCACAGCATTCCTTGGAGTACCCACTTGTTTTGGTTCATTGTGACCTAATGATCTCTCCCCACTAGAATGTTAGTCCCTCACGTGTGGGAATTGTTTCAGTCTTTGTACTTGTATCTCCAGCACCTAGTAAAAGCCTAGCACACAGAAGGCATTCAATTTATTGATTCTTTTTTTTTTTTAAATTTGGAATCTCTAAATGCCAAATCAACCATTTTATTTTTAATAAGAACAATGAGGCTGGTGATAATAACTGACATTTTTAATAAAACTTCCAAGATTTGCAAAGCAAATTGTGTAAAATATCACATTTGACCCTCACAACTACTCTGTGAGGTGGGTACTATGGAATTATTGTCTATATTTTACAGATGAAGAAATGAGGCTCAGATTCCCCTGCCAGCTCCTAACCATCTGTTCAAGGTTTAGCTCATGTCTCAGATCCTCTCAACTTCTAAAGAACTATCCAGATTAGCACACTTCTAGCTTGCAAAAAACATTTAATTATCATTGATTTACTAATGTTCCTACTAATTATTATACATTTAAGCAACACATTGAGATAACGTGCAATATATTTTTGTGTGTGGAATGGAGTCTTGAGCCATAAGATTTATTTGGATGAAGCAGTCACAATCCCTAGATTGCTTTAAGAATGTGGGGAGCCAAGGCATGAGTGACCATCAGCTGCTGTCTAAGAAAGACAAGGAGAGCTTGTGGGGAGATATCCTAGGGCGCCCTCTGGTGTTAAATGGTGTATATCAGGTAAGCACAAATACAACACATTATACTTGATTTGGAACTATCTACATTTAAATATATCAGTGCATTAAATATCATAACTTTTAAGCCACTTGCTTTCTCTAGCAGGATTTTTTGTCCTTTCATCCCTATTCACATTTATTCTTTTATAGGTTACAGTTACTATATGCTCTCTATTTGTCTGATTCCATTTTTAAAAAAAAATGAATTATTTCATAAAGATCACTTCAGATTTCTTCATAGACATCGTATTTGTTTGTATCATTTGTATTATAGTATTTTACTTCATTAAATGTTGCAATATGTTTATTTTCTGAATTTTTTGCCTAAGTTTTTAAAAATAAAAATAACACATTGAAAAATCTATGAACTAATAGCTCTTTTTGTGTTTCTTTTTAAATTTCAGAGTATGTACCGAACAGCAGAATTATTGTGCAAAAATGCACCATTATTTCTATGACTTTCACTGCAAACTGTCAGATTACTCTCAAAAATAATTCTGCAGTTTTACAATTTTACCAACAATAAATGAAGCTAAGTGAAGTAGTAGATACATAGAGCTTTAGTTCCAATATGGCTTCAGACACTTGGTAGATGTGGGAACTTGAGCAAATCACTTCTTTCTGCCTCAGTTTTGTCAGCTGAAAAATGGGATCAGTAATAGCACTTACTTCCCAGGGTTGTTGCAAGGAGATAATGAGATATTTGTAAAGCACTTAACACAGTGCGTGGAGTTCTTGATGAATGCTTGTCCCTTCCTACTCCCCATAACAGTGTTAGCATTTTCTTTGATTTTAATTAATCTTACCACTTTGATAGGTGTACAGAGGTAAGGCAGAATTGTTTTAATTTGCATCCCTTTGATTTTTTATAAAGTTCCGTGTTTTTAAGGTATTATTAGCAATTTTGTACTTCTTTTGAAAATTTTCTCAATTTATCCACTAAGGATGGCAAACTACCTTTGCAAATATTTAGAAAGGTCATATGTATCTTCGGTGTCAAATTTTTATTTTTTTTTCATAAATGCTTTCCCTATCAGTTATTCTTTTTCTTTTAAATATTTTCTTTAATAGATTAAAAAATTTTTTTTGATGTAATTAAGGACATCTATCTTATCCCTAATAATTCTGTCTGCTTATCAATTCATCTCTCCTCCACAATTTATAAGCAAATCAGTGCATTTTTTCTTTTTTAATGGTTCTTTTTATGCAAAAAGCTTATATCCAGCTATAAATTGCTGAGATATGTGGTGTGAGATGTTCATCTAAGTGTAGGTCACAGAATTATAAATCTAGACCTTGAAGAGGTCTTATATTCAAGCTCTCATTTTACAAATGAGGAAACAGAGGCAAGGGAAATTTAAATGACCTGTCCACGGTCACTTAGGTAGCTGTATCAGAGGTGGGAATTCAAAGCCAGGTGCTCTATCTCCAAAGCCAGTGTTCTTTCCACATTACTTTGATGAAATGTAAAGCAAAAGAGAATGAGGGGAGTCTGAAGGAAGCAAAGGATGGGAATGTAAATAAGACCAGGTTCTATCCCAATAACACAATGGGTATATTATTCTCCATTCTCTTTGTAGGACATCTGCTCCGTCTTGGTTGCACATTTTCTATATTAGTGTCACAGAATTTCCTCACTCCCCTAGATTAGGGCATCTCTCATGTTCTGGTGCTCATGGCAGGGATGACTGCTTTGTCTCTTCCAGCCCCAGCAAAAGTTCAACCTCAAATTCTTAGGTCTCCAGGCCACTGCTGGAAGACCCTGCATTTGCCTCACTTTTCCTCTAGAGTCTGGTCTATTCACACTTGTCTGTCTTCTTTGTTCGTTTGTATTGCCTGCTCCTCCCCCTCTCTTAGGGCATTGGAGAGGTTAAGTCCTCCAGTGCTCAATAGAAAGATATTAGAGGATTTTTTCCCTGCCTGTGGATATAGGTTTCCACTAATCTCTGTTTATAGAGATCACCATCTATTTCCTTCAACTTTTCTGATTTATTAAAATATAGTTATGTTTTCTAACACCATTAAAATTTTCTGTTTGTTGAGATCTCCCTTCTTCCATTTCTAACTTTGCTGATTTTCATTTATATTTTGTATTATCAGTTCACCATGTAAATAAAATTAGAATGAATAATAATATTAACAAAAATTATAAAACTCCATAGAAACAGAAAAAAAATCTATTAATGACTGAGTTAAAGTTAAATAACTGAGTTAAATGACGGAAATCAGAATAGTGACAATGGCATATTTAAAAGACTGACAAAAATACCACATGTTAACGTCTGTGGAAAGTAACCAAACCTCTTCTTAGAGAAAAAAATCATATCTCTGAGACTCTATATTAATAAGGAAGAATAAAAGAAATCAAATAAACTTGCAAATAGAAAAGGAAAAAGTAACAGTCCGGATGAAAGTTCAAAAAAGAAATCATGACATTTGGAGAAGAAATAAACAGAATAGAAAATGAAAGATCAATCAGGCATTGGGGTAGGAGTTGATGACAGGAAAACAAAAATGAAAGATTTCCTGACCTCAGGAAGCCTACATTCTATTGGGGAGACAACATGTAGAAAAATAAAGGCACACAATAGTTTTTAAATTAAATTCTCTTTTCAAATAAAGATTTTCTTTCCCTCCTTCCCTTCTCTCTTCCCACTATCCCCACCACCATCGAGAAATCAAGGAAAATAAAGCAGCTGTGACAAATATTTATAGCCAAAGCTCCCCCCACCCCCTGCAAATTCCCAAATTGGTCACATCCGCAATAAAAATTTCAATCTTTATTCTGAATTACAAGGATATGCAATTAAAATGATAAAATGGGAAGCTATTTTTTTTCTGCAAAGACCAGTAAAAGTGACAAATTATTATCAAATTTAGTCAAAAAAGAGAGAAACGTCAATTCAGGAAAATCATAAATGAGATGAGAGATCACAGAAACCCCATGTAACAGTGATTACTCTAGCTAAAAGCCAATTCAGTTACCTTTCCAGCTCTATCCCAGGGTTCTCTGGTATTCTTATGTGGTTGGAGGGTGTATCTCTCACATCTGCCATTGACTCAAGCCCCACTAATTGGGTTCTCTCCAATTTTAGGTATCTAAGTACCCCAGGGGACAGCTAGGTGTCACAATGGATAAAGTGGCAGACTGGGAGTCAGGAAAATTCATCTTTCTGAGTTCAAATCTGGTCTCAGACACTTAACTAGCTGTGTGATCCTAGACTAGTCTCTTTACCCTGTTTGCCTTAGTTTCTCCATCTGTAAAATGAGATGGAGAAGGAATGGCAAACCATTCCAGTATCTTTGCCAAGGAAACCTCAAAATGGGATCACTGAGAGTTGGACCTGACTGAAATGACTAAATCACATTAAGGTTACTTGTTTGAATTAATTTAGAATCAGCTAGATGGTTCAGTGGATGGAACACTGGGCCTGGAATGAGGAAGCCCTGAATTCAAGCCTGGTCTCAGAAATTTATTAGCTGTGTGACCTTGAGCAAGTCACTTAACTTCTGTTTGCCTTAATCCAGTGGAGAAGGAGATGGCCAATCACTCCAGTATCTTTGTCAAGAAAACTCCATGACCGATTGGGTCATGGAGAGTCTGACATGACTGAACAACAACAGTGCCAAGTACTCCAGGTCCATTTTAAAGCCAAATTTTGTCTTACAAAGGAAGATTTACTTCAGGGAGATAAACAAGAGCAAACATACCAGTATTTCCCCTCAGCATCTGGTGGGGCATTATCCTTCCTACCTAACCTCAGTTTCTTGGAGAAGGAAGAGAAATTAGGTTAATATCTTAACTCATTTCCTAAGCATTGGTCCCACTAAGTTCCAAGTCCAAAAGTTGGTGTGTGGGCTGTGTGTGTGGGATGTGTACTTGGACCCTGGATTCTCAGGGATTCTCTACTAGAATGGCTACACTTTCCAGCCTGGAATCTTGTGCTCCAAGGTCCCCAAGACTCAATTTCTCAAGTCAAGACTTTATTCCTTAAACCTAGAAATGAAAAAGAAATATAAAAAGATGAAAACCTCAAGCCCTTTTCTTGGGGCCATAAGGTATAAATGAAAGGGGAAGGTAATTCTTCTCCATATAGCTTACTATAGGTATCCCATTGGTATTAGTGAATGAATCCTCCTTATCTGAATGATGCAGAAGAGAAAACAACTGTGCCTCTTTCAGGTAAGGATGTCAGGGGCATATCCTTGGCATCTCTTATGTGGTTTCCTACATTTTAGGTGGTCTGGGTATATGCCAAGCCCTATTATGCATAAAAGAAATTAAGGATACCAGTAGGGAAACAACATAATTCTAACACATCAGAAAATATACAGGAAAGAGATGGTCAATCAATTGGCACTTATATGAAATATCTTACTATGTGTCAAGCATTGTGCTAAGCACTGAGCTTGTATGTACAAAGACTGGAGCAAATTGTATGTTTTGTTCCATTGTACAGTCACGTCCAGCTCTGTGATGGCAAGGACCATACTGTTCAGGGACTTTTCTTGGCAAAGATACTGAATTTCATTTTCTTCTCCAGGGGAGTAAGACAAACAGAGTTGAAGTGACTTGTCCAGGGTCATACAGCTAGTAAGCATCTGAGGCCAGATTTCAACTCAGGTCTTCGTGACTTGAGGCCCAGTCCTCTATCCACCGAGCCATCTAGCAGGCCCTGTGTACAGTAATCCCTATGCACAACAATATGAATTAGTAAAATTGTCACAAGTAATTAGTAATTTAAATAGACAAATCTTAGAGAAAGAAATGATGAGTTTTAAAAATTCTTCTCTTCTTTTCTACCTGTCAAACAAAAGAAGCAAACAGAAAACTCCTATCTCAGAGGGAGTCACAGTTGAATTTTTTTTCAAACTTTCCTTTGCCTCTCAACCCTGCATTACCTGATTATCGGCATGCACACTGCCTCCAGTATACCTTAACCCTCTTTGTACTGGAACTCTGAAGACAGAACTTGCAGCTGCAGTGTCTATTATTTAGATTATTTTACTTCAACCGAGATCTTTAAGGATTTACTATGTTTAAGGCAATGGGCTGTGGGGCTAGGAAAGAAATCAGTCAGTATTCTGTTGGTCTGGGTGGAATGTCATACATTGATCTGCCACATGGGGGCTCCAGAGACTGCAGTGAGAGGACAGCATTTCTGTCTGACCTAACAAAAAAACTGTTAAGACAACCCAGGAGTATTAGGAGATGGTCCCCCATCCTCCTGTCCCTACTCCATCGCTTCAACCCTAAAATTGTAACCAAGCTGACTAGATATTTTGGATCCAATGAGGGATACAAACCATGATAGAATATAACATTTTCAGTACCTGAATCATGATGTGATGGGGAATGCTTCTGATTTGGCTGATTAATTTAAGGGTGCTATGTGTGAATAGGTGGAACCCAAGAAGGTGGAGAAAAGGTAGGGATTCGCCTGACCTCTCCCCAGGACCTCTTCAAACACCTTTAAATTATGTCATGAAATAATTCCTAGAGCAGCAGAACCCATAAAAGGATGGGATGAAACAATTTTCCAGCCAAAGACAACTTATAAGGTTGGCAGGAAAGGTCTGTCACATCTGGGTGAGAGTGGAGTGCAGTCCAGCGCAGCCTGTGCCAGTAAAGACCAGGTCCCAGCTAACTATGAGCAGACCTTCAGAGACACTGAATTACTAGCAGTGGCTATTCTGGAGCTCTCAGCTCACAGATGGTAAGGGGGTTGAACAACTGGTTAGAAAATTACAGGAGTCTCTTTGGTAGCACTGAGGCAGGACTCTGTTGCTTTGTATATATTCAGATCAAGATCACAGGTCAGGGTGGAAGTTCTAGGGCAAGGAGGAGCACTGGCACATCAGAGCTTGTTCCCAGTCGCAATGGAGCAGGGACTCTCATCACAATTCCAGGGTAGAAAAGAGTGCTTATGGTCACACACACCAGAACACAGGCTGGGAGAGGAGTAAACACACCTCTTCTTTGATAATACCTTGGAAGAACTGAAAGCTTACAGGTCCTTAGAAGTATCTGTGAAAACAGTTGTATAAAACCCCTGAAGCTTGGGGCAATGTGCCCTCCACCCTGGAAATAGAACCCATTTTACCAAAAAGTTAAATGTCAAGAAATTGACTGGGAAAATGAGGAAACAACAGAAAATAATTCTGATCATAGAAAGTTACTATGGTGACAAGGAAAATTAAAACACAAACTCAAAAGAAGATAAAGTCAAAGCTCCTACCTCCAAAGCCTCCAAAACAAAAATGGATTGGTCTCAGGTCATGGAAGAGCTCAAAAAGGATTTTGAAAATCAAGTAAGAGAATTAGAGGAAAAATTGAGAAGAGAAATGAGAGTGATGCAAGAAAATCATGAAAAACAACTCAATAGCTTGGTAAAGGAGACAAAAAAGTGCTGAAGAAAATAACACTTTAAAAAACAGACTAGGACAAATGGTAAAAGAAATCCAAAAATTGAACAAAGAGAAGGATGCCTTAAAAAGCAGAATTGGCTAAATGGAAAAAAAAGAGGCACAAAAATTCACTGAAGGAAAAAACTCCTTAAAAAGTAGAATTAGTCAAATGGAAAAGAAGATCCAAAAGCTTACTGAAAAAAATAATTCCTTAAAAATTAGGATAGAGCAAATGGAAGTTAATGACTTTATGAGAAATAAAAAAAATAAAACAAAATCAAAAGAATAAGAAAAAACCAATGTGAAATATCTCATTGGAAAAACAACTGACTTGGAAGATCAATTCAGGAGAGATAATTTAAAAATTATTGAACTACCTGAAAGCCATGATAAAAAAATAAGCCTAGGCATCATCTTTCAAGAAATTATCAAGGAAAACTGCCCTGATATTCTAGAACAAGAGGGGAAAATAAAAATTGAAAGACTCCACCAATCACCTCCTGAAAGAGATGCTAAAATAAAAACTGCCAGGAATATTTTAGCCAAATTCCAGAGCTCCATGGTCAAAGAGAAAATATTGCAAGCACCTAGAAAGTCAAATATTATGGAGCCACAGTCAAAATAACCACAAGATTTAAGAGATTCTTCATTAAAGGATTGGAGAGCTTAGAAAAGGGCTGCACAACATGTGGCCCGTGGATTGTAGAATTTGGGGCAGTCTGCAAAAAATGTAGGGTTGCCACTGTGCACTCCTGTTTGCCATGTGATTTGCAGCAACCAATTATTGTCAGTCTGTCTCTAGTCTAACCTATCTGTGACCTGAAGAAATTTAACCTATTTTAATTTTGGCCCCTACGAACTTGTTCAGGTCTGGCTTAGAAGGTAATATTCTGGAGGGCAAAGGAACTGGAATTACAATGAAGAATCACCTACCTAGCAAAACTGAGTATAATCCTTTGGGGGAAAAATGGATATTCAATGAAATAGAGGACTTTCAAGTATTTGTTTTGAAAAGAACAGACCTGAATAGAAAATTTGACTTTCAAATGCAAGCTCCAAAAGAAAAATAAAAAGGCAAGCAGGAAAGGGAAATCATAAGGGACTTAACAAGGTTAAACTGTTAATATTCCTACATGGGAAGATGATCCTTCTAACTCATAAGAACTTTCTCATTATTAGGGCAGTTTGAAGGAATATATACATATAGACAGAGGGTACAAGTGTGAGTTAAATATGAAGGGATGATATCTAAAAAAATAAATTAAGGGATGAGAGAGAAATGCACTGGGAGAAAGGAAAAGGGAGAGGTAGAATAGGATAAATTATCTGACATAAAAGAGGCAAGAAAAAGCTTTTACAGTGGTGGGGAAGATGAAGGAGGTGGGAGGGAGGGAGTAAACCTTACTGTCATCAAAATTGGCTCAAAGAGGGAATATACATATTTGAGTATAGAAATCTGTCTTACCTTACAGGAAAATAGGAATAGAACGGGATAAGAAAAAGGCGTGGTGGTGATAGAAGGGAGGGCAGATTGAGGGAGAGGAGAGTAAGAAGCAAAACAGTTTTGAGGAGAGACAGGGTAAAAGGAGAGAGTGAATAGAATAAACAGGGAGGGGGGAATAGGATTAAGGGAAATACAGTTAGCAATAGTAACTGTGAAAAATTTTTAAAGAGGTTTCTCTTATAAAGATCTCATTTCTCATATATATATATATGAGTCCTATATATATATATATATATATATAGGAGTCAGTCAAATTTATAAAACTAAGAGTCATTTCCCAATTGATAAATGATCAAAAGAGATGAACGGTTTTCAGATGAAGTAATCAAAGCTATCTACAACCATATGGAAAAAATGCCCTGATTCACTATTGATTGGAGAAATGTAAATTAAAACAATTCTGAGGTACTACCTCATACCTATCAGATTGGCTAATAGGACAGAAAAGGAAAATGACAAATGTTAGGAGGGGATGTGGGAAAATGAGACACTGATGCACCGTTGATGGAGCAGTGAACTGATTTAACTATGTAGAACAATTGGGAACTATATTCAAAAAGCTAAAAAAACCATGCATACCCTTTGACCTAACAATACCACTACTAGGTCTATATTCAAAAAGAGATAAGAAACAAAAAGGAAAAGAACCTATGTGTACAAAAATATTTCTTTTTTGGTGTCAAAGAATTAGAAATTGAGGGGATGCCCATCAGTTGGGCAATGGCTGAACAAACTGTGACGTGATTTTAATGAAATACTATTGTGCTGGAAAAAAATGATGAGCAGGATGCTCTCAGAAAAACTGGGAAGTAGTTACATGAGCTGATGCAAAGTGAAATGAGCTGTGTCCAAAGTAACAGAAATATTGTAAGATGACCAGCTGTGAATGACTTAGCTATTCTCAGTAATACGACCATCCAAGACAACTCTGAAGGACTTAGGATGAAAAATATTATCCATCCCCAGAGAAAGAGTTGATGGTGTCTGAACACAGATTGAAGCAGAAGGGGTTCTGTGACTGACCTAATCTTGCCACTTCATCAAAAATGTCTTAGAGAATCGACTATGGGATGAATGGGGCAGCTAAGACCTTTGCTAACCCTCTGTCTTCCTACCAACCTTTTTATCTTCCTTTGCTCCCTCCCCTCTCTTACACTCATAGTCCATTTCTTAAGACTGACCTGCTAGGACCCTGTACATTGCTGCGTTCTGACTATGTTTGTCTTGGGGACCTCTGCCAATTTTGATTAGATGATGGCACAGATATCCATTTCTACTTCCCATATCTCAGTGGTGGTCAAAAGAATTGATAGACATCTAGTTTGGTCCAGACCTATGACTCAAAATGCATAATAACAACAGGACTGAGCAAAGAGTCCTGTAAAATCTTACCTTTGGGTTCAGTTGAACAAACATTTATTTAGTGCTCATTATATGCAAAGTATGATGTTGAGCGGTGAGGTAACACAGTGGATAGAGATCAACCCTGGAGTCAGGAGGGCCCTAGTTCAAATTCAACCTCTGAAACTTGCTAGCTGTGTGACTCTGGGTAAGTCACTTAACCCTATTTGCCTCAGTTTTCTCAACTGTAAAATGAGCTGGAGAAGGAAATGGCAAACCACTCCAGAATCTTTGTCAAGTAAACCCCAAATGGGATCATGGAGATCTGG
Source organism: Notamacropus eugenii (assembly GCF_028372415.1). Classification (NCBI taxonomy): domain Eukaryota; kingdom Metazoa; phylum Chordata; class Mammalia; order Diprotodontia; family Macropodidae; genus Notamacropus; species Notamacropus eugenii. The sequence goes on from NC_092874.1 coordinate 314,913,488, forward strand.
ATACAACTGAAAGGACACAGCTAAAATGATTCAACAACAACACTGTGTAGATAGTGGGGATATAAAAAAATGGGAAAATAACATAATCTCTTAAGAAGTTACTAGATTAACAATTAATTAACAATTGATTATCAATTAAAATCTTTGTGTATAAGTATAAGAGAGGCAGCATGCCTGGAGATGGATATTTGAAATCTGAATTTAAATCCTGTCAAAATTTATTGCCTGAAAAACCTTGGACAAATTTCTTAACCTCTCAGAGCCTCAGTTTCCTCAGCTATAAAATGGGAATAATTACAGCCCCAACTTCACAGGGTGGTAGATCAAATGAGATAATGTATGTAAAATGTTTTGCCATCCTTAAAGTGCTACATAAATACGACCTTTCTTTTCTTTTTAAAAACAGTATCAAAGTCAAATAATTATCTCATTTCACCCATACTTCAAGTAAGTATGGAAACCAGCAGCTTATTACTGACAGTTGTCTATGTTTGAAGAACAGTCTAAAGTGCACATGTATAATATGATATTTTTTCCTTAATACACACCAACTGCCAGAGCATCATTTCTATATCAGATTTAACAAGCAAAAGTTAGGTTTTAAGATGGTATAAACAAGTGGGCAGCTAGGTAGTACAGTGGATAGAGTGCCATTCCTGGAGTCAGGAGAAACTGAGTTCAAATTCGTCCTCAGGCATTTGCTAATTATGTGACCCTGGGCAAGTCGTTTCACTCTCTTTGCCTCAGTTTCCTCCTCTGTAAAATGAACTAAAGAAGGAAATGGCAAAGCATTTTAGTATCTTTACAAAGAAAACCCTGAATGGAATCACAGAGTCAGTTGACTAATTGACAAAAGAAAAGTAAAAAACAAAAGTGTACAATACATTGAAAAAATATATATACTTATTAATATTAAGAGAGAGAAAGACAGAGAAAGAGAGAGGGAGAGAGAGAGGGAGAGAGAGGGGAAGAGAGAGAGGGGGAGAGAGAGAGGGAGAGAGAGAGAGAGAGAGAGACTGTTCCAGTCTGGTGGTTTTAAAGACAAAGGTTTTTTCTGCTACACGGCCAATGGAAAGAGCTGGTCTCACTCATTCTGTATGTGACCACAGAATGTCTCCTCCCAGAATCAGGTCCCTATTGTCCCCTACGGGGCCATGTGCACCTAGGCACTTGCCAAAGCCCAATTTCAGAGATAATGTGTGAGATGTGTTTTGCAGCGCTATAAACACTTTCGTTAGTATTATTACATCTTTTCTGAAATTTTTTTCTTGTAATTCTATGACAACTAGTACCTATTTTCAGAAGTCCATTCTTTTGGTTTTTATGAGCAGTAGAATTAAAAACTGCGTGTATGTGTGTGTGTGTGTGTGTGTGTTTGTTTGAAGGAGGGGGACTGGAAATAAAATGCATGGATATTTGAAAATCCAAGAAATTCAGATGATACTAAATACCATAATAGGCTTGAAAATGCCATCATTCTGTGAGGGTTTTCAAGTATCTTTCTGATAAAGATTGAACACAAATGCATTTTCAGACTACCAAATGTCACTGCATCCTGAATCTTTTCATCCCATCTCCATTTGTTACCCTGAAATCAGAAGTTCACAAACCCAGACTTTTATCATAACGAACCAATCTCAGCAGTTTATCTCTTAACCAGTCTTTGTGGTACCTGATGGTGACTCTCCAGGATGGAGAGGGGGAGGGGAAAATGTTCCCCTCAGACCCCCAGTTGGCAGAAGCTCATAATGAAAAATGAGAACAAAGAGAGCTTGGAAAGCAGATGGAATGAGAGAGAAAGATACAATGGAAGGTGTTTGTGGGGAGGAGAAACAGAAAAGATACTTCTGGACAAGATGACCACATGAAAGGTTTCAACTAAGCCCTGTTCCCCCCAAAAAACACCTTAAAAAGTCATGTTGAAAAGATGGCTGGAACCAAATTAAGATATAATCAGCAAATATCTAACAAAATGAACATTATGTGTGTTTTATTGTATTTTTTTGTCCCATGAGGATGTTTCTAGTTGAGTTTGTAACCACTGACCTAAAACACTATGAAAATTAGCCCCTTTGTATGGAAACAAACAACTCTGAGGATAACCTAATCCCTACCACATCCCATTCCCAACTCTCCCTCCCAAAAGCCCACCACCATTTCTACAAACTACATAAATGAGTGTTTCCACACTGTCTCATTCAGAACTGTAGGGAGGGGCCAGGATAGAGAGTATAGCATCCTTACTTCAGGGCCATAGAGCTCAATCTCCAGATCCTTCAACTTGTCTGGAACTGCAGCAGACAACAGGACCTTGACATGGTCCAGATTCCCAGTTAAGGATTATGGCAGGGACAGGAGCTTGGTCCTGGCTGTAGGTGCTAGACTTGGACTGTGGCCTAGAATTGACTTAGCTTCCCAGTTAAAGATTGTGGCAGGGCAGGGTTGGGCCTAGTTTCTAATATGAGTCCAGTACTCTGAGAGATAGCAAAATCTATCCCTTTATTGGAGAGAAAGGGGAAGGAAAATATGGCAGGGTACAGTGTCTGGCCTCTGGCTAGGGAGAGGAGAAGTATTTGACCCTGGTACATCAAACTCCAGGATTGGGACTGGGAGTGAGACTTGAATCTATACATCTACTACTCATGCCATCAGTAATTATGGGAGAGGGTAGAGTCTCAGGCCAGAATTATGTTGTCATAGGCAACCTGATCACCAATGGGATCCCAGCTTGATTATTCCATCTAGGGTAGGAAGAAGGGACAAGACAAACAGGGAGAACAGGATCTCAGGCTCAATCAGTCTATCTAGGACTAGTATTTCTTTTTTTATTTTTTAATATGTATTTTTACTTTCTTCCCAATTACATGTTAAAACAATTTTTAAACATTTAAAAAATATTTGAGTTCCAAATTCTATCCTTCCCTCTCTCCCTCCTCTCTCCCTCCCTGAGATGGTAAGCAGTTTGATATAGGTTATACATGTTCAATCATGTAAAAACATTTCCATATTAGTAATTTTGTATAAGAAGACATGAATTAAAAAGAAAGAAAGAAGGAAAGAAAGAGAAAAATATCACATTTCAGTCTGTATTTAGACAGTATTATTTCTTTTTCTGGGGGTGAATTGCATTCTTCATCGTAAGTAGGACTACATTGGTATCTTAGGCCAACACTTCTGGAGGGGAAAAAGCCCCCCCCCCTTTTTTTTTACGGGCAGTCCCATATGCATAGAATGCTCTCCTTCATAATATTTGCCTTCTTGGTCTCAGCACAAATATTACCTCAGATAAGATGATTTTCTCAGTCCCTCTTGATGCTAGTAACTTCCTTCTGACATTACTTCACATTTACTCTGTAACATAATTGTTGGCATGTAGCCTTCCTCCATTTCAATGTTAGCTCTTTGAGGGTTGGAATTGTTTTTGTTTTATTCTATATCTATAGGACTTAGCACAGCACTGAGACATAGCAAGCATGTAACAAATACTTGTTGACTTGATAGGTAGAAACAAACAATTATTGTTGGAGACTTCATTGTGCTCCTTTCAGATGTAGACAGATAAAAGAGAAAACCAAATAAGAGAAACAACAAAGACCTGATTGGGGTTTAAGAAAAATTCAGTATGATAGACTTCTGGTAGTCTGTAGAAATGGGAATGAGAGTGAAAAAGTATAGAGAACTCTCTCATCTGAAAAGATGTCTTCTTTACAAAAATTCTGAATTTGATAGCATAAAAAACGCTTGTAAATAAGTACAGAAAAGCAAAAATAGTAAATGTACCTTTTACTGACCTCTATTCAATAGAAAAACTCACCTCAGACACTTATTCACTGTGTGACACTAGGAAAATAATTTAACATCTCCCAGCCTCTGTTTCCATCTCTGTAAAATGGGGATAAACACATTCAGGGTTGTGAGGATCAAGGAGATAACATTTATGTAGCAATATAATCCTAGAGAATGAGTGGGTCAAAGGACAAATCATAAAACAATAAATTATTGCATCAAAGAAAATATTAATGAGATCTTCTTTCGATCCATATTCCCTCCCTTACCCTGATCCTCACCCCTACCCCATCCCTCCATATCCTTATCAGGCTCAGGGCTGAGCCCCAGATTCAGCAAGTCAGGAGTCATCACGCAAGCTGAGCAGTGGTAGCCTGTACCTACTAAGTCTTACTTAGCAGCAGGTGCTTAACTGTAGGTACAAAGCCTAGAAATATAAATCTGAATTTAATCTAATCTAACATTAGGAGAATTGCTCTGAGCTACTATGTTGGCAACACTATACTATGTAAACTCCAATGTGGTATTTTTCTTCAGGTGAAAAATGATGATTTTTTCTGAAATTTTTTTCTTGTAATTCTAAGGTAATAGTTCCTATTTTCAGAAGTCCATTCTTTTGCTGTTTATGATCAGTAGAAGCAAAGACTCTGTGTGTATGTGTGTGTGTGTGTGAAGGAAGGGGGCTGGAAATAAAATGCATGAATATTTGAAAATATTTTTTCTTCACTTTTCTTCAGGTGAAAAATGATTAGGTTTCTTTCTGCTTCTCCATTTTTATTGATAAATTTGGTCTGGGACTACTATTATTGTTTTTTTTTAAACACCTGAAGAAACCTTCTCTCCATCCCATATTTGATGATTCCAGTACAAGGTGCTTTGCATCCACTCAAAACCATATATATATTTTATTTACTGGCTTCTTTTTGCACTACTATCATTTCCCAACAGCCCTTCTTTGCTGCTCCCATAGAACAAAGAAAAACAGACATAGTGATTGCCTTTGACAGCGCGTGTTATAATCTTACCCAGAGTCCATCTCTTCTCTACCAAGGAGGGCAGTATTTTATCATCATCTCTTTGGAACCAAGATTAGACATAGTAAATAATATTCTGATATTTCAGTCAGGTCCTGATTGGGGGGGATACTATGAAGTGGTGGCATTATTCAGATTCTCTCCTTATTTCAAATTGAAGCTGCTTATTTTCATTGGGGCGGAACCAATGACCATATTTTATATAAATACAATTAGTAGTTATACTTATATAATAATTCGAATATATGTGACCACTTTATGGGATTAATTATTCACACTAATCAGGACCCAGTTATATATCACTGGAGTCACTGTGTCACATGCTCCTTTTTAATTAAACTTTCGCCACATTTTTTATACTGAGATTATTTTAGCATCTTCAGTTCTAAAATACTACTTGCAAAACACAACACCTTTAACACTACACTTGTTTTTGTTGTCTGTTTTACATATAGATTAAAATTTCTGGTCCTAAGGCAACATTCAATAGAGGATCTGAATTCAAATCTGGCCTCAGAGAGTAGTTGTGTGGCTCTGGGCAAGTCACTTAGCCCTATTTGCCTCAGTTTTCTTATGTAAAATGGGGATTCGTACTAGTACCTACCACACAGCATTGTTGTGAGGATTAAATAAGATATTATTTGTAATATAATATAAATGTAAATAGATATTATTATTTATTAAATAAGATTATTTTAAAGTGCTTACACAGGACCTGGCACATGGTAGTCACTCAGTAAGTACTTGTCTCCTTTCCCCTCCCAAGCCCCTCTATATAATCACCATTTTGGGGGTTTATCTACACATGTCCTAAATGTTCTAACGAGGAATGCTTCAAAATAGGAAATAAAATGAATGAAAACTAAACCTACCCAAGTTTGGGAATGTGCTTAGATTTTATTCTACTCTGACTCAGAGGCACAAAAGCCCTTTGAAAACCTTGAAGTGCTATCAGAACTTGAGCTTTTACTATTAGTATTTTTGTTTTTATTGTATGCAACCTTAGAAAATATAGAACAATACAGAGAGATTTTGAGCCAGCCGAGATGGAGGGGGAGAAGGAAGGATGGACTTGGTACTTTAAGCCTGGCCCAGGATACAAAGAATTTGTCCTATTGATAGTATTTTCCTCTGTTTTCTCTCCAGCCCCTGTGATTGTTACACCTCCTAAAAAGATTCACAATGTAACTGGGGCCCAGGTCTACCTGTCCTGTGAAGTGAAGGCTGTTCCAACACCTGTCATCAGCTGGAAGAAGGTATGTCAGAGAACACTGCCCAGTGTCCTCCAGGTATTCACAATGTGTGTACTTGGTGGATATCCCAGGTGTTTTGGAGGTTCAAAAACAACCTAGGCTGGCTTATATGCCATTCCTTTTAAGAAAGAATAAAAAGAAAAAGAAAATAAGGCATACAGAGGCAGCTAGGTGGCTCAATGGGTAGAGCATCAGGGCTAGAGTCAGACCTGAGTTCAAATCAGGTCTTAGACACTTACTAACTGTGTGACCATGAGCAAGACACTTAACCTCTGCCTGCCTCACTTTCCTCAACTGTAAAATGGGGATGGTAATGGGGATCTGCCTCCCAGGGTTATTGTAAGGATAAAATGTAAAAAGTTCGTAAAACACTTAGCACAGTGCCTAGAACATTGTAGGCACTTAAAAATACTTTGTTTCCTTTCTTTTTGCCTTCCCTTTTTCCTCTTCTCCTTTCCCATTCATTTTTTTCATTCCTTCCAAACCAACCAACCCATCAAATACATAGTTACAGAATATACTGATCAGCTGTGTCCACTGTATCAAGTATTCCATATCCATTGTCTCCCATCTGCAAAGAAGGAAGGAATTTAACTCTTCAGACTTTCTACCCGCTAATTTTGCAGCTAAGGATTCTGAAGCCCAGAGAGGTTGTGATTTGTCCCAGATAATAGTGACAAAATTAGCAATCAAGCCCGCTTCCTCTGACTTCAAATCCAGTGCTGTATGCCACGTTTCCTTATTATTAATAAAATTGTGCATTTATATAACACTTTAAAATACATGACAAACTTACGGAGAAAAGTTGGAGGTATCCTGTAAGGTGGGTGGGGGGCTCTTTTTCCCCCTCTATATTATCTCACTTGGAGATCATATTAGCTCCCAACTTCAACTATTATTTCTATTTTTATGTGTTCAAATCTTTCTCAACCTCCAGTCTCTCGTCTCCAGCTATCCGTTAACCATCTTGAACTGGATGTCCTATAGACATCTTAAACTCATCAGACCCAAAATGAACTCATAATCTTTTCCTGATACCCTCCCTTCCATTTTCTGTAGAGTCTGCCACTGTCCTCCCAGTCATCCAAGATTACAACCTAGCTATCGTCCTTAATTTCTCTCTTACCACTCATATTTAATTTGTTGCCATGTGCTGCTGATTCATACTTTGATAAGTTTCCTTTTCTCCTCTGACACTGCCACCCTTGTCACCTCATGCCTGGACTGTTAAAATAGCCTTCTGATTGGTCTCTTTGATTCAAGTCTCTCTGCACTGTAGTCCATCCTTCACTCAGTTGCCAAACAGATCTTCCTGAAGTGTAGTTCTGACCTATTGATAAATTCCAGTGGCTCCCTGTACCTTTTAGGATCAAATATAAGATTCTTTATTTGAGTCTTATTTCCCTTCGTAATCTGGTCCATTTTTACCTTTCCAGTCTTGACAATTTATTCCCCTCTGCATCCTCAGGAAAAATGGCAAATTACAGTGGTTTCCTTGCTGTTCCTTGCATGCATCGCTCCATTTCCCAATTCCATAAATTTCATTGCCTGTCCGCTATCCATGGAATCCTTTTCCTTCTTATCTTTGCTTCCTGGCTTTCATCAAGTCTTTGTTGAAATATCCTACCTTCTACAAAAGGTCTCTATTGATCCACAAGATGACCTCCAATTTATCCTTTATGCATCTGCATCATTGAGGCTAAAGCCTAATATTATATTATAAACATATGATTTGAAGAAGTATGTATTGGATCAGCTTTGGCCCTGAATCACTTTTGCCTGTTTCCAAAAATGAAAAATCCATTCTAAAAAGATGGATCTCATCACTATTGGAGATGTTTTAAAGAAAGAACTTCAACCTCTACAGACTAGTGCAGAAAGAGAGTTTTGCAAATATCTACATTGGGGAGGAGGTTGGTCTAAATTTTGAGGGCCCCAAATCTATTGGCCAAAGACATCCACACACATATTTACATATTGTAACATGCAAATATACTTACCTGTCTGACTCTACTTTTTCCTTTTGATGTATCACAAACATCAAGTATGTTTGCTTTTAAAAATCATTATCATTAAAAGGGGGAGGCTGGAAATATGTATTGGGTGACCTATAAATCCAAACTGCTAACCAACTGAGTTTGTCATATGTTCTCGTCATATGTCATATGATAAGTACCCAAGTTTCCCTTATCACTTTGATATACATGTCCTGAAAACTGTCTACTCTCTACTCTTCTTGAACGGAACATTGTTTTTCTTGTATTTAGTAGAAATGTTTCATCAAGCCTAATTGTCCTTAATTAAAAAAAATATTTTGACATACAGGGCTTTTGTAGCTTAACTTTTTGGGGGATGGAGAGGGGGAGAAAATTGACTTGCCCAGGGTCACAAGGCCAGATTTGAACTCAGGTCCTCCTAACTTCAGGGCCAGTGCTTTATCCCTTGTGTCACCTACCTGCTCCTTACAGCTTAATTTTTAAAATAAGCTATTAATAGCTTAATAAACCACTTAAACTATTAAAGTTTAAAATTACCATGACACCTTTTGGGTGTTTATACTATCTGGAAAATGCTTATAAATCAGAGCTCTTGACTCAGATGGAGCTATTTTGTCCCTCTGTTTGAACAATATGCCCTCTGAGTAATTACTGGTACTTAATCACTGTTGATTTTGACAGACTTTAATTCAGAATCACAGTGGGACTCAGTTTCTTCCACATAACTTGTCCATCTTGAGCATGGCACTGACTTCTCTCACCTCTGTTTTCACCTATAAAGTGATTGATAAAATGGCATCGAATGCCCCTTCTAGATCTAAATGCGTGATCCTACTACATCTTAGAAACTCTCCTTTTGTCCCAAAAGTATGAAATATTTTATGAGAATGGCACAGATTAGAATATACTCCTTAAAGTCTCAAGCATTGTTGAAAACTTATAAGATAATAGCATTAAACATTTTTTTTCTTTTTTCATCTAGGGTAATAATCCAGATGCAGAATTTGGCTTGTATTTGCAGAATGTAGCCTCATTGAAACAAAGTTCTGAACAAAAATTTTCATGAGAAAAAAACTATAACTCACATAAACCCTATAGTACTACAAACAACTGATGCAAGCTGAAACCATCGTGAAATCCATCAAGTACCTTTGTACACTCATAGACTGCACAGGAATGAACTAGGGTTTCGACAAGCTGATGAAGATATTGGTGCCATGCTGTCTATCTAAACCTTTTTATGCAAATCTTGACTGATTAATATTACTTTTACAGATCACAGAGTCTCCCAAGGGAGTCAAGTTGCTGGAGGAGTTGCCGGGAGACCGAGTGAATATGGCTGTGCAGGTTCGTGGTGGTCCATCCAAACATGAAAGTACAGGCTGGGTTTTGGTGAGTATCCCCTTGGCCAGTGCTGCCCTGTCTCACTTCTACATTTATATTCCCAACAGTTAACACAGCATTCGTAAACTTTTAATGAATGTTTTATTCATTCATTAGTTTGTTCATTTATTTGTTCATGTTATTAGACTTCAAGTACAAAGTACAATATAGGCAATGAAGGGACAGGGAATTAAGTCTGGATGATAGTATGAGCCTGCTGAAGAGAAAAGAGTGGGTGGGTGGGGACTTCCTGGACAGCTGAATTTGCTCATTCACAGTAGAAAGGCTGTCAAAGCCTTTCCCACTGCTTTTATATAATTTTCACTAATACCCTTGAAGATTTCATGCAAACAATGCAATTCAACAAATTTATGAAGGACTTACTTTTTAAGTCTTTACTATGCTCAGTGTGTAAGATTTGGCAGCTCTTTTATGGTCCACAAGAGATGAACGAAATGAAATTAAGATGTCTTTAAAAAATAAGACAAAATATTTATTTAACTTTTAACATTCATTTTCACAAAATTTTGGGTTCCAAATTTTCTCCCCATTTGTCCCTTCCCCCCACCCCAAAACACCAAGCATTCTGATTGCCCTTATCACCAATCTGCCCTGTCTTCTATCATCCCTCCCTTCCCTTGTCCCCATCTTCTCTTTTGTCCTGTAAGGCCAGATAACTTTCTATACCCCATTACCTGTACTTCTTATTTCCTAGTAGCAAGAACAATACTCAGCAGTTGTTCCTATAACTTTGAGTTCCAACTTCTCTTCATCCCTCCCTCCCCACCCATTCCCTTTGGGAGGGCAAGCAATTCAATATAGGCCATATCTGTGTACTTTTGCAAATGACTTCCATAATAGTCATGTTGTGTAAGACTAACTATATTTCCCTCCACCCTATCCTTCCCCCTGTTGCTTCTATTCTCTCTTTTGATCCTGTCCCTCCCCAAGAGTGCTGACCTCAAATTGCTCCCTCCTCCCATTGCCCTCCCTTCCCTCATCCCCCCCACCCTGCTTATCCCCTTCTTCCCCACTTTCCTGTATTGTAAGATAGGTTTTCATACCAAAATGAGTGTGCATTTTATTCCTTCCTTTAATGGAATGTGATGAGAGTAAACTTCATGTTTTTCTCTCACCTTCCTTCTATTTCCCTCCACTAAAAAGTCTTTTGCCTGCCTCTTTTATGAGAGATAATTTGCCCCATTCCATTTCTCCATTTCTCCTCCCAATATATTTCTCTCTCACTGCTTACTTTCATTTTTTAAGATATGATCCCATCCTATTCCATTCACTCTGCGCTCTCTGTCTCTGTGTGTGCGTGCGTGTGTGTGTGTGTGTGTATGTAATCCTACCAACTACCCACATACTGAAAAGTTTCAAGAGTTACAAATATTGTCTTTCCATGTAGGAATGTAAACAGTTCAACTTTAGTAAAGTCCCTTATGACTTCTCTTTGCTGTTTACCTTTTCATGCTTCTTTTCATTCTTGTGTTTGAAAGTCAAATTTTCTTTTCAGCTCTGGTCTTTTCATCAAGAATGCTTGAAAGTCCTTGATTTCATTGAAAGACCATTTTTTCCCCTGAGGTATTATACTCAGTTTTGCTGGGTAGGTGATTCTTGGTTTTAGTCCTAGTTCCTTTGACTTCTGGAATATCCTGTTCCATGCCCTTTGATCCCTTAATGTAGAAGCTGCTAGGTCTTGTGTTGTCCTGATTGTATTTCCATAATACTTGAATTGTTTCTTTCTAGCTGCTTACAATATTTTCTCCTTGACCAGGGAACTCTGGAATTTGGCCACAATGTTCCTAGGAGTTTCTCTTTTTGGATCTCTTTCAGGCAGTGATTGGTGGATTCCTTGAATACTTTTATTTTGCCCTCTGGTTCTAGAATCTCAGGGAAGTTTTCCTTGATAATTTCATGAAAGATGATGTCTAGGCTCCTTTTTTGATCACAGTTTTCAGGTAGTCCCATAATTTTTAAATTGTCTCTCCTGGATCTATTTTCCAGGTCAGTTGTTTTTCCAATGAGATGTTTCACATTATCTTCCATTTTTTCATTCTTTTGGTTTTGTTTTGTGATTTCTTGGTTTCTCATAAAGTCATTAGTCTCCATCTGTTCCATTCTAATTTTGAAAGAACTATTTTCTTCAGTGAGCTTTTGGACCTCCTTTTCCATTTGGCTAATTCTGGTTTTTAAAGCATTCTTCTCCTCATTGACTTTTTGACGCTCTTTTGCCAATTTAGTTAGCCTATTTTTCAAGGTGTTATTTCCTTCAGCATTTTTTTGGGTCTCCTTTAGCAAGGTGTTGACCTGCCTTTCATGCTTTTCTTGCATCTCTCTCATTTCTCTTCCCAGTTTTTCCTCCACCTCTCTAACTTGATTTTCAAAATCCTTTTTGAGCTCTTCCATGGCCTGAGCCCATGGTATATTTATTTTGGATGTGTGAGGTACAGAAGCCTTGACTTTGATGTCTTTCCCTGATGGTAAGCATTTTTCTTCCTCATCTGAAAGAAAGGGAGGAGATATCTGTTTACCAAAAAAGTAACCTTCTGTGGTCTTATTTTTTTCCCCTTTTCTGGGCATTTTCCCAGCCAGTGACTTGACTTCTGAGCTTCCTCTTCACACCCACCTTGCCTCCAGATCCGTCCAGCCAGCACTTTGGGTCTGAGATTCAAATGCTGCTTCCCAGCCTCAGGGCTTTCAGCGGGGGCAGGGCTGCTATTCAGTGTGAGATTAAGTTCAGGTGCTCAGGTGGGGGCAGGGCCACCACATGGGGCTTAGTTCCCTCATCGGTTTTATGTGGAGACCTTGAACAATGGATCTGGGCTCCTGCCTGCTTTGGGAGCCCCTGTCTGCTGCTGCCTCCCGAGAGGGCCTGAGTTATGGGGGACACCCCACTCCCCTCTCAGCCAGCTAAAGAGACACTCTCACCAACCTTCGGCACCTGTGTGTGGAGGGACCTGCGTGGCCACTGGAGATTTCGTCCCTGGAGCCTGCTCAGATCTGCTCTCCTGGGCACCAGGCAGCCAAGGCAGTGCTGGGCTCTGCTCCGGGTTGTGGGCACAATGGACCTTTCGTGTTGGTTTTTCAGGTCTCTCTGGAACAGAAATCTCCTCTACTCCATTGTTCCGTGGCTTCTGCTGCTCCAGAATTTGTTGAGAGTTCTTCTTTACAGACATTTTATGGGCTGTGGGTTCGGAGCTAGCATATGTGTATCTTTCTACTCCACCACCTTGGCTCCTCCCAATATCTACTTTTCTTCAGAAGGAAGAAGAGTAGGAGGAAAGATGTTGACAGTCTTGTGTTTTAGATCCTGATCAGCTATAAAGAATCTGAAGATTTCATTTTTATAGAGGATTTCAATGGATTTTCATATCTTCTGAGAAGTTTAATTGTTAGATTCCTTAGCATTGCTCAATTGAATTCAATTAAAATATTTATTAAGTGCTCATCCTAATAAATATTTATTAATATCAATTTATTAATTTATTAAATTATCTAATAAAATATTAATGTTAACTCCTTAAAGTATTGGATAAATATTTGTTCATATTAATTTATTGATTTATTTAATAAAATATTTATTAAGTGTATTAATTTGTGTTTACCATTATGCTTTCTCTTATCTTTTTTTCTAGATAAACCCTCTGACAAAGGAGGATGAGGGGGTGTACCAGTGCCATGCTACTAACATGGTGGGGGAGACACAATCCTATGGTACTATCAAGGTTACAGAGCTGAGCAAATACAAAAAAATGAACTTCATCGCATCTGATGATGACATTTAATAAGGTAATCAATATTATTATGACATACTTAGATGGATCCATAATCCCATTAGTGTTAATATCTCCTATTTATGCTGCTGCTCTGGAAAGGAATTTGGGGAAATCCTTTTCATGAACTTGGAATATATAAGCAATGGAGTATAGGAAATTTAGGTGACTGAGCACCGCTAAAAAAACTAGGCTATGGTATTCAAAGAGAAGATGTATGTGTGGACAAGGAAGTTCATTCAGGAAAATTTCTAGTTCAGTACAAACATGGAAATCCATATAAAATGACTTCAAGAAAATAAGAATATAATTCTTAATAGCAACCTTTGAGACATAAAGACACTTAAGCATTCCTACATATAGGCTAGAATTAGAAGGGGTTTTTTTTGGCCTTCTTGGGTTTTTTTGGACATAAGACCATGCAGACTTCACATCTACTAGAGAGAGAGAGAGAGAGAGAGAGAGAGAGAGAGAGAGAGAGAGAGAGAGAGAGAGAGAGAGAGACAGAGACAGAGAGAATGTTCCTTACTCTTTTACCTGTCAGGAAGAAAAATGATGAGAGAGGGTGAATACTCAGAAAACCTATGAATTCTGGGAGGCATTGTGGTGCAGCAAGATTGAAGTCAGATGACCTGGGTTCAAATTCTGCATTTGCCACTTACTACCCATGTGACCTCAGAGAAGTAATATGATCCCTCTAGACCTCAGTTCTATGAAATGAAAGGGTTGGACTGATAGCCTCTATTGTCCCTTTGAGCTCTACATCTATGATCCTCTGAATTCTATGGTCTAGTCTCATCACAGACACCTATAATTTTCAAGAAGTACAGCTGACAAAGGTTTTTTAGGCACTTACTGTGTACCATGAGGTGTGCTAAGTGGTAGTCATACAAAGAAAGGCAAAAACATTCCCTTCCCTCAAGGAGTTTCCAAGTCTAAATGGTTTTCCATCTTTTAAGTGTCTTGATAACCAGTACGTCAGTTCCTCTGAGGTTTGCAGGCAACATCACAACTTGTGAATTCCAGTCTCTCTTCTAGATCAGATAACCATTGGAGGTGTCACCCATTTGTGAGGAACAGACCAGTTCGAGTCCAGGATGCTGTTAACAACAGAAAACTGCCTCCTTTATCCAATCACATGAACACAACTGCTGCCTACTTTCATAAGACTGATTGTTCAGCCTGAAACTGAGTAGGGGAAGGGTCAATTATTATATCCTCTTGTTACCAATATCTAATAGAATAATGAGGTTTCCTATGAGATATATGATGACATCAAGGATGGCTGCTAAGCAATCACTCTCTTGTGGGTGTAAATCACAACCCTGACATGCCACATCCAGTGTGGTTCTTGTCTATATCATAATAATGATAGACAGACAGACAGATAGCATTTATATGTGCTCCTGTGTGTTAGCACTATGAGAAATGCCTTACAATTATAGTCTCATTTAATCCTGACAACAACCCTGGGAGGTAGGTACCATTATTATTCTCATTTTACAGATGATGAAACTGAGGCAAATATGAGTCTAGTGACTTACCCAGCTAGTAAGCATCTTGGGCCTGATTTGAATTCAGCTCCTCCTGACTCTAGGCCTAGCATTTCATCCATTTTGCTGCTCAGCTGCCTAATATAGCTTTCCTCATGTCTTCCAAAGAGTATCCATTCATCACATTAGAGACCTTTTGTTTCTTTCAGTACTGGGGGCGGGGGGGCCGCCTCTGTGATATTCAGGCAATCTATTCTTCCCCACTCTGAAAACTTTGGGGTACAAGCTGTGTAGTAGCATTGATGGGTCAAAGGGTAAGCACAGTGATTCCTGGGGTGTGATTCTTAATGACTTTCCAGAGAGACTGGACCATTTACATCTCCCTAAACAGTTCTTCCATGTACCTATTTTCTTCCAACATTTTGCATTTTCTTTTCTTTTTCTTTTTTATTTTAGTCAACTTTTACAATCTGATGGGTGCAAAGTGAAACCTCAGAATTTCTTGCATTTACATTTCTCTAATTATTAGTGATTTGGAGCATTTTTTTTCATGTGGCCATAGACCTTGGAATTCTTCCTTTGAGAGCTGTTTATATCGGGGGTGGGGAGCCTGTGGTGTCGAGGCCCCACGGGCCCTCTACCCCCTCAAGTGTGGCCCTTCGATTGAATCCAAACTTCACAGAACAAATCTCCTTAATAAAAGGATATGTTCTGTAAAACTTGGACTTAGCCAAAAAGCTGCAGCCAAGGACCTAGAAAGCCCTATGTAGTCTCAAGGCTGCAGGTTTCCCCACCCTTGGCTTATATTCTTTGACCATTTACCTCCATTTGTTAGGAAGTTTTTCTTTACATAATTCCTAAATTTGTTTCTTTGCCACTCTCACTCATTTCTCAGTTTGGCCCTCAGAATCTGAATACAAGCCTACAGTTAAGTCTCTCCTCATATCAGTCCATTCTCCACTTAGCTATCAAAGTGGCCTTTTTGAAGCAGAGATCTGTTTATCCTACCTTCCCACTCAATAAACTCCAATCACTCCCTATTTTCTTCAGATTCCAATATAAAATTCTTTGTCTTCCAAAGCCTTCTCCCACATTTCCAGTCTTTTTCTATCTTACTTCCTGTCATCTACTCCTTGATCCAGTCTCCTGGCTGTTCCTCAAACAAGAAACTCCATCTCCTGACTCCAGACATTTTCACTTGCTATCTCTCATGCCTAGAACTCTCCCTTCTCATCTCCACCCCCTGGTTTCCTTCAGATCTTGGCAGATGTTCCACCTTCTGTAAGAAGCCTTTCCCAACCTCCCTTAATGCCAGTGCCTTCCCTCTGTTTGTTATCCCTACTTTGTCCTGGATATTACTTGTTTGTACATGCTTGCATGTAGTTTTCTCCATTAGACTATGAACTCTTAGAGAGGAGGTTTTGTGTTTTGCTTTTCTTAAGATTATCATTACTTAGCACATGATGTCTGCTACATCAGAGGCACTTAATGCTAGTTGATTGACTATAGCTAATTCCTCTTCTACAATAAGAATCAATGAGAGAGAGGGAGGGAGGGAAGGAGAGAGAGAGGGAGGGAGGGAAGGAGGGAGGGAGGGAGGGAGAGAGAGAGAGAGAGAGAGAGAGAGAGAGAGAGAGAGAGAGAGAGAGAGAGAGAGAGAGATTATTGAAGATAATTGAAAAGAAGCTCTCATATCCTTCATAAATCTTCTTTTCTTCCTTTCTTTCAAATGAATCTCTTAGATTATAATCTCAAACCTTTCTGTTTACCCAACTTGGGCAGCTTTCCAATTTGTCAATGCCCTTCATTGTCTCCAGAGACCTGATTCCTAAAGTTATTTCATATATTCAGAGACCTGACTACTAAGGTTTTTTCATGTATTCATTGTCTCCAGAGATTTGGCTCCTAAGGTTATTCATTTCCAAAAGGTGCTGAGCAATATTAACTTCCTTAACCTGTGGTCTTAGAGAGATCTGAGAACTGTTTTTTTCAACCAGGCATGAAAAACACCTGATCTAAATATTGCTTCTGGAAATCAATAGCTCAGTACAATACAGTGAATTAGCCATTAAAAGGTAACATACCAACCATGAAATCTCCATTGCTATTTGATGATTTGGTGTTCTGGATATGTACCAACTTGGTTTGTTTGCACTATAATGTAGATATAATATAGATACAGATATATCACCTCCCTTTGGGAATATCTGTCCCTCTCTGAGAATTTTGTGGAATCTTTGGGAAGATCCTAGACTAAGTTATTTTTCACCTGGAGACACCAAGGAGTGACCACTGATAGATACTGTCACCTAGTGACTATGCCTTGGAATTATTTCTTCCTTAGGGATCTGACTCCTAGTTGAAAGCTATAGCACAGAGAAATGCCACACTTATCTCATTCTTCCCAAACTCATAGCCTGAGTTCAAATGGACATGTGAGGCCTAAAGGGTGTGTGAGGAGACTTGTATAGCTATTGTGGCAATTAAAAAGGTTTGAGAGACATAATTTCTGGGTAATTCAATCATTTTCTTGATAAGGTCAGCACATTTACTAATGAAAGGATGTTCATTTGACCTTTTTTCTTAGACCAAAGACAATCATGGTGGCAGGCTCAGGACTTTTAGATTCTTTTGAAAGAGGAGTGGCAATTAGCTCTGCTCAGGTAACAATTAATGAGAGAATGAATATTAAAATGAGGGGCTGAAAGTGACATCATATCACCCTTGGACAGAGAGACTATCTCTATACCCAGACTACTCCCAGCCTTGGGTAATATTCTAAAAGAATTTAAGCCCTTCCCAAGACTGGGCAGAATACAATGGTTACTCCACATGGGTGGAGTCTAAACAAGAAAGTTAGTCCACTCTCTGTCAGCATTCCTTCAAGAGATTAAACTTTTTAAAATCAGGAATTTAGAAAAAGGGAGAACCCTGGATCTCCCCCAAATCATTGATTACTAATAATCATTCCTTTTACTATGCTTCTTTCTTATGCCACTAAACTTATGACTCAGTGTAAAAACTGTTGGCACAAAGCATCCTTTGTATGACTGTATGTATATCCGTCATTAGTGGCCAACCACCAGAAGAGGTTGGCCCTGAGGGAATGTAGGATGGCAACTTATGAGTCATCTCCATGTTACTTTGAATTCTCTGTTTAGAAGCTAATAGAGGGAACTAGGAACTGTGGATGGCTCAAAGAACTTAAAGGAATTGCTTATTTTTTCCTCTAGGATAGTATGTATTCCTTTTGATGTGGGTGAGAATATTCAACAGAGAAATGTCCACCTAGGAATTACCTGTCTCACCAACAACATGTGGTTGTGATGTACATGTTGGTTCTTCTAATAGAATGTAATCTCTTTGAGGGCAGAGATTGTTCCATTTTTGTCTTTGTATCTCAGGTGCCTGACACATAGTAGATGCTCAGTAAATGCTTGTTTGATTGCAAATGAGAAGAAATCAGACACAAGTTTGGTGCTGTTTGTTAATGGTGGAATGTTTCTTTTTGTGAGTAGGCGGTGCTTATTAAAAAAAAGAAATCAGGAAGGGTAGATAAGTGTGCAAATCCATTGAGTTAGGAAGTCTAGCAAAGAGTTACTCTAAGTTGCTTCACCACATACCTTTTGATTCAGTAACAGTGACCTTTTTGCTGTTCTATAAACAAGACACTTTATGTCTTGGCTTTAGGAATTTTCTCTGGCTGCCCCCTGTGTCTAGAATGCATTACCTCCTTATTTCTCTTCCTAGCTTCCCTGGTTTCCTTTAAGTTTCAGTTAAGATACAATTTTTTAATAGAAACCCCTCTTAATTCTAGTGCCTTCCCTCTCATTTTCTTCCTATTAATCTTACATATAGCTTGTTCGTACATATTTGCTTGAATGTCATCTCACACGTTACATTATGAGTTCCTAGAGGACAGGGACTTTTACCTTTTTTTTTTGTATCCCTAGCCTGGCATACGATAGGTGCTTAATAAATTTTTGACTGACTGACAAAGAATATCTTTTTGTAACTTGAGGATAAACAATTATGCATAGATCTGATCTAGTCTTGTATTGCAGACGTGAATCAAGTTAGGATTTGCCGCACTACTCTGAATTCCTTTTTTCTAAACCAATTTTTCTTCTTTTCTCTTCCTTCTAGGGTGCCAGGGAAGCTGATTACAAAATGAAGAAGAATAAATTAGTGGATTGTTTTGTTTTATCGTGCAGCATGAGCTAGAAAACACTGCCTAATTTTTATGTGCTTTTCAATTTAGATTAAAAACTAGAACAAAAAAAGATACAGATGTAATTTTTAGTTAGAAAATAATAAACAAGGAAAACAAATCAAAACCAAACGACAGGTAACTTTTAAGAAATGACTTTCTGTACATAACTTGTGTTTTTTTCTTAAGCTGATGTCTCCCAAGGGAAATCTCTCCCTACTGTACGTATACACTTAGAAATGGAAGTATTCACACTTTTGCTTCTTAATTTATTCCAACTGCTTAATGATTGTTTAGACGATGAGTCCATACCTCTTAAGTGACCTTGGAAGAGGGAAAAGGTGAAAAATATGTTTGAAAATTTCTTTTTAAAAAGTGTACTGCTTCAGGACACAGTATAAACTGTTTAGTAATAAAAGGTCCCCTTATTGTCCTGCATTCTACTCTGAAGCATTTAATGTTCTGTCAGTTGATGATTAATTTGGCACAGGCTCACATTAGGCGATCAAGATGCTCATTTTTTTAATACAGATTTCTATCTGGGGAGCAAACCTTTACATTGCTTGGTGAACATTGTGTTAGAATTACAGTATCAGATGCTAACTGTATCTAGTGGGATATGAAAATAGAAATGTTGTAGTAGGATAGATTTTACTTTTAGATGCTTCTACCCTGCCATTTAATATAATGGGATAATTAAAAAAAACCATTGCATATCTGAGCTATGTAACACGATCCTGGATGTCTAAAACTCTTCTTTATTGAGTCACGTTCCTCTCTTCATGACCCCATGGAATTGTCCATGGGATTTTCTTGGCAAAGACACTGGTTTGCCATTTCCTCCTCCACTTTGAACCTATTTTACAGTTGAACTGAGACAAATAAGGGTCACATAGCTAGTAAGTGAGACCAGATTTGAATTCAGCTTCCTGATTCCAAGTCCAGTGCGCGATCCACTTTGCCATCTAGCTGCTTATCTATAACTCTAGACTTAGAATAACAATAACTCACAATACTTTTTTTTATATTAGGCCTGTGATGATGTAAGCAGTAGAGATATTTTTATCCACATTTTACAGATGAGAAGACTGAAGTTCAGTAGGGGAAAGTGAATTGTAGCTAGTAGATGTCAGTGCTAGGATTTAAACCTTGGTCTCTTGACTCCCAAATACGGTGCTCCTTTCCATGACACCATTCTGATAGATGAGAGTCCACTCCCCAGGTTCTAAATTTCAAACTTTGGAGGTTCTTTTTAAACCTAATCTGATAATTTAAAACCAAATTCCATGCTCTTCTGGGACGGATTATGATAGACTAAGGCCATAGACATCATTTTTCTTTGCAATGAATTTTATGAGTGCGTTTTGATTAAGGGTTCTCTGCAGAGAGTGTTACCAGTGCTCTCTAGGTGACTGCTCTACTAAGGGAAATGTAGTAGTTTGAGAAGGTTGATGGCCTATTGAATACAGCTGAAAGGGATGACTATTAAACATAGCTTGGAAAGGCAAATGCATGTTTTATACCACTAATGTAGAATCTAATTGTATGTGCTGGTCCCATGAATGAAGTCGTACCTTCAGCCACGGAACAATTAAGTAATGCTCAGAATTGGATGAAATGATGAAATGAAATGATGAAATTCCACGTCCACTAATAACTAAATATACTAAACCAATGTGACCAATCTAATTTATGATTAAATAGAGAATATCTGAATCAAACCCCAATCTAGAGGAGATTAGGAGATCTCCTTTTTTCAAGATTTTAAAGAACAGGAAAGCTCTACCTGTTAAAAATATTTTGGTGGTGCTTTTTTTTTTTTTAAATACATTACTCTCACTTCTAATAACCTTCACTCACAGAACCCTTCCTTGTAATGAATAAAAACAGTAAAGCAAAACTAGGCATCGCTGAAACAGAATCTGACAGCATCAAGGTTCACCACCTTGAGCCTGAGAGGAAGTAGTTCCTCATCTCTCTTTCTGTGCCAGGTTTGGTCACCTCACTCCGTCTTCTGAGAGTGCAGCCTTGATTGAAGACATGGAGTAGACCATCAGACCCTCCAATGCGATTTGGCGAGGGGTGAGGGATTGGGAAGGAGCAAAAGCAGTATCTTTATTATTCGCAAAATTCAGTTAATGTTATAAAGTCCTAGTTTTCAGGATCAAAACTGTTTTTCAGTCATTTTGATGATCCTGGAAGCTCTAACTGTTTGCATCTTTCTGGAGGCTATTTGTAGCCATTTCTGGAATTTTCACACTCCAAAAAAGGTAATGATTTTTTTTAGTTACCTTAGTCCTTTTTCCCTGGTGTTTCCACTGTGACATCCTAAAGATTTCCTCAACTGGGGAGACTAGAGTCCAGGAAATTTTGTGATGTGTTTGCTGTTGTGTTTTATTGGGGGGAAAAAGCTGTTTTCTAATCCTAAAGTTTTGCTAGTTTATTTTCATAACCTACTGTGATGTCACATAGTTCTGTACATTGAAAATAAACTATTTTGGAATTGTCCATTCAGTCTCATTGTTTGGAAATAGAAAAATAGACTTATATTTATTCCATTTTAATGTCCCCTTCATTATCCTTTCATTCACACCCCCACGCTCTGATCTTTCTTTACTTCTTACCAAGTGTGTATTAAATACACAAAACATTAATTATTACTTTATGTTAATAATGAACTAATATACCATCTACATGGTGTATGTTCACCTCCAAACGCTCCCTTTCCATTTTACCCTGGAGACCTGAAGGCTGTTTAATCTTCCTAATACCTTACTTGCTTGTGAACATACTTATTCCTTCTCTATATTAGGTGTAGTTTGCTTATTTTAATATGTCTTTCTTCTGTGGTCCCTTCCCCCAGTACTCATCCGTTTCAAAGGCATTCACTCTCCCTCTTAAGATTAAAAGCATTTCACAAAGGTCAGAAATAGCTTTTTAAAACTTTTTATACAGGTAGTCTCGTGTCTTTTTTTTTTTTTAAAGAAATGGTTTTGAAGTTAAAAAAAAGTATGTTGTTGACTTGTATCTGACTCTTTGTAACCATATATGGGGCTTTCTAAACAAAGATACCGGAGCAGTGTGCTATTTCCCTCTCCAACCTATTTTACAGATGAAGAACTGAGGCAAACAGGGTTAAATTACTTGCCCAGGGTCACAGAGCAAGTAAGTGGCTGAGGCCAAGATCTGAACTCAGAAAGCTGTCTTCCTGATTTTAGGCCTATCATTCTATCCACTGTGTGACCTCGCTATCTGAATTTTAAAAAATAATGTATATGTATAAAAATAATATATAGAATATTGTAATATATACATATGTACATACACATACATATACATGTGTGTAAATAATTTTGAAATAAATAGTTGAAAAGTATTCCATATGAAAATCACTAATGTTAAGAGCTACAAGTAACCTTGGAGATCATGCTTAACTTCCCTTAATTCACAGGCAAACTGCAGCCAAAAAGCACAAATTATTGGTGCGCTAAAATGCACTAAGAAATGTCAGAAATGGTCTTCAAACCCTTGCCTTCTGAATCTTAGAAAAGAGGCTCCTCCCCAATCATTTTCCTCGGTTAATAGCTCATATCCATCCAAAAAATACTGATATCTGTTAAGTAAGACCACACTTTTCTGGCACCAAAGGAATTCAGGATTCTGGGATGCCCTTAGCTAGATGTATACATATTGAATGCTAGACCTCTACATGCATACTAAGTTAAAAGCAAGGCAGGGGTGGGGTGAAGACAGGATCAGGGGAAGACATAATAAACATTGACAGCTAGGTGGTACAGTGGATAGAGTATATCAAACAGCCAGGTGGTATAGATGATAGAGTGTATCATGCAGCTGGGTGGCACAGTGGATAGAGTGTATCATATATCCAGGTGGTACAGAGGATAGAGAGTATCATGCAACCAGGTGGTACAGGTGATAAAGTGTATCATGCAGTTGAGTGGTACAGTGGGTAAAATCTATCATGCAGCCAGGTGGTACAGAGGATAGAGTGTATCATGCAGCTGAGTGGTACAGTGGATAGAATGCTGAGTCTGGGGTCAGGAGGATGAAAATCCAAATCCAGAAGCGGATGTGTAATGGTTGTGAGACCCTAGGCAGGTTACTTAACCCCTGTTTCCCTCAGATTTCTCAGCTGTAAAATGGGTATCATAATAGCCCTTCCACCATAATGTTGTTGTGGATGAAGATGAAATGAGAGAATATTTATGTAACACATATATTTATATTACACTTATCACAGTGCCTGACATTAACATCAGAGGCTCTTAATGATTATTGTCTTCCCTAATCAGTTTGAAGAACGTTAGTGATGCCAATTTAATGGATGATGCTAGCTCTGGCCATCTAGCCACCCTGGCTCCACCAGAGCCTTTGGCACTGTCAAATGATTCCGCAGTAGAAACTGATAGGATTTGTCTGTGGAAATTTCATTAAAGAAGATGCATTTTCACTGCTTTGCTGCTGCACCCCAAGAACCATGAGACTGTTGTATCTGACTTCCACAGGTGCTCTCTCCTCCACCAAGGTGTGAGCTCCTTGCTCTGTCTGTTTGTATTTCCCACACTTAGAATGGGGCTTTGCATATAATAATCACTTAATCAGTGCTTCCTTCTTTCCTTGGAGGTAACTGGGACATATTTAGTGCAATATTCTTTCATTCCTTGGCAGGCTTCCCACTGCAGAGAAAGACTCATCTTTGTTGATCCCTGAAGGATACTGACTGTCCTCCTTTGAAATCAAAGGCAGACTAGCAGAAGACAAACAAAGGGTAACAATAATAACTCGTATTTATATAGTGCTGTAAGGCTTACAAAATTTTTTCTCCGTGACAACTCTATGAAGTACGCAGTATAATTGTTATGCCCATTGTATAGTTAGGGAGACTGATGGTCGGAAGTGTTAGGTGACTTTCCTGTGATCACACAAATGGTAAGTGTCATACAATAAATGAGGAGGGAAGACATTGTCTTGAACTGGAGAGTTAAAGGAAGGCTTCATGGTGAAACTATAAAATTGGTATACCACTCTTGAAAAACAAGAGAATTTCCATGGGAATAGCAGGGGAAGACATTCTGGATAGAGACAACAGCGTGAACAAAGACATAGGAAGTGAGGATGCTCAGGGAGTTGGGGCACACACTACTTTTAAAGCAGTAGAAGAAATGCTGTGTAAACCATAGGATAATTTCAGACATTATTATTTAGTATTCCATTGCCATTTAGTCATTTTTAGTAATTAAATTTTCTTCAAAATTGGCTGCACAGTACAAATATTATTATGCCTAATTTAGAGATAAGGAAACTGAATGTCAAAGAGGTTTAGGTGACTTGGCCATGGTTACAGAGCTAGTCTGACTCCAAGCTCACTGCACTTTATCCTGGTCTCCCATAAGTTCCTGTGCAATTGAGTTTCAAATAATGGAATGAGTCATCGAGGGTACTGTAGACTAATGGAAAATGAGATAGGTACAAATCACTGTCTTGTATCCATGTCTCTTCTTCCCGGCAAAGCCACAATACTTGTCCAACCCTCCATCTCTTCCCTACTGCAACATTAATAATAATAATATGTTGTTATTATATTAGCAATTATTATTATAATCAAAGACTATTGCAATAGCCTGATGATTGGTCTCCCTGACTCAGATCCCTCCCCACTGTAGCTCATCTTCCACTCAGCTGTCCAATATCTTTGTCATATCCCTCCCCACACCCCACTTTCTCCCTTATTCAACGAACTCTAATGGCTCCCTATTACCTCTAAGATCAAATAAAAAATCTTCTGTTTGGCTTTTAAAGTCCTTCCTACCTTAAAGGCCTCTTCCGATCTTACCAATCTTCTTTTATCTTATGCCCCTCCATATTACCCTTCTAATACTAGCCTCCTTACTATTATTGTCACACAATCCTCTATCTCCTGTCTCCAGGCATTTTTTACTGGCTATCCTGTCTCACCATGCCTGGAATCATCTCTCTCCTCATCTCTACTTCATGGCTTCCCTGGTTTTATCCATGTCTCAGACAAAGTCCAACCTGAGGGACCTCTCCAGTCATCCTGAACTATATCTTCTCACTGGACCGAGATGGAGGAGAGAGTGAGGCTGGTGACTCTGCACAGTCCTCCCTCACTTAATCCAATTCACTTGCAAGTTATAGCATCACCTCCCTGATGTGATGGTCCTCTGTAAGAACAAAGATGAAACAGCAAAGTCCTGATCTTCTTTAACATTAGTGCTTTCCTTCTCAAAGAGAATTTGGAGGCTCTCCTTTGCTTCCTCACCTTTCAACTTCATTGATACTGATTTGTAAATTCTGTGAAGGGAAGTATGGTGTGCCATTTTTTTTTTGTATTTTTGTATTCCTCTCACTCAGCATGGCAACTTGTGTACAGGCAGCACTTAATAATTGTATGTTGTTGTTACATTTTGCTGGAAAAGTACAAGATTTCCCATGAAGCTCCAAGCTTTAGGGATGGACCTCACTGATGTTTTCAGGACTAAAAGTCCTGTGTCACTCTATGACTTTTGGGCAGGGTACCCACAACAGGATAATGACAGAGAACTCTGAGAAGTTAGAGTTGTCCCATGGAGAAGATAGCAATGATGGTGCCCACTGGCACCAATGTGGAAAACCAGTGTGTAGCCTTTTGCCAGTCACTAAGAGCAGGATTAAAAATACAGGCAAAGAGGGCCTCATATGAACGAGATGTTATACACTGGCAGATGCTCCAAGTGGAGATCTAGGTACCATATGTGACCCCAGTCTTTGGTCTGGCTATGTTAAAGGCTTTGCCTTGATCTCTTCACACTGGAGTGTGAATCTTGGATGGAACATTTTGGTCACTGTTTACATAAAGATAAGGCATAGATTAAAGTTTTTTAACCTGGGCACTGTGAACATTTAAATGGTATGTTTATAAATATAGTTATATTCAATTTCCTTTGTAATCCTATGTATTTTATGCATTAATATTATTCTGATGGGGTTGATGGGCCTCAACAAGACTGCCTATGGGATCCAGGACACAAACAAGGTTGAAAACTCTTGCCCTAAATCCTGGAGCATGTAGGCTAAATATTTTCCCAGTTTTTTGCTCTTTGATTTAGTTAAAATTAAATATTTTAAAGTTCGTGTTCTTTCTCATTTCTTAACATGATAAAAACCTGAAGGTAGATGTCTTTAGAAGGTCAAAGCTAAGTTGAGATTGCAGCCCAATCCAAATGAGATATAATTATCATCTGACACACTGAACCCAGTAATCCATGGGATTTCAGAGTTGAATGGTGCCAGGTGGCATTTTATTAGACCACATGAATTAACATTCTAACATAAACTTCTGCAGAGTTTTATGTCAAGCTAAGTTTACCTGTCCATGGGGGGAGGAGGAAATGGAGGGAGGTGAGAGGAGTATAGTCTATATTGATGGATCAGGGTATAGATTATTTAATCCAATTTATTAGCCTGAACAAGTAAGTTACATTGTTTAAATTGCCTGTAAAATTGGGCAGCGAGGTGACACAATGGATAGAGTATTGGCACTGGAGTCAGGAAGAACTAAATTCAGATCCAGTCTCAGACACTTACTGGCCGTGCAACCCTGAGTGAGTCATTTAACCCTGTTTGCCTCAGTTTGCTCATCTGTAAAATGAGCTGGAGAAGAAAATGGCAAACCACTCTAGTGTCTTTGCCAAGAAAACCCTAATTGGAGTCAGAAAGAGTCAAACATGATTGAAATGACTGAACAACACCATCACAATGTTACTTTCAGGTCTAAATCTATGATCTTTTTAAAAGAGGAAAGCAAAAAAGATGGGGATATATTAAAATTTTGGAAACTGCAGTTCAAAACTGAAATAAGATTTTTTAAACCAAATCCTAGGATTGTAGATTTAGAGTGGGAAGTGAGAATAGAGACTGTCTAGATCAGAGACTCGACTTTTTTTTGTCATGGGTCACTTTGGAAGTCTGTTGAAAGTTATGGATCGCTTCTCAGAATTTTTTAAATGCATAAAAAGTACATAGAATTTCAAAGGAGACCAATTATATTAAAGTAAAGAGGTCATTTTTTTCTCAGCCAAGTGTATGGATCATCTGAAATTTGAATGTGTGTGGATTCAAGTCAAGAAGCCCAGGTCTAGTCCAATCTCTCATTTTTCACGTTGAAGAAACTGAGGCACACTAAAGTAAAATGACTTGTTCAAGGTTATACTGATAATATGTGGCAGAATTGAATCTGGGTCCTCTGACCTCTAATCCAAAACTCTAGACCATCTTTCTTGCCTCTTATATTCATAGTGTATTCATTTAATTATGTCACATTATTGAGAGGTCAATTTGAAATGCACCAACATGGTATATTTGGAGACAAGAACAATTTTACAGTATTTATTTATAGGAAGCCAGAATTTATTAACTTTTTAAAGAGGTAAAATTCAGTATAAATCAGAAACAAAGAGGAAAGAGATTCAGGTTGTAAATTAGGAAAATAGCAACAAACAAGAGAACAAAAATTTAAACCAAAGAATCCAACAAATCAAAGTGAAGAAGAATTAAAATTGGAAGAATCCGCCAGTTTTAAAACTTTTCACATACTTCAAGTCAGCCAAAGTCCACCTTTGAGTCAGAATAATTTCTTTTTGAAAGTAATCAGATTGAACAAAAGAACAATCAGTAAAGCCCAGGTTATTGTAGGATCCACAGGAGTCTGAGGATTGTGGCCTTCACTTTTCATGAATTTTTCTGAGGAATTTTGATTGTTACAGTCTTTACTTCCATATATTCTCTGAGACCATCTTCCCCTAGTTCTCTTCCATTTCCAGATTCCTTAAAGCCTCCAAAAGGAGTGTGGCATGTTACGATATTATAGGTATTGACCCAAACCATTCCAGCTTGCAGGGCTTGGGTCACATACATAGCCTTGTCCAGGTCCCTGGTAAAGACCGCTGCTGCTAACCCATACTTGGTATCATTGGCTCTCTCGATAACCTCACTGATCTTTTTGAATCTGAACACAGGCTGTACAGGCCCAAAGATCTCCTCCTTGGCAATTCTCATGTTGTCTTGTACATTGCCAAAGACAGTGGGCTTGATGAAGAAGCCCTTCTCTCCAAAGCGTTCTCCCCCACACATCAACTTAGCGCCTTCTTTCTGGCCTATTTGGATGTAACTCAGGATTTTTTCAAACTGTTCCTTGTCTACCTGGGGCCCTTGCTGTGTGTCAAGCTCAAAGGGATTCCCAACTTTCCTCTGCTTGGCTTTTTCTACAGTCCTTTCAAGAAATTCATCATAGATGGAGTCTTCCACAAAGGTCCGAGAACCCGCACAACAGCACTGGCCCATGTTGAAGAACAGTGCTTCATGACACAGCTCCACAGCATGATTCATGTCTGCGTCAGCCAGGACGATACTGGGGCTTTTCCCACCCAGCTCCAGGGTGACCCTCTTCAGGTTCGAGTCTGCTGCTGCCTTCTGGATCAGGTGTCCAACCTCTGTAGAACCAGTAAAGGCACTTTATCAATGTCCATGTGTTGGGCCACAGCAGCCCCAGCGGAGGGCCCATAGCCTGTGATGATATTTACGACACCAGGAGGGAAGCCAGCTTCTTTGATCAAGGAGGCAAGGTACAAGGCAGAGAGTGGGGTCTGTTCAGCTACCTTCATGACAATGGTATTGCCAGTGGCAAGGGCTGGTGCAAGTTTCCAGCCCTGCATGACCAAGGGGAAGTTCCATGGGATAATCTGGCCACATACCCCAATAGGCTCATGCCTTGTGTAGCAGAAGTGTTCTCCATCCATAGGGATAGTCTTTCCATGGCATTTGTCTGCCCAGCCCGCAAAGTACCGATATACCTTAATGACTTCATCAAGGTCTAGGACATATGATTCTTGGAAAGGCTTGCCGTTGTCCAAAGTCTCTAATGAGGCCAGGTAGGTGCGATCTCTCTCTACCAGATCAGCTAGGCGGTAAAGTAAATGGCCCCTCTCAGAAGCATCCATCTGTCGCCATGGTGACCCCAGCCTAAAGGCCTCCCGGGCAGCTTTCACAGCCAAGTCTACATCGGCCTTATCACCTTCAGCCACGTGAGTGATGACCTCTCCTGTTGAAGGATTGACTGTTGGGAATGTCTTCTTGCTGACTGCATCCTTCCACTCATTATTGATGAAGAGTTTATCATATCGGACATCTGGCTGTAGCACAGGGCTTGGAAGAGGGGCAGCCGAGGAGTAGGGAGCAATGGTCTTCCAAAGAACAGATAACCTGGGGGCCAAGAGGCGCAGCATGGTACTTCTAGAGGGGAAAGAACAAGAGCTGCCTTGAGTCATTGCATTTAACTGTACCCCTCTTGACAAAAGATCTATGTTTGTAATCTTATTACTTGGAATTTTGAGAGTGTTTCAGATTATAATAAACTCCACAGGATCTTACCTTAAAAACAAAAAAAAAATACTCTGTAAGAGGGAGTTCCTGTCTTATTACATAAAAGCACAAAATAGGTGCTTTGATTCACTATTCTAATGCTATACTAATTTTGGAAGGATGCATCCTTTGCCTGATTACTCTTATGACGAAGAGCTTACATCTGTTACATGATGGGTAGCTAGGCAGTGTGTGGGGGAGGGGCACTCTTGCTTTAACCAAGTGAACTGGACCCTATGTAACATATCTAGGGAAGGGAGGCCAAGACGGTAAAGGGACTAGAGATCATAGGATTTTTTTGAAGGATCTGGAGGATGGATAGCCTGGAGAGATGATTTAGGGAGTATAGGACAGCTGTCAAGAATTCAAAGGACTATCATGGGGAAAAGGGAGTCATCCTCTTTTGTTTGGATCCATAGGGCAGAATTTGACAAATCAATGGAAGCTGTGAAAGACAAATTTAAACTAAAAAACTCCCTGACAATTGGAACTCCTCAAAATGGAATAGTTGGTCTTGTGATGTACTGCATTTCTCTTCACAGGAGGTCTTCAAACAGAGGCTGGATGACCATTTATTGGGGATAGTATGAAAGATTCATGTTAGGCTGGGTAGCTTCTGTGGTCCCTTTCAATTTGGAATCAAATCAAGTCAACTACTATGTGCCAGGCACTGTGCTAACCACTGGAAATAAAGAGAATGACAAAAAACCATCCCTGATGTCAAAGAATCTAGTGGGGGAGACAACATGCAACCAACTTTGTGCAAACAAGATTTGTACGAAAAAATGACAAATAATCAACCAAGGGAAGGCAGCTGCATTAAGGTGGAATGAGAAAGGCTTCTTAGAGAAGGTAAGATTTTTGATTCTCTGTGATTCTGAATCAAGCTCAGTATCATGATTTACAGAGTCAAAGGATCTGAAAGCTGGAAGGTACTTCACAGATCATCAAGTCCTGGCTCTGTTTGACCCTGAGTTCAATTATCATCTTAATGCAGATGACTCCCAATTCCAGCCTCCATTGCCAAATGCCTCCATCTCTGCCTTGATGCCCTGTAGGTGTAGAATAAAGCTTTAAATATTGTTTAATAAACAGAGAGAGGCTGCTCATCACATTTGCAGATGACACACAATTGGGTTGAGATGTCTGAGTTGGGGTCCCAAACAATCCTGATGGCTAAGGCTTTGGGCTTCATATGATTGAAAGATAAATGCAAAGTCTTATGCTGCATCGTAGAAAGCAAAACAAAAAACAACTTCAGAAGTACAAGATGAGGAAGACATGGCTAGATGGCAGTTTGTCAAAAAGATCCAGGAGTTTGGGGGACTACAAACTTAATGTGAGTCAACAGTAAGACAGGGTAGTAAAAGAAATATGTACAGAATAATTGAAGGTAATCAGAGAGAAGCTACCAGCATTAAGGGGGGGTCAGAAAACATTTTTTGTAGAAGGTGGGATTTTAGTTGAGACTTGAAGGAAGTCAGAAGGAAGAGATGATGAGGAACAGAATCCAAGTCACTAGGAGACAACCTATATAAATGCAGAGTGTCTGGAGATTAAATTTCTTATGAAAGGAACAGCAAAAGGTCAGAGTTGGATCACAGAGTACATAGGGCAGTAATAAAGGCATAAGTTACTTAGAAAAATAGGTGATGAGCAGATTATGGACTTTGAACACCAAACAGAGGATTTCATATTTGATCCTGAGGGTAATAGGGAGGGAGCGACTGGAGTTTACTAAATAAGGTAGTAGTGCTGGTGGTGTCATAGTCAGATCTGTAATTTAGGAAAATCAATTTGATTGTTGAGAGGAAGATGGACTGAATCAGGGGGCAGAGTTGTGACCATTGGGATGGTCTAGGCATGAAGTCATGAGGGTTTGCACCAGGGTGGCTAGCATGTCAGAGGAGTAGAGAGTTAAGAAGAGATTAGAGAAAAGGAAGTGGGGGCAACAATCGTTAACTCCTTTTCAAAGAATTGAGCCACAAATAGGGATAATACCCAGTGGGGATGAATGGATCAAGTGAGAATTTTTTGAGGATGAGAGAGACATAGGCATGTTTGTAGGCAGGAGAGAAGCAGTAGACAGACAGGGCGTGACTGGAGATTAAGGAGAGTGGAGATGATAAAGGAAGTGATGGGCTAGAGAAGATGGGATGGAATAGCATCACTTGTACCTGGAGAAGGTTTGCCTTAGTAACATGGGTTACTATGCATGTGAGACAGGAGTGAAGGAAGAAATAGCAAGGAAAGGCATCTGAGTAATATGAGATGGAGAGGAGGGGAGAAGAAATTGTAGCAAATGACTAATTTTTTTTCATTGAAATATGAGGCAAGACTCTCAGCTGAAGGGGGACAGGGGCTTTGGGAAATGAGAAGGGATAAAAGTTTTGGAAAAGCCACTGTGGTAAATGGGATAGTAAATCAATTGTTGTCACTCAGTTATTTCAGCCATGTCTGATTTTGTGACCTCATTTGAGGTTTTCTTGACAGAGACACTGAAGTGGTTTGCTGCTTCCTTCTCTAGCTTATTTTATAGATGAGAAAACTGGGGCAGATAGAGCTAAGTGATTTGCCAAGGGTCACGCAACTAGTAAGTAGCTAAGGCCAGATTTGAACTCAGGATCATGAGTCTTAATGACTCCAGGCCACAAACTCTCTCCTATTTATCTTCCACCTAGCTGTCTTCAGTGAGTCAATTAGGGAGATGTAAAAGGGATTGATTACCTTGGGGACAGTGAGAACCCAGTTGAAATTATATAATATATGCTTGTAGTGGACCCAGTAAGCACATTTCATTATTTTCTACAGCTTTGTTCAGTAGCAGGTGAGTAGGAGAGAAGGTAGCAAACACTGGGAGTAACATAAGGCTGAGGCTTGGCAGTTCCACACTGGTGACAGGATAAAGGGACAAGATGGTGGAGAGTGTAAAGGAGTAGGAAAGTCTACAAAGATTAAGTTGTTCAAGGTCACACAACTAATTAGACTCAGAGCCACTCCTAGAAGCCAGATCTTTGGACAGCTTTGGCCATAAGGGATATATTTTGGCTCAACTTTTTAGTCTTTTTGACTTAACATTTCTTTGAAAAAGTCAGGTTTGCCACATTGGATTTTGGATTATTTGTCCTGAGTTCTATAATCTATATTATTTAATTTGTTATCTCAATCAATTAAACATCCCTGGAGGTCTCCAAGATGGGCTTCTAAAAAAAATAAAACAGGCTCCTTCTGGTTTGTAGCACATGGCTATGGGTGCCTGCACATCTTTCTCTAATAAGAGAATTTTCTTGAACCAGAAATGTAATAGAGCCTTCTCAAACCTGCTCATGAGAGCTAATGATTAAATTTTCAATGTGAGCAATTACACCTTGCAAACTGGCAAATGCTATAAATCTGAACTTGATTTATTGTTCTGTTAATTATCTAGACTTGGGAAAGTGATGGATAAATATTAATAATATAGATTAAACTTAAAAGTGTGTTGTGTGCACAATTTTTTGAGAGCTGATTGTTAAACATTTGCCACCACACTCCTACCCTGGACCCTTTAACTTCCCCAAGAGAACTTAGTAGAGCTATCTTGGAGGTAGGAAGGTTTTGAACTATGCTTTCATTGGTGTGGGAACCTTCTGGGGAATAGAGACACAAATCTGCAACTATTCTCTGATTATTAGTTTAGAGTTGTCTCCGACTCTGAGGGAGTAAGTGATTTGCCGGTGGTTCCACAGTGTTTATGTGTCTGAAGTAGGATTTCAATCCAGCTATTCTTAACTCCAGGGGCAGCTAGGTGGCACAGTGGATAGAGTACTGGATCTGAAGTCAGGAAGACTCATCCAAATCTGGCCACAAACACTTACTAGCTCTGTGACTCTGGGCAAGTTAATTAACCCTGTTTACCTCAGTTGCCTCATCTGAAAAAATGAGCTGAAGAAGGAGATGGTAAACCACTCCAGTATCTTTGCAAAGAAAATCCTAAATGGCATCAGAAGGACTTGGATATGACTGAAAAATGACTGAACAATTCCTGACTGCAAAGTCTGCTCTCTATCCACTGAACTACTTTTTCTCCCAGTAGATACACTATTATTCTTCAATTTAATTTAATGGACATTATGAAAATTCTCTCTCCTACGATTATTCAGGTTTAAGTTGATTCTTAATTCAATTACTATGAAAAGTAAAGAGAGTGAGTGCTTAATAATGAGAATGTTCTAGCGTCTAAGAGTTCTATATTTGAGTTCCATCAGGTTTTTGAAATTTCAAGGAGCTTTCACTGTGGGGCAATTTAGTGTAAAGCACTTTTTCTTAAAATGTGAGTAGCAGGGAAATTCCAGGAGCACAGAACTGTGGAGCTCTAGACATTTTTGTACTGAACTGAGAATCAAGAAATGAGTGTTCTAGCTCCAGTTCCCTCCTGCATAAATCTTAAAAAGTTACAACATTAAGAATCACAGTATCTTAGTGTCATGAAGGGACCTCAGACATCATCTAGTTTATCTGAAACATGAATCTCCACCACCTTGGCCCTGGCCAAAGTTCATCCACCCTCTGCTTGAATACCTCCGATGAGAGGGTGCTCACTATCTCCTGAGGCAATCACCTTCACTTTAGGATGAACTTTAATTATCAAGCAAATAAATGAGCAGTGTGTGATAGAGTGCTGGACTCCGAGTCAGGAAGACTGGAGTTTGAATTCTGCTTCAAATCTCCCTAGCTGTATGACCCTGGGCAAATCTATTTCACCTCAGTTTCCTCATCTCAATGAGGATAATAATACCACCTATCTCACAGGGTTGTCCTGCTAATAATAGCAAATAAGTTGGGCAGCTAAGTGATGCAGTGGATAGAGCACCAGTGCAAGAGTCAGGAGGACCTGAGTTCAAATCTCACCTCAGACACTTGACACTCACTAGCTGTGTGACCTTGGGCAAGTCACTTAACCCCAATTGCCTCATCTTGGGTCATCTCCAGTCATCCTGATGAATATTTGGTCACTGGATTCAGATGGCTCTGGA
Source organism: Notamacropus eugenii (assembly GCF_028372415.1). Classification (NCBI taxonomy): domain Eukaryota; kingdom Metazoa; phylum Chordata; class Mammalia; order Diprotodontia; family Macropodidae; genus Notamacropus; species Notamacropus eugenii. The sequence goes on from NC_092874.1 coordinate 314,947,872, forward strand.
GGAGAAGTGAGGCTGGTGACCTGCACAGCCCTCCCTCACTCAAAAACAAAGTCAAGTGCAAGCCATGTCATTATTTCTCTGATGGCATGGTCTTCTTCAGCAACAAAGGGTGAACATAAAAAAAGCAAATAAGTTAACATAAGCTAAAGCACATTAAAAATTTTAAAGCTTTCTATAAATGCTAGCTCTTATTATCATCATTATTAGTTTTACCTTGTTCTGAGTCAAAATCAGCTTCCTTTCTTACTGTCTAGGTCAAGATAAAACAAATCTAACCCTTCTACCATGTGATAGCCCTAGAAAAATACAAAGACCATTGTCATTTTCTACCTAAGTCTCTTCTTCTACAGTTGAAACATCTTTGGTTGCTTAATACTGTTTTCCACATGCCATCGTTCTGTCACTATCCTAGCTGACCTCTCTTTGATAGACAAGCTTATTGATAGGTATTTCTGCAAAAGAACCTGAACCGAATATTCCAGATGTGTTCTGAACACGGCAGACCAAAACTATCATTTCTTTCAACCCCGACACTATGATTCTTACTAACCAAGGCAGCCTGGGAAAACAATGCCTTTAACTACTTTTATTCTTTATTTCAATGCCTTTGTACTAGAGGCTTGACAACTTTTTCAAAGGGGCATCCAAGCTAAGGTCAAAGTTACAGCCCCAGCTGGGGGTGGGGAGAGTGTCTCTGGTCTTCCTTTCAGCATTTTTGCACTTGTGGTATGGGGAAGGAGAGGAAAGGTTCGAGGGCACTAGCTACCTCCCTTCATTGAAGGAAAACTGATGACTAGATAGTTCCAGTTTTTCAAAACCCTAGTTAACCAGTAACTCTGACAAAGGAAATTTCCTTAGTAATAAGTCAGTTTTATAACTGTTCAAAAGAAGGAGAATTATAAGAATCTTTGTATGTCATCTAGTCCATACCCTATCCACTCCCAGTTTTACAGATGAGAAAACTGAAGCCCACAGGGATAGAGTGAGTTACCCAAATCCTTAAGTGGCAGAGTCAGAATTTTAATATAGGTATCCTGACTCCATATCCTGGGGTGCTTGCACTACACTGAAATGCATAAGAAAATTGGACTTGATCAGGGATTCTTAACCTGGGCTCCACAAACTTTTATTTTTAATTTTGATGACTATTTCAATAAAGTTGGTGTCCCTTACAATATTTTATTATATACATTTAAAAAATATGCTGAGAAGAGGTCCGTGAATTTTACTAGACTGCCAGAGGGGGTCAGGACACACAAAAAAGTTCAGAATCTTTGACTAGATGTTCTTTTAAAGTCCCTTCCAGAGTTTAAGAATCTGTAACTAAGCTTCTTCCTCGTAGGGACTGTCAGTAGCTTGGAAAGCACCAGTTGCCCCATCTGGAGAGCTGTGTTCCCACAGGGCTAAGTGCAGAGAGCAGTTGCTGCAGCCACTCATCATACAGTCAAGTAGCCAGCCTTCCAGGAGACTGAACTGAGCTCTGAAGACAGAGCCCCAAACCAGAGTCTAGGGAGACTACTGTCCAGAGAGCTAGAGACCGATGGAGTTGGATCCCACTGAAGGGCTTAGATGCTCACCCCCCACATCCGTGAATTGATGCCAAGCAGAAACAACTGTCTGTAGCTCACCAGGCTCAGGCACATTTTTCCCTATGGGCAGGGAGCAAAGCAAAGAACCAATCAGTTGACCCAAAGACCCTATCCGTTGCCCCCTGGGCTACTTGGGCCACTACCGACCAACTGGGAGAGATTGCGCTGTGTGTGTGTTTTTACCTTGTGGCTCAGGTTGGGTCCAGTTCACGTGCAGCATTCAGGGCACAGTGGCTGAGCCCTTCCCTGTGCACAGTCCATTTACAGGGGCACCTTTCACGTCTCCGCCCTCTAGAGATCCCCAGCGTTAGCACGAGATCCGCTGGTACATCCCCACCTCCTGCTTTACTCATCACCTTTTCCCGGTCGTTCATCACTTGGTTATTTTTTTAACTAGTGCTGAAAACCTAAACTAACGTGTAAACATCCGTAGCCCTTTGCTCCCTGGGGGAATCATGCTCCTGATAAGAGCTGTTGGAATTGGACGTTCACTTTGACCATTTTTTGTCTGTGTTTTTAATCCCACTTGATTGAGATAAACTCAGTTCTTGCATTTGTGTGCTCCATAATTTGGAAAGAATCCCACTCTAAGAGCAAAGGGCTAAGTTGTTGTTGGGGGAAGGAAGAAAGTCCTTCTTCTGTGTAGCTTGAGCTTTCTTTTATCTCTCTTCCTAGAGGAAGAGTGACTTTCTTTCTAATTTAGACTATTTCAAGAATGGCATCTCTTAAGGGAAAAACTCATAGCCTATTGGAACTAGATTGTGATTTATTCCAAGGAGTAACTGAATTCCATTTTCATGTGGCAGGTTTATGCCATCTGATAACCAATAGCTCTTAGTTCTTATTTCAGTTGTTGTTGTGAAATCATTTTTCAGTCACCCACTCTCCATGACCCCATTTGGAATTTACTTGGCAGAGATACTGGAGTGATTTGTCATTTCTTTCTCCAGCTCAATTTACAGATGAGGAAACTGAGGCAAACAGGGTGAAGTGACTTGTCCAGGGTCACACAGCTAGTAAGTGTCTGAGTCCAGATATGGACTCAGGAAGATGAGTCTTCCTGACTCCAAGTCCAGCACTCTATCCACTGTGCTACTCAGCTATCCCTTATGTCAGCTAGTGCTGACCAAATCTTTCAGCTCCTTAGAATATAGACTGTGCTTTCCCTTTCCACCCAATTTTTAAGTTTTAAATAGAGCATAAGCACAGTTGTGTATTTCTTTAGGTCAACAAGGGTTATTTTAAGTAAAAGAAGCCTAATTTAAAATCAATAGATATAGAAACTTCCACATCCAGCACACAGAAAGAGGAAAAAGTACCTGGCTCTGCCCATGCCTCTGCCCATCAGAGTACTTTAGGATCCTGGTGCTATGATTCTGCTTCTCTGCAGTATTGCAGCACAGCGTTGGACTGGATTTTATTATATTTTACCATAATTTATCTCTCACCAACTGCTTTTTGCCATCTTGGCTCTCACATCTGTTCCTCTTGATCGCTCAAATCTCTAATGTCCTCTTTCTGCTTGGAAATTAAGGACACTCCCTCTCCCTAAATTTCTCCACCCTAAGGAGGGTTCTATTTCTCTTTTGGGGTCATTAAATTTATCAGTCCCTTGTGAAATCAGCAGTGGCATGGTAGACATCAGCAAACATAGAGCACAAGCAGCAAAATAGACATCTACACATAAGAAATAATGCTGATTATCCTAGTATTTTAAGTAATCCTCTCAGGATGCATCCTCAGAAAAGATACATCAAAGCAATATGATGTAGCACCAGGCAAAGCATCACTTGACAGATTATTTCAGTGACTGCATACCTAGAGTACATGCATATATCATACCATTACATGAATATCTATAAACCACCAGCAAAAAAGCATAGCATTAAAATGGTGCGGACTAGTGATATGATGTCAACTGGCAGATGAAATAAAGAACATGATTAAGCATTAGCATATATGTAAATACATTGCAATAATAGCCACATGTAGATACAGTGCTTGCATGACCCTGGTACATAAACAAGTGCACTAAACATCAAATACCAGCATAATTCAATATTTCATTGATTATTAATAATTATTATTTATAATAATTTAATAATATAATAATTAAACCAGCAATATTTAATAGATATATTACTAGACATGTGCAATTACATATAAAGCACACATTACATGAGTAAGCCTTATCAAGATCCACTGGCTACATGTTTCTATACCGCAAGAGTCTCAAAGGCTGAAATCCTTGGCAGGAAAGGTACTACTTTGGGAGTCAGTCTTCTCAGAAATAATAATAGCTAACATGTATATAGCACCTACTACGTGCCAAGTACTGTGCTAAGTGCTTTACAATTATTATCTCATTTGATTTTCATAAAAACACTGGTAGATAGGTGCTATTGTATTACCTCCATTTTGTAGATGAGGAAACGTAGGTTAAGTGACTATCCTAGGATCCCACAGCTTAGCAGGTGATTGTATTTGATCTCAGTCCTTCCTCATACCAGCCCCAGCACTCTGCCTACTGTGTCACCTAGCTGCCTTACCTTAGAATTAGATCCCCAAAAGACATTTATGTTAGAGTACCTACTTAAGGTGTCACTTTCTGAAACAGGATCTTATTCAGATAAGCTTTATTTAACAAATGGGCAGTATCTTTTATTCAGAGTTCACTGAGGTAAATGTCTATTATTTGTCACTATCTGTCCCTATTCTTTAAAGACTCTAATCATTTTCCTTGAAGCAGTTCCTTATCTAAAACCATTGTTAATTATTTTAAAGTAACTGGAGAAGTACTGCCAAGGAAATATGGGCAAAACTCACAAAATGCAAGGTTAGCAAAGACCATGGAACTACAGGGCCTTGACCTCTTGATGCATGCTCTTCAAACACAATCACCCCAGGCCATTATCAGCCAATGACTGATTGCTTCATACATCAATGGGCAGGAAGATTATTTATCTTAATACATTTTCAAAATAAATAAATCTAAACCATTCCACCGTTTAAAAATAAAAGGAAAGCAGCAAAGATTTGCTAAGAAAAATATATAACCCGTTGTTAGCTGGTGAATGTTGTTGGATTTAATATTAGAATAATGATGTGGCAATGAGGAAACAAAGTTCTTCTTAGAGCTGGGAAGACCTGGGCTGATATCTTGCCTGGTGCTCCTTGGAGCCTGGTCAAATCACTTAACGGTTCATACTCTAGGCCATTCTTTAAGACTAAATTTCAGAGAAGGTGCCATTCTGCATTGGCAGAAGTGGTTCCCATGTCTAAGAATTCTAGATGCCAATGAGATCACAGGTCTACTGTCAATTCTAAAAGGTACTTTGGTTGTCTATACTAGGCTTTACTTTTGATTGTCTTTTTCACCTTGAGTATTTCATCCTCAGTTTTTCCAGGTCAAAAACTTAATTTATCACTTCACACAAAAAGGTCTGAAGCAAGGTATTTTTATTTCTATTTTGAGAACTCCTTACTTTCACTTGACCCATAGAGCAGATCAATTGCCAAATTTGGTCATTTAATTCTATCTCCATATTTCTTTTATATGTCATCTTCACTCACATTTTCACTCTAGTTCAGCGCCTCATCACTATCTTAGGAGCAAAATGGTCCCAGATGACTTCCCACTCCAATTCATATTCCACACAGTTGCCAAAATGAATTTCCTAAAGCACAGATTGGACCATGTCAATCAATAAAACTCTAGCCACTAGGTTGAAATATAAACCAGTTGGCACTGCAAACTCTTTGCAACCTTGTTCTAACCAACCTTTCTAAGCTTTTAACGCATCATGGTGCTTCATGCACACTATGGGTTCAGGCATATTGACCTACTTACTTTTATTCATGTATGGAACTTCAACTTTTATAGCTTATCTCAGTACCATTGCCCTGGCTGTCTCCCCATCCTGGGAATGAAGTCACCTCCTAACCTGCACCTCTTAAAATTTCTAGTTTCTTCAAAGTCTAATCTCAAGTGTCATTTACTATGTGAAGCCCTTCCTGATGTCCCCAGCTCTAGTATCTTTCTTTCAAAATTATCATACACACGTATATAATGAGGCTTTGTTGCACATGCCCAAATAGCCTAAGGCTATGGGGAGATGACAGAAATCTGCTTCTTCTGGGAGTGAACATACAGTTCACTCCCCTACCTCACAGGTGAGAGAAGTCTCTTTGTATAGTTTGTAGAGCTGGAATAGGCTGCTTCTTAACATTATCAAATAGGAACTCTGTCTCCTTCTTTCTCTCTCTCTCCCCCTTCTTCCCTCCCTCACTCTCTCTTCCCTCTCTCTTCCTCCCTCTCTCCCTCCTTCCTTCTCTCTCTCCTTCCCTTTATCTCTATCTCCCTCCTTCTTTCTCTCCCTCCTTCTCTCTCTTTCCTTGCTTCTCTCTGTCTCTCTCACTCTCTCTTTCCCTCCTTTCTTCTCTCCTCCCCCTCTCCCTCCCTTTTTCTCTCTTTCCCTCCTCTCTTTTCCTCCTCCTCCTCCTCCTCCTCCTCCTTCTTCTTCTTCTTCTTCTTCTTCTTCTTCTTCTTCTTCTTCTTCTTCTTCTTCTTCTTCTTCTTCTTCTTCTTCTTCTTCTTCTTCTTCTTCTCTCTCCCTCTCTCTCTCTCCTCCCCCCCCCTCTTGTCCTCCTGCCCAACTCCTCCCCTTCTCCATCTTATTCCCCCATAGCACAGGCACGACAGACTACTACAGTGGCATATGAGCAAAGGGCTTGAGATTTTGGTCGCTTTTGTTGGTCCCATTCAGTTGTAGGAACAGTTAGTTAGTAGAGTCCCTGGACCCTGGAGAATGTGAAGCCAGAATTCTGGGTCAGATGTTGCTGCCAGCCTAGTATAGTAGGGATGAAGGCCTACAGAGATTTTGGGCTTGGAACTTGGTGAGACTTGCTGTGCAGAAGGTGAATGAAGTTGTGAATCTAGTCTCCCCCTCTCCAGGGGTTAGGTTGTGTAAGTGGGTGTTGTGTTTCCTCAGGGATTGAATGCGGAGAAGGGCATTTTGTATGTTTCTTCTCATTATACTTTTAAAAAAATTTTTTTAAAATTTATTTACTTAACTTTTAACATTCATTTTCACAAAATTTTGGGTTCCAAATTTTCTCCCCATTTGTCCCCTCCCCCCACCCCAAAACACCGAGCATTCTGATTGCCCCTATCACCAATCTGCTCTCTCTTCTATCATCCCTCCCTTCCCTTGTCCCCATCTTCTCTTTTGTCCTGTAGGGCCAGATAACTTTCTATACCCCTTTACCTGTATTTCTTGTTCCCTAGTAGCAAGAACAGTACTCGACAGTTGTTCCTAAAACTTTGACTTCCAACTTCTCTCCATCCCTCCCTCCCCACCCATTCCCTTTGGGAAGGCAAGCAATTCAATATAGGCCATATCTGTTTAGTTTTGTAAATGACTTCCATAATAGTCGTGTTGTGTAAGACTAACTATCCCTCCATCCTATCCTGCCCCCCATTGCTTCTATTCTCTCTTTTGATCCTGTCCCTCCCCAAGAGTGTTGACTTCAAATTGCTCCCTCCTCCCATTGCCCTCCCCTCCATCACCCCCCCCACCCTGCTTATCCTCTTCACCCCCACTTTCCTGTATTGTAAGATAGGTTTTCATATCAAAATGAGTGTGCATTTCATTCCTTCCTTTAATGGAATGTGATGAGAGTAAACTTCATGTTTTTTTCTTACCTCCCCTCTTTCCCCCTCCACTAAAAAAGTCTTTTGCTTGCCTCTTTTATGAGAGATAATTTGCCCCATTCCATTTCTCCCTTTCTCGTCCCAATATATTTCTCTCTCACCGCTTAATTTAATTTTTTTTAAGATATGATCTCATCCTATTCCATTCACTCTGTGCTCTTTGTCTCTCTGTGTGTGTATGTATATATGTGTGTGTATGTGTGTGTGTGTAATCCCATCAACTACCCAGATATTGAAAAGTTTCAAGAGTTACAAATATTGTCTTTCCATGTAGGAATGTAAACAGTTCAACTTAAATAAAGTCCCTTATGATTTCTCTTTACTGTTTACCCTTTCATGCCTCTCTTGATTATTGTGTTTGAAAGTCAAATTTTCTTTTCAGCTCTGGTCTTTTCATCAAGAATTCTTGAAAGTCCTCTATTTCATTGAAAGACCATTTTTTCCCCTGAAGTATTATACTCAGTTTTGCTGGGTAGGTGATTCTTGGTTTTAGTCCTAGTTCCTTTGACTTCTGGAATATCCTATTCCACACCCTTCGATCCCTTAATATAGAAGCTGCTAGATCTTGTGTTATCCTGATTGTATTTCTATAATACTTGAATTGTTTCTTTCTAGCTGCTTGCAATATTTTCTCCTTGACCAGGAAGCTCTGGAATTTGGCCACAGTGTTCCTAGGAGTTTCTCTTTTTGGATCTCTTTCAGGCGGTGATCTGTGGATTCCTTGAATACTTATTTTGCCCTCTGGTTCTAGAATCTCAGGGCAGTTTTCCTTGATAATTTCATGAAAGATGATGTCTAAGCTTTTTTTTTGATCATGGCTTTCAGGTAGTCCCACAATTTTTAAATTATCTCTCCTGGATTTATTTTCCAGGTCAGTTGTTTTTCCAATGAGATATTTCACATTATCTTCCATTTTTCCATTCTTTTGGTTTTGTTTTGTGATTTCTTGGTTTCTCATAAAGTCATTAGCCTCCATCTGTTCCATTCTAATTTTGAAAGAACTATTTTCTTCAGTGAGCTTTTGGACCTCCTTTTCCATTTGGCTAATTCTGCTTTTGAAAGCATTCTTCTCCTCATTGGCTTTTTGAACCTCTTTTGCCAATTGAGTTAGCCTATTTTTCAAGGTGTTATTTTCTTCAGCATTTTTTTGGGTCTCCTTTAGCAAGGTGCTGACTTGCTTTTCATGCTTTTCTTGCATCTCTCTCATTTCTCTTCCCAGTTTTTCTTCCACCTCTCTAACTTGATTTTCAAAATCCTTTTTGAGCTCCTCCATGGCCTGAGCCCATTGAATATTTATTCTGGATGTTTGGGATATAGAAGCCTTGACTTCTGTGTCTTTCCCTGATGGTAAGCATTATTCTTCCTCATCTGAAAGGATGGGAGAAGATATCTGTTCACCAAGAAAGTAACCTTCTGTGGTCTTATTTCTTTTCCCTTTTCTGGGCATTTTCCTAGCCAGTGACTTGACTTCTGAGTGTCCTCTCCACACCCACCTTGCCTCCAGATCCACCCAGCCAGCACTTGGGGTCTGAGATTCAAATGCTGCTTCCCAGCTTCAGGGCTTTCGGAGGGTGTGGAGCTGCTGTTCAGTTGAGATTAAGTTCAGGTGCTCAGGTGGGGGCAGGGCTGCCTCATGGGGCTTAGTTACCTCAGGGGGTTTATGTGGAGTCCTTCAGCAATGGATCCGATCTCCTGCCTGCTTTGGGAGCCCCTGTCTGCTGCTGCCTCCTGAGAGGGCCTGAGTTATGGGGGACACCCCACTACCCTCTCAGCCAGCCAAAAAGACCCTCTCACTGACCTTTAGAGCCTGTGGGTGGAAGGACCTGCGTGGCTGCTGGAGATTCTGCCCCTGAAGCCTGCTCAGATATGCTCCTCTTGGTGCCACGCAGCCAAGGCAGGGCTAGGCTCTGCTCTGGGTCTAGTGCGTGATGGACATTTGGCGTTGGCTTTTCAGGTCTCTCTGGAACAGAAATCTCCTCCACTCCATTGTTCTGTGGCTTCTGCTGCTCCAGAATTTGTTGGAAGTTCTTCTTTACAGGTATTTTATGGGCTGTGGGTTTTGGAGCTAGCATATATGTGTCTTTCTACTCTGCCATCTTGGCTCCTCCCCTCATTATACTTTGAAATAAATATTTCTTTGTTAAAGTAATCTGTAAGGAATTAAATGAAACTGGGGTGTAGGGGATCTGTAAAACTGATGAGGGTTTAAGCCAATGGCAGAGAAACTAGACGCTCCCAAATCCCCTTAAAGGTATTGGAGAACTATGGGGGGACGAGTGAAATGTAACATCTCTGAGCTTCAGAGAGTGAGGGGCTAGGGTCATCTTTATTACATAAATATATATGTGTATATATACATATATTCTGCCTTGCAGAGAGTTTAGAAGCTAAATATGGCCCAGTGTATTCAAAGGATGGTACATAAATTACATTATATGAAACATAACTTTGGCTAAGGCAAAACACACCTAGAATTCATACCTCACGCACCCTTTAGGAAAAAAATAAGCCCCCACATCAACCTATAAAAAAGTATCCTGAGCATGTATTTCCTGTTTCAAGTTCAAGTGAAAGGGTTATGGAGCCCTTCATGTTGAGGGAGATGGTGAGGGGGTGGTGTGGGAGGGAGGTTGGAGTAGGGGAGAACAGAAAAGGCATTATACCTGTCCACATATAACCTATAACCTATACATGTATATGTGTGTATATTTCTATGTGTATGTGCATATATAGATATCTACATTGATATCTAGCTGTCTGTCTGTCTATCTATCTATCTATCAGTTAAGTGGCACAGTGAAGAAAATTCTATGCCTGGTGTCAGGAAGACTTTTCTTCTTGAATTCAAATTAGGCCTTAGACATTTACTAGCTGTGTGACCCTGGGCAAGGCACTTGAGTCTTTTTGCCTCAGTTCCCTCATTTGTAAAATGAACTAGAGAAGGAAATGGCAAACCACTTCAGTATCTTTGACAAGAAAACCCTAGATTAGGCCACAAAAGGTCACTCACGGCCAAAATGACTCATTAACAACACACACACACATACATATATACATACCCACATATGTGTGTATGTATACACATAGATATGCACATATATGTTATCTTCCCTAGCTTCTCAAGAGGAGGGGCTATTTTATTTTTGTGTTTGTATGTCCAACACCTAGTACAGCCCCTGAAATATAGGAAGTGGCTAATAAATGCTTATTCATTGAAACTCCCTTTGCCAATGAGCCTCAGAAAGTTTCTTGTCAGATAACTTGGCCATAGCTTGCTCATTTGTTCCAGAGACAAAATTCGAACCCAGATCTTTCTTATTCCCAGGCTGGGCCTCTATTCATTATGTCTTACTGCCTTTTGACCTTCTAATTACTGATGCTGAATACGGTTATAAACAAAACATTTCAAAAATAGGCCACATCCTGAAGCTAAGGATTGACTGTGTCCACTTTGATAAATAACAAAATCTCATTTTGCTTTCAAATGGAAATAGCATCACAGAATGTTATCTCAAATAACTGTCAAGGATTCTGAGAAATGGGTTGATGACAATGCCAATAGAACTGAAGATGAAAGTTCTAGGAAAATCCTAGAATTTATTTATAGGAGTATTTTTTTGTGTGATAACAAAGAACTGGAAACAAAGTAGATGTCCATTGATGGGGAAAGGCTAAACAAATTGTGATACAAGAATGTAATGAAACATTACTGTGCTCTAAGAATGGACAAGTATGACAAATACAGAGAAGCGTGTAAAATGCTATAAAATGAAATAAGCAGAACCAAGAAAGCAATATACAAAGTGACTGCAACAATGCAAATGGAAAGAATAGTGACCACAAACAATTAAAAATTAATGTGAAAAACTATAAAAAATGAGCTTGGCCCCAAAGAAGAGACATGAGAAGACAATACCCTCTACTTCTATGAAGAAACAGTGGTGGAGAAATGGGGGAGTGGGGGATTATAGGTGTGGAATATTACATATGGCAGGGTTTTTTTTTTAAATATTGAATTTTTTCTCTTTTTTTTCATTTTCTCTCTGTCTTTCTCTGTCTGTCTCTCTCTGTGTCTCTTAACTCTTTGTTATAAAGGTTAGCTCTCTGAGAGGGAGGGAGTAAGGAAACATCAAGAAACTTTGGGCAATGTAAAAACAAAAAAATACTGATAAAACTTATTTAGGAAAAGAAATTGGCACATTGAGTGACACTGACGAAAGCAGATGTTGGAGTATTGATGAGGACACTGAGTTTCTCTAACAGAAAATGTATTAATTCTAACTTGTTCTTCTGAGAGGAAATCATTGGAATGTCACAGAGATGATAATACCTTATGATTAATGAAGTATTTTATGTAATTATAGCAATGGATATTTCTACAGATCTTCAAGGTTTGCAGAACACTTTATATGATAATGGCTAATACTAATGTGAGAATTTTTGGTTTGCAAGTGTTTTTCATATATTCTTTTACAACACCACAGTGAAGTAAGTAGTTCAGGTTATTATTGTCATGCCCATTTTACAAGAGGTGCAGAGAAAGAAAATAACTTGCTCAAGGTCATTCAGCTAGGAAGTGATTTGCTACTTACCACCCATATGACTACAGACAAGGCACTAAATGTCTCTGGAGCTGGAAACTTCCTCTTCAACATGAGGCAGCTGCAATATGAAGCATTAGGATGGTCCCTGAGGTCCCTTCCAGTTCTCAATGATTCCACTTTATCTTAGAGGTGATAGGAAGCCACCGAGGGTTCTTGAACTGAAAAGTGACAGTGGGATGTGCATTTTAGGAAGATTATTTCAGAAACTCTGTGTCAGTTGGATTAAAGAGGGTAGAGTTTGGAATTAGGAAAATCATTTAGGACATTCTACTAGTAGTTCAGGTAAAAGGTGATGAGAATATGAGAAATGTTTTGAAGATGGTATTGATAAGACTTGTCAAATGATTGGAAATGTCAAATGATGGGGGATTGAACATGGGGGTCAAGGAGAGTATGTAGGTGAGGATGACTCCAAGGTATCCAAGGTACCTGGTCAAATGGATGGCACTGTCCTCAAAAGGGGAAAATTCAAAGCAGGGGAAGAGATTGGGGGAAAGATGTGATTTCCTGTTTTGGACATGTTAGAGTTTGGGATGTCTATAGGAAATCTATTTGGAGAGGCCATCAGGCATTTTTGAAGAGTTGGATTTGTGAGTCATTTGCATAGAGGTGCCAATTGGTCCCACTGGAGATGATGAAATCATCAAGAAAGAGGATAGTGAGAGAGAATAAATCTTTGTAATTCAGAGCAAGATCAAGAAATTAGAAAAAATTCCATTAAAAAGAGAATGGTGAAACTTATCTGAGATTCTCACAAGAAGCCATGTGTCAAGATACTAAGGCTTTCCTTGAGGATAGGCTTCAAGAGGAGCCTGAGAGGTGATCTTATCCAGCCTTCATGCAGTTATCAGGACTTCTAAGGACTGATAGTCCTCCATTCTTTCCTCCAAGATTTCCAGAGATATTGATATTTTCCCTAGTTACCAATTCTAATATATTATTATTGTGCAAGCTTGTCCTGTCTCACAATGCATTATATTTGGTCCCCTTCTCAAATTCATGTGCTCAATATGCCTGGTGAGATCTTTAAATATTAAACATTATGTTTAGGACACATTCTGTGTTCAAGAGAAGAGTCTGGCTTTCTGCTGAATTCTGTTATGTTTCTTATTCATATTCATGGAGAATCTGGTCAGTTTTGTGCCATGATCTTCAGCTAAGTCCAGAAGCAGTGGGATGCAGAGGGAAGCCCACCCAACCAGGAGCTGGAATACATCAGTCCAACTTCTAACAGTCTCTTATTACTATTTCTTAGCATGTCATCGAACCTTCATTTCCTCAAGTGGAAAAATGAAGATACAACTACCACCAGCATGAATTTATGTAGTACTCAAAGGTTTACAAATCATTTTAGAAACATTATTTCAGCTTATCCTCACAACTCTGGAAGAGAGATGCTTTTATTATCCCTATTTTACAGATGAAGAAACTGAGGCTCAGAAATGTTGAGTGATTTGACCCAGCTAGTGCGTGTCTAAGATAGAATTTTAACCTAGGTCTAGGTTTTTAACCTCACCATGGTATTCCCTTTATAGTCGAGCCTACACAGAGCATAAGATAGGGTAGACCTGAATACAAGTGGAAAGCACAAAGGAAAGATACCAGTAGAGCTGTGCACATTTATGAACCAATGACAAGGAGGCTTAGTGTGCAGTACAGAAACAAGTCGTGTGATTATTCTTTTGGAATGGACTTTTATTTTCCTATTCATTTCTTTTCTTTGGGAGAGGCATTCTATATGCTTTTAAACTTGTAGGTCACTCTTCTTCCCACGTTATGATTCAATTACGTTTTCAAGCTAAAGACCCAAAAGGAGGAGAGTGTGGGAAAGCAACTTTGCATGAGATTAAGGTAATCTCAGATTAATTTTTAACTAGAGTTTAACTTTATTCTAAGTAAAAAGATCTTTTTGATAAATGTAATTTCATGTAATAGACCATTTGAAGGAACAGTTCTTTTATGATCAAATCCTCATAATAAATGAGCATTTACTGATTAATAGTTACTATATTTGCAGAGTTGGTCCTATTGTGGCAAGACCAGGTTATCTATTCATAAATCTCTCTCCTGTTAACATATGACTTTGATGTCACAAATTCCCATCAATGAAAGCAAGATTTGAGATAAAATTTTAATGATAATTTAACTTTGATGATTCAGATTAAAGCTATCTTTTTGATTAATTAATTTGTTCCTGAAACTGGAAGAATTTTTGAATGTTAGTCTTAGTATCTAGGATCAGAGGTTCTTAACTGAGCAGTTGTTCCATGAATGTTTGGATACCTATATTTCTATAAGGCTAGTTTCCTTTATAATGCTGCATATTCTGTTTTATGCATTTAAATCACTATTCTGAGAAGGGCACCATAGCTTTACCGTATTGTCAAATGGGTCTGTGACAAAAAAAAGGCTAAGAATTCTTGTACAAAGAAAGTAAAAATGAGTTTTTAAAAAAAATTCTCTCTCTTAAGCAAACTCTAATTGAGGGACTTAATTGTCAGGATGGAGGCATATGAAAAGGGGCACAGTTTTTTATCGACCTGGATCTGAGCTTCTTAACATAGGGTCTCTGAACTTAAAACAATATATATTTTGGTGACTTTTGATACCATTTGTTTCTTTTGTAATTCTGTGTATTTTATTATATGTATTTAAATTATTCTGAGAAGGGTCGCATAGGCTTTACCATTCTGCCAAAGGGGTTCATGTCACCATAAAAGAGATGAAATATCTTTTTCTTTAGCATAGATTTAGAAAGGGAAGGAACCTTGGAGACCCTCTAGTCTAACCTTCTCATTTTACAAAATAGGAAACTAGAACTCAGCGATGGTAACTGATTTGCGCAAGGTCATACTGGTGATACATATCAGGTGGGATCTGAACTCAGATCTCAGACTTCTTTTTCACTAATTCAGGGTGACATGAAAAATAAATTCTGTTCAAGCATGGGGATAAATTCATGGACAGAGAGTGTTAGAACAAGCAGTTACTGACAAAAATTAAGGATTGACAAGAAACTTATTCAAGGTGGCAAAATTTATATTTCTATTTAAGTATTAATCTAATTTTGTGTCATGTTTTTGAGTAGAGTGATCAGTGATTCTGGTTAATGATTTTTCTTATTTTCTTTAAATGATGGATTTAAAAAAAAAGAGGGATGAATGTAATATTTTCCCTCTGTTAAGACCAACTTTGGTGTTCACCCTATGAAACAATAATTTAAGCACTACTAATTTTAGCTTTTGTTTAAAAAAGAGGAAGCAATGAGATATTCCACCATGGTAATGCTATTTTAATATTTAATTTTAATTTTATTTAATATTTAATATTTTAATGCTATTATTAAAGTAATCACTATTAAGTTAATAACAATAATTGGCAGTGTTTTGAGGTTTATAGGACAACTTTCAACCATTATCATCTCAATTGATTTCCCCCTCACTCCAACAATCTTGAGGTAAGTCCTTGTTGGACTTGGAGTCAGAAAAATGTGAGTTCAAATCCAGCCTCAGATATTTACTAGGTGTGGGACCTTAGACAAGTCACTCAATCACTTTGTGTCCCTATTTCCTTATTTCTAAAATGGGGATAATAATAGCACCCATTTTACAGAGTTATTTTGACTGAAATGAGATAATATATGTATTTTGAAAATCTTGAAGCTTCATATATAAGTAATATTATTACTATTAATTACTTATGTTTCGTAGACTTTAAGTGGCTTGTACATAGTTGCATAGCTAATAAGTCTTGGAGGCGAGATTTGAATTCAAGCCTTCTCTGACTCCATTCTGTTAATCCATGAAGGAGTCTATAAGGGAATGTGACACTGACTGGGTAAACATTGAAATATAAAACAAAGCTACATTCTCTTCACAGTGATTGATGGAGAGCAAATATATATTTCTATTTGGGAAAGATAAACTACTTCTTATACTTCCTGTAGGCTTGTAAAAGAGCTAGAAATAGGGTAAGGTGATGGGATTTTGTACCAGGGTTCCCCAAATTTAGAGGGCACTCCTAGCATTTAAACTCGTTCTGGAGTATGGAAACAATTGAGCTTTGTACCTAGTTAGCAATAATAATTAGTTAAAATAAGAAACCATTCTTCTTAATAACTCTGCTCCACATTAGTGTCCCTTTGGTCTACCTTTAATCTGTTTTTCTCAATACCCAACTCCAGTGGTGGTCTGAAGATGTCCTAAGCTCTTTACCCAAAAGATCTCGGTGTTTCTGTCTCCTCAACATGGCATGGTGCTACAAAGGTCTCTACTCTCATTAGGACCTTGTGTCCCAGGGATTCTGTTTCTCCTCCATGGGGCAGTATCCAGGAGCTTTCTTCCCCTTCCTTCATTTGAATATATCTTTAAAAAATGGTATGAGGGTGTGCTTTTGTGAAGGTTTTTCTAGGTATGATAAGTCCTAGTTAGAGGTCTGACTTGCAAGCAATCCATCTTAAAGCTATATATTTTTAAAATCTTGTTAAATTTTGTTTGGATGTATACTTTTCATTTTTAAAGTTGTATTTCATTTAGCTTAGATTTATTGTAACTGTAAAAGGATATAGTCCCTGTAAAAAAATATAATATATATAAGGAAGTGGATATATTTAAATCAAGTTTCTGAATTGCAATCGCAGAAATATGGTTAATTAAACACAACTATTGTATTTGAAGTTTTTAAAACAACATCTGGTGACCTTCTAACTTTAAAATTCTGTGATTATGTGAATTTCATCATAAGACTAAGAAACATTTTTCTGGTTAGGAAAGGCAAGCATAGGGAAATCATATTCTTTTTTAAATTTAAATTTATTTATTTAAGTTTTCAACATTCATTTCCACAAAATTTTGGGTTCCAAATTTTCTCCCCATTTCTCCCCTCCCCCCACCCCTAAATGCCTAATTACCCTTATCACCAGTCTGCCCTCCCTTCTAACATCCCTACCTTCCCTTATCCCCATCTTCTCTTTTGTCTTGTAGGGCAAGACAAATTTCTCTACCCCATTACCTGTATTTCTTATTTCTTAGTTGCAAGAACAATACTCAACATTGTTCCTAAAACTTTTGAGGTCCAACTTCTCATCCTCCCTCCCTCCTCACCCATTCCCTTTGGGAAGGCAAGCAATTCAATATAGGCCATATCTGTGTAATTTTGCAAATGACTTCCATAATAGTCATGTTGTGCAAGACTAACTATATTTCCCTCCATTCTATCTTGGCCCCCATTTCTTCTATTCTCTCTTTTGATCCTGTCCCTCCCCATGAGTGTTGACCTCAAATTGCTCCCTCTTCCCCATGCCCTCCCTTCCATCATGCCCCCCACCCTGCTTATCCCTTTCTCCCCCACTATCCTGTATTGTAAGACAGGTTTTCATACAAAATGAGTGTGCATTTTATTCCTTCCTTTAGTCGAATGTGATGAGAATAAGCTTCATGTTTTTTCTTTTACCTCCCCCCTTTTTCCCTCCACTGAAAAGTCTTTTGCTTGCCTCTTCTATGAGAGATAATTTGCCCCATTCCATTTTTCCCTTTCTCCTCCCAATATATTTCTCTCACTGCTTAATTTCATTATTTTAAGATATGATCCCATCCTATTCAATTCACCCTGTGCTCTGTGTGTGTGTGTGTGTGTGTGTGTGTGTGTGTGTGTGTGTAATCCCACCAGCTACCCAGATACTGAAAAAAGTTTCCAGAGTTACAAATATTGTCTTTCCATGTAGGAATGTAAACAGTTCAACTTTAGTGAGTCCCTTATGACTTCTCTTTGCTGTTTACCTTTTCATGCTTCTCTTCATTCTTGTGTTTGAAAGTCAAATTTTCTTTTCAGCTCTGGTCTTTTCATCAAGAATGCTTGAAAGTCCTCTTTTTCATTGAATGACCAGTTTTTCCTCTGAAGTATTATACTCAGTTTTGCTGGGCAGGTGATTCTTGGTTTTAGTCCCAGTTCCTTTGACTTCTGGAATATCATATTCCATGCCCTTTGATCCCTTAATGTAGAAGCTGCTAGATTTTGTGTTATCCTGATTGTATTTCCACAATACTTGAATTGTTTCTTTCTAGCTGCTTGCAATATTTTCTCCTTGATCAGGAAACTCTGGAATGTGGCCATAATGTTCCTTGGAGTTTCTCTTTTTAGATCTCTTTCAGGAGGTGATCGGTGGATTCTTTCTATATTTATTTTGCCCTCTGGTTCTAGAATATCAGGGAAGTTTTCCTTGATGATTTCATGAGAGATGATGTCTAGACTATTTTTTTGATCAAGGCTTTCAGGTAGGCCCATAATTTTTAAATTGTCTCTCCTGGATCTATTTTCCAGGTCAGTTGTTTTTCCAATGAGATATTTCACATTGTCTTCTATTTTTTCATTCTCTTGGTTTTGTTTTGTGATTTCTTGGTTTCTCATAAAGTCATTAGTCTCCATCTGTTCCATTCTAATTTTGAAAGAACTATTTTCTTCAGTGAGCTTTTGGACCTCCTTTTCCATTTGGCTAATTCTGCTTTTTAAAACATTCTTCTCCTCATTGGCTTTTTGAACCTCTTTTGCCAATTGAGTTAGCCTATTTTTCAAGGTGTTATTTTCTTCAGCATTTTTTGGGTCTTCTTTAGCAAGGTGTTGACCTGCTTCTCATGGTTTTCTTGAATCTCCCTCATTTCTCTTCCCAGTTTTTCCTCCACCTCTCTTACTTGATTTTCAAAATCCTTTTTGAGCTCTTCCATGGCCTGAGCAAATTGAATAGTTATTTTGGATGTTTGGGATATAGAAGCCTTGACTTTGATGTCTTTCCCTGATGGTAAGCATTATTCTACCTCTTCTGAAAGGATGGGAGGAGATATCTGTTCACCAAGAAAGTAACCTTCCATGGTCTTATTTTTTTTCCCTTTTTTGAGCATTTTCCCAACCAGTTGCTTGACTTTTGGGTCTTTGTCAAGAGTAGGGTATACTCTGAGAATCTGTAAGATCTCAGTTCCTCCAAGGTGGCACAATCAAGTGTGTACTGGTCTGGACACAGAGAGGGATTTTTGTGCCCGGAACCTTAGCAGTTACCTCTCCACAGCCACCTGGCCTCCAGTTCCTCCAAGTCAGCACTGGGGGCTGATTTTCAGATAAGCTGGATGGGCAGGGTCTCCATTCAGTGCTAAACAAAGACCAGCTGCCTCAGGGCCTCTACTCAAGGCTGAGGTAAGACTCAGCTCTTCAGTTCACCCAGGGGTTTTTATGCTCCAACAACAGAGTGCTCTGTATGGGCTGCTGTGCAGCCTCTGTAGGTCGCTGCCTGCTGCTGGAGCTCTGGGAAGGCCTTTCTCCCTTCATGGCCAGCTGAAAAATGTGGTCACTGACCTTTGGCACCTGTGAGTTGAGAGATCTGGGAACCGCTGCTACTGAGACTGGGGATTCCGTGACTGGAGATTCTGCCCCCAAGGATTGTTCGGGACACGCTGCATGGCCAAGGCTGGTCTGGATTCCGCTTTACATCCTGTGCAACAGATGTTTCCCGTGGGCCTCTCAGGTCACCCTGGGCTGGAAATCTCCTCCACTCTGTTGTTCTCCACTTCTGCTGCTTCACAATTTGTTGAGAGTCCCTCTCTACAGTTTTTTTTATGGGCTGTGTCGGGAGAGCCTCCATATCTATGTCTTTCTACTCCACCATCTTCGGGAAATCATATTCTTTAGGCAGCTAAATGGATCAGTGGATAGGGTTCCAGGTTCCAAGTCAGAAATAGTTCTGAGTTTAAATTCTGCTTCAGACACTTACCAGCTATTTGATCTTAGTCAAGTTGTTTAATCTCTCTCAGCTCCCATTTCCTCATCTGTAACATGGGATTAATAATAGCACTTACCTTACAGGGTTGTTGTGAATATCAAATGAGGTAACATGTCAAGTGTTTTGCCAACCTTAAAGCTCCCTATATATATTAGTTATTACTAAAATAATATTTCGGTCATGAGTATATTCTGCATAATTGTGATCTAGTGCTTTCTGTCTTTGCATGGAGAAGTTAGGGAACTAGGAGTAAGAGGAGATGGCGTCTGCTTGGATCTCCTGGCATAGTCGGGGAACTAGAGCACTTGTGGTGATGGATGAAAGTCATTGCCTATTAACAAAACAAACTGTAAGACTTCTGATGCCACTGGCTCCAGAAGCGCTGGAGACAGTAAAAAGACTTTTGATCCAATGTATAAAGATAAATAGAATTGAAAAACTACTTGTGTCCAAGCCAGGGGATGAAGCTAGGACGAAATTAAACAGGGAATAATGAAAATTAAATATCAAGAAACTATCAAAATGCACTTGTTTGTTTGTTTGCTGACATTTTGTATCATTGTAAATCTATACGGTTTGTTTGTGTCTGTTGCCATTTCCTATCCTTGTTGATCTACAAGGTGTGTTTGTATTTGCTGACATTTACGTCATTGTTAATCTCTGCCTTTCTCTGCCTCTGTATCTCTCTGTTTCTGTCTCATCCCTTTATCTCAGTCTTCTGTTTCTCCTCTCTCTGCCTTTGGCTCTAACTCTCTCCCTCCTTCTTTCTCTTCTCTCTCCTTCCCTCCCTCTCTCTCTCCCTCTCTGTCTGTCTCTGTCTCTCTCTCTGTGTCTCTGTGTCTCTGCGTCTCTCTCTCTCCCCTCTATTACAAGGTTGAACAGGCCATGGTGATCAGATAGAATTCAAGGGACAAATTTTGTTGTGTGGAAAACAGATAGAATTTCAGGTCTCTTGGGAACCAGAGACTACTCCTGACCAGTAGGAGACTTTGTAACAAGGTAATTAGGGCACAACAATTTCTTTGTTTTAAGCATACCTAAAGACTTTATCTTGGTGAGACGGTGCCTAGCACTGCTAACTACAGATAAAATTATCCAGTGGAAGGAGGGGGGATGGCAGGGAATGGTGTTGGGATGGCCTGGGCCTCCTTAAGCTGCTGGATTGTCCCATCTACTTTTGGGGTAAGAGAGAGACAAGGGAGGTTGAGACGACTAGAACTATTAGCTCATAATAGATTAACCACAAGTTTTGATTAAGGTCTGACTATGCGTTAAGCACTGTGCTAAGAGGCTCATTGGATTCTTACAACCCTGAGAGAGAAGTGCTATTATTATCCGCATTTTGCAGATGAGGAAACAGAGGCAAATGAAGATTAAATGGCTTGCCCAGGGACCTGTAAGCACATATAAAACATTGTTTGTTGTTTTTCAGTCTCATTCTTTGTGATCCCATTTGAATTTTTCTTGGTAAAGATACTGGAGGAGTTTGCCATTTTCTCCTCCAGCTCATTTTATAGATGAAGAAACTGAGGCAAACAGGGTTAAGTGACTTGCCCAGGGTCACAGAGCTAGTAAGTGTCAGAGGCTGGATTTGAACTCCAGTCTTCCTGACTTTAGGCCCAGTGCTCTATCCACTGCTCCACTAAGTACCCCACAGATAAAATATATATATATATATATATAGCAAAAATATAGTTAATAAATAAATTGTATCTTTGATCAGTGTGTGACAACTGTATGTGACAACAACAAGCTACATAAATCCTTTTTATGCTCCTTACTTGTATCAGATCATTTATTTATCGTACTCCAACAGACAGGTGTAGCATGGTTGCCAAAAGCATCCTATGACAGTGTCAGAGGCAGAACCTGAACTCAGATCTTTCTGACTCTGAGGTCAGAGTACATTGGTTAATGTCTATTCTTACCTTTTGAATGGAGCATTATATTTTTATTTTTGTCATTATAACACATGGGAAAGTGAGCTAATCTCTATCTCTCTCTTTCTATGGACGGTCTGACCAGTTAGACCATCAGACCTTGGTAAACCTCAACTTCTACTATGACAAAAACATCACAAGACTGAATTCTACAGTATCATGGACTGACTTTTTTTTTTAAAGGCAATCTGGGTTAAGTGACTTGTCTGGGGTCACACCTATAGTAGGTATCCAAGACAGAATTTTAACTTAGGTCCTCCTAACTCTGAAGTCAGTACTCAATCCACTACATCACCTAGCTAACCCCATGAAATAACTTCTTAGGGATAATTATTGTCAAGAACTCAAGCAGGAAAGAAAACTTCAAAAGACATGGGTTTTGGTACCATGCCATCATTGGTCTATCCTATCTTTCACATGCCCAGGGAAAGAGGTTTCATTCATAGAATTCAACTGGTCTGTAAATGACCATGGGCAGTTGTGGAGAATGTGTAGAATCACAGATTATTAGAGCTGGCCGGGACAGAGGTCCAAAGGTGGGAAGTCACTTATCCAAGGTTCCATGGCTGCAGAGTCCGCTTCTCTCAATTTCATTCCCTACCTCGGTTCAGTTCTTTGCCTTCATCTTGTCTACCATGTTGCCTGTCTTACTTTATGGTTTGACATTCCTCAAGTGTTTTTGAAACAATTTCTGGCTATCCCCTTTGCTGAGCACCTATAACAATCCATTCCTAGCATTCTCAATATTTATTGATGGGTCTTAGGCTCCTGGTGACTGTCATCCCTTCATGTTTTTGAACTCCCTGGTAACTACGGAAAAGCTAGGGTGAATGACAACCTACCCTCAGCACCCAGCATCCAAAAATAGTCAAAAGTTTGATACTAAACAAAGCTACCCAGCCAGTTCAACCGAACTATCCAAGCAAGCTACTCTTGTTCCCATACTGCAGGCATGGAAGCTTATGAAAACCTCTCT
Source organism: Notamacropus eugenii (assembly GCF_028372415.1). Classification (NCBI taxonomy): domain Eukaryota; kingdom Metazoa; phylum Chordata; class Mammalia; order Diprotodontia; family Macropodidae; genus Notamacropus; species Notamacropus eugenii. The sequence continues at coordinate 314,970,459 of NC_092874.1, forward strand.
CGGTCAACTAGAGGCTTAAAAATTGACTTTTGATCCTATCCTGGGATTTTAAGAATGCTTTCTTCAGGGATGAAAATCATGTCATTGATTTTTTTAAATGTTTGCATTGGAAACAAAATACTTAGGAAATCCTTAGGAAGTCTAGTGTCATTTAGACACAAAGAATCAAGTAATAAACATGTATTAAGTGCCTACTATGTGCCAGGCATGTGCTAAACTCTGGGGATATGAAGAAAGGCAAAGACAGTCCCTGCACTCAAAGAGCTCTAATTGGAATGTGAACAATTACGTACAGACAAGATCTATACAGGATAAATTGAAAATAATCTCAGAGGGAAAGGGGAAGGGAAGAGAGAAATATTTCTATGGTACCTATTTTGTGCTAGGCACTGTGATAAGTGCTTTACAAACATTAAGTCCTTTTCTACTCACAACAGCCCAGTAAGGTAGGTACTGTTATTATCTCCAATTTACACTAAGATTAAGGAGTAAGGGCTGTGTGTAAGGATTAAACGAGACAATCTATGTCAAGGACACATAAATGGTAGCCATTACATTTGATTTTGCCATAGGTAGAAAAGGTTGGAATGAAGAACTGGGAAGTCAGAAAGGCAAATTAATTTTTCTTTTGAAAGTCCGTCGCAGATAGAAAATTGTATTTTGCTGAGGGTTTCAAAGCTTCTCTCTATAGAAGAAATGGTTGAAGAGAATTTGATAACAAATGAGATGACAGAAGCACTGGAATTATTCAAATCCTACAAAAGATTTCATTTCAGTTCAATTTAAATAACATTTATTTAGTGGCAATTATATGCAAGGCATTTTGCTAAGTGCTGTGCGTACAAAGGCAAAAATTGAACAGTCCCTGCCTTTAAGAAACTCATATTCTACATTCCATGTGAAGATAAAAGGGGTAAACTATTAAAGACCTTAAATAGCCAAGGTCGGAGAATAAGATTAACAGCTGAAATAAATCAATAACATTTAAGGCTTAATGAAAAAGGTAGTTACTTAGATGCTCATTTTACTAAAAAGCGTTTTATGAAGTATCCTATTTTGAATCCAAAGCTTGGCAATACTGTTTAATGTTGAGGTTTATTTGCTTTAATAGATAATTCTGGCTTTGCAGAACAAGTTTGTTTTTATTGCCGTTTCAAGCAAATCTAATTTCAGGCTAAGCCTACTGTTCCAAGGAAGACACCATCTCCACCTGGTGACATTTTACTCTAATTACAATCGCAATTCTTTAAAATTGTGAACATTTCTTGAAAATTAAACTTGCATACCTGAACTTTTAAAGTGACAATATCATTATATTATTCATTCCAAGTTGCTAGTAAGCTTTCCTACCTTCATTTTATCTTTGTCAGCGAGGAGGTCCCTACATAGAAGAAGGGCTGCTGGGTGCCCATGGTGACAGATGACTGAGCGAGCTGCCAGCATTTGGTTCTTGATATAAGGTATATGTCACCTATTAAGTGCCTCAGTGATTGGCTTGGCAGAAAAGGAACCTGAGAGTCAGATACTAAAGAACAAATACTGGTCCCAGCCTCAGAATTTTAATGGGAGAGGATGAGAATAGAAATAGCCACTCTCTGGATCTCTATTTCATCATTTGTAAAATTGGGAAAATATTACTTGTACTGTCTAGGTCAGAAGTCTCCAAAGTGGAGAGGGAGAAGGATGAAAGAAGATCCACTAGCGTGTGTGGAAAAATATTAGAACTTCAATGTCTATTTATTTAAAAAGAATAAAATTGAGCTTTACTATATTTAATATATAGACTGAAAGTTCAATCCCTACTCAGTCCATATGTCAGGTTTCTGTTCTATTAATAAAAGTTTATTTTATCTTTATTGCATGATTTTAGTTTGGATTTTGTGTATATTTTATCACATATATGATGCATTATTAACTCAGCAGTGCATGTATGCAATTTACAAATATTTTAAATGCATCCTGAAACTTTTTTTTTTTTTTTTTTTTTTACTAATAAGGATGTATGATCAAAAGCTGGGCAATCACTGACTTTATATGGTTTAAATTTTCCCTAAATCCTTCATTCTTCCTAACTGCCCCATTTCTGTCTAGGGCACTCATAACCTAGGTGACAACCTTGCCATGCCTTTGAAACGTCTCTTGTATACCAAACGTTCTCTTCACCTTACATAGTTACCTTCTGATACAGACCCTCATTTCTGTATCCCAAATTATTGCATTTGCCTGCTGCTTGGTCTCCTTGCTTGAATTTCTCTCATTCCAGTTTATCTTCCACTCAGATACTAAAGCGACATTCCTAAAACTCAGGTCTGATCATTCTACTCAATGAACTCCAGTAACTCCCTATTGCTTTCAGGATCAAATACATAAACAAAACAAAACAATTTCATTTGGCTTTTAAAATCCTTCATAATCTTGCCTTTTCCTGCCTTTTCTGTCTTCTCTACAACAGAGGTATCACACATGCAGCAGCAATACTCCTGCCTGGGGGCAGAACCAGATTAAAATGTAATGAGGAAATATTTAACAAAATAAATAAAAATACAACAGAACAAAGATAATGTTAATCTGTCATTTTCTAAGTCCAAACACAGCCCACTGGGATCCTTATGCAAGCTTTAGTGGCCCCTATTTCTATTAGAATCTGATACCACTCTTCAACGTTTAGTAACACTGGCCTTTTGCTGTTCCTTGGACATGACAGTCTTTCTCTTGACTCTATCTTTTCACTGGCTGTCCCTTTTCTCTTCTCAACTTTGACTACCAACTTCCCTGTCTTACTTTAAGACTCAGTTCAAATCCCACTTTCTGCAAGAAGACTTGCTTGTTACCCATCCCCACCAACCCTTCCATCATAACTTCCCTCTGAGATTACCTCTCATTTTTGTTGTTCAGCCATGTCTGTCTGACCCTTCATGATCCTATTTAAGGTTTCCTTGGCAAAAATATCGGAGTCATTTGCCATTTCTTTCTCCAGTTCATTTTACAGATGAAGAAACTAAGGAAAATAGGGTTAAGTAACTTGCCCAGGGCCTCACAGCTGGGAAGTACTTAAGGCCAGATTTGAATTGTAGGCATTGTACTCTAACCACAGTGCCATCTAGTTGCCCACCTCTTGTTTACCTTGTATATATCTCAGATATACGTAATTGTTTACATGCTGTCTCCTCCATTAGAGCATAAGCTCCTTGAAGACAGAGACTGTTTTTGTCTTCTCAGTTCAGCATTTAGGAAAATGCGTGCCATTTATTAATCATTGCTTTGCCAAAGTTTGCCAGCTTCTACTCTAGAAGATCAATTCTTTTGTTGCTTTCTTCAGTTCTTTCTTATGTCTTCTAACAAATCTATTGACTGTTGTTATTGTAAAACTATCCTGGAAGTTTCTTATACTGTAGTATTTCTTCATTGTATTAGGAGATCTTCTTTGCTTGGTCATTTTCTTCAGTCTCTGTGCTAGGGAATTAACTTTGAATATTCTATCACTTGAAGGGCAAATGAATTGATGTTGAGGGAGACTCATGTCTCATGTCAGTTAATTTCAAACTCTTTTTTTTGGACTCAGTGACTGCTTGAAGTTCAAAACTTTAGTAACTGTTTCTGTGTGTTGTGAGTGAAATTCAACAAAGGTAAACTGAAGCACATTTTACTGAGCAAGAAGGTAACAAGCAGGCTAATGACTCTGTCTCAGGCAGTCTAAAACCACTAGATCAAGATATAACTCTTTTTTTGAATTTTTTTGTATTTATTTTTAACACAGTTTATGACAGATAAAGCAATTCAAACTTTTGGTCGGGTGATACATCTTTTTAAAGCATTTACAATATGGACTACAAAAGAATTTTTTTTTTAAACATAAGCCAACAGAGACACAGATAATATTTATGTTGCTAACTTCACAAGTTCTTGATCTAATTGTCTCCACAGTATTACTAAGAATAAAAGGACCCTAACTTCATGATGTTGGTCTAAAGTCCTAAGCCTAATAGTTCAATTTTAGACAACCTTGGATGTTCCTCTACCCATAATCTGAAATTGAATAGATATGGTATTAAGCTTACAAACCTTTGGATCATAGGAAATTGCCACCAAGAGTAGGGACATTGCAGGGAAACAACATCTCCCCAACTTCATGTCAGTTCCAGGCAGGATGAAATTGTCCACTTGCATTCAGTCAGGCTTAAAGTCTGCCAGGTGTCAGTGGGGAAATTGAGTCTGGAGAATCCCACCTCAGCCCATGCTGAACAGCCGCTCTCCCACGCTTCCCATGAGATCACCTATGCAGTTCATACCAGCATCTCATGAGCTTACTGGCATCATGTAATGGAGGTTCAGATAGCCTTTCTTGCTTCCCATACCTGGAGTTAGACTCAGAAGAACAGTCACTTAGTAGTCCCATAGCATCTAAAAATGGCAAGTTCCTATAACCAGGTTTAAAATATGATTATAGTTTCACTTTGGCTAAGGAACATCTTTTAGGCAAGTCTTAAGTGGCTTACATGCCTTTCTATACAAGTTCTAGTTCCTGATTAAATGGCAATCATAAAATCTAATTTATCATTAAAACCTTGACTTTTCCATCAATGCCAAATTTTATCAGAGGTTACCTTCCTCTTGGAAAGTTAGTCTGAAATTCTTTTCTCCAAACTAAAGATGTCATTGATTTATTCTCAGTAATTAATTCAGTAATTTAATACTAATTGCTTTTACCTCACTTTGCAACATGACCAATTTTCTCCCTATCACTCCCCTCCCTCCACTTCCTAATACCTTGCATTCTGGTTGCTCCTTCCCTCAATGTACCCTCCCCTCCATCACACCCCACCCCTCTCCTATCCCCATCTTCTCTCTTTCTTGCAGGGCAAGATGAATTTCCATACCCCTATCCCTGTAATTTTTATTTCCTGATTATATGCAATAAAAATTCTCAACATTCGTTTCTATTACTTTGAATTCCAACTTCTTTCCCTCAAACCCTCCCTCCCCAGCCCCACTAAGAAGGGAAGCAATTCAATACAGAGTAAACATGTGTTGTTTTACAAAAGACTTCCATAATAATCATGTTGTGTAATACTAATTATATTGCCCTCTGACCTACCCTATCCTCCTTATTTTTCCCCCTACAATTGACCTTGTCCCTTCTCAAAAGTGTTTATTTCTAGTGACTCCCTTCTCCCATTTGCCCTCCCTTCTAACATTCCCTTCACTCCACTTGTTGCCTCCTCTCCTACTTTCCTGTGGTGTGATATAAATTTTCATATCAAATTTAGTGAGCATGTTATTCCTTCCCTCAGCCACATGTGGGGAGAGTAGCTTTGTTCCCCACCCCCCTTCTCTCTTATCTCCTCTAATAAGATTTTTTTAATCTCTTTTATGCCCCGTTTCATTACTCCTTTTCTCTTCCTGGAACTTTCCTCCTTCATCCCATTAATTTTATTTTATATTATTTTATTTTGTGTGTGTGTGTGTGTGTGTGTGTATGTGGTTATCATCTCTTCTGATACAACACACCCTGTACTCTCTATCTATGTGTATGTGTGTGTGTGTGTGTGTGTGTGTGTGTGTACAATCTCTCCAACTACCCAAATACTGAGAAAAGATTCAAGAGTTAAAAATATTTTCTTTCCATGTAGTAATGTAAACAGTTCAGCTTTAGAGAGTCTTTTATGATTTTCTTTTTTTCCCCCCCTGTTTACCTTTTCATGCTTCTCTTGATTCTTGTCTTGGGAAGTCAAATTTTTAAATACAGATCTGGTCTTTTCCTCAACATGAAATTTTCAAATTTGTCTATATTACTGAATGTCCATTTTTTCCCTTGAAGTATTATATTCAGATTTGCTGGGTAGGTGATTCTTGGCTTCAATCCCAGTTCCTTTGACTTCTGAAATATCCTACTCCAAGCCCTTTGATGTTGAAGCTGCCAGATCCTGTGTTATCTTGATTGTATTTCCACAGTACTCAAGTTGTTTCTTTCTAGCTGCTTACAGTATTTTTTCCTTGATCTGGGAACTCTGAAATTTGGCCCCGATATTCCTAGGAGTTTCTCTGTTCGGGTTTCTTTCACGGGGTGAGCGATGAATTTTTTCAATATCCTTTTTGCCCTCTGATTCTTTAACATCAGGGCAGTTTTCCTTGATAATTTCATGGAAGATAGTGTCTAGGCTCTTTTTTTGATCATGGCTTTCAGGTAGTCCAATAATTTTTAAATTATTTCTCCTGGATCTATTTTCCAGGTCAGTTGTTTTTCAAATGAGTTCTTTCCCCTCATCTTTTATTTTTTTAAATTTTTGGTTTTGTTTACTAACTTCTTGGTTTAACTCATAGTCATTCTTTTCCTTGGACTCAGTTCTCTCTTTCAGTGAATTATTTTGTTCAGTGAGCTTTTGAACCTTCTCCTCCATTTGGCTAATTCTGCTTTTTAAAACCTCCTTCTCCTCGTGGGCTTTTTGGACCTCTTTTTCCAATTGAGTTAGCCTCTTTTTAAAGCTGCTATTTTCCTCAGCGTTGTTTTGGTTCTCCTTTAGTAAGCTGCTAACTTGTTTTTTAAGGTCTTCTATTGCCTGAGCCAAGTTTAAGTCCCCTTTGGAGGGAGGGCCCTTGACTTCCTCTGACAGTATGCCTTGTTCTTCCTCATCTGAAGGGATGGGGGAGACACCTGTTCCCCAAGAAAGCAACTTGCTATGGTCTTATTTTTTTTCCCCCTTTTCTGGGCATTTTCCCAGCCAGTTACTTGACTTCTGAGTTTCATCTCCACACCTACCTAGCCTCCAGTTCTGCCCAGCCAGCACTTGGGGACTGAGATTCAAATGCTGCTTCCCAGCCTCAGGGCTTTTGGCAAGGGCCGGGCTGCTATTCAGTGTGAGATTAAGTTCAGGTGCTCGGGTTAGGGCAGGGCAGCCACACTGGGCTCAGTTACCTCTGGGGGTTTATGAGGAGACCTTCAACAATGGATCTAGGCTCCAGCCTACTTTGGGAGCCCTTGTCTGCTGCTGCCTCCCCTGCTGCCTCCTGAGGGGGCCTGAGTTATGGGGACACCTCGCTCCCCTCTCAGCCAGCTGAAAAGACCCTCTCACTGACCTTTGGTGCCTGTGGATTGAGGGACCTGCGCTGCTGCGGGAGATTCTGTCCCTGGAACCTGCTCAGATCTGCTCCACTTGGTGCCATGCAGCCAAGGCAGGGCTGGGCTCTGATCTGGGTCTGATGTGCAACAGACCTTTTGCATTGGTTTTTCAGGCCTCTCTGGAACAGAAATCTCCTCCACTCCGTTGTTCTGTGGCTTCTGCTGCTCCAGAATTTGTTGGGAGTTCTTCTTTACAGGTATTTTATGGGCTGTGGGTTAGGAGCTAGCATATGTGTATCTTTCTACTCCTCCATCTTTGGCTCCTCCTCCAAGACATAACTTTTCAAACAAATATAGAATTGGAACAAAGAACAGGGTAGGTGGGAAAATAACATGAGTGGTCATAGCATTGGTTACATCATGGTGTTGAAGACGACATGAATAGTCACACAGATAAGGCATGGGTAACAATATGGTTGAAAGTTGAGAATGAAGGCTAGCAATAATTCCCTTCTTCCCTCCTGTGGCTAAAAAATGTTTATTATTTGAGTGATAGTGGATCAGATATCTTTGAAACTTAGTGGTATATAGATACTGGACCAGACTTCTTGGTGTCCACCCTTTCCTTAAGGATAGCAGGTTTCCCTGAGGCAAGTGTAGAACAATAATTAGCAGGAGAACTAGATTTCTAAGCTTAACTTCTTATTTTGAACTCAGTTCAGAGACAAAGAACTATGACTTAGGCATTTACAGGACAAAATCAATTATAAAGTTAAATGAAATGCAAATCAGTGTTCACTTTCCTCATGGCTACAGACTGGAGAGCCAATAATTGTGATGGACTCCGGGATGGGCATTGAGGCTCTTGGTGGTTGCCTGCTCCAGCTTTGAATAATTAAAAATTTTCTTTGATTTATCATTGTTGTGAACCTGAAATGAAGGGCATTGGTGGAGGGTAGGCAGACAATGATGCTGATGATACAATTTATGCTTTCAAAAAAATTCTAAGAGAACTTCTAAGAAAATTCTAGAAAGATTCTAAGAATTTGTGTGGGAATTTATTTGATTTCTACTTTTTTGATGACTGCTATTTTACTTCACTTGGCATATTTTTAGGGTGGAATTATAGAGAGCTGGGTTTAGAGAGTGGAGACCTCCACTCCATCACTTTGTTCTAGTAGTTTTATAAACTTTAAAGTTCAGTATAAATGTGTATTATAGTAGTTGTCATGAATAGGATCTGAGCCTGTGCTTTCACTGACGTAAGGAATACCCAAATAAGGAAATTCCTTCTAGCCATGTAGATTTGCAAATTCTTTGTAATTTATGCTCTCAGAGGGGAGCCATGGGCCTGACAAGCAGTAGGTACTTAATAAATGCTTAGTAATTCACTGATTAAATTTAACATAGTGGTACTAGTATTCCCCTGTTTCTCTGTGTCCTCCTCTGAAACCTTCCCTCTTGTCTTCTCTGTGTATTTTAAAAGTGTTTTATTAATGTTCTTGTTTTCTTCTCTTCCCTATTTTCCTACCTGTTTTGGCCAGAAACCCTGAGGATCTCTCCTCCTAGATTGATTTTTTTTGATTAGGTAAAGGAGTCATTCCTTAGCTCATTTCTTACCTAACCTTAGTCACTGAATGGGTGCTACCTCAGTCAAAGTAAGAACCCAGAAAGACCTTAACCTGAAAAAACCAAGGTCTATCTGCATCTGGGGCCATCTTCAGTCATCTTGATCTTTATGTTGTCACTGGACCCAGATGGCTCTGGAGGAAAAAGTGAGACTGGTGACTTTTCCTAGCCCTCCCTCACTTAAATCCATCCTTGAGCATTCATACTTGCTTGTCCTTTGTTCTCAAAGAGGACCATGACAACAGGAAGTTGATGCCATGACTTGCATGTGAATTGGAAGTAATCAATTAAGGACAGAAGCAGCTTCAGGGAATGACTTCTAGCAGCAAAAGAAGATAAACATCTAAGGATTTGTGAGAAAGTTAGCCCTCACAATCAGAAGTGGAAGTACAGAGAGGAGCAGATCTTGCTTTCCAGCAGAGATGCTAGACCCAGAGGAAAGTTTGGTGAAGATTCCACAGGAATGAAAGTACTTTAAGGCCTCCTCATAATGGAAGAATAAGCAGTCCTGTCTGCATTTGTTTCCTACATACATACCTCACTGCCACTATATATTGTTTATTCCTACTCTTCTTATAGACTCTGTGTGTATTTGTGGGAGAATGAACAGGTTTATAGTGGGAATGATTAGTAGCTTTCTATCTTACTATCCCATCTTAGGAAATTTCTTTGTTAGGGGCTAATTTTGATTATTAACTGACAATTAATGTGAAGTACACTAGTGAGGGATATATGGATTATACTTGAGATTCTAGGGCAGTATTCAAACCCCAGGAATACAATATGAAAACCCATGACTTCTGAGTTGGGGCAGTAGACCAGAGAGGGTCCTACAGAGTGAAGACGTTAGAAGAAAGGAGATCAATTAGAAGTCTATTATAATGATAGTAATGAGAGATACTGAAGGCTTGAAGAAGCATGTTAGAAATGTGGATGAAGGAAGAGATTGATGGAAGAGATACTGTTATGGTAGAATCAACAAGATATCTCAAGTGATTGGAACTGGTGAATGAAGAAAGGGAGTCAAGGATGGTTCTAAAATGATCGATCTAGGTGACTGAAGAATGACAGTGTCCTCAATAGAAATAGGGAAGTTTTCAAGAGAGACATGTTTAGGGGAAAGATAATCATTTTGCCTTGGATATGCATTGAAGATGTTCAGCTGGCACTTGAGGATGACAAACTGGGAGTTAAGGAAAGAGATGAAGGCTGTATGACATGGAAGTCATCACCAGAGGGATGAAAACTGAACCCATAGTAAATGAAGACACCATTAAGAAAAGGTATAGAGTAATAAGATAAGAAGTTTCAGGACAGATATCTTGGAGAGTACCTCACTAAGAAGGAGGATTATGGAAGATGATCTAACATTGGAGACTGAGCCATCAAAGAAGTCAGAGAAGAAGTAGGGGATTTCAATGCTGCAGAAGATAAAAGGGAGTATCTAAAAAGAGAAGGTGGTTGAGACTGTCAGAAACAACTGAGGGGAATAACAACTGGGAAAGGGCCAGAATGTCAATGAGGAGCACCTTAATCAGAACTGGTAGTTTATTGGTAAACTAAGATGTGAGTTTCATTGGAATGGTGGGACCATGATGGGGCTAGATTTCAAGGGGTTTAAAAGAAAGTGGATGAAAATAATAAGTAGAGATGATTCTTTCTCTGAGCTTGGCTGTGAAAGGGAAGAAAGATAGGAAATGATGACTTTCTGAATCCATGCTACATTCTAATTTTATTACAGTTATCCATCCTTGGGATAAACTGAAGTCTTTAGCCAACATAACCATCCAACACAGTGCCTCAGTGGGAATAATCAATCTAAGAGAAGACAAACATAATAAATGACACACTTTACCCTGAACATTTCGTTCATTGAAATATCTGGACAATTGGTTAATGTGATCTCAAACTCTGAGTATTTGGATAAATCTACATGCAATTGATTAAAATTTTCCATTTTTACCTATATGATTGGTGTGATGAACATCTAATGGGGGAGACTAACAAAGGTTCGGAGAACTGAAGATAGAGACATTTAAATGTAAAACTGATTGTCAAAGGGAAACACACTGGAGGGGACTTATGAGCTGGTTTTAGAAGCATAGCTACCTACAGAAGTATATGGGGACCCAAATGTCAAGTTGGAAAAAGATACTAACACACACACCTATATGCATATATACATATATAATTCATTCTTTTATTATATTAAAGACTAAATCACATACACATCTGACTCATACCCTGATTACATTATTAAAGAACCAATTAATTTTCCTTGCCATGTATAAAGTGTACAAAACATTTTATAGATGAAATAATGGAGAATTGGGGAGCAAATTAGAACTGTTTCCTGAACAGTGGTGATGATTTTCAAAGCCAAGATGAGTTCTACAATATTATATTTTTCTTTTGCTGTATGTCTTAGTAAATTAATGTTCTCCTTGGTGACTATCATTACTTTTCCAAAGACAGTCCAATGAAATGATTAATCTAAAAGGGGCAATTGCAGAATAGCTAGTGTGGAAGATGAACGAAATGATATCAGTGACATATTGAATTTCTCTTGAAATAAGAATGTCAATATTAGAAAATAATTCATCAGCTGTGAGCTACTCTTGAGGCAGGAAAGCTGTCGGCTTGAGGAGGCTTTGAGGTAATAGCTTAAAATAGAGTTGTGCAATAGCAAATCAGTAGATTTATTGGTTTATCTAAACTGAGCTATTATCAGTGGGTTAGTTAGACATTTTTCTTGTCTCCCATCTTCTGTCTGACTCTCTCACCTCTCTTTTCTGTGCCAATGTATCTAATTCTCTGACATCTTAGAAAGCTCATGCAGTCTGATGTTTTCAGTCATCACTTCTATGTTTATTATTCCCAGATCAGTATCTCCAGTTGTTGCCTCTTACCAGAACTTGTCTTGTACATCTTTAAGCTGCCTACTGACCAAAATTTCCACTTTGTTTTCCCATTGTCATCTGAAACTCAACAATTCCAAGGAAAATATATTGATTTCCTGCAAAATTACTTTTTCCTGTTAATTTTCTTTTCCTCATCAATGACACCACCATTCTTCAAATCATTAAAGCTTTTATGATGTCATCTTTGCATCTCTCTTCTTCATCCCTATATTCAGTGAGTCACCAAGATTTATCAATTCTTCCTTGTATACCATCATCACATATCTATTCTCTTCATTCCTGCTGCTAAAATACAAATCGAGGTCCTTTCAATCTCAATTATCACATCAGAATATTTTAACCAAATATTTTACCCTCAAATTTTGCCACAGCGGGGAAGTAAATATAAAATCAATGTTGGAAACTGTAGCATTTGGCAATGTGTTCCATTATACTGGCACAGGGAGGTAATTATTGTAACAGATTTGAAAAAAATCTAATAGGATAAGCCAAGATGGCACAGTAAGAGGAAACAGTACAGCCCAGCTCCCCTGACAACTACCCCCTACAAAGATCTCAGAAAAGAATCAGACAAAGTAGAGATATGAAAACTAAGATGAAACCATAGGGGGTCAACTTTCAAGAACAAAATCACAATTCTGGTGCACAGGCAAATGACCAGAGCAAGAGCTATGGAACAGAGGCTGCCTAGGATCAAGGACTCAAATCCCAGGAGTAGAACCGGACTGCAGTGCTGCGTATCTGACCCCAGAGAGGGGATTTGGATCTCAGATTTAACTCTTGGCTACAGGGGACATGGCACTGTCACTCTAACCCATGAAAGACAATCTCAAAACCCTAGTGCAGGGTCGGGGAAGAACCAGGTTATGGTGCTATCTCACTAATCCATGGGAGGAAATCTTTGAACCAGACCCCAGGAACAGAATAGAGTCATAGCATTGTGACTCCATTCCAGGAAAAGGAATCTATGAGCCAGACTCTGGGAGCAGAACAGGCCATAATGCTGTCCCTTGGACCCAGAGAGAGAGAATAGGTGTAAGGGAAAGGAATAAGCATTTATTTAGTGTTTACTATGCACCAGATACTGTAATTAGCACTTTGGAAATATTATTTCATTTGATCTTCCTGGTAAAGTGGCATTATTAGCCCTATTTTACAGCTGAGGAAACTGAAGCAGTTAACTGTGTTGACCAGTATCACACAACTAGGAAATCTCTGAACTGGATTTGAATTCAGGTCTTCCTAACTCCAGGTCCAGCATTTTCTCTATTATGCCATCTCGCCACCTTTAGAGAAAATGACATCACTCTGTATCTGTAGCTTGCTAACAGGCTGATATCAGCAACTTGCTCCTGAAACAAAGCCCAGGGCCAAATCTATACCTGTATTGCCAAGACCTGAACTAAGGTTGGGACCCTAGAAATTCCAGGAAGGCAGCTACCAGAATGTGCCCTTGGTCAGACCACATGGGGTCCTTTTAAAGTTTATTGTTCCTTGATCCAAGACACTCTGGTGTTTCTTGAATGTAGCAGACAATACTCAAAGAATGTAGTGGCAAGAGAAAACAGGGGCAGGAGAAAGGGAGGGAATAAAAGGAGAATAGATTCAGGAATTAGACATAAGAATAATAAACTCTAAAGATTATAAAGGGGAGCGTGAAGAGGTATTTAAAAGGAAAGAAAGGACAATAATCTGTTATAAAGAGGGGGTAGGGACCAAAGGGAGGAATAAAGTATAAGAGAATTGAAAGGAAGGAAATGCACAATTAAGAATCATAGCTAAATATGAATGAAATGAACTCACTCAGAAAAATGGAAGAGAAGACCAGAATGGGTTAGAAAGTAGAATCCAACAATATGTTGTTTATAAGAACCACACTTAAAATATAAAGACTGACAGAGTTAAAATAAAGAGTCACAGCAAAATCTACTATGTTTTCACTACACTCAAAAACACAAATCATACTTTCAGAGTAGGTAATAGCAAAAGTAGCCTTATTTAAAGGAGATAAACACAGAAACTACATTATGATGAAAAGTACTTTAGGCAATGATTGATATCACTATCTTACGTATTTAGATCAAAAGGCAGAGGATCTAAATAGTTTAAAGAAAAACTCTCTGGATTGCAGAGAGAAATAAACTGCAAAACTATAATGGTGAGGACTTCAATACATCCTTTCCAGAGTTATACAAATCTAACCAAAAATGAAGAAAAAAGAAGTTAAGGGTCTAAACAGAATTTTAGAGCATTTTTAGACACACTTCTGGAAATTATGGAATGAGAATTAAAAGGAATACATATGTGCATAATCTATATCTATATCTATACACACATATTTCATCGCTATAGTTTTAAAATTAACCACATCCTAAGGCATAAATCATAAACAAATACAGAAAAGCAGACATTTTAAACATTTTCTTTACTGTCCATAATGAATGTAGTGCCAATATGATATTCACAGTGCCTATGGCAGCTATGAATATACTAGCACAGTTCTGAATTGCAAACTATAACAGACTCTTCATATAGAAAGCCGAAGAAAAATATTTAAAAAAGCCAAATCCATCATAGCGACAAAGAAATCTACGCACAAGAACAATGCTGGGGGCATTACCATTCACCAGTCTTCTTTCTGTTAGGCTTCTCACAAACCAGCTCCTTTAAACAAATCACAAGCAGGTTCCCTTAAGCAAAATTGTAGACAACCTTTTCTACTCATACTAGTTGCTGCCTGCTCTTTCCCAGCTCTGACTAGCCTGACCAACTTCCTCCCAGCTCTGTTCCACCCTTCCTATTCCACCCATTCAGCAAACTTCTCCCACCACATGTGACTGAGGCTTCCATGTGATTTAAGGTTGTCACGTAAGCCTATTAGTGGATGGGAAAGATCTTCAAATTAAGCAAAAAATGCAGTAACAATACAGTGAAATAAAATGATATTTTAAAAAGAACTGATGAAGACAGGATCAAAAATTAAATGCAAATTAAATAATGCAACTTAAAGAAATGGTCAGTTAAAGAATAAATAATAGAAATGATAACTAAATTCATTGAAGACAATTACAGTGTTGTCATACCTATCTATCTATCAATCTATCTATATATCTGTGAATCAAGAGACAAAATTTATGAAAAGAGAAGAAATTAGAACCTTTCTAATTAGTTCAGAAGTAAAGCAAGGCTGTCCATTCTTACCACTACCATTTGATATAGTGCTAGAAATGCTAGCTACAGCAATTAGATAAGAAAAAAAGAAACAGGGAATAAACATACACCAAGAAGAAATAAAATAATTTATTTTTGCATATGATATGACTGTATACATAGAGAATCTTAGGGAGTCAGCTAAAATTTTATTGAAATAATTAAACTTCAGCAAAGTTGCAGATGCAAAATAAATCCACATAAATCATCAACATTTTTATATATCAATAAAACCTAGTAGAAAGAGGAATTCCATTTAAAATGACTATAATGTACAGCATATTTGAGGATCTACCTACTAATATGTACGCTAAAATACTCCTTACACATATAAAGACCAAAATAATTTGAGAAGTAGGAAATGATGATGGATTGACTGAGATGATATAATGAAAATGACAGTACTACTCAAATTAATCAACTTATTTAAGAACATGCCAATCAAACTACCAAATGATTATTTTTTTTAAGGTAAAAAAAAATTGAGGAGGGGGCAGAGCCAAGATGGTGGAGTGAAAGTAAATACTCAGCTAACCTCTAAGACAAATTCCTTCACATACCTCTAAAAGGAGAATCTGAACAAATTTTAGAGTGGCAGAATCCACTAGGAGATGGAGTGTGGAAGATTTCTAGTCCAGGACAGTCTGGAAGGTCAACAGGAAGGATCCTTTGCATGGGAATGGAGGAATGCAGAGCACACAGTGCACAGGCTATATCAGTGCAGATCCACCATAGCAAAGCTAAGCAGGAAGCCCTGGGCAGTCTGAAGCAGTAGCAGCACTGAGGATTCTTGAATACCTTAGTGGAACTGAGTGGGAGAGAAGCGCAGCAGCAGTGCTCCTGAGACTATTAGCACACAAATTAAATGTCAAGTCATCTACTTGAACTTCCTGGATCCAAGATGGTAGAGTGATTTGGAAATGCTCTACCCTTCCCCTTATTGACCTTGAAAAACCCAGAGAATATTTCCCCAGGAGAAATCCTGGAACAGTGGGATCAGCCCAAGGGAAAAACAGTCTCTTAACCAGAGATGCTAGGAAAATTACAAAAGGGGGGGGGGTCCTTCTTGCTGTGATTGAAGGGGATCAGCACAGGACCAGAGCTATCCCAGAAAACCCCACCTCAGAAAACTGGGAAGAGAAATTGAGTCTTAGTGGGGTGGAGCCCTGTAAACACCAACACCAGGACCCTAGGTGCTCCTCAGCACAGCCATGGGAATTGGAAAAGACACTAGCACAGATGGGGTTCACCAAATACTGAGTTTGCCTGTGCTCAAGCTCAGGAGAGGAGATCTCCTGTGGCCAGACCACCCCTCCCCCAAATCTCGTGCAGTGAGCTCCAGGGTAACTCTGGGGAAAGTCAGAAAGACTTCATCTGGCATGTGCTTTGACACAATAGTCACCTCAGCACCAGGAAAGTGGCAGCATTCTAGCTTCTAGCTGAAAGAACCAGAGGTCATGTTACACAAATCAAAGTCTAAGCACAAGAACTGTGGGACAGAGACCCCTGTGCCCCGGAAGAAGAAATCCACTCCAAAATCCAGGAAAAGGGAGACTGTTCTGAGCAAGAAGCAAACCAGAAAAGAAAAGACCATAGAAGATTATTACGAGGACAAGGAAGAAAACAGAAATACCAAAGGGATCAGCATTGAGACTGTACTCCTATCTGAAACCTCAGGAAGGAATATGAACTGGTCTCACACCCAAAGAGCATTCTTGTAAGACTGCAGAAAGGATTTTTAAAAACCAAATTAGAGAAGTTGAAGAAAACTTGGCTAATGATTTTAAAAATATGAAAAAAGAATTCATGAAAGAGTTTAAAAAGAAATTTGGACAAAGAGATAAAGAGATACAAAACCTACTGGAACAACTGGACAAATGGAAAAGGAGATACAAAAGTTAACTGAAGAAAATAATCAATTAAAAATTAGATTTGGGCAAGTAGAAGCTAATGACTCTATGAGACAGCAAGAATCAGTCAAAAAGAATCTAAAGAATGAAAAAATAGAAGAAAATGTAAAATATCTCATTGGAAAAACAACTGACCTGGAAAATAGGTCCAGGAGAGAAAATCCAAGAATTATTGGGCTAGCAGAAAGCCATGATGAAAAAAACAGCCGGAACAATATCTTCCAAGAAATCATCAAGGAAAACTGCCCTAGATCCAGAGGGCAAAATAGTCATCTAAAGAATCCACTGACTACTTCCTGATAGAGATCTCAAACTGAAAATACCAAGGAATATTGTTGCTAAATTCCAAAACTATCAAATAAAGGAGAAAATGCTGGAAGCATCCAGAAAAAATTCTAATATTGAGGAACTATAGTCAGGATCACACAGGACCTTGCAGCTTTTACATTGAAAGGTCGAAGGGATTAGAATATGATATTCTGTAAGACAAAGGACCCGGGACTACAACAAAAGATCAATTACCCAGCAAAGTTGAGCATAATATTTCAGGCAAGAAGATGGACATTCAGTGAAATAAGGGATTTCCAGACCTTCCTGATGAAAAAATCAGAGTTCAATAGAGAATTAGATCTTCAAACACAAGTCTCAAGAGAGGCATAAAAATGGGGTAAATGTTATTCAATATGGTCAAACTGTTTACATCCCTATAAGGGAAGATGATACTTGTTAATCTTGAGAATTGTATATTTATTATGATATATAAAAGGGATATACAGATAGAGGAAGTTGGTATGAAGTAAATGATGTGATAATAAAAATGTGATTTAAAGGATTGTAATTAAAGGGATTGTAATGGGAGAGGTGAAAAGGAGGATGCAGAAAAAGGTAAATTATATCACAGGAAGAGGCACAAAAGTATATTTCAACAGCGGGAAAAAGGGGAGGGAAATGGACATTATTTGAGATTTACTCTCATCTGATTTGGTTCAAGGAAGGAACAACAAACTCAAGTACAGAAATTTAACTAGCTCTCTAGACAGTAGGAGGGGAAGGGGGAAAGAAAAGGCAGGGGAGGCTAAAAGGGAGGGAAGCAGTAGTAAGGGAAAAAGGGAGTAGAAGGGAGAGAGGCTGAAAAAAGGAGGGAAGATGGAGGGAGGTGGTGGTCAAAAATTAAAAGTCTATTGTGGAGGGGAAGGGAGAAGGGAGAACTAAAAGCATGAAAGAGAGAAAGAGGATGGAGAGAAAGACATAGATAGAAAACATAACTGTGAATGTGAATGGGATGAACTCTCCCATAAAATGGAGATGAAAAGCAGAATGGATTAAAAACCATAATCCAACAATATGTTGTTTAGAAGAAACACATTTGAAAAGGAGGGATACACACAAGGTAAAGGTAAAAGGTTGGACCAGAATATATTGTGCTTCAGCTGTTGTAAAAAAAAAGTAGGAGTAGCAATCCTAATCTCAGACAAAACAAAACCAGAAATAGATCTAATCAAAAGAGATAAGGAAGGAGACTATTTCCTGCTAAAAAGCACCATAGACAATGAAGCAATATCATTACTAAACATATATGCTCCAAGTAGTATAGCATCCAAATTCTTAGAGGAGTAGTAAAGATATTTACAGGGAGAAGTAGACAGTAAAACTATATAGACAACCTCCTACCCCCTCTTACCTTGATAAATCTAACCTCAAAATAAATAAGAAAGAAGGTGAATAAAGGAGGTGAATGAAGGAGGTGAATAAAACTCTGAATGAGGTAGGTAGGATAGATCTCTGGAGAAAATTGAATGGGGATAGAAAGGAATATACCTTTTTGTCAGTGGTACATGGCACATATACAAAAACTGACCATGTGCTAGGGCATAAAACCTCACAATCCAGTGCAGAAAAGTAGAGATAGTAAAAGCATCCTACTGAGATCATAATGCAATAAAAATTTTATGTAATAAAAGGCCATGGAAAGATAGACCAAAAGTTAATTGGAAACTAAGTAATCTAATAATAAAGAATGAGTGGGTTAAACAACAAATCATAGAAACAATCAACAGCTTCAATCCAGATAATGACAGTAATGAGACAACCTACCAAATCTTATGGGATACTGTAAAAGCAGTTCTTAGGGGAAATTTTATATCTTTGAATGCATACATGAATAAAATAAAGAAAGAGGAGATCAAAGAATTGGGCATGCAGCTGAAAAAGCTGGAAAAAAAGCAAATTGAAAATCCCCAAGTAAATACTACATTAGAAATGTTGAAAACCAAAGGAGAGATTAATAAAATTGAAATTAAGAAAACTATTGAATTGATAAATAAAACTAAGAGTTAGTTTTGTGAAAAAACCAATGAAATTGATAAACCTTTCATCAATTTGATTTAAAGAAAGAAAAAACCAAATTACCAATATTAAAAATGAAAAGGGTGAATTAACCTTCAATGAGGAGGAAATTAAAGCAATAATTAGAAATTACTTTGCCCAACTGTATGACCATAAATTCAACAATCTAAATGAGATGGATGATTATTTTAAAAAATTTAAATTGCCCAGATTAACAGAAGAGGAAGAGAAATGCTTAAATAAACCCATCTCAGAAAAAGAAATTGAACAAGTCATCAATTAACTCCCTAGGAAAAAAATCTCTAAGAGATGGATTTACAAGTGAATTCTATCAAACATTTAAAGAACAGTTAATTCCAGTACTATATACACTATTTGGGAAAATTGCTGAAGAAGGAGTCCTACCAAATTCTTTCTACGATACAAATATGGTTCTGATACCTAAACCAGGAAGAGCCTAAAGAGTGAAAGAAAATTGTAGACTAATTTCTCTAATGAATACAGATGAAAATGTTTTAAATAAGATATTAGCAAAAAGAATACAACAATTTATCAGGAGAAGGTTATAATGAGGTACGATTTATACCAGGAATACAGGGTCAGTTCAATATTAGGAAAGCTATTAGCATTATTGATCATATCAACAAAAAAACTAATAGAAACCACATGATTATCTCAATAGATGCAGAAAAATCTTTTGACAAAATACAACACCAATTTCTATCGAAAACACTGAAGAACATAGGAATAAATGGAACTTTCTATAAAATAATAAGTATCTACCTAAAATCATCAGTAAACATTATATACAATGGGGATAAGCTAGACACATTTCCAATAAGATCAGGGGTGAAACAAGGATGTCCATTATCTCCACTGTTATTCAACATGGTACTAGAAATATTAGCTATAGCAATAAGAGAAGAAAAAGAAAATGACGGAATTAGAATAGGCAGAGAAGAAACTAAATTATCACTCTTTGCACATAGTATGATGATATACTTAGAGAATTCCAGAGAATCAAGTAAAAAACTACTTGAAATAATAAACAACTTTGGCAAAGTTGCAGGTTACAAAATAAACCCACATAAATCATCTGCATTTCTATATATTACTAACAAAGCCCAGCAGTAAGAAACAGAAGGAGAAATCCCATTTAAAGCTATGGTAGATACTATAAAATATTTGGGAGTCTACCTGCTAAAACAAACCCAGGGATTATATGAGCACAATTACAAAACACGTTTTGCATAAAGTCAGATGTAATTAAGTGGAAAAGCATCAGTTGTTCATAGGCATGCCAAGTCAACAAAATAAAAATGACAGTTCTACCTAAATTAATTTACTTATTCAGTACCATACCAATCGAACTACCAGAAAATTATTTTCTTAGAGGTAGAAAAAATAGTACTCAGATTCATTTGGAAGAACAAAATTGTTCAGAATTTCAAGGGAATTAATGAAAACAATGTTAGGAAGGGTGGCCTAGCCCTACCAGATCTCAAATTGTATTATAAAGCAGGAATCATTAAAACCACTTGCTACTGGCTAAGAAACAGAGGGGTAGACCAGTAGAATATATTTGGTACTCAAGACACAGCACTCAATGAATATAGCAATCTAGCAATCTACTGTTAGATAAACCCAAGGACCCCAGCTTCTGGGATAAGAATTCATTGTTTGACAAAAATTGCTGGGAAAACTGGATAGCAGTGTGGCAAAAACTTGGCATAGATAAATGCCTGACACTGTACACAAGAATAAAGTCCAACTGGATACATGATCTAGGTATAAAGATTGATACTATAAACAATCTAAGGGAGCATGGAATGGTTCATTTGTCAGATTTATAGAGAATGGAGAATTTTTTGACCAAACAAGAGATCGAGAACATTATGAAGTGAAAAATGTATAATTTGATTACATTACATTGAAAAGTTTTTGCACAAACAAACCCAATGCAACCAAGATTAGGAGGTCAGTAGAAAACTGTGAAAGAATATTTGCAACTGGTGTTGGTTATAAAGGCCCCATTTCTAAAATATATGGAGAATGGAGTCAAATGTACAAAAATACAAGCCATTTCCCCAATTGATAAATGGTCATAGGATATAAACAGGCAGTTTGCAGAGGAAGAAATTAAAGATATCTATAGTCATATGAAAATAATGCTCTAAATCACTATTGATCAAAAAGATGCAAATCAAAACAACTCTGAGGTACCACATCACACCTATCAGACTGGCAAACATGACAAAACAGGAAGATGATAAATGTTGGAGAAGATGTGGGAGAGTTGAACCCTAACTCATCGTTGGTGGAACTCTGAGCTGATCCAACCATTTTGGAGAGCAATTTGGAACTATGTCCAAAGGGATACAAAAAGGTACATACCTTTTAACCCAGCAATATCCCATCTAGGACTGTATTCCAAAGAGATCATAAAAATGGGAAAGTGTCCCACGTGTACAAAAATATTTATAGCAGCTCTCTTTGTGGTGGCCAAGAACTGGAAATCAAGGGGATGCCCATAAATTGGGGAATAAGTGAACAAGCTGTGTTATATGAATATAATGGAATACTATTGCGCCATAAGAAATGATGAACAGGAAGACTTCAGATAGGCCTGGAGAGGCTTATATGAACTGATGCTGAGTGAAAGAAGCAGAACCAGGAGAACTTCGTGCACAGCAACAACCACAGTGTGCAAAGAATTTTTCTGGTAGACTTAATTCTTCATAGCAATACAAAGACCTAAAAAATTCCCAATGGACTTTTGAGACAAAACACTTTCCACATCCTGAGAAAGAACCATGTAATTGGATTGCAGAATGAAGCAGAATGTTTTCTTTTGTATTATGTTTTGTTTTGTTTTATGGTTTCTCTGATTCATTTTAATTCTTCCATGCAACATGACTAAGGTGAAAATGTATTTAATAGGAATGCATGTGTAGAACTTATATAAGATTGCACATCATCTCGGGGAGGGATTAGAGACGAAAGGAAGGGGAGGGAGGGGGAAAAATCTAAGATATATGGAAGTGATTGTAGAACACTGAAAACAAATAAAATAATTAAAAAAAAATGGACAGGTCAAATAATGGAACAGATTAGATATCAGGATACAACATCCTGAAGCAAATGATCTTAATAGTTTGCTATTTCTTGAACCCAAAGACTCTGTTTATTGGGGTTAAGGACTTATTAACTGAAAAAAATACTAGGAAACTGAACTGCAGTTTGGCAGAAATTTAATGTAGAGCAATCATTCCCATCACATATCAAGATAATCTCCAAAGAGTATATGATAATAGACTTAAAAATTCAAATCACAAAAACAATTAAAAGAAAAAAGAAGAAATTACTTCTTAGGTCTATGCATAGGGAAAGAATCAAGACCAAACAAGCAATAGCAAGAATCACAGAAGGTAAAATGAATGTTTTGATGACATAAGATTAAAATATGTTTGCAAAAATAAATCCAATGCAGCTAAGATTAGAAGAAAAATAATTAGCTGAAAAAATATTGACAGCAAGCTTATCTGATAAGTCTTATTTTCAAGATATATTAGCAGCTGATTCAAAAGTTTTGAATATGAACCACCCATCAACTGATAAATGGTTAAAGGAAATAAATAGATAATTGTTAAGGAAAGAAATCCAAGCTTTCTATAGCCATATGAAAAAATGCTCCAAATAGTAATTAAGGAATGCAAATTAAACCATATGTGAGGTTTCAACTCATACAAATTAGATAAAAATGTTTACAATAAAGAAAAATGCAAATATTGGAAGATTGTGGGAAAACAGGATCACTGATGTACTATTAGTAGCGTGATGGTTCAGGCCTTTTGGAAAACAATATGCCTAAAAAATGACTGAAGTCTGCATTGTTTTTAGAATTACTAAGTCTGCATCCTACAGAGAGTAAAGACAGAGGAAATATATAAAAATATCTATAGTATCTCTTCTGGTAGTGACAAAGACCTTGAAACTAAGGGAATGACCATCAACAGAGGAATGACTGAACAAAACAAAGTACATGAATGTAAATGGAACTCTATTGTGCTGCAAGAAATGATGAAAGATATAGTTACAGAAAATCCTGAGAAGTTTGGGGGTGGGGAGGACAGGAATGACACCTATTCTGGGCATGGGTAGAGTGTAGCCTATATAAAGATCCAGGGATAGGATATAGAATGTCATATATGAGGGACAAAAAGAGCATCAGTTTGATTGGAAAATAACATGTTTCAAGTGAAACAATCTACAATCAGTTTTGAAGGACAGATTAGATCCAAATTGGAAAGGATTTTATTTCATTTTTTATATTAATTTTATTTATTTTCAATGTTCTACAACCTCTACCATATAACTTAGATTTTTTCCCTCCTCCTTCCTCTCTCCCTTCCCCTCCCTCTTCTAGATGGCATACAATTTTATATAGGTTCTACACATACACTTCTTATTAAATCCATTTTCACCATAGTCATGCTGTATAGAAGAATTAAAATGAATGGTAGAAATCATATAACAAACCAAAACGTAATACAAAAGAAAATTATCTACTACATTCTGCGATTAAATTCCATAGTTCTTTCTCCAAATGAGGAAAGCCTTTTGCCTTAAAAGACCATTGGGAATTTTTTTAAGTCCTTTCATTGCAATGAAGTTCCAGAAAAAACTCTCGCACTCTGTGGCTATTGCTGTGCACAAAATTCTCCTGGTTCTGCTCCATTCACTCAGCATCAGATCATATAAGTCTTTCCATGCCTCTCTGAAGTCTTCTTGTTCATCATTTCTTATAGAGCAGTAGTATTCCATTACATTCATATACCATAATTTATTCAGTCATTCCCCAACTGATGGGCATTCCCTTCATTTCCAGTTTTTGGCCACTATAAAGAATGCTGCTATTAATATTTTTGTACATGTGGGACCCTTTCTCATTTTTATGATCTCTTGGGGATACAGTCCTAGAAGTGATATTGCTGGGCCAAAGTGTATGCCCTTTGGGTATAGTTCCAAACTGTCCTCCAGAATGGTTGGATCAGCTCACAGTTCTACCAACGATGAACTACCATTCCAACTCTCCTACATCCTCTCCAACATATGAACTGATAAATAGAAGTATACATAACATAGTTTTACATGTTGATTAATTGTGTCAGAATAATTAATTGGGGTATGGTGTCTACCTGAACACAGTGAATGGAGGCACAGTTCAAGTGCAAAACGTAGAACCATTTATTGGAAAGTAAAACATGCATGGATGGGGGAACAGTGGTGGATAGCAGAACCTCATCTACTGCTCCAAAGACTGGGAGCTTAGGAAATGGTTTATATGGTTTTATAACAAAGGGAGGTAGGATAATAGGAGGAATACATAGTACCTGGAAACAGGATGTTTGTGCAAACTCTGTCCATTTGGGACTGGGGTGGATGGATCAGTTTGAGCCAGTCCTATGGTTGCTAGCACAGCAGAAATGTTCTTGTTCACCTAGTGGACACCAAAAAGGATCACTGGTATGTCAAACTTGAAGAACACTCATTCTGCTTCCTGATTGGTAGGTTTTGATTCCCAGGTTATTTCAAAATCAAGGTGATTAGTAAACTAATTATTTATTCCATTTTGATAATATATATGCACATACACACACACATATAATATACATATATGTGTATGTATATTACGAATAGCTATCTATCTATATCAAATGGTGGCTTTCTTTAGTGTGGGGTGGGGAGGGAGGGAGACAGCTTGAAACTTAAAATGCAACAAAAAAATTAAATAAAATTAAGTTTTTACAAAGAATATCAACATGGCAACTGTGTGGATGATTGGAGAGAGGAGACATTGGATGTAGGGACACAAATTGGGAGGTCATTGTGATAGTTTAGTTAAGACATGCTGAGGGCTGAACTGGGGAGGTTCTGATGTGAGTAGAGAAAAGAGTAAGTGAGTAGGGAATGACTCATATTCTTATAGATTTGACAAATTTCTTTATATATTTGAGATATGAGACTTTCACCTGAGAAACTATCTATAAATCCTCTCCCCCCAATTTTCTGCTTTCCTTCTGATCTTGGTTACATTTGTTATATTTATACAAAACCTTTTTTTAATTTAACATAATTGACAAATGGTCAAAAGGTATGAACAAGCAGTTTTCCAATGAAAAAATCAAAGCAATCTATAGTCATATGAAAAATGCTCTAAATCATTATTGATTAGAGAAATGAACATTAAAACAACTTTGTGATATTGTTTTATATCTTTTAGATTGGCTATAATGATTGAAGAGGAAAGTAAAAAATGTTGGGGTGTGTGTGTAGAAAAACTGGGACCTTAATTCATTGTTGGTGGAATTGTGAACTGATCCAACCATTTTGGAGAGTAATCAGGAATTATGCCCTCAAAATTATTAAACTGCCTATAACTCTTGCCCCAGCAATACCACTGCTAGGTCTACTTCCAAAGATGATTAGGGAAAAAGGAAAAGAACTTAAATGTTACAAAGGTTTATAGCAGCTCACTTTGTGGTGGCAAAGAACTGGAAATTGGAGGGATGCCCATCAATTGGGAATGGCTGAACAAGTTGTGGTATATAATTGCAATGGTATACTACTGCGCTATAAGAAATAATAAACTCGATCTTAGAAAAACATGGAAAGATTTGCACAAAAAATGAAGAGCAAAATTAGCAGAAACAAAAGAATATTGTATACAGCAGGGCTTCTTAAATTTTTTTTCCACTCAGGACGCTCCTTCCTGTTTTGGCAGCCTTTGTTGGCACTGTGTGGCCTGAGGGCATGCACAGTGCAAAGTGCGCATGCTTTGTCTTCAGAATCAAGACTGTTGTGAAGTTGTGTGATGCAACATGGGCAAGCCCTGCCAGAAATATCTTGGGGTTATTATGTATTTGATTTTGAATTAATTTTTGGTTGTGCATTCAGAAACTTTTTACCATTACCTGAAATTTTCACAACCCATTGAGGTCGTGACCCAAAATTTAAGAAGTGCTGCTATACAGGAACAGCAGTATTGTTTTAAGGGCAACTTTGAAAAAATAAGTCATTTTTACTGTTGTAAATACCCGAATTAACTATAAAAGATACATGAAAAAAAATTCTATCTTCTTCCAGGGAAAGAACTGATAATAGAAATATATATATGTATATATATATACGTATATATATACATATATATGATAATTTTACATTTATACCTATTTGTTTCTAATGCCAGTCATTTCTGAGGTGGGAAGAGGGTGGGAAAAAAGAGAGGGGAAAAGGAAATTTACAAGATAAATTTGTAGTGTATTTAAAAGGCATAGGAAGTTATACATAGTGAATTTGCAATTTCATGCGCAACCATCTTTTTGATGTACTATGTTATGGAAATGCTTGTTTTATTTCATAAATTAAAAATACACTTAATTCACTATTTTTTTTAATAGAAAAGAGTAACTGATTAAGAGATGTTGAGAAAGTCAAATAAAAGAAGATACAAGGACTGGATATACTGCAGCAGAATGAGGCTAAAGAATGTTTGTGATTCTGGATGGTTGGAAGAATTGTGGTATCTTGATGGAAATACAGGAGTTAGGACAATAAATGGATTTAAGGGAAAGACGATGAAATCTCTTTTGGACTTTTTGACCTTCAAATGGCTAAGGGCATCCAGTTGGAGATGTTCAGTGCAGTTAGACATGGAGGACAGGAGCTCAGGAGACAGATGAGGTTTGGATATCTTTGTATCCCCAGAAATTGGTATAGTGCCCAGAACATAGTAAATTAATAAATTAACTTAATAAGTTAATAAATTTAGATACTTAATAAATTAGGGCATTTATTAAGTTATTGTTGAATAGAATTTAATGTTATACAGGGGATTTTTACTCAGATATAGCTCAGACCAGCCATTAAGGTCCTTCCTAACTCTGAGATTCTGTGCAAATAATTATAGGAGATGAGCAGTTCAAGGAAAAGTCCAGCTGATATGCCAATCCAGTGCCTTTTTATTTTAAGGTTATATTAGATTTTGGTGTTTGCTTTGTTGATAACTTGCCTACAATGTTTCAAATTATTCACTTTTTCATCTCTTCCATTACTCTTGGCCGAATGCCTCTTCGGGGTGTCCTAGCCATGTTATGCCTTGCTCAAGCAGCTTAGTGGCTTCTTATTACCTCTAGGATAAAATAAAAACTTATTCCTTTTGCCCTTAAAGCAAGTCACTTGTCTGCATCACCCTCTACTTTGTTAATGATTGGTGCCTTAAAGGGTACCTGGGTTTAGAATTGGTTCATTCTTAAAAAGATAGAGCTCTTTTTTTTTTTTTTTTGGTCTTCTTGAGTATGAAATGTATTGTTCACTCATGTTTGACTCTTCATGACCCTATTTGGAATTTTCTTGGGAAAGATACTAGAAGTGATTTGCTATTTTCTTCTCCAGCTTATTTCACAGATGAGGCAACTAAGGCAGACAGGGTCACACAGCTACTAAGTGTCTGAGACCAGATTTGAACTCAGAAAGATGAAATCTTCCTGACTCCAAGCCTGGCATGCGATCCACTGTACCATCTATCTGCAGTATAAAACTAGTTATGTCCCCAAATTTAAGAGTCACCCAGGTCAATCTGGAGCCCTGCCAGAACTGATTGGCTCTTCCATGGACCTCAACTGTGCTGTGGTCATTCTTACATGGAGATAAAAGGAACCCCAGCTGAGAATGCAACAGAATGGCATCTGTCTGTGTTGTATCTTTTATTTTAACATCTATAAATTGTGATTGAAAGCCATATCTCTTTCTCTCCAACCCAAACGGACTACTATGCAATGCTTGCCTAGGAACTGCTTGCCATATACATTTCAGGTCCATATGTGAGATGAATATATTAATTATACAGGTGATAGGAATGATTGCCACTCCTTCAAGCTGCTTTTTCCCATTTCTCCAGCAAATACTATATGATTGGCAACATTAATTATGTCTTGTTATGTTAAAAAAAATAAAAAAGGAAGGTAGCAGACACCAAGAATAATATAATCTTTATGCTTGTTTCCTGAACAGTCTGAACTCAAATTGTGAACATCAAACATTTCTACTGGTGAGAGATCAAAAAAAAGGACAAAGGACATCCCTAGGATCATCCCCTGAATGTTCTGTGCTGGGGGTAGGGTAGGGTAGATTGGGAAGAGCAGGTTTAGTCCGGGGATAATGGTCATGAAATATAATGAGGTTCTGAACTGGTTCTTGCTGTGTGGTACTGGACAAGTGGAGATGATGTTAAAGATGGCATATAGGGCAAATCTATATATGCATTTACATGATTATGTAAAACATATATATTCACACACATACATATACATACATAAAATTCTAATGAAAGAATCTATTACATATGTATATGCACGTGTATATGCATGTGTATATATGTGCATGTGTGTATATATGTATATATATGTATGTATGTATGCATTCCTAACAAAAGAATCCATTTATGAAAGACAATCTTTTGTTAGATACAGAACCAAAATGTGAGAAAAGCAATCTCCACCAGATGGCTCCCATTTCTCAATTATTATTTTTCATTCCTGATGCATTAAAGCTCAGTTTCTGAAAAGAAGGCAGATGTTCATTAGGGTGGCAATTCTGCACTTATCATCTAGTATCCCTGAACATGCACAGAATAATAGTGAGGGACATTCCCAACATGACAAACACTTTCTATCCTTAGCACCTGAATCAATCAGTGCCTTTTCTTCCATTCGAAACCCTCCCCCCTTCACCCTCTCAAATCCTGGCAGACTTCCAGACAAGCAATGCATTTTAGAAATCTAAAATACTCACATTAAGTGTTTAAAGGGAGGTCTTGAAATAAGTTAGGCAAAGGGGAAAATTCTTTTATCATGAAAATGAATAGCATCCCATTATCTGACAGAGACCAATGATTGTGATCTCATTTGTCCACAAACCCTGTCATTTTCCCTAAAAGCCTACCATTCTCCCTCGACTTCTCAGGATGATTTTCTGGCCTATCAAGCTAATCTTCTGCTTAATTGAGTGCTTTATCTTTAAATTCACATGGTGGACATGTAGGTTTCATTTTCCCCTATAAGCTGGATTCAGTATTTCCTGAATCTGAGTTTTCTGAAATTAGGGAACGACTCCCTCATTTTCTGACACCATTCCTTTCCTTGGACCTGAGTGCGCCCTCAGCTTCCATAGGGAATACCATTTAGCCAGCTTATACCCTTTTTTGTATTTACCTGAGATACCTGAAATGAGTCATATTGAAAGACTACAGGGCCATGATGTTTACCATACCAAATATGGGGACGTGTACACAATTTCCAAGCTCCCCACACACAATCCAAATGAGGGACAACATTACTCTGTGATAGTTCCAGGAGTGGGATCCCCATTCCTTACCTAATATATAATTTTAAATAACTTTTAAAAAATTTAGCTTGGCATATGAACTATGGATGGGAAAATGAGGGAAGATCAGTTTTAAAAATATATATTTTTATGGATAGCTTTTGTTTTTGTACCACATGTCATCATTTCTCTGATGGCATGGTCTTCTTCGGCAACAAAGGATGAACACAACAACAACAACAACAACTCATTATATTCATTGAGAATAAATCTCAGCCATTCCTTATAACAAAGATTAAAAAATAAGGTGAAAAAACAGGGCAAAATGAACCAACATATTGGAAAAAAAACCTGACTTAATGTGCAATGTTGAACATTTATGGTCCCTAAACTCTGAAAAGAAGCAGATGGAAGTACCTTCTAGTGTTTCATCCTTCGGGCTCTTCTTGAACATTATGATTTTGCAGCTCTCAATTCTGATCATTTTATGGTTGTTCTGTCCAATTAGATTGTTTTCCTGGTTCTGTTTACTTTACTTTATGTCAATTCATATGCCTTCCTATGCTTCTCTGCATTTGTCTTCTTTATTCTTTCTTATAGCATTACATTTATATACCTCAGTTTGTTTTTCCATTCCCCAATTGATGGAAATCTATTTTGTTTTCTGTTCTTTGTTACTATAAAAAGGGCTGCTATAGCAGTTCTGGTATACATGGAAGCTTCTATTTTATCATTGATCTTCTTGGGGAGTCTGTGTCTAGAACTGAGATCTCTAGATCAAAGGGAATAGATATATCAATCATTTTCTTTGCATAATTCCAAGTCACTTTCCAGAATGGTTAGATATATTTGCAGTTTCACTAATGGTACATTAGTACTCCTGTCTTTCCATAACCCTTCCAACATTGATCATTCTCAACTTTTTTTAATCTTTGCCAATCTTCTGGGTTAATTGAAATGTCAAAATTGTTTTAAATTTCATTCTTTTTATTTTGTTATTTTAACATTTTTTCATATAGTTATTAATAGTTTCCAAATATCACTTAGAGAACCGATGGTTCATATCCTTAGACCACTTTTGTCCTAGAGCATGTCTTTCGATCATACATTTCTGTTGGTCTACTAAATAGTTTGGAATTCCATCCCCAATCAGAGATAGCACAAAGACTTTTCCCCCCAGTTGATTATTATCCTTCTTGCTGAGTTGCCTTAACTTTTTATGTAACAGTTTTCTGATATTTTATGTAATGAAAATGATCTATTATTTCTTTTGTAAATAAGGCAGTTTTTTAGAATTAACAAATATGAGAGGAATTATGGAAGAGCAAATAGGAGTCCATCCACAATAGAAAAAAGGTATGTTCAATTCTTGTCTCAGACATATACTTTAGTGTGCCTGTTTCTCTACAATCCCACCAACATTGACATTGATCTTTTTTGATTATTTTTGTGAATTTCATGAATGTAAGATAGTTCTTCAAATTTGCTTTAATTTACATTAATATAATTATTAGGAAGTTTGAGTTTTTGTGGTAATCAAAAAATTGTGTTTATTCTCTCAGGAAGACAATCATTTATACATGTATACCACTGTCAATTTTACAAGGTTTTTGATGCGTGGTTATATTTCAGTTGTCTCTGACTTTTTGTGACCCCATTTGGGTTTTCTTCACAAAAATATTCGAGTAGTTTACCATTTCCTTCTCTAGCTTATTTTACAGATGAGGAAATGGAAACAAACAGGGTTAAATGATTTGCCCAAGGTCACACAGGTAGGATGGATTTGAACTCAGAAGGATGAGTCTTCCTGACTTCAGGCCCAACACTCTACCTGCTATACCACCTAGATGCTTTTAAAGGTGCTTTCCCTCAATTATTTTTCTTGATCTTCACAACAGCCTGGCTAGGTTCCAGAGATTATTAACATTATTTCACATATGAAGGGAAAGAGGCTAGGAGTCATTAAGTTACTTGCCCAAGACCTCCCAGATATTAAGTGTCAGAGACAGGATTTGAGCATCACTACAAGTCCACACTCACTGCCTATTCATGACCTTTGACTTCTTATCCATTGAAGAATGAATCTTATTTTTATGAATTTGTTCCAATTTCTTATAGCTTTAGGATTTCAGATTTTTATCAACCAAAGATTGTTTCCTCATGATGTATCTCATCATTTAATTTTTAGATAATTTTTTTCCAGTATGCAAAAATTATTTATTTTTATGTCATTCAACAAGAGTTCATCAAGTGCTGCCTGACTCTGTGTCAGGGGCCAGGTATACAAAGATAGAAAATAAAACAATTCCTACTTTTGAGGAGGGCAGCTAGATGGTGAGTGAAGTGGATGAGGTAAGAGATAAAGTAGCCATAAGTGAGGAATGACCACATAGTTCAGGAAAAGGATCAGTACATGATGAGACTCAAAAGACAGGGTGGAGCCATGTGATGAAGTGATTTGAAAGTCAAAGAGCAGAATTTATATTTCATCTAAGATGCAAAAAGGAGCCATTGGAGCTTACTGAGTAGGGGAATAACATGGTCAGATCTATGCTAAACAAAAATTACTGTGGTAGTTAGGTAGAATATGGATTGAAGAAAGGATAAATGAGCTTGGCAGGGAGACCAATCAGAAATTCATTGAAATAGTCTAGGTAGGAGGTAGTGAAAGTGTAAGTTAAGATCTTGTGCAATTTCTTTTATTTATTCAGTAGAAAATTATTTTCTTCCTTTCTACAACTGCAATAGCTATATTATTCACTTTTATTACATATTCTTGTGATGTATTTAAAAAATTAATCATTGATCCACTTGGAATTTATTGCACTGTATGCTGTGTGATGTCTACATTATCTTATATCTTTACAGACCAATCTAATTTTCTTAGCAATTTACGTTGAACAATTATTTTGTTTCCCAGTGTTTTATAATTTTGAATTTATTCTATGCCTTTAGTTCTAATTTTGGATTATCTCTTCTGTTCCACTGAGCTATTTTTTAATATTTTAAATACTATATGATAAATCGAACAAAATGATAAACAAGGAAGAAGTTACACACTTGAATGGAATGCTGCAGAAATTGAATGTATTAGACATATGGAGAGAAATGAGTGAAAAATACATACATGTATTTAAAGGAGTTGATCACATATTTTGGCATGAAGAAGCCAGTGATAAATGAAATAAACATTCTAAGCAGGACATTAATAAATGCAACAAACAGTAACAAGGAAAATATGGTGAAAAGATGTAAACCTACAAACAGTATAAAAATGTATTGGTGAATAATGTTTGGATTGAAAAAAGAATTATAGAAAGAATGACAGATTCTGTTGAAGATCACACAGCAAAAGAAATATGATATCAAAATTTGTGGAATATAGAGAAAGTAATACTCAGAAGTAAATTTATATTCCTGAATGTTGATGTTAACAAGAGGGGAAGAGAGAAACTAGTGGTTTAATTTGCAATTAAAAAAAACTGGAAAAGTCAACAAATTAATACACCAAAAGCAAAAACCAATAAGGAAATGTCAAAATAAAAGAATAAATTCATAAGATAATGAATAAAATAATAACTGAGTTGTTAAAAAAAGACAAAAAGTTGAAAAAAATAGGGAAACAAGAAATTTAATTTAGAAAAAGTAGACAGAATAAATACTTTACTGAAATGAGAGAGGTCGGAAACAAATATGAAAGTAGCATATTTTTGGAGGCTGCTATATGTAGCTGCATGTCAAAACTGAAATATAAAATAAATGAAAGAAAATTAACAAAAAATTTAAAAATTCAATTGGCAAAATAAAAAAAAGATAACTAATCCAATTTCATGAGGAGAAATTAAACTGTTCATTAATGAAGTGCTAAAAACAGCTAGAAAATTCCATCAAAGAACAAGTGATACCTTTTATAGAATGATCAAAAAACTGTTTTTTTTTTTTAAAAAAAGACAGCATAGAGGCTACTATGTTTTTGTATCCTTAAGCCTAGTAGAGATAAGGCAGAATAATAAACCTTTGGATCAACATTATTAATATAATTAATGAATATTACTGCAAAAATTTTAAGTGAAATGATGGTGGTATAGGGAGTGGTACAGGGTGGGAAAGGGAGTACTTTAAGCACTGAACTTCTAGTCAGGAAGAAGGGAGACCAAACTGTGTGACCCTAAACAATTCCCTTAACCTCTGTCTGCCTGTTTCTTCATCTGTAAAATGGTGATAATATTGGCACTATCTCCCAAGCTTGATATGAGGGTAAAATCATCTAATATTTGTAAAATGTTTTACCAACTTCCAAGTGGTATATAAATCATTATTTCCATGACTTCATTAGTAGAGAGAAACATCTTTACCAATGGAGATCTGTGCCTAAAGTTTATAGTCTTAGAAAGTTGCTTTGAGGCACTGAGATGTTAAATGGTTTTCCCAAGTTAACCCATCCAATGTGTATTAAAAGCGTTACTTTAATCTAGTTAGTTAGGGGCCAGTTTTCTTTTCATTATATCAGAAAAGTCAAACATTATTGCAACACTGTGGCCTCAAGCACTCTGGGGTGCAGCCTGAGTCACGGTAAAATATAATCGGGAAATATTTAGCAAAATACATAAAAATATAATATAATATAATAATATAATATAGATCACAAATGTTAATATGTAGCTTTCTAAGTCAATATGTGACCTGCAGGGATTCTCATGTCTAGCTCTGAGAGAGAGAGAGAGAGAGAGAGAGAAAGGGAGAGAGAGAGAGAGAGAGAAAGGGAGAGAGAGAGAGAGAGAGAGAGAGAGAGAGAGAGAGAGAGAGAGAGAGAGATGATCAGAAGTGAAATTTAGGAAATTTGATATGAATGCAGCATGGACTATGGTGAAGAGAGACTGCAGTTATCCCATGTCACAGGGCATAAGGGTATGGTACCCTCACAATCTGGAAAATCTGCATAAAATCTTTTTGTCTCTTCCTTCATACCAGAGAAAAAGTCTGAATTATTATGGTATTAAGAGATAAACTATGTTGATATTCTATGATACTATACATATATTTTACGCATTTCTAGGTTTCTAAACTTTTTCGGTATCATCTGCTAGCCTTGAATGTCTTCTATGGCTTTCACAAAACTCCCCCCAAATTCTCATTTAATTTCTTATGCTGACCCACAATGTATTGAAATTATGATGGGGAAATTCATGATGTGGAAAGGATAATTGCAGAAGCTAGAAGACCAACCAGAAGGCTATTGTAATAGTCCAGATGTGAAGTGATAAAGAGCTGCACCAGGGTGGTGGCCATATCAGAGCATGTTATAAAGGTAAAATCGACAGGACTTTGTAACAGATTGGATATGGTGGGGGATGTGGTGAGAGAGAACCTTGGTGGTGATCTTGGGTGACTGGGAGGATTGTTTTACCCTCAAGGCTGGAAAAATATGGTACTTTGCAAATCTTCAGTGCTATACACATGCTAGGTAGCATTATATTCTTGAAATTATTATTATTAAAATCTCATAAAAGTAAATGTTAGATTGAGCTTCAAAGGGGGAAGTTATGTCATAGAGGCCAAGAAATGGGACAAAATGGTAATGTGTAACTTGGGGAGCTGCCAGAAGAGGGAGGTCTAGCAGCCAGCCTCCAGCGCCTAATGGGCTGAAACTTCATCCTAAGGTGTTTTTTTTTTTAATATCAGGAAGTTAATATGAGATAGAGGAGTGATTCTCAAAGGTTATGCCAGAGTTCTACCTAGGAATGCCAGGGGAATTGTTCTGGAGTTAGACTTTACATTTGTAGCCACATGTATGAAGATCCTTCAATTGTATGGAACTTACACCATTAATATACACATTTTGCCTATCCAGTCATAGCTTTGGAATGCAATAAGGTACAGCAGAAGGATCACTACACTTAAAACATAACAAAGAATAAACTGAGAGCAAAACAAATTTGAGAAGGTATCAGGGTTCAAGCTCAGTTCGTCTCGCTCTAAGACCAATGCCATTTCCATTATACCATGCTTACTGTTTCTATTACCACTTAAATAATAATTATAATGATAAAACTTCACTGTTTTAAAATCATTTTCATATGCGTCATTTCATTTGAACCTTATAACATTCCTGTGTTATAGGCAAGGCAAGTATTCCCTTTTAGAGAAGAAAATTGAGGCACAGAAAGATTAAGTTCTTGCTTAAGGTCATGTGGTTAATAACATGGATGAAACTGGAATCCGGGCCTCCTGAATTCTGGTCCAGGCGCCTTCTCTATCTCCGTAGAACACTAGATACCAGTGCCTTTTCTAAGAGCTTTTATAATAAGAAGCTAAAGAAAGTCAATACGTCTAACCATTTTAATTCCAGAAGCCAATACATTCCAAATCCCAGGATCAACACTCATGTTGTAAGCAGCAGGTTGGCTATGAGAGAGTTTTCCTAGGCCACTAGCTTGGGAATGGCAGTATGGGAGGACCTGGACTGGTTAGCCTGACTGGGTTGCCTTGTTTGCCATCAAACTTCAAATTTTGTTTCCCATTCTGAATCAAATATGGTGACTGGATTGATTGCTGGTAAAAGCTGATGAATGACCAATAAAAACGCTATTTCAATAGCGGCACCTGGAAGAAGAAAACAGAACTGGAGGAAGCCCGATTGGAATGCTGTCAAAGATTTTAACAGATAAACTCAACTCTTGCTATCTGTTTTCTGACATGACATTCCAAGAAAGTAAGCTGTATTCATTCATTTATTCATTCATGTATTCTACAAGCAGTTATCAAAGGCCTTTTATTTATTTCCCAAGCACTAGGGCACCAAGACAAAAATGAAGCAGTTCCTGCATTCTGTTGGGTCATTTCATAATAATGATACTAGGTGATCACAGCTCCTTCCTGCTTTAGCTGATGAATGTAATACGGTCAGGTAGGCTTGTAGAAGTATGGTCCTTAAGGTAGGAAATAAACTAGGATGTGGAATTTGGAGGACTTGTTTTATTCTGGGATATTTGTCTCAGTCCCCATCTAACTTAAACACAAGCTATTAGAGTCCTAATGGACTTTAGGGCTCATCTTGCCCAACTTTTCTGTTTCATAGATGAGGAAACTGAGACCCAGACAGATAAAGGGACTTGCCCAAGATCACACAGATAGGCAATAACAGAATCAGAACTGGACTCTAAATTTCCCAACTCCTACTCTAGTGTTCTTTTTATTAGTCTACACTCTTGCCAATCTGATCTTTTTTGTCCCTCTTTCTTTGACACTATCAGGGCTTAGTACTATTGGTGTTTATATGAGGAAAAATACTGATATTAGAAATTGTAGTATTGTACCTAATCTATTCAAAGTGAATAGCATGTTATTCCATTTTCTACCATCTACTATCGAATATGATGCTCTAAAGGGACTACTTATGAACACACCAATAAAGCTGATAATGGGATTATTGAGTGAGGGGAGATAGCTACCCTCCAATACTTCTTTTTTTTTAAGTTTTATTGATGTATTTTATTTTGAAATTTCAAACATTTACTGATCACTCCCATATTGTAAGAGGTCTCTTTGTAACTAAGTAAAATAATTAAGTAAAACCAATAATACAGCAACTTCATCTAAAAGTGCTGCAACATTCAAAATCTTATAGCCCTCCTTTATCTATTTTTTAATTAACAAAAATCTATTTTCTCTCCTTACGCATCCCCACTCTATTGTAAAACAAAAGAAAAACAAATTCCTTATAATAAATATACAGGCAAGCAAAAAACAAAATCTACACAAAGATATCGATGTCTCATGCTGTATAGTGAGTTCATCACTTCTCTGTCACGGAGAGCAAGTTTCATCATTGGTCCTCTGGAATGGTCATTGCCTTGATCATAGGTCTTGCAGTTTTCAAAGTTGTTCTGTATTGTTGTAAATTGTCATTGTACCGATTATTGTATATTGTTATTATACATTATTGCATATTGTTATTATATATTGTACATTGTTATTGTATATTGTTATTTTATGTATTATTGTATATTGTATTGTTGTATATATTATGGTATTGTATATATTGTATTGAATTATTATTATATTGTTATTATTATTATATTATATTATTGTATCATTCTCCTGGCTATGCTTTTTTTATCAGTTTAAAAAAGTCCTCCAAATTGTTCATTTTTATAGTGTGAATTGTTCTATTGGTTCTGCTTGTGTCACTGCAGTAGTTCCAATGTCTCTTTGAAATCTTCTCTTTCCTCATTTCTCATGGCATAATAGTGCTCTGGGGACTGTGTGGTACAGAGAGTAACTAATTTAGAAAAAGATGCCTCCCACAACATAGAGAGCAACATTTAATAGAACCAGACGTTTGCAAGTTACGTGACCCTGGTCAGGTCCCCATACTCTTTGCATCTCAGTTTCCTAACTTGCAAAGGGCAGATAAGAGAGGAGCAAATGAAATAATATAAAGTACTTTGCAAACCTTGAAGTACAATATAACTGTGTGTGTGTGTGTGTGTGTGTGTGTGTGTATTACAGGATCATAAATTTAGTGGTAGAAGTGATCTTAGAGGCTTTATATCCCAACAATCTTATTTATTGCGTAGAAATGGGAGTCCACAGTAGTTAAATGATTTGCCCAAGGTTGCATGGGCAGGAAGGAAGAAAGACAAGATTTAAACCCAGGCCCTCTGACTCTTTTCAATGGACTTCCAACGACGGGCACCTCTCTGGGTTCCATTATCTTTTACCTCAGAGCCTATGCCTCTCCCCAAAGACCTCCACATCAAGACGATCTTACCCCATTGAGGCTTCTTCATTCTTTGGCATTTTACTTTAAGATTTTATGAGTATTTTTCAGACTTGGAAGCCATTGTGAACCCTGAAAGAAAGTACTGAACCACGGGAAACAACAGAAGCTCTTTAGGGATTGGCTAGATTGGCTGGCTAGCACCTCCTTGATATATCGAGCGCTAACTCCGATTTAGAAACTGGGATGGTTACAGAATGTGGACACACCTCACTTCATGACTGTAGTGTTATGCCCCAAAATCATCCTTCCAGAGCTGAATATAATGACTCATCCTATTGGTTGCAGATGATTTCCCCCATCACACACACACACAGACACACACACACACACACACACACACACACACACACACACACACACACACACACACACACACACACACACCCACACCCCATCTGCCTGGCTGGCTGCTTCCCAGAGCTCTTTCGTATCTAACTCCAGATCTCATTTTCTTCCCCACACAGAATTCAAATAGAGAAAAACAATACAATTCCTGCACAGCACATCGTTATCTTGCGATCATGCACAGGAATTGCGGAGCTTCCCTGCCAAAGGGAAGCATTTTCCCCCCCAGTTAATCATGGGGCACAATGTGTGATTAGTGTAGCTTATTCTCGGGGCTGCTTTCCTTTGTTCACTTTCACAAACAAGCCACCCAGGCACAGAGTGCGAGGGGGAGTTTCAAACTCTTGTGTCATTAGGTCTAGATCTGCATTTTGCTACCAGAGTAGCAAGAAATACCTCCAGGCCCAAATGTAATCACCTCTGCTTGGTGTCTCAAGTTCTTCATAGTTCTGCACGTTCTTACCTTTTTAGTTTTTCAGCACTTTATTCCCATTCATACTTTTGGCTGCACTGGCTCATTAGCAGCAACTGGGAGATAACAGTTTCCCCAACCCATGTCTTTGCCCTGGCTGTCTTCCAGGACTGGAATATACATATATGTGTGTACATATGCACGCATGCATGTATATATGTATTTATGTACTTATATATGTGTGCACATGTATTCCTATATTCATACATACATATGCACACATGCACTAAATATTCACATGTTTGGGGTTTTCTTGGCAAAGATGCTGACGTCGTTTGCCATTTTCTTCTCCAGCTCATTTTATAGATGAGGAAACTGAGGAAAATAGGCTTGACTGACTTGTCCGGAGTCATGTAGCTACTAAGTGTCTGAGGTTGGATTTGAACTCTGGTTTTCCTGACTCCAGATCCAGTGCTCTATCCAATATGTCACTTAGCTTTACATATATAAAATATATGTGTGTGTATATATATATATGTATGAGTGTGTATGTGTATACATATATACACACACAGAAGATATATCTATCTATATCTATCTATATAGTGTGTGCACGAGAGAGAGAGAGAGAGAGAGAGAGAGAGAGAGAGAGAGAGAGAGAGAGAGAGAGAGCGAGCGAGCAATCCCCTTTGGTACTCACAACAAACCTGGGAGGTAGGTATTATTCTTAGTATCTCTATTTTTATGATCAGGAAACTGAAGCTGATGGAAATTAAGAGATTTATTCAGGGTCAGAAATTAAGTGATATGGGGTAGCATAGCTAGTGCCTGGGGCAGGATTTGAATTCAGATCATCCATTGTGCCATTTAATAATTGTTTGCTGAATTGAATATTAATATGAGCTCTTATTATGTTCACTTATTTGAAGTCTTGGAATTCATGGGTTCAGAGCAATGCCTTTCATTTGCCATACCATAGACAGCACTTACCCTTTATCTCGGCATCTGTGCATCCTCAGTTTTCTTTGTCCTGATAAATCTGTAGCTTGATTATATCCTAAATGGATACAATCATCCAGTTACCCACAGAATTGACTTGGATCCATAATGTGGTGGGGGGGGTGGGGCAGAAATGGCAGGCACTATTTACCACTACCAACCCAAGTACTAATAGAATATCAACCTGCTTAACAACCAACTTGAGGTACTTCTGCTACATGTGGGTGTCCCAGATTTCTCATACCTTAACTAGGTCCCCCAGATGCATAATGTACCTGGGGAACCAGAATGAGGCAGATGGTATTCTATACTATTGGACCTGAGAGAGAAACTCAGAGATTCTATCACAGTAATCTATTTGGCTACCCCCACCCTCTACCCCCAAAGCTGTCATATATTGGAGCTGAAAAGCAAATGAGTCCTGCCATTCACTTCCCTCTAGAGTGGTTCTCTAGATTCCTGGTGGGCTATGGTGCACCCACTCTCCTGTGCTGCATACATGACAGAGAGAACCAGTACCATAAAACCCCGGAGTTTGGGGCAGTATCTTTGCCACATTGCCCTAGGACGCCCTTTATAAATGTACTCTCAGTATTACATCTGTCATAACATGACAATGTAATATCCAATCTGGGTCTTTATTAGATTCTTGGTCCTTCAGGGATGGTCATAAATCTACAGACTGACACTCCTAGAAATCCTCCCAAGTGGCAAATAGAGCGAATGGACATTTATTGGACCCCAGTAATTTCCACAATATTTTCCTAGCAATGACTCCTTTTGTTCTTGTGGTAACCACTAGAGGGTACTCTATATGCGCATATGAAAAATGGACCTCGTAAAGATGTGTATGTCTGGAGATGCACCCACATAGACACAGATATGTATTTGTTGGGCAGATCCATCCACCTCTTTAGAGCAGGAATTAGTGAGACTGTATACAAAGAAACCAGCCACATGCACCTTTCTGCAGCCCCAGAAAACTGAACTGGCAGACGCATTTTGTGATTGATACTGTTTTCTCAGTTTAACAAAGCAATGTTCCAGCCCATCAAATATATACCCATCATGCAGTAGCTTGGAAACAGATAAAAAATTTCATCAGGCAGCCAGTTTCAATTATCATGTCACACCGAATGAATGTATTTTAAAATTTTCCCTGACAAGAAAAATGTTCTAAATAGGTTCCTTCAAATTAGCTGTGAAATTCAGAAAATTCAGTATTGTATTAGACATTTGGGAAATGATTCCTCCTCTGGTCCCTGTGAATTCTCTGGGTTTAGTTAGTACAGTACCCATAAATTGTACCCTGCTCCTGGAGGCTTTTCTGTTTGTGTGCGTTTGTTTGATCTCCCTTGAAGAATGGCAGAGAGCCTGCCATACAGGAGGAACAGGTTTCCTATAGGGAAACAGCTTTCCTACAGGGAGTATGTGTGTATATTTTGGCTGAGGCGAAAGCCCATTTAGGCTCCCCATCCTTTAAGTACCATGTTATTCCTATTTACACAATCGTGGAATCTGAGGGATAGAAGTCACTTTAGACATTATTTGCTCTAACGTAAGAGGAAGCTGGTGCCCAGAAATAAGTGATTTTCTACAGTCACATAACTAGTCAATATATATGCAAGTCTTTTGTTAGAGACTCCTCCTAACATGAAAGGCCAAGTATATTTTGGGTGATTTCTCACTTCCCTGACTTTGTGG
Organism: Notamacropus eugenii; assembly: GCF_028372415.1. Lineage (NCBI taxonomy): Eukaryota > Metazoa > Chordata > Mammalia > Diprotodontia > Macropodidae > Notamacropus > Notamacropus eugenii. Next base: position 315,012,160 of record NC_092874.1, read on the forward strand.
GGTTTCCAGACCCCATAATATACCTCCTGACTTCTCTCTAGGCTTTCCAACTGGTCATTAAACTCACTACAAGGTTTGTCTCAATTAACAGTAACATGACAGGTGAGACATTTGAGGGCTAGGTCAACACAAACCATTGACTCCAGATATTCTAATTCCTCCCTCTTCATCAGGCAACCTCAGTGTTACTAGACTTCTAGGGTTCATTATGGCTAGCAGCTTTCCCCTCCACTCCCATCTCTTCTCCCCATCCTTGGGACACTAACCCCACTCAACTTCTATTGAACAAAACCCCCTCTACAACCTCAGCTAGCTCCTCCTTCATTTTCTCAAACTATCCCAATGACTTACTCCAGATCTGCCCACCCCTTCCTTAATTAGCAAACTTTCTTTCACCTTAAACCTTTTCCTTTCTTCCTCCTCCTTCCATCGTTTGGTACTCACTAACATGTGCCTCCCTCCTCGTGACACGCCATCCCTGGTCATTCTTTCCCCTCATAGCTTGGTCATGGTGATGGAGTTATATTACAATAACCATTGCTACTTTCATACTCTCCCTATATTGTCATCACTTGGTGATCTCTTCTTTAGATTTCATTCAATTCAACTTTATCACTCAAACTAGATTCTGGTAATTGTTCTTTACTCATCCGCAGGACGTTTTCCTTCCTTTCTTAAAGAGTTCAGTGCCTGGCTCACAGTCTTCCTTTCCACCTCAACTCTCCTCTTTTTTGGAGACTTTGATGTACATGTCAACTTTCCCTCAAATACTCTGACTTCCTAGGTCCAAATTATACTCAGCTGCCAAGACCTACTCCTCCATTTCACCTTACATTCCACCTTAGCTATCCAAAAGAATGGGCAAATCTTTGATCTTGACATCAGCCACAGGTGTTTTACTTTAAGAACTCTCTAGAATATTCTTTTTTTGATCATAATATTTTATCTTCACCTTTCACCCCATGCCTCACTCCTCCTAAAACTATCCTTTGTCTTCATTGTGACTTCTAATTCCTTCATATTTTAGGACTATCCCATGCGCTCACACCTGCTCTCGCTACACTCTCCTCCACTGCCAGTCTCGATTCTTTGGTGAACCAGTTCAGCTTTATAGCATCCTCTATTCTTGAATCCCCTGCTCCTTTGTTCTATTGTCAATCCTGCCTTGCCAAGCATTACTCTCATCATTCTCCTCCACCCCTTCTCATGTACTACTGAATGGAACTGGAGGAAATTACAGACCATGCACATTATGTTGGTTAATTTCACTTCACTGTAGCAAGGTAATTATATTCCTTCTCTCTAACTGATACATAGTCACACTCACTGGTCCAAACCTTTTTCTTCTCTTCTCAGATCTACCAGGGAACATCCTCCATCTTACAATCTGACAACCTTGCTTCATACTTTCCTGAAAACATTGAGGCCATTTGCTAGAAGGTCCCTCTTGTCCATTTCTCCTTTGATGTCCCTCTGTCAGTTTCCTACTATTATCTCCTTCATTGCAGTTTCCGATATTGAGGTGTTCCTTCTGCTTGTAAATGTCGAGTTTTCGATACATACCCTTGATCTCAACCCCTCCTATCTTCTTCAATGTTGTCCCCACTCTGTCTCTAATCTTCATTCTCTCCCTATCTACCATCTGCATCCCTGCTGGCTACAAACTTGTCCAAGTCTCCCCAATCCTAAAAAACAAAAACGGCAAACCCTAAGTAGATTCCACTACATTTGCCAGCTATCATCCTATATCTTGGCTCTCCTCAGGTAATCTTGAAAAATACCCTTATTACTTCCCCATATTACTTCTCTTATTCGCTTCTAAACTTTCTGCAATAGGGTTACTGGCATCATTTGGAGTGTATGGGGTTTTCAAGGAGGACCAGCACCTCTGGAATGAGTGCTTGCTGAACCCTTTTCAGAGCTGCTCATCCACCCTTTATGTTTACCTGGCACTCATGTCTCATGAGAAGATCCAAAAAGCTCTAGCAGGCACAGTGGCCACACCCTAGTTAACTGTTGTGACTGATAGGCTAAACCAGGTAACTAACCACCTTCAATTAGGGGAGGTGCCTACACCAAGCATGTGAAGGCATCCCCTAGCAGACTGGGTAGATGAGAACAATTTGTTCCAATGGCCATGAAGGCGCCAACTCAGTTAGAACTTAGACTTTAGTCAGACATCAAGGACGCCAAGACTGCACCCCAGTCATCTTGACTTGCCACTGCATTTTGATGACTCTGAAAGAGAGAGGCTGCCAACTTTGTGCAACTCTGCTTTACTTGAGTCAAATTCATACATAAGTCAAGATATCACCCTGTGATGTCATTGGTCCTCTTTGAAAATGAAGGACAAAAAAAAAAAAACCCTAACCCAAAATGAATAAACAGCATTGACATCATCACTAAACTGAAACAATTCTCTTCACATTGAACAATCATCTATTAATGGCCAGATCTAATTGTCTCATCTTGATCCTCACCCTTCTTTCTCTCTCTTAAACATTTTACTCTTTTCCATCTGAGTACTCTCCCCTCTCTGAATTTTTTTTTTCCATTTAGCTCTTTCTTGGTTATCCTCCTATCTCTCTGATTCCTATTTCTCAGTCTCTTTCACTGGCAATTTATCTGTATCAAGTCCACTAACTGTAAATGTGCTGGGAAGTGTTTAACAACCAGATCTCAGGAAAAAGTTTTTTAAAAAGTAAAGAATTCTCCATCACTTTATTAAGTTATAAAAACAATAAATCAAGCCCTGATTTGTAGTGTTTGCCAAGTAAGAATTGCCTCCACTACACCATTGCCCAAGGCTCTACCCTGATCCACTTAATCTGTCCTTTCCAAACCTTATCACTTGGTGATCTCATCAACTCCCATGGGTTTAATTATCATCTTCATGCAGATGCCCCATATTTACAAGTCCAATCCTATTTCTTTCCTCAGCTCTAGTCCTGCATTACCAACAACTGCTTGTTGGAATCTCTAACTCAACTTGTCCAAAATCAGCTCATTATCTTCTTCCTCATGCCCTCCTCTCTTTTTAACTTCCCTTCTACAGAGGGTATCACCATCCACCCCTGGTAATCGAGGTTTCATTTTTAACTCCTTTCAATCTGTTGCCAAGTCTTGTACTTTCTTCACTACAATTAATCTTACATATCTTTCCTTTTCTCCACTCACACAGTCATCAACCTAATTTAGGTTCCATTACCCTCTCATCTGGACATCACAGTAGCCTTCTGATTGTTCTCCCTGTCTCAAATCTCTTGCCCCTCCACTCAGCTACCTAGGTGATTTTCCTAAAGGATAGGTCTGACCATATCATACCCCCCACTCAATAATTTTCCGTGATTCACTCTTATTTCCAGAATCAAATATGAAGCTCTTTGACATTTGATCTTCACAATCTGACCCCTTTCTCTGTTTAATCTTCTTGTGTTCTGCTCCCATTTATGTGCTCAATACTTGCTAACTAGATGTTGCTAGCACATGATACTGTATCTCCAGTGTCTATACCTTTACACTGAGTATTCTGCATACCTGCAATGATCTCCCCTACCATCCTCTGGCATTCAAAATTCTTGGCTTTCTTTAAAACAGGTAAAACACTAACTTGTGCAGAAGGTCTTTTCTGGTGCCCCCGCGCTATCCCTCTAAGGTTACTTTTTATCGACTTTACATTTATATTGCATGTTTCAATTTATGATGTTGTCTTTCTCTTTATAATGTAAACTCAATGAGGGAAGGGTTTTTTTGCTTTGTTCTTTGTATTTTTAGCACTTAGTACCTGGTGTATAATCAATACTTAATACATACTTGTTAATTGATTGAAACCAGCTGACATATTCTGATTCTTGCAGTCCTATTGCACACAAGAGATTTCCCAGGTGGCTAGAGGAAACAACCTCTTCTTGATAGTTACAAGAGAGTCTTCTCAATTTTGTATTCAGGTAATGTCACAATTTGATGAATTTTCTTCCCTACCACCAGGGCAGTGAACCTTTTGCTCCTATCAGTGTTTCTTCTGGGTCTTTAGGGGCTCTTAGCTTGAGGTCTATGAGTTCTCTCTCTCTCTCTCTTTCTATGTATGTATGTATACACACATGTGGGTATGCATATATGTGTATCATGTATGTATATGTACATACATGCACATATGTGTATGTACATATATATAGTAAATATTTTAATATGATTGGCTTCCTTTGCATTCCTATGTATTTTTAATGCATTTAAAAACATTATCCTGAGAAAATATCCATAGGCTTCACCAGATTCCCCAAAAGGGTCAATGACACACACAAAAAAGATCAGTAGAACCTCTGGCTACAGACTTAGGAGAGTATTTCAGTCTTTACTAGTTGACTCCTGGTCCATTGAACCGCTTTGGAGTAGTAGCCTGCATTACCTCCAGGGGAAGGATGAGGACTAACCACTACATTAGATTGTGACCTCTCCCAGGGCAAGCATATCTTTTGCTTTTCTTTGTATACTCAGCTTAGCACAGTGTCTGGTACAGAGCTGTCACTTAATACACACTTATTGATTAACTGACTCCCCCAGCACTACTGTGCATTGTAGAGAGAAAGACTTGTAGATTCTACTACGTGTATATGTGCAGATCTTTATTGATAAGGACTAAAGTTCTTTGGTTTTCTTAAAAGGCTTGGGGCTTTGGACATTTTAAAGCGATAACTGAAGCCAGCTATCTTGAGTGCCAATGCCCTTCAAACAAACAAACAAACCAACCAACCAACCTGTACTTCTTTCTAGAATAACTTGACCTGGAACAGAGCCATTTTTGCAAACAAGAGAATCTAACTTGGTCTATCCGATTGTTCCTGATTGGTCAGATATCTCTATTTTAAACAGTTGCAGCCATACAATTGGACAGAGGCAATGATTATTATTCTGTTTGTAAAAGAACTGTTCTTCTCTCCTCTGGATATCAGAGGCAGGCAGCTGTGCATCTGGAACAGTATTCAGTCCACCAGCCAACCTGTCTCTCTGACCTTGAAAGGTTCAGCCAAAGCCACTCCTTCCTGTTTCCTGTTTGACAAGCATGGTAAATACCTTAACAGTAAATAAGTCCCTTGCTCTTTTCTCAAGTCTCTTTGTTTCCAATAAATGTTTGTACAAATTTTCAATTCCTCCTATGATATTGCTTACTGAGGCAACATGGGTAAAGTAGAATATATGATAACTTTGGAGTCAGAAGATCTAATGGTTCTGACACTAAGGAGTTGTATGACTTCACTGAATCTCAGTTTCTCCCTCTGTAAAATGGAGGTAATTATACTGAAGCATTTTATGTACTTCTTCCCTCCCCTCCCCTGCTAAAATGGTTTTGGAGTGGTTTCCTGAAAGATAGCACTCATATTCAGTTATTTCCAACCACTTTGGGGAGATGTATGAGAAGAAAGATCCTACTTGGAGTTCCTAGAGGTTGGGAAAATTATAGGTCTAGCTCCCATACATGCTCCTGGCTCAGAGGGCTCCTATCCTCTATTTAAGTATTTTTCTCTTTCTACTACCTCCCAGGAAGTTCTTTCTCCACATGTCTCTTCCAAAAGTCTCTAGAACCAAGTATGGTAAATGGATCCCTTACACAAATGTGGGGCTACTCTCAGCATTGTCTCAGCCAATCAGGAGTCGTGCCTTCTCCCTGTTAGGCAGTACACAACTCAGAGGTGTCCTTCAGGGAATGTCCCCAAATCTACCTAGGAAATTGGTGGGTTACATATAGAAATGGGAATGATTATTATTACCTTGAATGTAAAGGAATCTTTCAGCTATAAAAATTCTCTATATTTCTACATACTTCTATAAGATAAGAATAGAGAGTTAAGTGACTAGGCTGTTAGATACACCCTATCCCAATACATACTTACCATATGTATTTGTCAGTACTTAGGTAATTATTCAGAAATACCAAAGCTAGACACACTATGACTGTTTTTAAATTTATAAATTACATGAAATGATTCTGAAACAAATCTCTGTTCCGCTATGCCGGCCAGAAAGGAATGAAGTTCAATAGATTGCCCCAGTTCCACTGAGCTAAAATATTGTTTCTGCTTGTACGGCGTACTTTAATCTTTCTGTTCGGTTTATTTGCAGTTGTCACTGATCCCGTTTTGCCATCATATATAAAAAGAAAGCATGTGGTGAAGCAAAGCCCCTCATTTTGTTGGTCTGATGAGAAACTGAATCAAATGCAAAGACACCAATAACTCAGCAAGTCCTCCTATTGAGCTACATTGTGGAAATCTGAAAATGCAATAAAAACAGTTTAGTGGAGAAGAGATTTGAGTCAGGAAATTATTTTGCAGATGAAAAATAGAAAGATGAGTTTCTACTTCCCACATTCAAAGAAAATGCTGTTTACCATGTGCATATAAATGTACATGTATATAAGATAAGATATACATGTGTTCTCTGTATGTCTATATATGTGTGCTTATATACACACATGTATATATGTTTATGTATAGAAATGTCTATGAATATATGTGTATGTATTGTGTGTACGAATATGTGTATACACAATACACACGTGTGCATATGTACATGTGTATATGATGTGTGTATGTATAGCTTCTGGACATATGTACATACATATGTATGTATAAGTATGTAGGTGTATGCACAAATATATGCATATATGTATTTGCATATGTGTACGTCTGTGCATATAGATGTATGTGATACATACACATAGATAGATAGGTAGATAGATAGATAGATAGATAGATAGATAGATAGATATAGATATAGATATAGATATATAGCTTCTGGGTGGCACAGAGAGATTCTCTTTCCAAGAGAGACCATAATACCCACCTTCAGGGGAGCAGGAGAAGGTTATCTTTCCTCTGAAATGCACATATACAGTGTTCAAATTGGGAGACCATAAAATTCTGTTCACAAAAATCTGGAACAGGCTCTGCTGCTTGGTAGTGGTCACACATGTTGGTTTCCATCACCTTGGGAAATTCCTAGATGCTAGTCTGGCTAAGTTGACATATGAACAAAAAAAAAGCAGCTAGTTGATTGACTGGTGGCTTGGTTCAGGATGTAGTCCCCTTGGCTCTGGAGAGAATCAGTGGGAAAGCTACGCTGAATATGAATCCCTAGTTCTATAAGTTTATGATTCAGTTTTTAAAAGTTGAAGTCTTGGTTTCCAGCTTGCCTTAACTATCATTCCTCAACTATAAAATGAGGACATTTGGGTTAGATTAATTCCAGCTCTATATCTATGATTTTCTGTGTTGGAAATAATGCATTGTATTCTCCAAATTTAGTTCTGAAGGGTGTTCCCATATCAGCTCATATCCCATATCCCAGTCTCCATTCTCAATTAATAACATGAATTTATTAAGCACCTACTGTGTCCTAGGAACTGGGGATACTGACATAATAAATCAAACCCTATTCACAAGGAACTTGCATTTTAGCAGAGTATATCAGAACTTTTAGAACAAACATAAAGATAATAAATCCAAATTTAAATAAGAGGACAGCCATTTGGGCAGTGGATAGAGGGCTGGACTTAAGATAAAAAATACTTGAATTCAAATCTAGCCTCAGACACTTGCTGGCTGTGTGACCTCAGGCAAGTCACTTAACCTCCATTTGCCTTGGTTTCCTCAACTGTAAAAATAGGGATAATAAAAACACCAGGATTGTTGAGAAGATCAAATTAGATGATATTTGTAAAACACTTTCTAAATCTTAAAGCATTCTATAAATGCTAGCTGTTATTATTGTTGTAAAGTATTTAGATACAAATTAGTTTGAGAGAAAGGACACTCTCTTTTTCTCCTGAGAAGATCCAGGCTTCGTTTATTTTCCCCTTCCCAATCCCTTACTTTTTATCCCTTCATTCTTTCAATGAAAGGCAGAATGTGGTCACTCTGCTTTATTGGTACATTGTCACTTCTACCTGGGGCACCTACCCTGAGGTAATTTAATTTAATCTTTCTGTTTGGTTTCTTTGGTTGTCACTGATCACATTTTGCCATCATATGTCAAAAGAAAGCATGTGGTGAAGCAAAGGCCCTCATTATGTACTTCTTCCCTCCCCTCCCTGTCCAAGATGGTTTTGGAGTGGTTTCCTGAAAGATAGCGCTCATATTCAGTTGTTTCCAACCACTTTGGGGAGATGTATGAGAAGAAAGGTCCTACTTGGAGTTCCTAGAGATTGGGAAAATTATAGGTCTAGCTCCCATACATTAAAGATTGTAAAGGAGCTGGAAAGAATGGTGAGATTACACCCCCCAATTGGTTCAGGTTGGAGAATAATGATGGTTTCCATTCAATCCAGTTAAATGTTTACCATGCCTAAGGCATGGAGATAGGTGCTGGGTAAACCATTTCCATGCATATCTATGTAAGAAAGATTAAGGGAAAGAGACCTCATATTAAGTCAACATGAGGAAGGCTCCTGGATGGTCTTGATAAGGGGAACATGCCAGGAATGGGGAGTAATCTGTGAGGAAGTGTGGTAGTATTAGGAGCAAGAAAGTTATAAGAAGTGGGCAGTGAGGAGGCTGGTGTGGGTAGAACAGAAGCATCCGAGTGGTTAAAATTGAGGAGGCCAGATAAGTCAGAAGAGGGACAGTTATCAAAAGATCAGACCATTTATTTTGATAAAGATAAGGCATGGAGTCCTCTGATCTTTCACCTGAATGAGGTGATTGTTTGGAGTTTCATTGCTGCAATTTTTAAAATTTGAGTTCTTGAAGTAAAAGTGGAGAGAGCACCAGACATGGAGGCATAAAGACTCAATTTCCTGAGTTCAAATCCAGCCCCAGACACTTGCTGTGTGACCCTGGGCAAGTCACTTAATGTTGTTTTCCTCAATTTTCTCATCTGTAAAGTGAGTTGGAGAAGGAAATGTCAAACCATTCCAGTATCTTTGCCAAGAAAAGCCTAAATGGGGTCTCAAAGAGTTGGACAGGATTGAAAAGAACTGAATAACAACAATAAATTCTAAATTATGTGGGAGCATTCTGTCACACAGAAGAGGAGGCCCACTAGAACAGAATATTATATACGTTTTCAGACAATGATTCTTTATCAGATGGTTTGCTTAGTTGTTTTTCTTCACAAATGAGAATTCAGAGTATAGGATGGATGGAGAATAATTGTGATGGAAAGACAGATGGCATCAGCAGGATATACAAAAAGCACTAAATGGGTGTGTGCTTTCCCTATGACTCTCCCAAAAGAGGGAAGGAGATAAAAATCTTAATGGGAAATGAAGCATGAGCTGCATTTGGAGATTTTCCAGGAGTTCTTGGTGGGGGCAAACTAATGAGCCAATTTTGTCAGTAATTTAGATAATATTGAATGTGAGATATATTTGAAACCCTAAGCAAAGGATTCTCAAGCTCTTTTTCGGTCCCTATACCCCTTCAATAGGAAATTTAAAACATTCTACGGTATGCCATGCATATGCACATAAGAAGTAAAATAGATTAATTTTTCACATAGGGAGCTTACATGGTATATAACATTTTTAGTATCATAAGGTTGTTAAATATTTATCAGAGCACAAATAAATTAGGGAGACACTCAAATCTGTTCCTTGTCAACCAGCTTTATTCTTATCATACTTTTTGAAAGTAATATCTGCATATCATGTTTGGCGTGTAGTTTGTTTCTGGCATTGGATTTGATTGAGAACAGGATTAAGAATCCTGAGTCACAGAAATAAGTTATAAATGGAATTTAAAGCCTTGTGAGCATATTTAAAAATGAGAGGGTATGCTTCTTCAAGGGCACATCAAAAATTGTGCTAATTTCATTGACTGGAAATCAATTTAAAACACAATAAAAAGATTTCCTTAACCTCAATAAAACCATTGTACTCCCTAGGGGTACATATACCACTCGTTGGGAACACTGCCCAATGGTAAGCTGAGAGGACTCTGCACAAAGGTGGGAGGGTAGCAAATGGCAAATTTTGAGGGGAAACTCCCTAAATCAGCAATTCTTTTTCATCTCTGGTCCCCCTTTTCCCTTTTAAAATTCATTGAGGACCTTGTTTATTTATTATATCCAGGGGTATGCTAATAAATGTTTAACCAGGGGATTTCTGGGAAAAAAAGCATATATACACACACATATATACATACACACATACACACATATATACACATACACATACACATATGTGTATATGTAGTGTGTATATGTATAGTGTAGTGTGTGTATATATACATACATGCATGTATACACACGACACATTTTAAAGTTTAATCTGTGTTATTAGCATTTTCTTCACCATTTTACATGTACACAATCAACAAAACAATAAACCAACCTCTAGCTTGTAGTCTTTGCTGATTTTTAGAGGTGTAAGTGCTCACACTATAAACTTAATAAGACCATTAGGAGCTGGTTGGAGTAGGCTCCAGGACACCCTTGGATATCTATCAATATCTACCATATTAAAAATGGAAGCTAATTAAATTTAAAAATATGCATTTAATTAATTTAAGGTAATAATAAGCACCCTTTCCTATTAACAGAAATAGTATTATTTTATGAAAATGAAGCATATTTTCCAGAACAAAAAAAATTAGTGAGAAGTATGTTTTTGTTTTACAAATTTTTGCAAATCTCTTTTATGTTTGGCTTACTAGAAGATAGCTGGATTCTCATATCTGGTTCTACATTCAGTCTATTACAGTAAGTTATGTGGTTCAAGTGTAAGATGCCCCAAAAGTTAAAATTGAAAACTGCACTAGGACATTTGGGACACTGTGCATATGAAGAAACTCTGGTCTCAGACATGTAATTGGATAAGGGGGAGTCTTTTAATAGGAAAATGATATCTTATTATTACTATGAAAGCAGTTTTCAACACATGGACTCCCAGAAAAGGGCTAGGAGTTCCCCAAGGGTCCTTGGATCACACTGAGAAGAACGGCTCTAAAGTATCTCTACAGCTATGAATCAATCCCTTCCTCTCTCCCCCACTCTGTTCTCCTCCTATCTCTCTGGCTTCTATATCTCAGTCTCCTTCACTTGATCTTTATCCAAGATCATAGCTTCTAATCATAGTTTCCATCAGGGTTTTTTTCTGGGACCTCTTCTCTTCTCCTTCCATACTACTTTACTTAGCGATCTCATCAGCTGCCATTGATTTAATTATCATCTCAGTGTTGACAATTCCCATCTCTTCCTATCCTGCCCTAACCTCTCTGTTGATACACAATTTTTCAACTACAACTATCTTTCAGATATCTTGAACTGGATGTCCAATAGACATCTTAAACTCAAGTCCAAACAGAAACTCATTATTGTCGCCTGTCTCCAAACTTTCTTTATTGAATTGTGTTGGAAGAGGGGTAGGAAGCAATGTGTACACAGGTAAGTAAACCCCCCCCACCCCACGTGTGTGTGTGTGTGTGTGTATGTATATATATATATCTCTCCAAAGTTCTTGAGAGAGAGCTTGAGAGTGTCCTTGTATCGCTTCTTCTGACCACTGTGCCCCATGTGAGTTCTCTATAAAATAGTCTTTTTGGCAAGTGTACAGTTTACATTTGAACAATGTGACCAGCCCATCAAAGTCACACATACACACACACACATATGCATATGTGTGTGTGTATATATATACATATATACACATACATATGTGTATATATATGTACATATATATATACATATATATGAGAGGTAATTAGGAAAGGCATTCTATAGAAAATAGAACTTGAACTGAGTCAAGAAGAAAGTTGAGAAATAAATGGGAAGATTTAGAATATTCCATATGATATTCCAGGGAAAGTCTATGCAAAGGCAGAGCTAGGAGGTGGGATGTTGTGTTTAAGGAATGTCAAGCAGGCCAGTTTGAATGTACAATGCAGGGATGTATGGGATGTTCAGATCTAGGGCCTCTGGCTTGCTGAGCCCTGTTCAGGGCTGCTCATCCTCCTTTGGGGGGATTTCTGCCTTTCACCCAACTCTGGCTCCAAAAAGCTCTAGCATGTGCAGTGGTCACACCCTGGTGGAACTGTTTGGGCAGATGGGCTGAACCAAGTTGAGGTAATCAACTGATGTTAATGAGTTAGGGGGATATCTACCTCAAGCATGTGAAGACTTCTGGCAGAATGAACGGACAAGAACAATTTATTCCAATGGCCAGGAAGGCAGCTGAAGCAGGGGTTATGGAATGCTTAGAGCTTGGTCAGATATCAAAGATATCAAGGTCATCCACTGCATCCTGGGCTATGGACAGTTATCTTGACTTTTGTCCTGCCACTGGATTTCAATGACTTAGGAAGAGAGGCTGAGGATGATACCTTTCTGCAATTCCAGTTCATAGGCAAGTTAGGACATCACCAGTGATGTCATCAGTCCTCTTTGAAAACTAAGGATGAGCCACAATCCCAAGAGCAAGAGAAACAACACAGTGAAGAAATTACTAAAGGGAGGGTCCTACCCTGCCTCAGACTTACTTCGGTTTGTGTTTTCTTAAATTTATTCTGATAATAAATGGGTTTTTTGAGATTTGAAATTATTTTAAATAAACACCTGTGTTTATATATGTGCTTATATTGTATATTATATTGCATTATATGTATGTATGCTTATATTGCTAAGTGTCCCTGTTTGCAGCGTGACAGTGTAATAAAGGAGCTAGGAAGCAGTGAAGGACTTTTCTCGGGGCAGGGCTGGGAGCTCCAAACTCAGTCAGTTTTTAGGGGGTTTTACTCTTTTTCCTGGGACCATTCCATAACCCTCCAAGTGCGTAATTACTATAGATTTAAGCCTTCTTTTCTAATTCTTCCTAATAGACACGAGTCAAGGCTACCCTTTGAAATACAGTTATTGACATATAAAAAAGTTCGTGATCCCCAAGTTGCGAACCCCTGTTCTCCAGCACCTCTTTAAGGTGGCCATATAACAAAGGAAAGGAAATAACACTTCCTCACCAGTCCCTGTGGCTATGGAATTACTTGGTTTGTCTATACCCTAAAGTGTATAATAAATAAATGATGTAATATACATAAATATTATAAAGTGCATAAGAGAGAAAACAATGAGAAACACAACAAAACATAGCACGCTGTCAACAACCAACACCTTTAAATGATTGTACTGTCTTCCAGTTGGAAAATGGGGCTGTGTTACTTAGGTCACTCTCCACTACAGAGTTCTACACTCCTTATATTTTTCTTTTGGAAAATAATTATTGACATTTTTTGTTTTTAAAACCATCTACATTGCTCAAAGTATCCTTCCCTATGCCTTCCCATAAGGCCATTCTTTATAATACTTTTTAAAGTTCTTTGATATTAACGCATCAAAAAGGACTGACATTATATACAATATTGTATACACAGTCCCCTGCTGTGACAAAGAAGCATATCCTGCATTTCTTAAAGTGCTACACTTGAAGTCAAAAATGTTTGCCACTGCATTGGATTTAAGTGAAACATTACTGTGCAAAGTCATCAGCCTCACTCTGTCCTCCAGAGTCATTGGAGTCCAGTGGCACGCTATAAGTCAACACAACTGATGATGGTTCAGGATGAAGTGGGAGACATTGGCCTTTTTAAACTAAAGTCTTTCCAGGTCACAGTTTATCTGAGACTACATTCATTCATTGATGAAAGCTAGGTAAGAATTGAGGCAAAAAATGGCAGAATTTGCCTTCCCAAAAGCGTTAATCTAGGAGGGGAAGATCCTCAGAGTTTCCATTCAGAACAGGAAACAATTACCATTTGCACTCACTCTGAGCCAGCAAAACACCACCAATGAATAAGTGAGGTTTGGGCTAGGACCTACTATTGTCTGTTCAGTGAAAGCCAGAGTGATTTGAGATGAAAGGTCTAGCCAAGTAGCACCATTTTCAAGTAGTATCTGTTTTTGCAGAGCTATATTTCAAGAAATCATAAATGGAACTAAAAGAGACAAAAGGATTTCTTGTCCCAGCTTTTTTTTGGGGAAAATGACAGAATAAATAGGCAAGAAACAAAAATCTAACCCTCAAATTCCAAGATAGCTTGTGAAGTATAAGTGATCAAAAATTATGTTCCTTTAGATAGAGCACCCATAAGCAAGGGTATGAGAAGAGGAAGAAGGAGAATAATAATAATAGTAATAATAATAATAATGAGAAGAAGGAGAAGAAGAAGGAGGAGAAGAAGAAGGAGAAGGAGAAGAAGAAGAAGAAGAAGGAGAAGGAGAAAGAAGAAGGAGAAGGAGAAGAAGAAGAAGAAGGAGAAGGAGGAGAAGAAGAAGGAGAAGGAGAAGAAGAAGAAGGAGAAGAAGAAGAAGGAGAAGGAGAAGGAGAAGGGGAAGAAGAAGAAGAAGAAGAAGAAGAAGAAGAAGAAGGAGAAGAAGAAGAAGGAGAAGGAGAAAGAAGAAGAAGGAGAAGGAGAAGAAAAAGAAGAAGGAGAAAGAAGGAGAAGAAGAAGAAGGAGAAGAAGAATAAATAGCCGGATTGTCCAACTTGACCTGGACGGCTGGGTCCCCAGGGTACAGCTACTACTACTCACAGGTTGTTCTACATCCTTTGTTCTCAGAGAGGACCAATGGCATTAAGAAGGTGATGTCTTGACTTGCAAGTCAATTGGATTGAAGTGAGGCAGAGCTGTGCAAACTCATGAACCTAATTCTTTCCTCCCGAGTCATGAGAGTCCCCTGGCAAGACATGAGTCAAAATGGTTGGCAATGACCTACGTTTTCCAAAGCTATAAAATATCTTGGTATGAGATTAAAGCATATTCACAAATATTCAAATAGATATATGACCTCATCTATTTAGGAGTTCCCTTCAATCATGCTGATTACAATTTTTTCATTCCTGTCCCACCATTGGTGAGTTTCTCCCCAGAAACTTTCCCTCCCTCCCTCCCTCCCTCCCTTCCTCTCTGTATTTCTCTCCTCTCCTGCACCCCCTCTTCTCAGCAAAGAGTATAATATAGAGCATTGAAGTGGTGCCTGGTGGCCATGAAGAAGCTGCAATATGTAAACAAGGAGCACCTCCAAAGCAAAACAGAAGTAGAAGATACCATAAAGAATTGTAAGACAAGAAGAGAAGATGGGTTGGTCCTGTGGCAAGAGGTTTGGGGGTGATTCTTGGCCAGCCAGTGTACTTCACTGAAATCATCCCATTTTCTTTCTTTCTTTTTTTTAAAGAGGTATCTAGTTTAATTATGCTTGCAGAAAAGATACATGTCACAGTACATACCCCTCAGGATGGAGTGCTTGCCATTTGTCCAAAAGGCCCCAACTGGGGATATACTTAACCCCATGGCCATCAGGAATGAGTCACTTCTCAGCTATCACATCCTCAAACTCAGCATTGAACTTAGTGAAACCCCATTTCTTGGAGATGTGGATCTTCTGGCTGCCAGGAAACTTGAACTTGGCTCTATATAAAGCTTCAATCACATGTTCTTTATTCTGGACCTTGGTTCGAATTGACATGATAACTTGACCAAGGTGTACACGGGCTACAGTGCCCTGGGGCTTCACAAAGGCAAAGAAGGAGAAGTCCCGCATGCCAGTTTGAAGTCTATCAGCCCCAGTACATGACAACATCTCATTGATGTGGAGGATATGAAAGCCATCCTTGCCACAGCTCTTCACCATGTACTTGTTGGTACAGATCAGAATGACCTCTAAGGCTTCTGATGATAGCTGTTCATATTCATCTGATGCCATGTGAAATGGAAATTCATAATTTTTTTCTTTCTTTCTTTTCCTTCTTTTCTTCCTTCCTTCTTTCTTTCTTTTCTTCCTTCCTTCCTTCCTTCCTTCCTTCCTTCCTTCCTTCCTTCCTTCCTTCCTTCCTTCCTTCCTTCCTTCCTTTCTTTCTTTCTTTTTCTCTTTCTTTTCTTTCTTTCTTTTCTTTCTTTCTTTCTTTCTTTCTTTTCTTTCTTTCTTTCTTTCTTTCTTTCTTTCTTTCTTTCTCTTCTCTCTCTCTCTCTCTCTCTTCCTTCCTTCCTTCCTTCCTTCCTTTCTTTCTCAAAGATTCATATCTTAGAATCAGGAACTCCCCTGTAGAAATGGCACTTTGGGTACAGGTTATTTTTACAGTACCTATAACAGCAAGCAAGATGATGGTCCATAGTGCTGTGCTGGCACCAGCAGTGTCTTGTGTCTCACTGCAGGAAAAGGAATCTTCCCATTTTATAAGAAAGGCTTTCCCTGCAGTAAGTGGAATCTGCCCCCCCAAACCCAACGAATGTGAAACTTTTTGCAAATTTTAACATGGCAGGAAGATAATCCTGATAATTCTGAGATTGGCTAGGAAAAAGTAGACAAGGTAACCATGCTGAGGTTTTACCCCACAGAAACATAGCCATACATTCTATAGTGACTGAGTCAGACTGAGCATAAAGATAGCACCATCCATGAAATTTCATGGGTAAGGTCAGCTGAACTACATCCTAATTCCTTGGCTATTATTTGCAGCATGAGAATCATTTTGTAGTGATTGAAACTTATGATTCTATATTATTTGGTTGTAAAATACAAAGATTTGGAAGCAAGGATCGTGCAGTGGATAGAGTGCCAGGACTGGAAATAGGAAGACCTGTGTTAAAATCCAGCCTTAGACACTTACTAGCTGTGTGACCCTGGGCAAGTCACTTAACCCTGTTTGCCTCAGTTTCCTCATCCATAAAATGAGCTGGAGAAGGAAATGGCCAACCACTTCAGTATCTTTGCCAAGAAAACCCCAAATGGGATCATGAAGAGTCAGACATGACTGAACAATAACAAAATATGAAGATATAGTATAGCATAGTGCAAAGATCCTTGAAGTTAGACAAACCTACACTCAAATTCTGCCTTTAACACCACTAATGGCATGATGATGGTCAATATTCTAAGACTATGATATGAATAAATTGACAATCTGCACCACTGGAGACAGTTTCCAACCTGGAACTTCCCTGAACTGAAGAAATCCCAGGTTCATTGTTGCAGCCTTCCTTGTTCCCCGCCCCCAGCCATAAAAAGGGGAAAATTTAGCCAATGAGTGTGGGGGTGATAATAAACAAAAAATACATATTTTTTTCTCTTGTACACAAGCTTGAGAACTTCTTAGGGGATGATTTCTCTTTAACGGTTGTGCAATGGTGTGCACCAAGACTATTGCAAAGAGAGGGTTGTTTTCATACCATTTATCCATCTACCCCAAACAAAATTCAAGGACACACAGAACTTGGGAAATGACTGCAATCACTGATTCCAGGTTTGCAATGTCTAATTTCCACACCAGAGAAGGAAAATTATAATATTTGAATTCATTTACATCAAATTATCATATACCAACCAACATCTGCTACATATAGCAAGAGACTAAATGTTCCTTAATGATTATATTTGTATATATGATAATGAGTAGTCACTAACAGGGCCCCACATTCTTCCATAAATATGAGAACTATGATTTTATTGGTATAGTCTGTGGAATTTTATCTTTTAAATGGGTTCCTTGGAGGAGCTTCTCCAGAGTAAACTTCTTCTCTTCGCTTTAAACTCCATTCTTGTCATGATTTGGCTCTCTAACTCCTATCTCTGTTCCCCCTCACCTCTCCTACCCCCACCCCTGACCCAGGTTATTAAAGCCTGGAAGTGGTCCAGAGCAGTAATGAGTCAGAAGGTCTTCAGTCTTGAAGCTAGAAACATTGGAAATGTAGAAGTCCTTTTAAACTCCTTGTTGTTATCTCTCTCTATTTGAGTCAGAACATCTAGCTTCTTTCCAATAGTTTTAAGTCATATTGCTCCAAATTCTACTCTTCAGAATGTTCTTTTCACTCTCTGCCAACCCAGCCCCACCCCATGCAAAATGTAGTACTTGGCAATGTCAATATATCCAAGTATATGTGCCCATAGGGGTATTCGCCAAGGAGGTTGCATAGATGTAGTCAAGTGTTTGGTGTCAGGACAGTCATGGTTGGACTGCATTCCATCTAGGTGACAACAGACACAGGGGCAAGTCATTATTATTATATTTTAAAGGATATGGAAACAGAGAGAGGAAGAACATGGTGATCGAGATTAAATTCAATCTTGCTAGCTTCCTTCTAGTATCAATTTTTTTTTTGACATTTTAATAGTGAGTCAGAACTATTTCCTATTGAGGACACTAAGGAGACTTTGTTCTGACCCTGAAGAGAAAGAGAGCTATAGCTATAGAGATGGGTATGGATATAATTTTACATATATAGATAGGGATAAAGATAGATGGTATAGATTAACCATAGATTAGATGTAAATTATATATCATATGGATTATCTGTAGATTCAATTTAGATTTAGATGTAGATGATCTATCATATAGATGATATAGATGAGCTATAGATCTGATCAGATTTACATGTAGATTTTACATATGTTAGATATAGATTCATTTAGATTTATATATATAAATTTTATATATAGATTAGATATAGATTCAATTAAATTTAGATATAGATTTTCTATATATTACATATATTAGATATAGATGATACAGATTAGCTACAGATTTGATTAGATTTATATATAGATTTTATAGATATTAGATATAGGTGATATAGATACAGAGATGTAGGAAGCTGGTCTTATATGAGGAAAATGAGACTTGGAGCCAGGGAAGGAAACTGTTATGCCTTGCCTCCTTTTCTGGATCCCTCTTCAACATGGGGTCCAGCAGTAACCCCAAGTCAGTTTGTTCTTGCCTTCACAAATTCAGCTGAGTGACCACATCTGTCCTGAAGTGAACTGCTCTTTCCCTAACTTCTGACCAAGCTAAGAAACAGGAGTTGGAAGTAATTGAGACTGAATTTCCAGGCTTTTGCTTCTCCTGCTCTTTACGGGGATGGAACTAAAATGATCATCATGGTCAGTGAGTGACTGCATATACTTTATCCTGACATTTGGATGAAATGCCTTCTAAAGTCATGGATTTGGGGGAAAAGATTGGATGAAGCACATTCCAAGACAGAAAGGAAGAAATGTGGCAAAGAAGATGGGTGCATGAACTGAGAGAGTTGATGAGTGGACTGATGTCAGATTTCAGGGCAATGTAACACATGATGAGGAATTAACTAGGAGAGGAATTGATAACCAGCTATCCTGAAAAAGGGGTGCATTTATTAAGCACCTAGTAGGTGCCAGGTAGCACACCAAGTACTTGATCCTCACAACCCTTTAGGATAGGTACTATTATTATTCCCATTTTACAGAAGGGGAAACTGAGACAGTCAGCAGTTAAGTGATTTGCTTGGATTAACTGGGCCAGAAAATGCCTGAGTCTGGATTTGAACTCCTGGTTTTCCAGGTCTGATACTTTATTCATTATACCACATGAGGTTCCTGAATGAGAAAAAGAGATAAATAAATAATAAATAGCCACAGCACCCCCTAATTGTTTTTAACTTCTCATTATTGAAGGCTGACAAATTAGAATTGAGGAGAATGTAGTTGCTCCCCAGGCAATAATACTTAATAACCAACATTTATATAGTGTTTACTATATGCCAGGCACTGTGCTAAGTGCTTTACATATATCTCATTTAATCCTCACAATCCTCCTACCTAGGAGGTAGGTGCTATTATAACCCCCATTTTACAGTTGGGGGAACTGAGGCAAACAGAGGGGCTTGCCCAGAGTCACACAGCTAATAAGTGTCTGAGGTTAGATTTGAACTCAGGTCTTCCTGACTGCAGACCTGGCATTCTATCCACCCCGCTTGCCCTAAAAGTGACAACAGTGAATTTATATATTAATTAATGTTAATGAAAATATTCAGAGGAATGTGTTGTGCTCTGGCTGAGCTCCAGTCAGAGTTGATTAAGCACGGTTTGTTATTCAGTCATTTTTCAGTTATGTCTGACTCTTTGTGACTTCATTTGTTTTTACTTTTGGCAATGATAGTGGAGAGGTTTGCCATTTCCTTCTCCAGCTCATTTTACAGATGAGGAAACTGAGGCAAGCAGGGTGAAGTGACTTGCCCAGTGTCACACAGCTAGTAAATGTCTAAGGCCAGATTTGAACTCAGGAAGATGTCTTCCTGACTCCAGGAAGGCTTAAAGGATCACAGAATCATTACCTGTGAGGAGTGGGGAAAAGACTTTAGGGATGATTTAGATCTAGTCTATTGTTGTTTTTCACAAATGAGGTAGTTGCCATCTTGGGAAGTTGAATGACTTTCTTTCTTCAATCTAGGTCACACATTGAGTAGTTGGCAGGGCCAGCATTTGAACACAGGGTTTCTGGTTCAAAGATCAATGCTGTTTCTACTTTACCTCAGAAGCACACAGGAGCTAGAGTCACTTAGACTAGAATCATCATGGTTATCAAAGAGCAGAAGAGATCTTGATTTATGGTGGGACAGGGCTCAGTGACTGTTGTCGTGGTTACTGGCAATCAAGTCAGTCACACTAACAGCAGGAAGGAACCACAGCGAAAATGATTTTCTTTTTTCATGGATGAAATTGTGTTGGAACAACAGATAATAAGTGGTCCTGAATTTTTGGCATCTTGTGCCTCTTCTCATCTCTGGGCCTCAGTTTCCTCAACTGGAAAAATGTAAGGATTAGGATAAATTATCTCTAAAAGTCCTGCTAGTTCTGACATTCAGTAGTTGCTTAAACACTAGTGGTCAACACTCAGCACAATCCTGTCCTATCTAAACAGGGTCCCCGGTGAGAAATAACATCCTGGAGAACTGAAAAAAAAATATTTGAGCTTAAGAGTAAGAACTTAAACTAGGTCTGAAAACACTTAACCATTTATCTTGCAGCTGCTAACACAACCCCTAAATGCTGCTTTGGTAAACATATTCCATCTTGATACTAACACTGTCCCTTCTGGATAAAATTCACTCTCTCTGCTTGCTGGGCTTTTGGAAGAATTGCTTTTTCACTGTGTGATTGCACTTTCACATCCAGAACAAATTTCAAATTTACTTTATCCTAAATCTTGATGGCTCTTTCCGCATAAAATAGAAACACCATTGAATTTTTCTTAAAAAAAAATTGACAACTTTTGCATCCATATCACATTTGTTTCCAAATATATTCTTTGCTGCTCTTCTACACATTGTACTATCCCTTGCAACAAAAAATTATATAAAAAGAGGAAAAAAAATAGCCCAGCTCATCAAATTAATATAACAACTGTCTGGCAGCATATGCAACAGTCCACACCTATACTTGTGGATGCAACTTTCAGTTTCATTTTTTTCTTTCCATTTATATTGTTATAGTCATGCATATATCATTTTGTGGGTTAATTTACTCTGCTAGCTTCAGTTCCTCTGATCTCCCTTTTTTCTCTGATTTCTTCATCTTGTCTCTTACAGAGCAATAATTTCCTATTACTTCTATAAACCATAATTTGTTTGGCCACTTCCCAATCAAAGGGCACATACTTTGTTTTCAGTTCTTTAGGACCACAAATATTCCTGTTATGAAAATGTTGGTAAATGTGGGAGCGTTCTTTCTTTCTTTGATTTCAATGAGTTCTCTGACTTGCAGTGGCTTCTGTGGGTCACTTCAGTCACTTTTTAGGTATATTTCCAAATTGCTTTATAGAATAGTTGAATCAATTTCCTGCTTTGTCAACCGTTTATTAATGCATTTGTCTTCTCTTTGGACCTTTCAACATTGGCTATTTACCTATCACAAAAAAACAAAAGCAAAAACAAAACTAGCTTTTAGCTTTAGATAAATACTTTTTATTTTATTAAAAGGTAGCCCTTCCATGCTTATGTTTTGTAAGGTTTCTATGATCATAAGTAAGCAATTGACCTTGTTAAAAAACTTTTTCTGCATCTGTTAATATAATCACGGCATTTTGATTGACTTTGTTTTCAAATATGTTCTTAAATGTTTTAAATATGTATCATACCCCAAGCAATAATCATTGTTGCAGTCTTGATTTAGCTCTAATTTGGTCAAAATGAAGGATTTGGGGGCTGTATTGCTTCAGTCATAGGATATTAGAATTGTAAGAATCTGAAAACCAATTAGTCCTACCTTCTTACTTAATGAATGAAGAAACTGAGTCCCATGGATGTTGAGACTTGTTGAAGATCATGTAAGTAATGTAGAAAGCTAATGGTTTTTCTAGAAAACTTTAGCATCGATATTCATTGGTGACATGGGCAGGTTGGTGGTACAGTGGACAGAATGTTGGTCCTCGAGTCCTGAGGACCTGAGTTCAAATTCAGCTTCAGACATTTACTGACCCCAGTTAATTCACTTCATCCTCTTTGTCTCGGTTTCCTCATCTGTAAATTGAACTGGAGAAGGAAATGGCAAACCACTCTAGTATCTTTGCCAAGAAAACCTCTCAAATGGGGTTATGAAGTGTCAGATATGACTGAAAATAATCGAACGCAACCATCGTTAGTGACATTGGTCTATCCTTCCCTGGTTGTAAGTATTGGGACTCTATTTGTCCCAGTAAACAAATCTGAGAGAATGCCCTATTTTTCAAATGTTGAAAATAATTTTTATAATAACAAAGGTTCTAATTTCTTCTTAAAGATTTGATAGAATTTGGCCATAAATCCATTTGTATAAGGTTTCCCACCCCTCTTTGGCAATTTATTTATGACTTCATTTCATTTCCTGAGACTGGCTTATTTAAGATTTCTATTTCATGTTCTCTCATTTTGATTATTTTATATTTTTGTAGATAATAATTTCTCAGGTACCCAAATCTATCTCTGAGTCCATAAATTTCAAAATTCCCCCTTCTACAGATCACAACCTAACTATACCTATCCAGAGGCAGCTAGTGGCACAATGGATAGAACTCTGGGTCTGGAGTCTCTTCAATGTTCTTACCTTATAAGACATTCTGACATTCCTAGGAGTAAGCTTCCCAGAATTCTCCATGTAGACAGATGGCATTAATTAAGCAAGCTGATAGGGCTTCTGCATGCACCAGTCTGCCATTATATTGGCCATTTTTTTTTCCCCTCTAAGGACTGCATTAACTCACCATTATCATTCTCTTTCAGATATTGGGCAAATTTTTTCTATTATTTATTCCTTGACCTCCATGTTATTCAGGATGCCATGATTGTCTCCATTTAATTATGTATCATTTGCTTGTGTTACTCATATTAGTGACTATTTTTATTGTATTATGATCTGGAAAGATTATGTTTGGTATTTTTATCTTTTATATTTATTTAAAATTTCCTTGTGCCCAAGCCCATGTTCTGCTTTGGTAAAGATACCTTGTAGTTCTAAGAAATACATACATATTCAGTTAATAACACACCATAAGTCTTTCAGATCTAAATTATCTAATAGTTTCTACAATTCTTCATTTTCTTTTTCATTTACTTTCTGATATATATTTCCTGATCAAAGGGGAAAATAATAAAGTGTTCTATAATTATTGTATTATTATCTCTGCCTTTTTGCAATTCCATTCACTTTTCCTTTCTGAATTTACGTGCTATGCAATTTGGTGCATATAAATTTAGTATTGATATTGATTCATTGTCTATGACATCTTTAAGCATAATGTAGTTTTTCTTTCATCTCTCTTGACATTGTGAATTTTAATTTTAGACTTGTTCGATTACACAATTATACCTCTTGCTTCTTAGTAATCATCAGATGCAGAGTAAATTTTGTTTCGCTCTCATTTTTTTCTGTATGTTTTTACATTTTAGATGTATTTCTTATAAGCGGCAAATTGTTAGGTCTTGTTTTCTTATCCGTTCTGCTACTCCCTTTCATTATTTTGGACTGTTTAATCCATTCACATTATGATTATCAGGCTTGTGTTTCCTTCATTTATTTCTTGTGTATTGATTTTTAGTCCCTGAATTTTTAACATAAGGAATTTCTCTTGGCAATTTATTTTGCTTGCACAATTTTGATGCTAGTGTATTCTCATGGATTCTCCCAATATGCCTATTTACATGCTTTATTCTGATTTCCTTGAATTTATTTAACTTCTTGACTTCTCTTTCTTTCCTTTTAGGAGCTTGTCCATTAATTTATTCAAATATTTTTTAAAAATTTCCCTGTTTTTCCTTGCCTTTTGACCCTTCTTTCCTATGGTGTGAAATTTTCCTTCCCCAACTTCACTCTAACCCCTTATTCTAAATAATGATCTTTTCCAGTGCCCTTTCCCGAGAAATCTTGTTTATTATCTTTCTTTCCTTCTTGTCTATGCTTAACTCTATTCTTCAGTTCATGGGCCATCCTCTTACTTGTCCCTTCTTACTATTTTCTGAATATCTTAAGAAAAATGAAGTTCAGGAAGGCCCAATTTGAACATCCTTCTCTTTCAAGGAATTTTCTCCATTTGTCCCTCATGCCTAGAATACTCCCCCTCCTTATCTCCACCTCCTGGCTTCCTTTAAGTCACAATTAAAATCACGTCTTCTACAGAAAACCTTTTCCAACCCCTCATAATTCTGGTGTCTTATCTCTTTTAGTCATTTCTGCTTTACCCTCTCTATAGCTTGCTTGTACCTGTTTGTATGCTTGTTCTCCCCCCAATTAGATTATGCGCATCTTGAGGCCAGGAACCATTTGTTTTTGCCACTTTTTATATCTCCAGTGTTTAGCGCAGCACTGCGACTGTGTACGTAGTTGGCATTTGATAAATGTTTATGTCCATCTGATTTCTATTGTTACATTTATAGATCTTATCTAATTGCCTCACTCTTAGAAATAGTAAATATGGAAGGAAACAGTGTTGAAAAGAAGCATTATATGAAGAGTCACTCTTTGTACCAGGTCATGAAGCCCAGTCCTACCATGATCCAGAATATTCTCACCTTTTCTTTGTCTCTCCCCTGCCACTTTGGGTCCTGATGTGTCTCCTAGTGAGCATAAAGTTCTAGGAAGTATACCATTTTCTCAGAGAAAGTGGTCACCTGATGTTCAGTTTTTTCCCAGATGAAACCCATTCTATGTCTTTTGTCTCTCCCCATAGATGATGGAGCATTAATTTAGCTCTTCCCTCTCCCCTTCCACTGATTCTTTAAGTTTCCTTAAATTTTAGCTCATTTTTGTTCCCGTATATAACCTTTTTTTCTTTTACCTTTCACATCAATCTCTCTTTTAAAAAAGTCAATAGAGTAAGGATTCTTAACTTGGGGTACTCTCAAGGGGTCACTGGACAGATTTCAGATGGTCTATGCAATCATATAGGGAAAATTATATATTTATTTTCATTAACCTCTAGTTAAAACTTGAGGCAGTTAAGTGGCATAGTGGATACAGTGTTGGTCCTGGAGTCAGGATGACTTGAATTTAAATCTGGCCTCAGACACTTACTAGTTGTGTGACCCTGGGAAAGTCACTCCACCCTGTTGGCCTCAGTTTCTCCATCTGTAAAATGAGCTGGAGAAGGAATTGATAAACAAGCATCTTTGCCAAGAAAACCCAAATAGGGTCACAAAGAGTCAAATACAACAGAAAAACGACAAGCTTAAATAACTTAAAATTTAAAATTTTCTTAAATTATAATTTTTTTAAACTCAGAATTATTTTTTAAAAAGTTTTATAGGCTTCACCAGACTACCAAAGGAGTCTAAAAACTTTAAAAAAGTTAAGAATCCTTGCTATAGAGTCAATGTGGTATAGTGTGGATAAAGGACCTTGGTTAGAGCTCTGAGTCCCAGTCCTTCCTCTGACACACATAATTTAATGGAGTTACTTACTTCTCAGTGCCCCAGGCAGTTTGCTGAAACAAAATTGAAGAGAAAATGCTAATCTCCATTGGGGGAAGGAGCTTCTCATCCCCTTACTTAGTGAAATCACACATTCCATAAACAAACCAAAAAACCCCTATAAATAGAAGAAAATAGACTTTGTGATTTAGTCTTTTCTTGATAATAATACTTGTTGGCTCTTTGTGACCCCTTTTGGAATTTTCTTGGCCAAGATACTGTAGTGCTTTGTCATTTTCTTCTCCAGCTCATTTTACACATGAGGAAACTGAGGTAAACAGGGTTAAGTGACTTGCCCAGTGTCATCTAGCTAGTAAGTGTCTGAAGCCAAATTTGAACTAAGAAAGAAGAGTCTTCCTGACTACAAACCTGGCACTCTACTCACTGTATCACTGACCTGCCCTAATACTTGTCTACCTTTTCAAAATTCTTTTGTTTAGAGTGTTTGTAGGTCAAACATGGTTCTGCTTGTTAATTTTTGAAGATCCAACTTTTTTTCCATTGGTTCAGTTTTGTAAAAAAAAAAAAAAATACCATGAAGAAATATGATTCAAGAATCACTCAAGAGGAAAACCCAGATGAGTGTATTTTCATAACAGTTACAAGTAGAAATTAGACATGTAGGCATATCCCTCTAAGTCCCATTTCTTATGCATCTGACTGAAACTGTTGGGTTGTTTGAGTTTGGGAATTCTGAACTACAGTGGAACTAAAGTTAATTGGTTACCCACATTAAATCTGGCAGCAGTATGGAGCTAGGGGTAGAGTTAGAGTAGGCTACCTAAGGTGGGCAAACCAGCCTAGGTTAGAAAGGAAATATGTTAAAACTTCTAATTAGTTTGGTTCATGCTTGGTACTTCCAGTTTGAGTGAAATACGGAGACCTAATCTCAAAAAAATGAAATTAAAAAATAAATGACTACTTAAAGAGTCCTAGAAGAAGAAAAAAATGGCTTGATCATAAGGAAAGAAAGAAATGAATCAAGAGATAAAAAATAAATTTATAAGTGAAATGAGAGCTATGGAAGAAAGAATTGTGAGGAGAATTAGTAGCTTAGATCAAAATGTGATATATCCAAGAAATGGATGCCCTGACAATTAGAGTGTAGCAAATGGAAATCAATTGATTTTATGAGATAACAAGAAATATTATTACAAAATAGAAAGATTGAAAAAGTACAAGAAAATAAAAGGTAGCTGCTATCAAGAGCAAGTGATGTGAGAGTCAACCCAGGGGAGGGCAGAGCCAAGATGGCAGAGTGAGAGCAACTACTCACCTCAGCTAGGAGATAAACCCCTTCAGACACCTCTAAAAAGAGAATCTGAATGGATTTTGGAGGGGCAGGATCCAATAGGACACAGACAGTGGCAGATTCACAGCCCAGGACAGACTGGAAGGTCACCAGGAAGGATCTTTTGTGGGAGGCTGGAGGAGCACACAGTGCACAGGCTGTACCAACATGTCCCATTGAGGCAGGGCTGAGCAGGAAGCCCTGGGCAGTCTGAGGCAGCAGCCACACTCCAGAATCTCAGGGGTTCAGTGCAGGACCAGAGCTGTCCCAGACAGCCCCACCTCAGCAAACTTGGAGGAGATCCTGAGCTCCAGGGAGGTGGAGTTTGCAACAATGAACACCAGGACCCCAGGTATGCCTCAGCACCCCAGGGGAATTGGGAAGACACTAGCAGGATCACCAACCTTTGACCTTGCCTATGCTGTAGCTCAGCAGAGAAGACCTGCTGTAGCTAGATCACTTCTCCCCCACATTTAACACAGCTAGTTCCAGGATAACTCCTGGGAAACACAGAAAGATTTTACCTGGCCTCTTTTGGCACATCAGCCAGCTCAGGACCAGGCAAGCTGTAGCATTTTAGCTTCTATCTGAAAGAACCAGAGGCCACAACACACAAACACTCAAGTTCAGGGCACAAGAACTATGGGAGAGAGCCTCTTGTACCCCAGAAGCAGAAATACACTATAAAAGACAGGAAAATGGTGATCATCATGAGTAAGAAGCAAAGCAGAAAAGAAAAGAACATAGAATATTTCTATGCAGACAAGAACCAAAACATGAATACCAAGAGGTCAACATTGAGACTGAACTGTCACCTGAAACTTCAGAAAGGAATATGAACTGGTCTCAAACACAAAGAGCATACTTGGAAGAGCTCAGGAAGGATTGTAGAAGCCAAATTAGAGAAAAAGGAGTAAAACTGGCCAATGATTTTAAAAATATGAAAAAAGAAATCACAGAAGAATTTAAAAGGAAAACTGGACAAATGGAAAAGGAAGTACAAAAACTAACTGGAGAAGATAACTTCTTAAAAGGAACAATTGCAAAAGTTAACTGAAGAAAACAATTTGATAAAAATTAGAATTGGGCAAATAGAAGCTAATGAGTCTATGATACATCAAGAATCAGTCTAACAACTTTGTGCACAGCAACGACCACAGTGTGTGAGAGTTTTTTCTGGTAGACTTGGATTTTTGTAATAACGCAAAAACTTCTTATAAAAAAAAAAATCCCAAAGGTGGTTCTCAAGGCAAAATGCCTTCCACACTTAGAGAAAGAAATATGGGAGTCACTCACAAAATGTAGCAGATCATGTTTGTGTATGTGTATGTGTTTGTGTATCATGTTCTGATTTGTTATACGATTTCTTTCATTTATTTTAGTCTGACTACATAGCATGACTATAGTGAAAATATACTCAATAGGAAAGTATATGTAGAATCTATACAGAATTGCATGCAGTCGCGGGGAGGGAGGGGGGTAGTGGGGGGTAGGTGGAGGGGGATAAAATCTCAATTGTATGGCAGTGATTGTTAAACATTAAAAAATAAAAATAAAATTAAAAAAAAAAAGATATGCCTCAGAGTAGAACACAGACTAGAATATATAAGAGAAAAGTTTAGGATAGCTTATTTATCATCCTACTTAGAAGGCATGCAGGATAGGAAGACTAGCCATTCATTCCATAAATAATATTTGTTAAGGTCCATATTAGTTGCTTTTCATTAAGGAGTTCCATGTCCTAAAGGAACAAGAAGTGTAGTAGGAGTAGTACAATATATACATGTGGACATGATCCTAGCAACAAATAAATGCTGAGCCAGATTAATCAGGTACCAAAATAGATTTTCCTGATCAGAATTATCTCATTTGGTTAACTATACTAACCAAACTGGGGCAGCTAGGTGGTTCATTGGATAGAGTACAAAGCCAGGAGTCAGGAAGCCTTATTTTCCTGATTTCAAATACAGCCTCAGATACTAGCTGTGTGACTGTTGGCAAGTCACTTAACCCTGTTTGCCTCAGTTTCCTTATCTGTAAAATGAGCTGGAGAATAAAATGGTAAACCACTCCAGAATCTTTGCTAATAATACCCCAAATGGGGTCAAGAAGAATCTGAAATGACTGAAAAACAACTAACCAAACTACTCAGAGTTTGTCCTAAATTCTCTTTATTATTTATGGAACCAATTTATTGTTGAGTCTTCCCATCATTGTTTAGATATGGACAGGACCATAATGGTAAGGGTAGGGGCGGAGAAATGCAAGATGTGAGGAAAATCACACTGGCTAAAATGAAAAGGAAAATTCTTAACAAGTGCAAAGGACAGACTTAGGATGTGGAAGGAGAGGCAATCGTCCACCTATTTCACATGCTTTAACCACAATTAATCCATCAATAAATATTTATTAAAAACCTAAAAAAAAAAAAAAAGAATCAGTCTAACAGAATTTAAAGAATGAAAAGATAGAAAAAATGTAAAATATCTCATTGGAAAAACAACTGACCTGGAAAATAGATCACGGAGAGAAAATCTAAGAATTATTGATCTACCAGAAAGCCATGATGAAAAAATGAGCGTGGACAATATCTTCCAAGAAATCATCAAGGAAAACTGCCCAGAAATCCTAGATCCAGAGGGCAAAATAGTCATTGAAAAAATCTACTGTTCACTTCCCAAAAGGGATCCCAAACTAAAAACATAAAGGAATATTGTTGCCAAATTCCAGAACTATCAAGTAAAGGTGAAAATAATACAGGCAGCCAGAAAGCAATTATTAAAATATCAAGGAGCTACAGTCAGGATCACACAGGATCTTGCAGTTTCTACATTAAAAGACTGAAGTAATTGGAATATGATATTCCATAAGTAAAAGGAGCTGGGACTACAACCAAGGATCAATTAGCCATAAAAGTTGAGCATAATATTTCAGGCAAGATGATGGATATTCAAAGAAATCAGGGATTTCCAGACCTTCCTGATGAAAAAATTCTATCTTCAAACACAAGTCTCAAGAGAGGCATGAAAAGACAAACAGGGGAAAAAAACCTTGTTATTCAATATGGGCAAACTATTTACATCCCTATAAGGGTAGATGATACTTATTAATCTTAAGAATTATACATTTATCATGATACATAAAAGGGATATACATAGAGGAAATGGGTATAAAGTAAATGATGTGATGATAAAAATACCAATGAAGGATGTGAAGGGATTGTAACAGGGGATATGAAAAGGAGAAGGAAGAAAATGGTAAGTTATATTACAGGAAGAGGCACAAAAATATATTACAGTAGAGGGAAAGAGGGGAGGGAGATGAGCATTGTTTGAGATTTATTCTCATCTGATTTGGTTCAAGGAGGGAACAACAAAATCAGTTAAGTATAGGAATCTACTAGCTCTATAGGCAATAGGAGGGAAAAGGGGGGAAAGAAAAGGAAGGAGAGGCTCAAAGGGAGGGAAGAAGCAGTAAGGCAAAAAGGAGTAAAAGAGGGGGGCTGAAAGAAGGAAGGAAAGACTGAGGGAGACAGTTGTCAAAAATTAAAACTTTATTGTGGAAGGGAAGGGAGAATTAAAACCACAAATGGGGGGAAAGTGGATGGAGAGAAAGACACAGTTAGTAATTACAGTGGTAAATGTGAATGGGATGAACTCTCTCATCAAATGGAGATGGATAGCAGAATTGATTGCAAGTCGTAATCCAACAATATATTGTTTATAAGAAACACATTTGAAATGGGAGCATACACACAAGGTAAAGGTAAAAAGTTGGAGCAGAATATATTGTGCTTCATTTGATGTAAAAATAGCAGGGGTAGCAATCCTAATCTCAGACAAAGAAAAAGCAGAGATAGATCTAATCAAAAGAGATAAGGAAGGAAACTATATCCTGCTAAAAGTCACCATAGACAATGAAGCAATATCATTACTAAACATATATGTTCCAAGTGATATAGCATCCAGATGTTTAGAGGAGAAGTTAAGGGTGTTACAGGAAGAAATAGACAGCAAAACCATACTAGTAGGGGACCACAACCTCCCCCTCTCTGAAATTGATAAATCTAACCTCAAAATAAACAAGAAAGAAGTGAAGAAGGAGAACAAACTCTGGATAAGGTAGATATGATAGATCCCTGGAGAAAATTGAAAGAGGATGGAAAGGAATATACCTTTTTCTCAGTGGTACATGGCAGATGTACAAAAATTAAACATGTGGTAGGGCATAAAAACCTCACAGTCCAGTGCAGAAAGGCAGAGATACGTCATTCATCCTTCTCAGATCATAATGAAATAAAAATTTTATGTAATAAAAGGCCATGGAAAGATAGACCAAAAGTTAATTGGAAACTAAATAACATAATCATAAAGAATGAGTGGGTTAAACTACATATCATAGAAGCAATCAGCAACCTCATTCAAGGGAATGACAATAATGAGACAACCTATCAAACCTTAGGGGATATTACAAAAGCAGTTCTTAGGGGAAGCTTTATATCTTTGAATGCCTATACGAATAAAATAGAGAAAGAGGAGATCAATGAATTGGGCATGTAGCTGAAAAAGCTAGAAAAAGAACAAATTCAAATTCAAAATTCCCAAGTAAATACCAAATTAGAAACACTGAAAACCCAAGGAGAGATCAATAAAATTGAAATTAAGAAAACTATTGAACTAATAAATAAAACTGACTTAAATTTTTGAAAAAACCAATAAAATTGAAAAACCTTTGGACAATTTGATTTAAAAAAAGAAAGAAGAAAACCAAATTACCAATATCAAAAATGAAAAAGGTGAACTCACTTCCAATGAGGAGGAAATTAAAGCAATAATTAGAAATTTTTTTGCCACTGTATTCCCATAAATTCGACAATCTAAATGAGATGGATGATTATTTTAAAAAATATAAATTGCCCAGATTAACAGAAGAGGAAGCTGAATGTTTAAACAACCCCATCTCAGAAAAAGAAATTGAACAAGTCATCAATGAACTCCCTAGGAAAAAATCTCCGTGGCCAGATGGATTCACAAGTGAATTCTATCAAACCTTTAAAGAACAGCTAATTTCAACACTATATAGATTATCTGGGAAAATTGGGGAAGAAGGAGTCCTCCCAAATTCTTTTTATGATGCAAATATGGTTCTGATACCTAAATCAGGAAGAGCCAAAACAGAGAAAGGAAATTATAGGTCAATTTCTCTAATGAATATAAGGGCAAAAATTTTAAATAAGATTTCAGCAAAAAGAATATGGTAACTTATCATGATTATAAAACATTATGATCAGGGTAGTATCTATACCAGGAATGCACAGCTGGTTCTATACTAGGAAAACTATTAGCATTATTGATCATATCAACAACAAAATTAAGAGAAATCACATGATTATCTCAATAGATGTAGAAAAAACTTTTGACAAAATACAACACCCCTTCCTATTGAAAACACTGGAGAGCATAGGAATGAATGGGACTTTCCATGAAATAATAAGCAGTATCTACCTAAAACCTTCAGCAAGCATTATATGTAATGGGGATAAGCTAGAGGCATTTCTAGTAAGATCAAGGGTGAAACAAGGATGTCCATTATCACCATTATTATTCAATATAGTAATAGAAATTTTAGCTGTAGCACTAAGAGAAGACAAAGAACTTGAAGGAATTAGAATAGGCAAAGAAGAAACTAAGTTATCACTCTTTGCTGATGATGTGATGATACACTTAGAGAAT
Source organism: Notamacropus eugenii (assembly GCF_028372415.1). Lineage (NCBI taxonomy): Eukaryota > Metazoa > Chordata > Mammalia > Diprotodontia > Macropodidae > Notamacropus > Notamacropus eugenii. Next base: position 315,044,856 of record NC_092874.1, read on the forward strand.
CCCAGAGATTCAAGGAAAAACTACTTGAAATAATAAATAACTTTGCCAAACTTGCAGGTTACAAAATAAACCCACACAAATCATCTATATTTCTATATATTACTAACAAAGCCCAACAGCAAGAGACAAAAAGAGAAATTCCATTTAAAGCTAAGATAGACAGTATAAAATATTTGTGAGTCTACCTCCCAAAACAAACCCAGGGACTATATGAACACAATTACAAAACACTTTTCGTACAAATAGAGTCAGATCTAAGTAAGTGGAAAAACAACAGTTGCTTGTAGGTAGGTCTAGCCAATATAATAAAAATGACGATTCTACCTAAATTAATTTACTTATTCAGTACCATAGCAGTCAAACTATCAGATAATCATTTTCTAGAGCTGGAAAAAATAATTTCAAAATTCATTGGGAAGAACAAAAGGTCCAGAATATCAAGGAAACTAATGAAAAGTAATACTAAGGAAGGTGGCCTAGCTCTACCAGATCTCAAATTATATTATAAAGCAGCAATTATCAAAACCACTTGATACTGGCTCAGAAACAGATGGGTAGACCAGTGGAATAGGTTAGGTACTCAAGACACATTTTTTCAATGAATATAGCAATCTACTGTTTGATAAACCCAAGGACTCCAGTTTCTGGGATAAGAACACGCTGTTTGACAAAAAATTGCTGGGAAAACTGGATAACGGTGTGACAGGAAGTGGGCAGAGACCAAAGCCTGACACCACACACAGGAATAAAGTCCAAATGGGTACATTATCTGGGTATAAAAAAATGATACTGTAAACAAATTAGTGGAGCAAGGAATAGTGTATTTATCAGATTTATCTGGAATGGAGAAATTTTTGACTAAACAAGAGATAGAAAACATTATGAAGTGCAAAATGGATAATTTTGATTACATTAAATTGAAAAGTTTTTGCACAAACAAACCCAGTGCAACCAAGATAAGGAGGGAAGCAGAAAACTGGGAAAGAAGTTTTGCAACTAGTATCTGTGATACAGGCCTCATTTCTAAAATATATAGAGAACTGAGTCAAATGTACAAGAATACAAAGTCACTCCTCAATTGATAAATGGTCAAAGGATATTAACAGGCAGTTTTTAGAGGAAGAAATTAAAGATATCTATAGTCATATGAAAAAATGTGCTAAATCACTAGTGATTAGAGAGATGCAAATCAAAACACCTCTGAGGTACCACATCACACCTATCAGATTGGATAACAGCATAAAACAGGAAGATGATAAATGTTGGAGAAGATGTGGGAGAGTTGGCACACTAATTCATTGTTGGTGGAGCTGTGAGCTGATCCAACCATTCTGGAGAGCAACTTTGAACTATGCCCAAAGGGCTACAAAAATGTGCATACCCTTTGACCCAGCAATACCACTTCTAAGACTGTATCCCAAAGAGATCATAAAAATTGGAAAGGGTCCCACATGTACAAAATTATTTATAGCAGCTCTCTTTGTGATGGCCAAAACCTGGAAATCAAGGGCATGTCCATCAATTGGGGAATGAATGAATCAACTGTAATATATGCACATAATGGAATACTATTTTGCTATAAGAAGTGATGAACAGGAAGACTTCAGAGAGGCCTGGAAAGATTTACATGAACTAATGCTGAATGAAAGGAGAAGAACCAGGAGAACTTTGTACCCAGCAACAACCACACTGTGCGAGGAATTTTTCTGGTAGACTTAGTACTTCATTGCAATACAAGGACTTAAAAAATTCCCAATGGACTCCTGAGGCAAAATATCTTTCATATCCAGGGAGAGAACTATGGAATTTGATCACAGAATGAAGCGGACTGTTTTCTTTTGTATTATGTTTTGTTTTGTTTTATGATTTCTTCCATTCATTTTACTTCTTCCATGCAACATGACTAAGGTGAAAATGTATTTAATAGGAATGTATGTGTAGAATCTATATAAGATTGCACGCTGTCTCAGAGAGGGGGTAGGGAGGGAGGGGAAAGGTTGAGGAAGGGAGGGGGAAATATCTAAGATATATGGAAGTGATTGTAGAACACTGAAAACAAATAAAACAATTTAGTGATAATAATAATAATAAAAGAACAAGTGATATTAGAAAAATGGGTCAAGGAGGTGTAATCTAGGAATCATTGGATGAATTAAAAACTATGTTCAAAAATAATGCTAGATAACATATGACAAGAAATCATAGATTGAATCTGTCTGTGATCTATTAGAACAGAGAGCAAAGTAAAAATAGAAAGAACTAACCAACCATCTACCGAAAGAATCCCCCAAATAAAAATTTCTAATATCAAAGCCAAAATTTAAAGCTTCACATTCAAATAAAAGAATACATCAAGAAATCAGAAAGAAAGAGTTCAAGTTCCAAGGAACCACAGTTAGTGTCACACAAGACTTGATAGTTCCCACTGTAAAGTAGAGGATATCTTAGAAAATTATTTCCAAAGACAGAAAGATAAAATTTTCCAGCAAAGAATTACTTTTTCTACAAAGTTTAGTATTATCTTACAGGGGGAAGAGTGATCCTTTAATAGAATAAAGGACTTTCAAACATTATTGAAAAAAATACCAGAGTTTACTAAAAGCTTTGAAATGCAAACCTTGATCTTAAAAGAAACTCACAAAAGTAATTTGAATAAGTGAACAGCACTAAATAATAATGCGGTGCTTATATTTTATTGAGAAGAATCAAGCAATCATGTAGAGCATTAAGATCATCAAACGTTATAGAGAGAGTTAAATTAGACAGAACACCTGGCGTTGGATCTATTCTGCTTTGGTGGTTGTAAGAGAAGAAAGAAAAGTGAGGGGAAAAAGAATACACTAGAAAAGAAAGGAAAAAGGGTGTGGTGATTTACCATTTCTCAAGATTCACAAGAAAAGTATATATACACAAAGGAGGGGAGTGCAGGGAGGAGGTACTCCATGAACTTCACTCAACTGAAATTTAGAAGGAACACTGAGCATACATGTGCATTTACACACACACACACACACACGCACACGCACACACACACACACACACACACACACATTAAATGAGCTTGGTATAGAAATACATTAAATTCAACAGGGAAACAGGAACAGGAAGTAAGGAGAGGAAAAAGTATCAGAAGGAATACTCACAAGCAAAACAAATTTCAATCATTTTGAAATTATTTAATCATTTAATACATGATTAAGTAGAGATTAAAAGGAAAAAGGAGGGATAATTATAAGTGATTAAAGTCTAGATGAGGAGAAGAGAAGCAGAGGAATATAAGCAAAAGAGCCCAATTAAAAAATTGATGGTATCATGTCATTTTTCTTTCACTACTATCTTCTTCTTTGTCAAGAGAGTGTTGGGAGCAATGAGCAAAAAAGTATTAGGATAGCTCAGAGGGAAATAAAGAATTAATAGGTATAACTGTGAACATGAAGGAGATGACCTCATTTATAAAACAAAAGAGTATAGTAGACTGGATTATAAAGCAGAACCTAATAGTATTTGTTTTCAAGAAATATATTTGAAATGTAAGGATTCTTAAAGAGTTAAAATAAGGCTCCAGAGGAGAAATTATTACGGTTCAAGTAAACTCTAAAAAGCAGCAATTGGCAGCAATCACAATCCAGAAAAGGCAAGAATAAAAATTGACATACTTAAAAGAGATATACAGGAAAACTATATTATGTTTATAGTTGTCAATTCTTAAAAGATCAGTTCTTTTTTTTTTTTTTGAGTATTTTTTTTTATTTTTTTTTTATTTAGCTTTTAACATTCATTTTCACAAAATTTTGGGTTACAAATTTTTCCCCTTTTCTCCCCTCCCCCCCCAAACGCCAAGCATTCTAATTGCCCCTATGACCAATCTGCTCTCTCTTCTATCATCCCTCTCTGCCCTTGTCTCTGTCTTCTCTTTTGTCCTGTAGGGCCAGATAGGTTTCTATACCCCTTTACCTGTATTTCTTATTTCCTAGTGGTAAGAACATTACAGTTGATCCTAACACTTTGAGTTCCAACTTCTTTAGCTCCCTCCCTCTCCACCCTTTCCCTTTGGAAGGCAAGCAATTCAATATAGGCCAAATCTGTGTAGTTTTGCAAATGACTTCCATAATAGTTGTGTTGCATAGGACTAACTATATTTCCCTCCATCCTATCCTGTCCCCCATTACTTCTATTCTCTTTTGATCCTATCCCTCCCCATGAGTGTTGACCTCAAATTGCACTCTCCTCCCCATGCCCTCCCTTCTATCATCCCCCCCCCACTCTGCTTATCCCCTTATCCTCCACTTTCCTGTATTGTAAGATAGGTTTTCATACCAAAATGAGTAGGAATTTTATTCTTTCCTTTAGTGGAATGTGATGAGAGTAGACTTCATATTTTTCTCTCACCTCCCCTCTTTATCCCTCCACTAATGAGTCTTTTGCTTGCCTCTTTTATGAGAGATAATTTGCTCCATTCAATTCTCCCTTTCTCCTCCCAATATCTTTCTCTCTCACTGCTTGATTTCATTTTTTTTTAAGATATGCTCCCATCCTATTCAATTCACTCTGTGCACTCTGTCTCTATGTGTGTGTGCGTGTGTGCATGTGTGTGTGTGTAATCCCACCCAGTACTCAGATACTGAAATGTTTCAAGAGTTACAAATATTGTCTTTCCATGTAGGAATGTAAACAGTTCAACTTTAGTAAGTCCCTTATGACTTCTCTTTGCTGTTCACCTTTTCATGGTTCTCTTCATTCTTGTGTTTGGAAGTCAAATTTTCTTTTCAGCTCTGGTCTTTTCATCAAGAATGCTTGAAAATCCTCTATTTCATTGAAAGACCAATTTTTCCCCTGAAGTATTATACTCAGTTTTGCTGGGTAGGTGATTCTTGGTTTTAGTCCTAGTTCCTTTGACTTCTGGAATATCCTATTCCATGCCCTTCGATCCCTTAATGTAGAAGCTGCTAGATCTTGTGTTATCCTGATTGTATTTCCACAATACTTGAATTGTTTCTTTCTAGCTGCTTGCAATATTTTCTCTTTCACCTGGGAGTTCTGGAATTTGGCCACAATGTTCCTCGGAGTTTCTCTTTTTGGATCTCTTTCAGGCGGTGTTCTGTGGATTCCTTGAATATTTATTTTGCCCTCTGGTTCTAGAATCTCAGGGCAGTTTTCCTTGATAATTTCATGAAAGATGATGTCTAGGCTCTTTTTCTGATCATGGCTTTCAGGTAGGCCCATAATTTTTAAATTGTCTCTCCTGGCTCTATTTTCCAGGTCAGTTGTTTTTCCAATGAGATATTTCACATTATCTTCCATTTTTTTCATTCTTTTGGTTTTGTTTTGTGATTTCTTGGTTTCTCATAAAGTCATTAGCTTCCATCTGTTCCATTCTAATTTTGAAAGAACTATTTTCTTCAGCTTTTGAATCTCCTTTTCCATTTGGCTAATTCTGCTTTTGAAAGCATTCTTCTCCTCATTGGCTTTTTGAACCTCTTTTGCCAATTGAGTTAGGCTAGTTTTCAAGGTGTTATTTTCTTCAACATTTTTTTGGGTCTCCTTTAGCAGGGAGCTGATTTGCTGTTCATGCTTTGACTTCATGTCTCTCATTTCTCTTCCCAGCTTTTCCTCCACCTCTCTAACTTGATTTTCAAAATTCTTTTTGAGCTCTTCCATGGCCTGTGCCCATTGAGTGGGCTGGGACACAGAAGCCTTGATTTCTGTGTCTTTGCCTGATGGTAAGCATTGTTCTTCCTCATCAGAAAGGAAGGGAGGAAATGCCTGTTCACCAAGAAAGTAACCTTCTATAGTCTTATTTCTTTTCCCTTTTCTGGGCATTTTCCCAGCCAGTGACTTGACCTCTGAATATTTTCCTCACACCCACCTCACCTCCTGATCCTCCCAGCCAGTGTTTGGGGTCTGAGATTCAAATGCTGCTTCCAGCCTCAGGGCTTTGGGCGGGGGCAGGGCTGCTATTCAGTGTGAGATTAAATTCAGATGCTCAGGTGAGGGCAGGGCTGCCTCTCAGGCTCAGTTCCCTCAGGGAGTTTATGCACAGACCTTCAACAATGGATCCAGGCTCCTGCCTGCTTGGAGAGCCCTGGTCTGCCGCTGCCCCTCAGCTTCTGTCTCCCGAGGGGGCCCGAGCCATGGGGGCACCCCACTCCCCCCTCGACCCGCCAAAGGGACTCTCTCACAGACCCCCGTCACCTGTGGGTGGAGGTACTTGTGCGGCCGCTGGAGATCCCGTCCCTGAAGCCCGCTTGGATCTGTTCCTCTCGGTGCCGTGGCCACGGCAGGGCTGTACTCAGCTCCCAGTCCCGGCGCCCAGTCCGCAGCACGAAGGACCTTTTAGGAGAGGTTTGCAGGTCTCTCCGGAACAGAAATCTCCCTCGCTCCAATGTTCTGTGGCCTCTGGGTGCAGAATTCGCCGTGAGTTACTTCTTTGTAGTTGTTCTATGGGTTGTGGGTTCGGAGCTATGTGTATGTGCGTCTTTCTACTACGCCATCTTGGCTCCGCCCCCAAAGATCAGTTCTTAATATATATGAACCAAATAATATAGAACCTTCATACTTAAAGGAAAAGCTAATCAATTTAAAGGGAGTACAGTAAAACTATAATAGTGGGGGACTTCAATGTACCAGTTTCAATATTAGACAAAGTTAACCATGACATACATAAGACATTAAAGATCTGAACAGAATTTTAGAAAATTAAATATATTGGTCTTTGGAAATTACTGAATGACAATCCAAAGGAATATATATATATGTACTCACACACATATACTGTGTATGTCAACTTAAACAAAAATCTTTGCATAAACAAATGCAGAAAAGTAGAAATATTAAACACATCCTTGACTGACCACAGTGGTGGTAATGAATTGGGACTTTGAAGAAAAAATTAAACTCCACTAAAGATTAAATAATTTATTCTTAAAGAATACGTAGATCAAATAAAAAAAACATAAAAAATAGATATTTTCCTCAAAGAAATGACAATAATGAGATATTGTACTCAGACTTTTGGAGAGAAGCCAAAGAAGTCCTTCTGGGGAAATTCGAATCTCTATTTCATCAACAAAAAGAGAAAATCAAATGAATTAGGAAATCAATGAATTAAAAAGAAGTAGAAAAACAAAACAAAAGAAAGAAAAGCAAAACATTAAAAAAAAATTAACTACCAAAATGCAAACTCTTAGTCAAAGAAGAGATGAACAAAATGAAAGCAAAAACTCATTACTTTGATAAAATGAGGAGCTTTAAAAAACACAATAAAATTTTTAAACTATTACCTAGCATGCTTTAAAAGAGAGAGGAGAAAGTCAAATTGCTAGGATCAAAAATGAAAAAGAATTCACATGGAAAGGACAAAAGAAAGTGTTAGAAATTATTTTGGCCAATTATAGGGCAACAAAACAAATTAGCTTAATAGATAAATAGAGTTTAAAAATCCTCATCTTTAAAAAATTGAATAAATCATAAATGAAAAGAAAAAAAGAACTCCAGGCCTAGGTAGATTCAGAAATTATTTCTCTGAAACTTTCAAGGAACAATGAATGTCATTGTCACATAAACTGTAAAAAATAGCAAAAGAAGGGATAGCAAATCCTCCTATGATACGAATATGATAAAAATACACTAGAAAGAGACTGAGAATCTCTTCTTAATATTATAGACCAATTTGTCCAATGAATACCAATAGGAAAGCATTACAATTTTAGCAAAGAGGCTACAGTAAAATATTACAAATATTATACCTTCCTGCTAGGTTGGATTTATACCAGGAATGTAGGGTTGGTACAAAATTAGGAAAAACTAAAAACACAACAGGCCATTTTAGTAACAATCACAAAAACAAGAGCAAAAATCTCATGATTATCTACTATAGGTAGAAAAAGCTTTGGATCACACAGACTTCAGGTATTTGGTACTGATTAAGAAATAGAAAAGTTAATCAACAGAAAAGTTAATCCTGCCAGTACTTGGTCATTTTTGGTGGAAAGAGGCTGCTCACACCTCACCCTCCCTTCCACCAAAAATTTCCTTGTATTTCCTTTGCATATATTTCATATTTATATGCATATTTATGCATGCTGCACTCTCCCCTATAGAATGTAAAACTTCTTGAGTGCAGGAATCATTTCTTTTGACTTTGCATCTTTCTTGAACACTATAATGTGTGTCAGCCAATAAGGGTAAATGCTTACTTATTGATTGATTGAAGGGAAATTGGATTGGAGAATGGAGAAACTGGAAGTAAAGAGATCAATCAGAGGCAAGCTGGTAGTGTGAGAAAAGTGCTAGATTTGGATTTGGAGGATCTCAGTTCAAATTCTACTTCCGTCAGTTATTATCTGTGTGACCTTAGACACTAAAGGCATTTAATGTTCACCAAGTGGGCCTTATTACACATCACCACTTTTAGCAGAGAAGGTCAGAGGGATGCCTCATGAAGTCCACCATGCCAAAATGTTCCAGTGGCAAAAGCTTGGGAGTCTTGGGAATGGGCAGAGGGGTCTGATCTTAGTAGACCTTGGATGTTCTCCTTATTAATCACTTTAATAATAATGAATTATGGTTTCTACAACAACCTTTCTGAAACAGAAACAGAGGGTATGTTTTCTTCACTCCATCCACAATCCTCTTGGGAGTGGTGAGAAATTGGGTCAGCTTCATTCCACCATTTAGAGTTTTACAGGCAATCGAACAGAGATTTGGGAAGATCCAAGAGATTTAGTTTATGAAATACCTAGCCTCAGGCCTAATACCACTTCAAAGGGTCCTGAAATGCTACTAGAATGGATACCTGCTTATGTGGGAGGTGAGGTCAGGAAGCTAAGTGGTACTGTGGTTTAAATGGCTTTCATTGAGATGGAAGTTATTAAAGATCCATTACTGAGGAACTGGGCTATGGATAAGCATCCCAGATAAAAGACAACAGAGTGGCATTCAGACACTGGCAAACCTTCTCATTTTGCTAGCACTGCTGTGACTGACACCCTCCCCTCCCTGCAGAGGGTTGCAATCCAGAGAGCCCACATAACCTAGCATCTAGGCATACAAGACTCATAAAAATTTCACCCTTAGAAAAGTGATTTTGTTTGCTTTTGATGATTTAAAAAAATATATTTGGTGGGTTTTGTTTTATATGGAATTTGTAAATTTCAGATATAATTCCTCACCCAGCCCTAACAGCAAAGAATCCTCTCTTATTACAAAGAAAGCACTGTGTGTGTTCATCCTTTGTTACCAAAGAAGACCATGCCATCGGAGAAATAATGACATGACTTGCACTTGACTTTGTTTTGAGTGAGTAGGGCTGTGTAGGCTGACCTCACTTCTCCTCCAGAGCCATCTGAATCCAGTGACCAGATATTCATCAGGATGACTGGAGATGACCCAGGATGAGGCAATTGGGGTTAAGTGACTTGCCCAAGGTCACACAGCTAGTGAGTGTCAAGTGTCTGAGGTGAGATTTGAACTCAGGTCCTCTTAACTCCTGCACTGGTGCTCTATCCACTCTATCCACTCTCTCCACCTAGCTGCGACAAAGAAAGGAACAAGCCTTACAGAACAATGGTCTAACAGTACGTGCAGTATCCTGCACCTGTAGACCACCCCTAAGCCTCCCCGCTCCCACTCCAGTCCTTGAAAGGACAGAAACATGTTTCATCATCTGATTTTTAGGAGTAAGATTGATGTTTACAATTACTGTTTTACTTCCATTTAAATCACTGTAGTCATTGTATAATCTATGGAATGGTAGTTGCGAAGTCAGAAAACGAGTTTGTGTCCATGTTCACATGATATGGCCAACATTTGTATATTATATATTATAATCAAACAATCACCCAATAGGCATTTGGCAGCTAGGTAGCACAGTGGATAGGGTGCCAGGCCTGGAGTCATCATGAACCCAAATCTGGCTTCAGACATTTACTAGCTGTGTGACCCTGGGCAAGTCACTTCGCCCTGTTTACCTCAGTATCCTCATGTGTAAAATGAACTGGGGAAAGAAGTGGCAAACCGCTCCAGTATCTTTGCCAAGAAAGTTCCAAATGGGGTCACAGAGAGTCAGAAATGATCGAATAGCCACTGGAGACTCAACAAAACAATCTTTGCCTCCAAGGAACTTATAATTTATGGGTGATAGAAGGGGGAGAATACCAAGTTTAAAGATAAGTAAATACAAAATATGCAACATATAAAGGCAGTATCCAAAACCCAACGGAGGAAGCGTGGTATAGTGGAGAATTGGAACTGTGGAATCAGAGCCAGAACACCTTGAGCTTTGACAGGTCACTTATTCCCTCAATTTCTAAATAAGTAGGTTGGAACAGATGACCTCTAAGGTCCCTTCCAGCCCTAACTCCTGAGATTCTGATTTCAAAGCTCCAAGACATTTTGTCACACTTGGGGCTGCAGAGTGACTAGATGGGTTGGCACCTTGCCACTCTTGTGCCCTTTTAAGAATTCATATCTGTGCATGTTCAGTAAAAAGCAGGATGACACAAGAAGTTTCCTTAGGAACCACCATCATTGATAATCAAATCTGTTGTTCTCAGGCAACAAAAATGCAAATTTCCATATACCTCAACTAGAGTTCAGTGAGAACAATCTACATTAGTCCACTGGTGACTGTTAACCTTAAAAGAAAGAAAGACTTCTTAGAATTCTTAGAGTGATATGTGTGAATAACAAAGCATTTTCCATATGCTTACTTTAAAAAGAATGATGGTATCCCTCTCCTACCGAGTTTCCAAAGCTCAATAATTTACTCATCCCTCAAATAACTGCCAAATCCTTTTGATTCTATTGCCATATCATCTCCCACACCTTTTCCCTTCTCTATATTCACAGAGCTATCCTTTTTTAGGTCCTCAACAATTTTCACGTGGACTATTTCAATAGTCTTTTAACTGGTCTTTCTAACTCCAGACTATCCCTTGCATGGGGCAGCTAGGTGGTGCAGTGGATAGAGCACCAGTGTGGAAGTCAAGAGGACCTGAGTTCAAATCTCACCTCGGACACTTGACACTCACTAGCTGTGTGACCTTGGGCAAGTCACTTAACCCCAGTTGCCTCATCCTGGGTCATCTCCAGTCATCCTGATGAATATCTGGTCACTGGATTCAGATGGCTCCGGAGGAGAAATGACCTGTACATCCCTCCCTAACTCAAAACAAAGTCAAGTACAAATCATGTCATCATTTCTCTGATGGTATGGTCTTCTTTGGCAGTGAAGGATGAATACACACACATCAAGTATCTGAGATATTCCAGGAGCTGTGCTTACTATTAGATACTCATATACAAAATGAAAGCAGTACCTTTCATTGTAACCCTTGTCCCACGGTCCATTGGTATAACACTATCTCCAGATTGGTGGATATGAAGCCTTGTCTTTCTGGGTCTTGGAACAGGGATTATAACATGAAGATGGTTATATTCTATTGGAAGAAACGACATGTATACAGATTTAAGTTGATATACCCTGTTTGATTGGTATCCAGCCCCCAGGACACCTCAAGTGGGCTAGCTGTTTGCTTGTTATAGTATAATTAGAATTAAGCTTCCTAGGTCTCTGCCCATCATTTCTCATTCCTTAGGAGACAATTCAGAAAATATCCTCATTTTGGTGTTCTAGATTACCCTACTGCCTCACTTCATGGGTGACAATTCTTCGTCTAAAATGAAGACAACATTCCCTAATGTGGCTTGAACTAAATTAAAATGTAACTGGAAAATATTTAACAAAATGAATAAAAATACAATAAAAAGTTGACATTACATTTTAAAATTAAATCAATATGTGGCCCACTGAGATCCTTCCGTATGTGTTAGTAGCACCCATTTCTATTTGAGTTTGAAACCACTGGTCTAGACCACCTACTTTATATAGAGGGAAGAATATTCTAGGTATTCATAGCAGCCTGGATGGGAAATGGAGTGTCTTATATGGGAACTAAGATAGTTATTTTGGGCTGGAATGAAGACTGTATGAAAAGGGAGTAAAATGTAAAACTCCTCAGATTGGCTTAAAAAGAAATCTCTCCATACAAAGGAAAAAGGTGTTAAGAGACAGTTGGATGTTTTTGTGAAAATGTTATTAAAACAGCTGAACATAAACATTAACTGCCATAGGCATAAAATGAAAGGCTTTGGCTAGTTGACAGTGAGTTGGCCTTGGAACAAGGACTACTTCCTTCCAAGCCCTGCTTTTTTACCTATCCTGCCTAGGTGATCCTTTGTTGTAAGCTCATGAGGGTAGGGACTTTTGTTTTTACCTTTCTTTGTGTTCCAAGACATAGAAAACGCTTAAACTTAACTTTTTAGTGTCCTGGGCTACTCTCTAAGACAAAGCAAGTGAGGATCTATAGTCCTATAAGGAATTTTCTTACCTGGAACTCAATAAAATCATGAATTTGGTATTAAAAAAAGTTATATTTAAGTGTGTGATACAAAAGAGCATCTATAGAGCAGTTAGGTGGTGCAATGGATAGAATTCTGGACCTGGAGTCCAGAGGATCTCAGTTCAAATCTGGATTCAGATACTCACTAACTGTGCGACCCTAGGTAAGTCACTTCACCTTGTTTGCCTCAGTTTCCTCATCCCTAAAATGAGTTAGAGAAGGGAATGGCAGACCCCTCCAGTATCTTTGCCAAGAAAACCCCAAATGGAGTCAAAAAGAGTTGGTTGCTGTCCTTCATTCTTGAAGAGGACCAAAATGACACCACTATATTAAAGACAGAGTGTTTCCGACTATAACTAATCTGACCAATACAAACCCTAAATGCTATACTACAAGTAGTCCATATATACATTTGGGGTGGATTCTCTAGATTTGCACATCTCGTGTTTCTTTCAAGCTACTTCAATTCTGCTTTGCTCGTGGAGCACAGCACCTTCTCTGATGACGGCAGTCCATACTGGGTGGTCCTGTGCCAGTATTTTCCATGTCACAAACTAATCCCAAAGTTCTTAACAGAGACCTTGAGAGTATCCTTGCATCATTTTTTTCCTAACCACCAAAGAGTAGAACACAACTAAGAAAACAGAGTAACAGTAAAGACCAAAGAAACATAATGCCTAAAAACAGTAAGGTACCTTGCAATCAACCTTAAAATATTTTCAGGAATTTCTTCATCCATTCAGATTTTATCAGGTTTACTCCCCGTGTATTTTAGCTTTGCCTGGCATTTAAGATTAATTGAAATCTGATTCTAAACTACCTTTCCAGCTTTATTTGTGGTCACTACATTCTAACCACATTTCATTAACTAGAGTTTCCTCGAGTTTTACTTGCCAAGTCCATGTGTTGGTACAGGTCATCTCCCAGACCCAGAATGCACCCCTTTTTTTTATCTCTCTTTTCAGAAATTCTGTTATTCCTTCAAGACAAAGCTCAGGTATTGCTTTCTCCCTATGGTTTCCCTAGTTTCCCCAACTGAAAATTATCATTCTTTTCTCAAACTTCTCTTTTTCTCTATCATGTTCTTCCTAATATAGTTATTTTGTGAATGTCAACTTAATTGAGATCAATAAACATGTATGCGCTATATTCTGGCCTGTATCCACTATATTTAAGGTCAGTGCTAGGCATTCAGAATATAAAGACAAATACAAAATAATCCCTTCCTTCAAGCAGCTCACATTCTACTGCGAGAATACAACATGTTTTAAAAAAAGTGACTACATGCAAAGTAATAGAAAGTAATTTCAAAAGAGGGAGAGAGTGCTGAACACTAGGAAGTCATATATTTCCATTAGACTGTCAATTCCTTGGCACAAGGGACAGTTAGTTTTATGCTCTGTATTTGCATTCCTAGAACAGAGCATGAATTCAAGACATGTTCGTTCCATTGATTAGAACTGAAACTGCTTTTCCCCTTCTAGGTTGCAGATTAGGAAAAGATCTCACATTCTCATTTTATGGTATGACTCAAACAGAGTGGACAGCAACTGTTTCTCCATGGGTTTGCAAGTCTAAGTATGAAAAATGGTAGTAAATATAGTGACTGGCTTGTCAATTAGTGACCGTGGAAAGGGAATGTGAGAGAGCAGAAGTAACCATGGCAACTGAGCAGACTTTTTACCCAGAGGCCACTGGGGAGTAAGGATCTTTTGAACTTGATGTTGAAAATGCTGGGAAGGAGTGCTGGGAGCAACCATCTTGATCAAGCCACATAAATCGTGGCAGAATGGATTGGAGTCAGAAGGATGTGGTTTGCCCTTTAGGATGTATTCTTTCTCTCCTAGACACCACTTAGTTTTCTGCTGTAAGTGATGGAGGTTTGGACTTGAGGGGCTGATCTAGAGAGACTGCTGACAGCTGATTAGATGGGTAATGAGAGAAGTAAGAAGTTTTAGACTGGGATGGGGTGGTGAGACAAGTTCACAATACTGAGCCCCTGACACCTTTTTTCTTCTTCCATCACTTGTGGTTAGGTGGCGCTCAATTCTCCGATCGACTCAGTTTCCATTACCCTCACCAACCCAAAGAGCTGGAGAGTAAAAGAAGGTAATTTATTCTTCACAAACATCTGGTATTCCATGTAGCCAATATCCCAAATGAACTTCTCCCTAATTATTTCCTGTTCTTTCAAATTTATTTATAAATGTGTTCCTATGTATATAAAATAATAGCAGTGAACACCAACTCATAGCAAATATAATTGTTATCTATCAAGATGTGAAAGTGGAAAGAAGCTTTTTTCTTTAAAGAGGTAGAAAATATTTCACTCCTACAGGTGAGGTGAGTTATGGAGAGTAGTTCCTGAATCCCCTCCACTGAGGAGGAGGTAAGAAAGAGGGAGAGAGGGAGAAAAAGAAAGAGGTGGAGGGGAGGAGACAGAGAGACACATACAAAGAGAGACAGAGGCAGAGAAACACAAAGAGAGAGATATATATGATCCATCATTATCTCTTAGACTAAATAAGAGAAATCATTAAGGGAAACTGGAACTGAGGAGAGAAAGCTCTAATAGGGTGCAGTGAGGTGAGCGAAGTGGAGGCCCAGCTACTTATTGGCACCAAGAGTTGTTGGCTTTAATATTGCTGTATCTGGCAACTACCTGGAATTCTCCCAGCATCAAGCCTAGATCCTCACATACCAATTCTACTCCAACTGAGGTTGTATTATTATTGCTGGGATGGTTTATTATCACATAGGACTCTTTTACAAAGGAATACCCCGCCCCCATCCAACCATCTTGTGATATTCTGGAAGTCTATATTAAATGAGTCCTTAGACTAGTCACATGAAGGTTGATTTTTATCTTCCCTATTATCTGCAAGAAAAAAAGTACAAGCCCCTGAAGTTAAGTGATTTGCTGAAAGCCACAGAGAGTTTTTTCAGAGTGAAGACTAACATGTATGAGAGAAGTCCACAAAAAGGAGACTAAGTATCCTGCTGGATGAATTAGATTTACTTTTCTTTTCCTATAGAATTACAGTGAAGAGGATTTAATCCAGAAGTTTGATACATTTTAATTGAGAGATTAATTCTGAGCTTCTGGGGTAATAGCTGAACTAAGCTTCTTGGGTAATAGTTTGTAGTAAGTCTATGCCCAGGAGTCATGATTAGTGTGTCCAATGGAGGACCACAGGGACACCACTTGGTAAAACCCAGGTTATCTCAAATCTTTCTTGCTGCTTTACTGGAGGGAATCAACTACACATGAATGGCACAAGGAAAATACACCAATTTGAGGAGTATTGGAAATGTTAGTTTGGCTCGAGGGGATAAGTTCTTATTCCAACTTCTTTCCTTACTTGTTCTGTGACCTTGAGAATTAATTCTTCTTCTCTTTGCCTTAGATTCTTTTCTGTAAAACAGAGACAAAAAGGCTAATCTTTCAGATGTTCTTAGGTGACCTGAGAGTAAATAAAAGTGATCATTTAAAACTTTCTAGAAAGTGCTATTTAAATGTTAAAAAAATATCACCTCTCAGATTAGTCAAGAAAGGTTAGAAAGGAGCCAAACAACTTTAAAACTAAAGTAGGGCAACCATTCTGGAAAGCAATTTGGAATTACGCAAATTAAGTGAATAAAATATTCATACTTTAGAAATGACAAATGTGTCAAATACAGAGAGTCATGGAAGGTTCTCCGTGAACAGATGCAGAGGAAAGTAATCAGAGTAATTATGACTATCAATAGGAATGGAAATAGGAAGAACAATTCCAAAACAATCGAAAGCGAATGTAGAAAAATGACAACACCCCCCAGCATGGTCCCAAAGAAGAGGGTGTGGAATATTGTGTATACAACTACACCTCCTTTTATTGTGTTTGGCAGATTTTTCAGTTTTTTACAAATTGGAAGTGTGTGGCAACCCTGGGTCAAACAAGTCTATTGCACCATGTTTCCAACAGCATATACTTACACAGTGTCTCTGTGTCACATTTTGATAATTCTCACAATATTTCAGATGTTTTCATTATTATTTATTACGGTGATCTGTCATCAGAGATCTTTGAATAACCCTACAATGGCTTCTAAGTGTTAAAGTGAAAGGAAGAGTCAATCAATGATGTGACAACCTTCATTGTTGTCTTATTTTGAGAAATTTCCATGGCCACCTCAACCTTCAGGACAATCACCTGGACCAGTCAGCACCCACCAACATTGAGGCAAGACTCTTCACTAGCAAAAAGATTACTAACGTGGCTGACTTTTGCCCAGCAATAAAGAGAACCTTGCCTAAATCTAAATCTGCCCAGTAACTAGGGACTCTAACTCTTGACAAAAAAATCTTATTTTCTGTATATGTGACTAATCCCTATGGTTTATGTCCTTACCCTTGAATGAATAGTCATTGATCTTCAGACTTGAAGGATGTCTCCTTGGTCAACACACTCTACTGACCTGAGGATGTCTAGTCAATTTATAGTCAATAAAAATTTATTAAGCTCCCTCATGTGCCAAACATTGAGGAAACAAATACAAAAAAGAAAGATAATCCTTGCCCTCAAAGAGCTTACAACTTAATGAAAGAAGATAACAACAAAAAAGAGGCTGAAAAACTGGGGCTGGGGAGGTGGAGTGCAGAAGTCAAAGAAGTCTAAAATGAGTTCAGTTGGGTGGGAAATGGGAAGACAACATATGGAAACAAAAAGGACTGGATTTATCTCAACTAAGACTATACACTAGTTGAATATCTTTTCCTTGCTATGGAAAAGTATATTTCCTTCTCTTAACTGGTCTATAAGTCTCCCATTTCATTCCATTCCTAGAATGTTTCAAGCTGAGTTCTCTGCTTTGTGACTACATTCCTGAACCATTTTGTAAAATATCCAATACACCTGTGTCTCCTTCGCTGCCTCCACTTACACACCTGCTTCCCCTTTCCTGACATCCTTCCCTTAAATCTAATTGATTTGCAAGTAATGGCATCATCTTCCATCCTCCCCAAATAGGAGCATACCCCCATCCCAAACTAAGTGCCCAAAACTTGGGCATAAAAGTAAGCCCCTGTCTTATCTCAGGTTGCTAGTACTCCCAAGGACTCCTGCCACTTTTGCAACAATAAAGCTCTCATCTAGTAGAACCTCTGCCCCCCTGGATTCTTTCTGGACAACCTGATGCCAAACATCATTTACCTCTTCCATTACAACTAGCTGAAGGCTCAGATGATGGTTAGCATCTTTTAGAAATACATTATTTTTAATGCATGTATGTACATTTTTTTAGACATATTACTATTACACATCTAATAGACTAGAGTATAGTAGAAATATAACTTTTATATACACTATGAAATCAAAAATTTGTGTGACTCACTCTATTGTGATATTTATTTCATTGTGGTAGTCAGGAACCAAACCCACCATATCTCCAAGGTACGCATGTATTTCAGGGTTTTTTTTTTTTTAGATATGTTAGCCACTTTTGCTATCTTTTCTTTTTTTTTTTAACTTATAAAAATTATTATATATAATGACTGTCTTGGTGTGTGCGCGTGCGTGCGTGCGTGCGTGCGTGTGTGTGTGTGTGTGTAGATACACAGGGAGAAATTTAGTTGATGTAAAAACAAAAAGATAGCAATAAAAGTCATTTTAAAAAGACCCCCTGGAGGGTGGAGCCAAGATGTAGAAAGTAGAAAGAGAGTAGAAAGATGCACATAAACTAGCTCTCCCCCCACAGCCCATAATGTACCTGTAAAGAAAGACTCTCAACAAATTCTAGAGCAGCAGAAGCCACAGAACAACAGAGTGGAGGAGATTTCCAGCCCAGGGTGACCTGAAAGGCCAAAGGAAAATGCCTATTGCATGAGACGTGGATCAGAGCCCAGCTTTGGCTGCTTGGCACGGCATGGCTCTGGGAGGAAGAAGCGAGCAGGGCTTGGGGCGGAATCTCTAGTTGCAGTAGCAGTGGCTCGCAGATCCCTCAACCCACAGGCGCCAAAGGGCAGTGACAGGGTTTTTTCAGCTGGCCAAGAAGGGAGAAGGGTGAAGGGCCTTCCCATAGCTTGGGCCTCAGGCAGCTGTGGCAGAGGCCACATAGGGCAGGCCACAGCAGTTCCCACAGCAGCCCCTACAGCCGCCCACATCCATTGTTGGATCATAAAGCCCTTCAGGGCACTGAGCAACTGATTCTTACCTCAGCCCTGTGTAGAGGCCCTGCTGCAGCTAATCTTTATCTCACACTAGATGACAGCCCTACCCCTGCAGCTTATCTGAATCTCAGCCCCCAGTGCTGGCTTGGCAGAACTGGAGGCCAGGTGGTTGTGAAGAGGAAACTCTGCTAAGATTCTGGGCACAAAAATCTCTTCCTGCTCCCAGACCAGTGTACATGCTTGATTGTGCAACCTTGGAGGAACTGAGATCTTACAGATCCCCAGAGTATACCCTGCTCTTGACAAAGGACCCAAAAGTCAAGTAACTGGTTGGGAAAATGCCCAAAAAAGGGGAAAAAAATAAGACTATAGAAGGTTACTTTCTTGGTGAAAAGATATCTTCTCCCATCCTTTCTGATGAGGAAGAACAATGCTTACCATCAGGGAAAGACATAAGAGTCATTGCTTCTGTATCCCAAACATCTAAAATAAATATTCAATGGTCTCAGGCCATGGAAGAGCTCAAAAAGGATTTTGAAAATCAAGTAAGAGAGGTGGAGGAAAAATTGGGAAGAGAAATGAGAGAGATGCAAGAAAATCATGAAAAGCAGGTCAACACCTTACTAAAGGAGACCCCAAAAATGCTGAAAAAAATAACACCTGTAAAAATGGGCTAACTATTGGCAAAAGAGGTTCAAAAAGTGAATGAGGAGAAGAATGTTTTAAAAAGCAGAATTAGCCAAATGGAAAAGGAGATTCAAAAGCTCACTGAAGAAAATAGTTCTTTCAAAATTAGAATGGAACAGATGGAGGCTAATGACTTTATGAGAAACCAAGAAATCACAAAACAAAACCAAAAGAATGAAAAAATGGAAGATAATGTGAAATATCTCTTTGGAAAAGCAACTGCCCTGGAAAATAGATCCAGGAGAGACAATTTAAAAATTATGGGACTACCTGAAAGCCATGATTAAAAAAAGAGCCTAGACATCATCTTTCATGAAATTATCAAGGAAAACTGCCCTGCTATTCTAGAACCAAGGGGCAAAATAAATATTGAAAGAATCCACTGATCACCACCTGAAAGAGATCCAAAAAAAGAAACTCCAAGGAACATTGTGGCCAAATTACAGAGTTTCCAGGTCAAGGAGAAAATATTGCAAGCTGCTAGAAAGAAACAATTCAAGTATTGTGAAAATATAATCAGGACAGCACAAGATCTAGCAGCTTCTACATTAAGGGATATAAGGGTGTGGAATATGATATTCCAGCAGTCAAAGGAATTAGGACTAAAACCAAGAATCACTTACCTAGCAAAATTGAGTATCATGTTTCAGGGGAAAAAATGGTCTTTCAATGAAATGGAGGATTTTCAAGCATTTTTGATGAAAAAGACCAGAGCTGAAAAGAAAATTTGACTTTCAAACACAAGAATCAAGAGAAGTATGAAAAGGTAAACAGGAAAGAGAAATCATAAGGGACTTACTAAAGTTGAACTGTTTACATTCCTACATGGAAAGACAATATTTGTAACTCTTGAAATTTTTTTTAGTATCTGGGTAGGTGGTGAGATTACACACACACACACACACACACACACACACACACACACACACACAGAAAAAGAGAGACAGAGAGACAGAGAGAGAGAGACAGAGAGCACAGGGTGAATTGAATAGGATGGGATCATATCTTAAAAAAATGAAATTAAGGGGTGAGAGAGAAATATATTGGGAGGAGAAAGGGAGAAATGGAATGGGGCAAATTCTCTCTCATAAAGAAGGCAAGTAAAAGACTTTTCAGTGGAGGGAAAAAGTGGAGAGGTGAGAGAAAAACATGAAGCTTACTCTCATCACATTTGACTAAAGGAAGGAATAAAATGCACACTCATTTTGGTATGAAAACCTATCTTACAATACAGGAAAGTGGGGGAGAAGGAGATAAGCAGGGTGGTGGGGATAATGGAAGGGAGGGTAATGGGAGGAGGGAGCAATTAGAAGTCAAAATTCTTGGGGAGGGACAGGGTCAAAAGAGAGAATAGAAGAAATGGGGGGCAGGATAGGATGGAGGGAAATATAGTTAGTCTTACACAACACGACTATTATGGAAGTCATTTGCAAAACTACACAGATATGGCCTATATTGAATTGCTTATCTTCCCAGTGGGGATGGGTGGGGAGGGAGGGATGAAGAGAAGTTGTAACTTAAAGTTTTAGGAACAACTGTTGAGTATTGTTCTTACATACAACAAGGAAATGAGAAATGCAGGTAATGGGGTATAAAAATTTATTTTGCCCTACAGGACAAAAGAGAAGATGGGGATAAGGGGAGAGAGGGATGTTAGAAGGGAGGGCAGATTGGTGACAGGAGTAATTAGAATGTTTGACATTTTGGGATGGGGGGAGGGGAGAGATGGGGAGAAAATTTGAAACTCAAAATTTTGGGGAAATGAAAGTTGAAAACTTAAATAAATAAAAAAAAACTCCACTAAAGCAGGAAGTCACTGAAATGGAAGTTTGAAAATTTAAGCTGTCCATTTGAACACAAATAATCAAAATCACTTAGGTGCATCACAGAAAGAAAAAAAGAGGGATAATTGGAAGAATACTTAGGGAGAATTCATCCCAAATTAAACTTCAATTTGCAATTCAAAATGTCTGGGGGAGGGGGAAACAATGTGTTCTCTGAGCAGCAAGCACAGTTCAGGGAAATTGAAGTCCCATGACCCCCAATTGCTTGACTTTATGCACTAATCTGAGTCAGGGCAGATTTGTAATAGATAGAGACCTGGCCTTAGCATTAGGATGACTCATTTCCTTGAGTTCAAATCTGGCCTCAGACACTTATTACCTAGGTGACCCTGGGCAAATCACTTAACCCTGTTTGCCTGGAAAAGGAAGTGCCAAACCATTCCAGTATCTTTGTCATGACAACCCCAAATGGGATCACAAAGTGTCAGACATGATGGAACAATAACAAATCTGCATCCAGCAGACTAATCCCAGCTGTATCTGAATCTGCTCCATCTAAAAGCCATCTTGCAGCCATTTTAGAACATTATTTGTAAACAGACTGGTTTCTTTACCTCTCTTGAGACCTTCTGCTTCACCTAGTGTCCTACTTCTCTACTTCCGATCATCTTTATTTAATTTTTGTACTTTTATTCCCAAATCACTGAACATGACTGAAGAAAGTAGTTAAAACAAGCTGACTAGGCTACGAATTCACTTTATATTCTCTTTGCCTCTTTCTCTCTGTCTATCTCTGTCTCTGTTTCTGTCTCTGAGTCTCTGTCTTTCTTCATTACTTGAGACACAATTAGGTTTCAGCAGCACCTACCATCTTGCTGCTCATATGACACTTCATTTTCTGTATCTCTGACTTTTCACTGAATGTCTCTCATACCTGGAATGCTTTCTGTCCTTTAATGTGATTCCTAACTTCCCTCAAGATTTAGTTCAAATCCCACTTTCTGAAGGAGGCTTGCTTTGCTATTACTTTCCATCTCCCACTGCATCCAGGGCCATCTTCAGTTGTCCTGATGTGTGTCTGGCCACTGAATCCAGATGGCTCCAGAGCAGAGAGTGAGGCTGGTGACTTTGTACAGCCCTCCCTTACTTCAATCCAATTGACTTGCAAGTCATCACGTCATCTTTCAGATGTCATGGTCCTCTTTGAGAATGAAGGACAAGTAACAAACAAGAATAACTTTCCATCTGCTGTTGGTACATGATCATTTACATAATGTCTCCCCCATTGAAGTGTGAGCTCCTTGAAGGCAAGGATCTTGTTTTTGTTTTTCTATGTATCCCCAGTACTTTAGCATGGTACTTGGCACATAGTAAGTGCAAAAGAAATATATGTTCATTGTTTGCAGTGGAAAGAACATTGGCTTTAAAATCGGAATGGCTAGATTTGAATTTTGTCTCTGCTATCTACTATCTGGGTGACCTTGGGCAAAGTACTTCCCCTCCTTGAGTTTCCTTATCTGTAAAAACGAACAATTTGGACTAGCATATGACCTCTATTCTCCCCTCCTGCTCTAAATCTAGTCTGAGGATCCTCTGCCTTCCAGTATTTGGGAGTTTCATGACATCTTTCCATAATGTTTCACCAAAATACTGCGTCTGCTTTCTAAATTCTTGTATGTTTGTGGGTCTAGATGTTCCTATCCTTTTCATTGGTCGTCACATGACACTTACTAACATTCCCACCGTGGTTCTGTTTTCTAGCTTTATGAACCTTGTGATTGAGATCTGGGGAAATGATTTACGTCCAGTACTCTGATGAGTAAGTCAGTTTGGATGTTGACTTCTACCATAATTACATGAAGGCTTCTCTTCTAATTACTATAGTTATCTGTTTTTCATTAATTTATAGCCATAAGCGCTTCTCCAAAGGGGCTATGCAATGGATTTGCCAGTAATTCTTAGCCTTTTGGGTGTTATGGACCCATTGGCAGTCTGGTGAAGCCCATGGACCCTTTTTCAGAATAAAATTTTTAAAAATTCATAATTGAAAGAACTGGTAAATTGTAGTTAGGTGTTAGTGAAAATAATGGTGTCACTTTCCTCATCCTTTCATGGACCCTAGGTTAGAATCTGCCAACTTGCAATTGAGAAAATTGATTCCTTGAGGACCCCTTACTCTATTCCAATCAGTATTAATTAATTTGATAGGATAGAGGTAGTGATTATAAGTTCTGTACATTTGGCATCAGAGCTGTGAGCTACAGATAGTAAGATTACTTGCGTAAACATAGGAAGCTAGCTAGAGGCCCTCCACCTTGTTTTTCCTTGTCATGGTGACCAAGGCCAGTGTGACAGAGATAACTCAATTACTTAGAAAGTCCCTCAAATTTATTTCTATGCCTCCAGACCATTCTCTTTTGTCTAACATGAGCAGGTGTCCACCCTATGACCATCTTATTACAGCCTAGTCAATGGAGATAGTTCTTGCATCAACCAATTTGTAATCCTGCTGGCAGATCATTTTTTCTTATTTTAGCCTGTGCATTATATGTCAACCTATGGAACTGTTCTGTATTTGGAATAGCTTGAATGACCCTATAAAAATAGGGCCCTGGAAGGAGGGGGCATCTCACATAGTGAGAAAGATCTGAGGTCCACTTTGTTAGAAGGGACCATGGACTCTTTAATAAAGTGCCATTGGCTCAGAGCTTTGCCTCAGTTTCTCTTATTGTAGGTTACATAATTTTTATCCCCACCCAAATGGTCAAGGTGCATCATATATTTGTCCCTGTAAAGAAAAGGATGGATGAATTCTTATAAGATGATGACAATAGACTGTATTAACTTTTATTGGATGCAGAAGACCCTGAAATACAGAGCTGGGTCACTGCATTTCATTTAACATTAACAGATGACACATCACAGTGTGATATTTCTCCAGGTTAGCTTTGCTCTGCTCTTCTCTTCTAGAAAGAATGCCACCATTTATTTGAGTAGGTGCACACTGAAGATGACTGGAATGACACCCTTTGCACATCTTATTTTTTATTTTAAACTTCGAAAAAGATCCCAAACTAATCCAATCTTTGCTCCACATATCTCCTGCTGCTCCTGAGAGAAATCTAAAAGGCAGGGAAGCAGTCTCTCAGAGTGCAGGGCACACTCCTATGTGAACAGCTGTCACATTTTATTAAGCAGTCTTGTATGAAGAGATTAGATTGTGATTGCTGGGTTCTCTCACAGCAAAATGATATAATGGGCTCCTGCAGCTGAGAGTCTGACCTCTTCAAAGGCTGGCCAGATGCACGCTGTCTCCACTGCTTTTTGAGAAGAAGACAATGGCTTGGCTCAGCTGGGCACTATGTTAGACCAGTTAGAAAAGTAAGAACATAAGGTTGCCTGGGAGTATGATGAGATGGCTGTGGTCTTGCTGCATGGATAATCAAGCCAGCTTGAGGATAGACGTCACTATGTCCCATCTATTACCTCTTCCTCTGCAGTACCTTGGAACTAGGAAGCAGTACTGTTCTACCTCTTACCCTTTTTTAGCTGTATGATCATGCCTTCAAACTCTCCGAGTCTCAATTTTATCAACTGTGAAATGGGGATAATAATAGCCATAATACCTGACTCTCAGGATTGTTGTAAGGTTCAACTGAGATAATGTCTATGAAATGCTATGCAAATGTTTACATGCCATATAAATGTCAGCTATTATGATTACAAGAAAAGGAACTGTCTCTGTGAATTCTTACATAGTTTTACATATGTATGATTGACTAGAAGGCTGTCTGTGAATGTCTCAGACTGTCTTAGACAGATACTGAATAGACTATTCATTGGATCAACCAACAATAGGGGATTGGTTGAATAAATTGTGGTACCTTAATGTAATAGAATGTGAAAACACGATTAAGACCGACAAGTAAAAAGAATATAAAGGGGCCTAGGGCAACCTCTGAAATAATGGGGAAAATGGAAAAAAATCAAACACAGAAGAACAAATTATCTCCTAACTATGGTTACTGATGAGAAAAAGTGAAGGAAAATGAATGGCTAAGGAATCCTGATTTAAAAAAAAAAAACAACTTTGAGTGACTTTAAAATTCTTATGACATTTTATGTGTTGAAATTAATTTGTTTCAATAAGTGAGTAAAAGTGAAAATTACTTATTGAAAGTACTGTGGTAAGTACTGGGAATACAAAAACTAGAGCAATTAACTCCTTTTCTCATAGAGCTCACATTTTATTAAGGGAAGGCAACACTTCAAGGATGTTTCAGCTGCAACTCAGATGGAAGGACCCAATGATCCTCAGGGTGCCATGACAAGGGCAATATACTGTACATCTCTTCGTATCCTTTCCACCAATAAAATCATACAGATTTCTGATGTTGAACCATTTGATAATGCCAAAGACTCTCACATTGAGATCTTTATTTTCTAGTTCTTCAGTGTAGCCTGGTAGAGGTCATTTCTAGGTTGCATACCCACAAGCTTTGCTCCTCTGGCTGATGGCTAAGGCTGGAGGGTGAGAGAGTGATGGGTGGAGGGGTGGAGAGGGAGAAAGTGGGTGCTACTATTCTCAGGACTCTTGGACTTTTAAAATGTTTAAATATAAATAGTTGCAAAGTATTTTAATCAGTTGCATCGAGATTTTATATTGTTTGTAATGTATCAATAAAAAAAGATGGCCCCAAACAATCACTGGGTTGTCTTTATTCATATAGATGGAATCTTGCTAGGCAATGCTCTAAATAATTTTAACTCTAGTGCCACCCCTCTCTTAATTATTTCCTATTTATTCTCTATATAACTTGTTTTGTATATTTCTGTTTGCATGTTGTCTGCCCCATTAGACTGTGAGTTCTTTGAGGGCAGGGGCTGACTTTTGCCTCTTTCTGTATTCCCAGTGCTCTGCACAATGCTTGACACACAGTAGATGCACAATAAAT
Source organism: Notamacropus eugenii (assembly GCF_028372415.1). NCBI lineage: Eukaryota > Metazoa > Chordata > Mammalia > Diprotodontia > Macropodidae > Notamacropus > Notamacropus eugenii. Next base: position 315,070,831 of record NC_092874.1, read on the forward strand.
ATTGATTGATTGATTGATAGACTCTAAGAGATTGCTTCTTATTCTTGATTATTGCCTTGGAGAAGGAGAGATGCTAGGGTTTATACCTCAGTGGGTTAATATTAACAACAGAAAGGCAATGTGCTATAGTGCTTGTGATGGGGTACAAACTCTGGGAACCTCCTTGAACTCTCCTTGAATCTTCTCACTTAATCTGGCTTTTCACACCCAAATATGTTACCATTAACCTAGCCTGGCCCTCCATTGTCCGTTACCTCTAGATTACTCCACCTGCTTCCTGCTCTAGCCTTCTATATATATTGAAGTCTGAGAGGGACAACTAGTCCCTACACACCTAGCGCAGAGTGAATGTAATTACTAAATAGTAACTATTTCTGTTTTACCCAGGAACTTTTTGGATCTTCCCTCCCATTTTGATTTTTTTTTTTTTTGGTTTTGATTAAAGGGGCCATTCTTTGAGTAACTACTTAAAGAAGCCTATTCATTGAATGGATGTATCTCACTCAAAGTGAGAATGTGATAAGACCTTAGCCTAAAATGGACAGTCTCACATTGCATCCTGGGGCATTTCCAGTCCTCCTGGTGAATATTGGGTTACTGGACCCAGATGGCTCAGGAGAAGAAAGTGAGGTTGATGACCTTGCACAGCCCTACCATGAAGAGACATTGATCTTCAGACTTGAAGGATATCTCCTTGGTCAATACACTCTACTGACCTGAGGAATTCTATAGTCAATTTATAGTCAATAAAAATTTATTAAGCTCCCCCTGTGTGCCAAACATTGAGGATACAAATACAAAAAAGAACGATAATTCTTGCCCTCAAAGAACTTATAATTTAACGAAAGAAGATAACAAAAAAAGAAGGTTGAAAAACTGGGGCTGGGGAGGTGGAGTGCAGAAGTCAAAGAAGTCTAAAATGAGTTCAGCTGGGTGGGAAATGAGGTGGGAAATGGGGAGATGATATATAGAGACAAAGGGGACTGGATTTATCTGAACTAGGACTGTACACTAGTTGAATATCCTTTCCTTGCTATGGCAAAGTATGTGTCTTTCTCTTAACTGGTCTATGAGCCTCTTATTTCATTCCAATCCTAATCCTGAACAACCAAACCAGCCTGAATCAGGCCCAATCTAAAACTCCTGGGTTCAAAGCCTCTTTTTGACACTTTTCACCTGCAAAACCACAGACAAGTCACTTAATCTCTCTAGCCTCAGTACTCCTCATCTGTAAAATGGAGACCATAATTAACCCATAATAATTAGCCCATAGTAACCACCTCACAGGGTTGTTCTGAAACTCAAACGAGAAAACGTACTGCATAAACATTAGCTATTATTGTCTTTGTAAGTTGGTTGGTTGGTTGGTTGTTGTACTTCATCTTTGAAGAGGACCAAAATGACATCACCAGGATAAAGTGAAATTTCAATGTCTTGGACTGCGGCTGATCAGACCAATACAAGCTCAGAATGCTCTACCACAGGTTGGGCACAGATAGTCTGTTTGAATATTTGGGATAGATATCCCAAATTTGCACATCCTACATTTACTTTGTGCTGTCTCAATTCTGCTTTGCTCAAAGAGCACAGCATCTTTTTTTATGTGGGCATGCCATGCTGAGCAGTCCTGTGCCAGCGTCTCCCATGTTGCACAGTCAAATCCAAAGTTCTTGAGAAAGACCTTGAGAATATCTTCGTACGGCCTCTTCTGACTACCATGTGATCACCTGCCCCATGCAAGTTCTCCATAAAATGGCCTTTTTTGGCAAGCTTACATTTGGCATTCGAACAACATGACCAGCCTATCAGAGTTGTGCTATCTGAAGCATAGTTTGAATACGTGGCAGTTCAGCTCAAGGAAGGACTTCAGTGTCTGGTACCTTATCCTGCCAGGTGATCCTTAGAATCTTCCTAAGACAGTTCAAATGGAAGTGATTCAGTTTCCTGGCATGGCGCTGGTAGACTGTCCATGTTTTGCAGGCATACAACAATGAGGTCAGCACAATGGTTCTATAGACCTTCAGTTTGCTAGTCAGTCTAATACCTCTTCTCTCCCAAACTTTTCTTTGGAGCCTCCCAAACACTGAGCTAGCTCTGGCAATGCGTGCATCAAGCTCATTGTCAATGTGTATATCCCTGGAAAGTACACTACCAAGGTAAGCGAACTTATTCAAAGCATTCAGAGCTTCTCCATTTGTTAAATTGATGGTTCCACATATGGATGGTGTGGTAGTGGCTGATGGAGCTCCTGTGTTTTCTTGGTGTTAATTATTAAGCCAAAATGAGCACAGGAAGCAGAGAATTGATCTATACTTTCTTGCATCTCAGCTTCAAAGGCTGCATTGAGTGCACAGTCACCTGCAAACAGAAAATCATGCACCAACACTCCCTCCAGTTTGGTCTTGGCTTGCAACTTTTTCAAATTGAAGAACCATGTCATACCATCAGTATAGTAGTTGACCATGATGCCGTGTTCATCCTCCTTGAAAGCATTTGTCAACATAGCTGAAAACATCATGCTAAAAAGCATGGGAGGAAACACACAGCCCTGTTTCACTCCATTGGTGACTAGGAAGGCACGAGAACATTGTCCATTATACAGAACCCAGGCAGACATGCCATCATGAAATTGATGTACAATATTGCTGAACTTGTTTGGGCAACTAAATTTTGACGTAATATTCCATAAACTCTCATGATTAACAGCATCGAAGGCCTGTTTTAAGGAATGAGGAGGGTGTTTTTCCTGGTTGCTGCTCACCTTCCCATCCTAAGATTAACTTGTGACAGTAGCATTTACTGGAACCTAACCAGAAGACCTTGAACAAATTCATCCTAATTTTTTTTTTCACTTTCCCCCTTAGAATCAGCATCCTTCAAATCCACCTCACTGGCCTTGTATTTCTTGTGACAATGTCTAGAAGCTACATAGCATATATATCAACATACATTTATTATACTCCTAGTGCATGCCAAATACTGTGCTAGACGTTGGGAGCACAGAGAAAAATGAAACTAACTTTGCTCTCAAGGAGTTCACATTTTATTGGACAAGAAGATCTGTGTGTGTACATACAGAGCAAATGTAAGGTTGGTGAGAGAGGGAAGGCACTGACAGAGGGGGGAAATCAGAAAATGCATCCTGCAGAAATACTTGAACTGAATATGGAAGTAAGAAAAGGCTGCTACTAGACAGAGGGGAGGAGGCGATGATCTCCAGGCATGGGGGAAGGAGGCTGTGAAGGGAAGGAGCTGAGAGATGGAGTGCCATGTGTGAGGGACAGCAGGGAGGACATTTTGACAAGTCTGTGGAGTGTGGGAAGGAGTTATGTATAATGGAAGTGGAGAGGTAGGTTGGGGCCAGGTTGTGAAGGGCTTTCAAAATCACACTGTGGAATTTACAATTGATCCTAGAGGTAATAAGGGGGTGGCTGGAGTTTATGGAGTAGAGGAGTCACATGGTCAGACCTGGACAGCTGTGTAAAGGACAGGGGGAGCAGGGAAAGACTTCCCCCTGTTCTTCAAAAGAATGAACAAAAAGAAACTGGTAGTGATATCATTCTGTCTTTGGCTTCAGATAGTGTCTGGACATAAGTGGGACCATCTGTAAAAGCACACTGCCAAATTTTGTCATACCCGTTCCATATGGTCGAAAATACCCCAACTTTTCCCTCATAAAATCTGCAGTCTGATTGTCTGACACTATTCCTTGATAACTCTAGAGAATATTTAGCAGGGAATATCTTTAAAACAAGGGGAAATAAGGCTGTGTTTCATCTCTATTCTGCTCTGTTATGGGTATCTGGCTCAAACCAAGATAGTCCTTCTGGGCAAGAGCCAAAGGCTTTCGATTTGCAAAATGTCGTGTTCTAGGTCACAGAGACCCAAACTGCAAAATCACAGAGCTGGTAGGGACTTGGGCAGATTACTGGGCCTAACCTTCCATTTCTTAGGCAAATGGAAAAGAGAATTAGTGGGAAAGCTGTGCAACATGAAAATATTAACTCTTATTTTTCTCTTCCAAAATCTCAGCGGGCTGGAAGATTGTCCCCTCCACTCCCCAACATCATAGAATATTAGAGTTGGAAAGGACCATAAAGATGACCTAATCCAAATGGTTCATTTTATACATGAGACAAAAGCCCAGGGAGATTAAATGGTTTGCCCAAGGTCATACTATCTAGTGGTAGAGGCAGAGCTAGACTTCAGATTTCTTGATTCCATTGTGCTTATGATAATAAAGATGATAACAATGATGGCAGCTAATTTATATAGCTAACAAAAAGCCCTTTATGTGGCCTGTGTAATTTGATCCTACGAAGTTGGCACTATACCACCCATCCTGTCATCAGGCTCCCAGACCTTCTCCTCAAATACTTTTGCAAGTGCTTAAAGAATGGTCAGCGCTGCATTACCCCAATATTATAGAATCCCAGAACATTAGATTAGAAAGGGACCCTGGAGACCTTTTCAATGCAATTATCTTACTTTATAGATAAAGGAATTGAGCCCCAAAGAGATGAAGTGATTTGGGCCATCGGTGGCACAAAGTTACACTACCTGGTAGAGAAAGCCAAGAACTCTTTTTGATTTCAAATATAAGCTTCTTCTTGTTCTTGTTCTTCTCCTCCTCCTTCTCCTCCTCCTTTTCTTTCTTCTCCTTCCCCCTTCTCTTTTCCTCCTTTCTTTCTTTCTTTTCTTTCCTTCTTCTTCCTCCCTCCCTTCCTCCCTTCCTCCCTCCCTCCCTCCCTCCCTCCCTTCCTTCCTTCCTTCCTTCCTTCCTTCCTTCCTTCCTTCCTTCCTTCCTTCCTTCCTTCCTTCCTTCCTTCCTTCTTTCTTTCTTATTGTTTTCCTCCTCCTCCTCCTTCTTCTTCTTCTTCTTCTTCTTCTTCTTCTCCGTCTTCTTCTTCTTCTCCGTCTTCTTCTTCTCCGTCTTCTTCTTCTTCTCCGTCTTCTTCTTCTTCTCCTTCTTCTTCTTCTTCTCCATCTTCTTCTTCTTCTTCTCCTCCTCCTTCTTCTTCTTCTTCTCCTCCTTCTCCTTCTTCTTCTCCATCTTCTTCTTCTTCTTCTCCTTCTTCTCCTTCTCCGTCTTCTTCTTCTTCTTCTTCTCCTTCTTCTTCTCCTTCTTCTCCTTCTTCTTCTTCTTCTTCTTCTTTTTCTCCTTCTCCTCCTTCTCCTTCTTCTTCTCCATCTTATTCTTCTTTTCCCCCCTCTCTCCCCCAATTGCCAAACATATGTGCTCTTTCCTTTACCTTCCCTTTTCAATAGAACAAAGAAAAAGATAAACAAAAGCAGTCAAGCTAAACAAATTCCCACATTGATCATGTGCAAAAATGTGTGTCTTATTCAGTATATTGAGTCTCTCTGTCCGGAGGTAGATAACATTCTTCATCATTGGTTCTCTGGAATTGTGAATAATCATTGCATTGATCAGTTATTAGCTCCATCTAGGGCTTCTCTGCCTTACCCACTCCAAGATCATTACTTTATATCTGGAATTTAAAGGTTTCATATTAATATGGAAAAATCTCTTCTATATTAAATGCTGCAAGTAACAATCATAATTATATGGAGAATCAGTGAATGAGTAGTTATTTTATTTTACTTTTATTTTTCTTTCAATTTGAAAAAAAATCTTATTTTTATTAACGGCTTTTTGTTTTGCCTTACATTCATTTCAGAATAGAACACTTCCCTTCACCTCCCTCCCTAATAAGCCATCACTTGTAACAAAGCAGGAGGTACCATGCTTCATCTGGAAAATAGGCTATATCCAGAGTCTGGAGGAACTGAGTTCAGTTCCTCTACCTCTACCTCTTAAGAACCTGTGTGACTTGGGTGAATTACATCTTTTCTGAGCCTCAGTTTCTTGAATTGTAAGTGGCTTGCCCAGGATCACATCTGTCTGAAGAGGGATTGGAACTCAGTTCTTCCTGACTATAAGTACAATGCTCTACTCATCATGCCACTAGTACTTCATACATCATCCCTGTCTGACAGTCTATGCAGTATTCCAAATCCACAATCTCCCACTTCTGCTATGAATGGAGGGAGATGAATTTTTTTCTGCCTCTTTTCCAGGGTCATACTTGGTCTTTATAATTACATAACACTGAGTTGTTTTTTTCTTTCCATTTTTATTGTATAGTTATGAGTATATTGTTTTGCTCTTTCTGTTTACTTCATTCTGTATCAATTGATGTAATTTAAGGTCTTCTCATAATTTTTTGAATTCTTCATATTTGTCCTTTCTTATGGCCCAGTAATATTACATTGGATTCACATGCCACAGTTTGGTTAACTACACAATCATCCCTCACCGAGCCCTGCCCTGGCCCAATTGACAGGTCTGTTTCTGGTCCTTTCCAGTTTACCCTACTGTAAAAACTCCTGTTGTGAGTACTTTTAGTGCATGGTGGGACCTTTCTTCCTCCTTTGGACATCTTTGGGATAGAACCAGTGTCCCAGAAGTCTTAGTATAGTTCTAAGGTACTATAACATAAAACTTTTGGGACTAAGACTTTTGGGACACCCTGTATATCTAACAATGGGAAGTCTTGATCAAAGGCTGCGAACATCCCCAACTGACAACAGTCAAAGGATGTGAACAGGCAATTCTCAAGCAAAAAAAAAAAAACATTCAAGTTATTTTTAGCTTTATGAAAAAAATGTTCCAAATTTCTAAATGTTAGAGAAACACAAATTTAAGCAATTATGAGGTTCATCTTCACAGTCATCAGCTTGGCAAATTGACAAAAAGGTAAATGTTAAATGGGCTTCTGGGAAATGTAAAACTGGCAAGTGAGTTAGCTTTTCTGGGAAGCAATCTGTCATTATGCCCCAAAAGTTCTGACATGGTGCATACCCTTCAAAGCGGTGATATCACTACTGACACTATGCCCTAAGGAGGTGAAAGAAGAAAGAAAAGGTTCTACATTTACAAAAATATATAATAGCTTTTTTCATGGTGGCAAAAAACTGGAAACTAAGGGAGTGTCCATTAATTGGGAAATCCTGAACAAGTTATGGTATGTAGGTCATTTAGAATATATGTTTTAAGGAATGATGGAGATGGTTTCAGAGAAACATGGGAAGACATGAATGAACTAACACAGAGAGAAACTGAACAGAAAAAGAATAAACTATACAAGAACAGCAATATTGTGAGCATAATCTTTGAAAACTTTAAGAACTCAGATCAACACAGATTCCATAGAACTGAGGAGGAAGATTTAGCCCATTTCCTAACAGAGAGCTGATAGATTAGTATGCAGAATGAGACACAAATTTTTGGAAGTGATCAAGAAGGGAATTTGTTTTACTTGATTATGCTTGTATCTGTCTATTTGTTATAAAGGTTTTCTTTTTCTTTTCCAGGGGAGGATTGTGGGACGAAAAAAAATGCCTCGTAACTGTAAAAGTTTTTTAAAAAGGGAATAGACATTCTAGTCATTTTTTCATTTTTGGGGGCATAATTTCAAAATGCATTCTAGAATGGCTGTGTCAATTCATGTTTCCATCAGTTATGTACTAGTGTGCCTGTCTTCCTGCAGTTCTTCCAACATTGGCAGCATTGTGGGCCGTTTCTCCAATGCTGAGTTCTTTCCAGAGCTCCCGTCTTGGGGAAAGACTACAGATCAAAACGCTATGACTTTATTTAGTTATCTCCTTCAAATATTTCTTTGCTCCTCCCTCTCATATCTCAGTTCCTTTTTTATATGTTGTTGTAATGTTAGAGAGTTAAAGATATTCCCTACCCATTGATGGGCCTGCCTATTAAGGGAAACTTTATTAGGGGAGGCCCATATCTTTTGTTAATTTCTAATGCCCTGGTTCTCAAGGGCTGTGATGTCCTCTGGCTCTGAGAAGTGCATAAACACTCTGAGGTGATGTTTCACTTTGGGTTGTTGTTGTTGTTGTTGCATTTGACTTTGTTTTGAGTGAGGGAGGGCTGTGCAAGGTCACCAGCCTCACTTTCTCTTCCTGAGCCATCTGGATCCAGTGACCAGATATTCATTAAGATGACCAGAGATGGCCCAGGATGCAATGGGAGAACACTTTGGAGCTTACTCATTGGAAGTGTTTGTTTGACCAGATGAGACTCTGGGCAGCCACTAAGGAACCCCAGCTTTGACAAAAAGGTAAATGTTGGTGCTTCTTTCTCTGGTAACTACGTATGTGTGTAATGGTCAGACAGCTGGATCTGTCTGCTCATCTGTGATGTATGTACTGCTTAAGGCCAGACAGTTGGAAGCCCTGTCTGTTGGTTGATCTTTGTTTCTCTGTTTGTATTTTCTCTGAAGTTCAGGGTGCTGACTTTTCCCCTGAACTAAGTGAATGATATATATGCTTGATTAAAGTGATTGCTGACTCCTCAAAATTTGCTTTTCTTTTAGAAAAGCAGATCTAAGAAGTGTACAGTAGGTCCTCCTGTGGGTATTGGGGTCCTTGCTATTACAATAGTCTTTTCTAATTAGAATATAAACTCCTTGAGGGCAGATAATATCTTACTTTTGCTCATATTTATATCTCCGGCATGTGTGTCTCCACCACACAATAAAGGCTAATTTGCTGAGGGTAGACTAAGATCTCAGAGATATTTTGATTTGCATCTCTCTTATCATTAGAAGCAATCTTATACAGTTGTTAATAGTTCACAATTCTTTTGAGAAATATTTGCAGTGCTTGGTTTAAGCTAAGAAAATTTGAGTCTTGATGGAATCTTAGTTCTGGGTTTGTAATAATTCACACAACAGAAGAGTATGACACAAATAACTTATATTGTACACGTTCAGCAGTTACTGAAGACTGGTATAAACAATTGTTTTTGCATCTCTAATATTTGTTAAACTCCTTCCTCTTTATCTTTTGAAAGACTGAAACACAAATTATGACCTTGTATTTCCCTCTTTTTCTCTGAGGTGCCAAATGTGAATCTCAGCCTCTTAATTGCAGTTAATAATTCTAGTCATCTCTAGAAATTGTTTGCAAATGTTCAAATGAAACTTCAATATTAACTTCTCAATCAATTATCCTAGTAGTGATGTTAGGAGACTTTATTCTTACCATTCTGAGATTCTTTTATTCTGTAGCATTCCTTTTTCTGTGTGGGAATAAAACTACTTAGTAAATACTTGATTCATGTTTATACCCTAGATACCTTTTTTTTTAACTCTTTCCTTTCTGCCCCACACTTTGCTGAGCCCAAACATATGAGGGTGGAATTTAAGTACTGGGGAGTCTTGTTCTTCTATTGAGAAAAACAAGCAACCACAAAGCAATTAACCTGGGGCACACCAAAGGGGCAGAAAAAGGAGAGGGATCTGTGAAAGTTGCCATCCCCTTCAACCTTAGTCTAGCTGGCAAGTGTGCTCCAGTTGATGCTCCAGTTGGTGCAGAAGTGGAGAAGAGAGAGAAATAGGCCTAAAGATTTCTTACCAAAGGGGAATTTCCATGTTCCAAGGTAGGTATATGTATTAAGTAATGGAAGGGAAATAAGATGTGTACCAGGAATACTCCTGAAAGTGTTTTGAAATGTTTAATGTGCTTTGCCCATCAAGACTTGCTCAGGGAATCCTGGGTGGGTGGTTCTAACCTCCAAATTCTTCAATCTATGTCTGTGAATAAGTTTTATGTAGACCTCCAACCCTGCACTCATTGAATACATAATCCTGTACACAGTATGGAGATTTATATAACCGCTGACGGTGGAGAAAAGGGCTCTCAACCTAGCCACTTAAATTCCAATCAAGTAACAGGGAGCAAGTGAAGGTTTTTAACTGAGGGTAGAGGTGGTAACTGGAAATAACTGATGTAAAGCACAGATATTGAACAAATGAATAAAAATATTTTAGAAAGATTAATCTCACAGTATTTCATAAGACATAATGAATTATAAGATGAGGGTTGAATAGAGGCAGAGAAACAATTTAATAAACTATTGTAAAAGTGAGATGGTGAGAGTTTGCATGAGGACAATGGTAGTAGGAATAAAAAGGATGAATTGACAAGATTTGTTCATTAATTGAATGTGAAGGAAGAGTAATGAAAAAATCAAGGGTGACTCCTATGTTTGGAATATGAATGACTGAGATAAGATGAATGAAAGAAAAGGCAAAGTTTAGAAGGGGAGATTGTTTTGGGGAGAAGGATGGTGACTTGGTTTTTAGACAAATTGAATGTTAGGTAATATTGGGCCATCCAAGTGGAACTCCAAGAGAGATTTAGAGATGTGGAGCTAAATTTGAGGAGAGAAACAAAGACTATAGGTGCAGATTTGTAAGTTAATCTGTGTGTATGTAGGAGGTGAGGAGGAGGAGAGTGGAATTCTTGATGTTATGAAAATAGAAGAGATCTTTCTAAGAGTATAATAAGAATAGGAAATCAAGATTGAGCCATGAGATAGTTTCATGTTTGGAAAGAGGAAGTGAAGACATTGAATAAGAGAAATAAGGAAAAATAGAAAACCTTGTCAGTATTCTTGGGCCTTTATTATCAATCCTTCTTTCTGTTTGTTCATGTGAGAAGGATGGTTTAATTAATGATGTAAAAAAGCACTTTTAAAATGAGGTTCAATTTTAAATAGATTTCAGAGAAAAAACACCAAGGTTCTCTATCAATCTGCTTAAGTCATAACATTATAAAATAATAAATTTAAACTTGGAAGGAAATTCAAAGGTCATGAAATCTAAACCCCAAATTTTACTTATGAGGAAACTGAGGCATAGAGATGTTAAGTGACTTACAAATGTCTTAGATGGGATTTTAATCCAGATTTTTTTTACTCTAAGTCCACTCTTTTTTCTAGCATACCTAGAATAACTAACTTGGAATTCTAAGCCAGTTTTCCAGATTAAAAAAAAATACTTTGAGGATACAACATTGCTTTCCAATTTCATGTTTCTAAATGTGAGAAGTCTTTTAGTCCTCAGGGCTGACAGCTAGGTGAATATGCTGACATCACAACCTAAAGTTAGGACTGCTGATTCTTCAGTGAAGGCACCAGATGGAATGTGAAAAGATGACTCAATGGTTTCAGATTATTTGATATTAAGAGAAAGGAGAAGGAGGAGGAGGAGGAAGAGGACAAGAAGGAGAAGGAGAAAGATGAGAAGAAGAAGGAGGAGGAGAAAGTGGGGAGAGTGATGAATCATGCCTAAAAGTGGTGATTCTCATAACTTGGGTTGGAGCTTGAGCCCAGGGTTGGGACCTGTGGCAGTGAAGTCACATACTTCAGAAGAGCATTCCTCTGCTTTCTGTTTTTGTTGCCATACTTTAAAAAAGAGCTGCTAAGCAACTTGTGCTCACTCTGTGTCAGTTGAGTGTGTATGACTTATGGGAACGCTGAGACTGACTCCTATTACAGTTTCTGGATTTTATTATCAAGAAAAGAAAAGCCACTTTTTCATGGCAGAGACTTTATTTCACTTGCAAAGATTAAACTTATTGGAGCCAAGTATCACTCATCATCTGCTTTCTCAGGCAGAAGAATTATGAGGAAGGGGTTTATTGATTTATCTCTGTTCTTAAGCATCCAGTGCTGTTTCTGACTCCGAGATATGAAATATATGAATTCAGAACTGCATTCAAATTGCCTTTCTTTTTTTCTGGCAATGCATGAATTCAAACCCACATAGGACTTCAATAAGTTGTTCTGTAAACCTAACAGTTAAGGAGGAATGAATTGCAAATGTCATGTGTCTTCTGAGTTAGGGGGGAAAAAGAGAGGAGAAGCTTTTTTTAAAAGTAGAACTTTTCTTCAAAACATGAGTGGATGCAAACATTTTCTAAGAGACAAAGGAAAAAAATCACTTCCAGATTATTTTGCAGAAACTAACCTCTCATCCCCCCTTGGTGTTGAATATTAGAACTGAAAGGGACTCCATAAATTATCTAATTCAACTCCCTAATTCTAAATGTGAGGAAACTGAGGACCAGAGAGATCAAGTGACTTACCCTTAGTCACATAGGTAGTAAGGATCTGAGCTAGAATTAGAAACCATGATTTTAAATTCCAAATCCAGGGTTCTCTGGCTAACTTATCCCTCTACTTAATAGTTTTGTTTTACTTAATGTATTTTTAAACATAATGGTAAGTCATTTTTGTAATTAATTGAAACATAATTTAAATATTCTAGAGGAGCTAGCTATGACCAAGATCAATGAAAAGCAAATTCTCCAACATGGGAGAGGACAGATTCAATTTTTTGGTCCGGGTCTAGGGGTAAATTCTTTATGAAAGGGGAAGGGCTAAGAAAACGAGCAATAGGAGAATGTAAAGAATAAAAGGCTAAACTTTCCAAAGATCCTGAGAGGAAGAGAACTCAGTTAAAAACTTAAAGCACAAGTAGATAAGTCAACAGAGAAGATATTAAAACAGATGGGAACATGGTCATCAAGATATCTAAGAGAGTGTAAACATATTAAATAAATATTCTAAGAAAGAGGAAATTAAACCAATACCTGATGAGACAGAGGACTGTCAATTTCCAAGAAAGCATGGAACCATAATAGAATTTTTCTGAATGCTTTAAGAGAGAAACAAGAATTTTAAAAGAAAAAGTTAAAAAGGAACAAAGGGCAGGATTTATGATTCGCAAAAGCAAAGTAATCAGCAGACCAGAAAAACTTGAATCCATGGTGGCAAGTCTCTCCAAAGAAGAGAAGAAGAGAGAGTAACTAATTGGGAATGTTAATATACTAAAGTAGTGGTTAATATGTAAGAAGAGAAGAAAAATACCACAGCATTAGAACACACTTTCTATACACAAACATCTCGATTTCAAAGACAGATTCATAGAGACAACTTAAGTGTTATAGACCTCACAGAAGAACGTGACTAGGCAAGAATCCTTACACCATATGTAATTAATAATAAAATAATAAAAGAGAACTGCCCAGTTCCAACACATTACTTCCACCAACTTCAAGCCTAGGGCAGCTAGGTGGTGCCATAGTGCACAGATGCTGGGCCTGGAGTCAAGAATACTCCACTTCCTAAGTTCAAATCTGACCTCAGACATCTACTTAGCTGTGTGACCCTGGGCAAGTCCCTTCTCCCTGTTTCCCTGAGTTTCCTCAGATGTAAAATAAGCTGGAGGAGGAAATGGCAAACAGCTCCAGTATTTTTGCCATTAGCACCCCAAATGGGGTCATGAAGAGTTGGACATGACTGAAACAACTCAGCAACAATGACAAGAAGTTCAGGTCTAAAGTCAGCAGGGTCAGCTTCTTCTAGACTGGCTCCAATATTTGGTCTGAATTCCTGGACTCCCAGAAATCCTTATGGCATGTATTCCCAGATTGGACAATAGATTCTGATCCCTGCACCTAAAATGGAAAAGAATAACTGAAAAGACCAAAGGTCCAGGCCCATTTCTCTAGGCCACGTGGCCTGCACAGGAAGAGGAAAGGCAGGAGGTGGCCTCCAGGACCACCCCTCTTACCACATGGTGTGATAAAAGGAATTCTCTATGTTCAGGCTGAATTCTCCCCTAAACCGTCACTATTGCTGAGTCAGGCAGGTTTTAAAGATGCTGACAGTTCTGGCTATGTACCTTCTGGAAAGAGGCTACTCTTAAAACTATGTGGTAGATCAAAACAAAATGTACAAAGTCCTCTATTATCCCAGAGGTAGGTCTCCAGTATCTTCCCTGTGGACGATGCTATCTTATGGTCAAATTTCCATTATGTTGTAATAAAGATAACAAATGTGAACCTGCACACAACAGAAGCATAAGAAATATAAATAAATACAGTTACCATGGAAAGCACAAGGAACAAAATAAATGAGTCCAGTTCTAGAGAGTACTAAAAGAGGGAAAAACTTGGAAAGAGAAGGAAAACTGTAGGATTTAAAAAACAGAAAGAAATAATAACAGAGAGACTATTAAAATATTTTTTTCCCCTAAAAGAAAAGCTGAACTTAAAGGAATAGGAGAAAGGACAGTGCAAGAACAGGTCTGAAACAACATAGATTAAATGCTGCAATGCCTCCCGAAAGGTTAATCAGTGTATGGTACAGAACTAAAATACAGCATGGGAGCGTGCCAAAAAAAGGCAGAAGGGAGATAGAAGATGAAGTGGCATGTGTGGTATGTCCTAATCAAATCAGTGATAAACAAAGAAGGGAATATAAATCCTATATTCTCTCAGGAAGAAGAAGGTGTGCAGGTGGTAAAGAAGGGGATTAAAGCAGATTAAAGAAAAGGAGAAATCTCAACCCAATGTAAGGAAGGAGGTCCCTCTGCAGAGCATTCCCATGGGGAAGAGATTTATTCTATTATGAGATATGGAGATCTTACCATGGGTAAAATCTGTAGGGAGTTGGTGCTCAGAGGAACCATTCTACCTGATAGTATTTGGGATTTCACAGACAACATCCTGGCTCAGGAGAAGGCTAATTAAAGCTCTTGGGAGCAGCCATTGTCCATAGTGATGAGAGAGCTTGGACCAAGATTGGAGATTGTGTGGTAAATGGGAAAGAAAATGATTATAGGGAATGAATGGGGTAGAACTACATCATACTAACCAGGACAAAGGGAAATATCTTCGGTGGGGTAAAGAATCTCTTCTCATTGCTTTCTTCATTAATGGATATTTCTAACAGATTCAACTCTACTAGGTATGTGTCCCAACAAGATCATTAAAAAGGGAAAAGGCCCTACATGTACTAAAATATTAATAGCAGCTCTTTTTATGGTGGCAAAGAATTAGAAATTGAGAGTATGCCCATCAATTGGGGAATGGCTGAAAAAATTGTGGTATATGAATATGATAAAATAAATGACCATCAGGTGGATTTCAGAAAAACCTGGGAAAGACTTACATAAATTGATGCCAAGTAAAGTGAGAAGAACCAGGAGAATATTGTATGCAGTAAAAGCAACATGGTGCAGCAATTAGCTATGAATGACTTAGCTCTTCTCAGCAACATAATGATCCAAGACAATTCCAAAAGACTCATGATGGAAAATGCTATCCACATCCAGAAGGGAGAAAAAGCTGTCAGAGTTTGGTATGTCTTGAAACATAATATTTTCGCTTTCTTTTTTTAAAAATTTTGTTCTGTTTTTTCTTTTGCCACATGACTAATAGGGAAATGCGTTTTAGATGAATGCACATATATAACCTATATTAAATTGCGTACCATCTTGGGGTGAGAGAAAAGGAGGGAGGGGAGAAGGGAAGATATTTGGAACTCAAAATTTTATAAAAATTATCTTTACATGTAATTAGAAAAAATGAAATACTATTTAAAAATAATGTAGAAATTGTTTAAAAGAGAAAACCCCAAATGGATGCTTTAGAAATTCCATGAGGAATGTAGAGACAAAATAAGAAGTAAATAAGTATAAGGAGCATCAATTTAAAAAATAACATTTTAGAATAAAAAGAAAAGAAAGATAATTACGAAAAGGATGAGGTAAAGTGATCATTTCTAGAAAGAAGCATGGAAGATGGGGAAAAACTAAATGAGTTGAGAATTCAAAGAAGCTGAGAGGAGTAGAGGAAGGGGGATTAGAGTTAACTACTTAACTGAGGAAAAAAGGGGATTACTTAACTAGAGAAAATAAAAAATGAATTAGTAAGTTAAAACTCCAAACTAGGGAAAAGAGTGACAAATTGAGAGGGACTTGAGGATGATGAGAAGTGTTGCCTTAAAGAAGATTAAGCAAAAATAACTGGAGAAAAAGTACTGTCTTTAAAGAGGAAGAGGAATAAAAAAGAAAATTCCTAATTCAGAAAAAAAGCAATATCAGAGACAAATGGAGGAAAATATAAAGAAAACTCATAACTTTAAAAGTCAGTAGATCAAACAAATAAAATGAGTGACATATCGTAGATGACATATTGTACATATTGTGACATATGTATATTGTATAGTAGACATATGTATATGCATATTGTATATAAGTCCATTGTTTACATGAAAAATTTCTTAAAAGCAAACATGTACACAGAATAAAGCAAAGTATACGTAGAATAATTGGCAGCTAGGTGGCACAGTAGATAGAGTGCTGGGCCTGGAGTCAGGAAGACTCATCTTTCTGAGTTCAAATCTGACCTCAGGTGTTTACTAGCTATGTGGCACTGGGTAAGTCATTTAACTCTGTTTGCCTCAGTTCCTCATCTGCAAAATGATTTGGAGAAGGAAATGGCAAACTACTCCTATATCTTTGCCAAGAAAACCCCAAATGGGTTCATGAAGAATTGAACATGACCAAAATGACTTAACAACGACAGCAACAAATGCAGAATAAAAATAAGAGACTGGAACAAAATTGATTATGCCTCAGATTAATCCAGAAAAGTTGAACTTACAGTCATATTGTCAGACAAAGCAAAAATTAAAATCCCCAAGATAAAGATAAAAAGAAAATTAATTTATGCTGAAAGGAACCATAGATGACAAACCAAAAATATAAAATGCTTTCAAAAGGATAAATGTATAAATATATTTATAAATGTAAAATACCCTAGCTTAAAGGACAAATAATCTAATCTAATTTCAGAAAAGGAAAAATAATTAGATGTAAAATAACTGTCAGGAGAAAAAGAACTGTCTTGGAAAATAATTCTTGTCGGACTGCAGTCTTCATCCAAGAAATTATTCCTTATCATTGAGTTGGACTTAATACTAAGGATGCAAGGATGTTTTGATATTAAGAAAAAAAATTAAAAATTAATTACATTAAAAACAAAAACATTCAAACCCACGTTATTATCTTAATATATGTGTAAACAGTCCTTGATAAAATATAGCACTCATTTATGTTAAAATCTCTACAAAGCATAACCATTGTAATACTATGGAAGTTTCTATTTAAAACCCAAAACAAGCATCATATGTAATGAAGATAGACTGAAAGCTTTCCCAATAACATAGGAGTAAAGTAAGGATGCCTACTATTCCCACTGTTATTTAATGTAATTTTAGAAATGCTAGCAAAAGTTGTAAAAGAATTAAAGACATAAGGATATGCAAACAATAGATAAAACTCCTTATTTGCTGATGGCATGATAGGTTATTTAGAAAGTCCCAGGGAACTAGCAAAGATTCTCATAATTGAGACAATATCTTCAGCACAGTTGCAGGCTACAAAATAAATCTACAGACATCAAAAAAAAATTCTATATAATAATAATAAAACCCAAAGGGTATTAATAGAAAGTAAAGTTTCATTCCAAAGAGCTACAGACACATAAAAGATTTGAGGATCAGTTTACTAACGCATGCAAAATATTTGCATAAATAAAATTGCAAAATTCTTCTTAACTGGAAGAATCTTCAGTGCTCCTGGCTGGGTCAGAACAATATAATAAAAATGGCATTATTACCAAAGTTAATTTATAGTTTTGATGCTATGCCAAACTATCAAAGGAATACTCTAATGAACTAGATAAAATAATAACAAAACTCATTTGAAATCACAAAAGATCTATTAGAATATCAAGAGAAATTTAAAAAAATAGAAATGAAGGGAGAATACTAGTTCCAGACCTCAAATTATATTATAAAGCATCAAGTTATCAAAAACATTTGATGTAGAGAAAATAGATCAGTGAAATAGACTAAACAAGGGAGAATTAGAAGTAATAGAAGTCATTAACCTATTTTATAAACTACTTAAGAAAGAACTACCTATTTGTGTAGATCTTTTGGGACAACTGAAAAGCAGTCTGGGAGAAATTAGGCTCAGAACAACACCTATATACTATTCTACAATAAATTTTAAATGAATTTGAATATTAAAGATCACAAAACAAATGTAAGAGAAGCATATTATGTATCTTCCAAAGCTATATATAGAAGTATTATTAATAAAATAAGAGATAGAGCAATTATAAAAGATAAAATAAATCATTTTAATTAAAATTGAAAAGTTTTTGCACAAATGAAATCAATGCATCTAGGATATGAATAAAAATGGTCAAATGGAAATTTTTTATCTTATATATACATATCTATGTTTCTATATAGTAAATATACTTACGCATATATCTAGGTACACAGATAAACATGTAAACAATGTTATATCTATGTGTATATACACAAACATCTACATTGATATATGTTTATATCATGTCTATGGACATATATAAATGTGTGTATACATATATGTGTATGTATATATATGTGTGTATATACATACATAAACTGTGTATATACATTTTCTGCATTGGGCAGCTAGGTGGTACAGTGGATAGAACATCAGATCTGGAGTCTGGAAGACTGATCCTCATGAATTAAAATATGGACTCAGACACATTAGCTGTGTGACTCTGGTCAAGTCACTTAACCCTGTTTACCTCAGTTTCTCAACTGCAAAATGAGCTGCAGAAGGAAAAGGAAAATCATTCCACTATCTTTGCCATGAAAACCCCAAATGGGGTCCCAAAAAGTTGGACACACTGAAACAATGGAACAACAATGAAATGTGTGCATGTATATTTGAGGGGTATGTGTGTGTATACATTGTGTTTGTGTATAGACATACACACACAGACATATCCAAAAGCAATTCCCCAGTAGATAAACTCTTAAAGTAGATAAATTGTTAATTAAACGGTTCACAAATGAAGAACTATAAACCGATAATAAACAATGCTTCAGATCATTACTAATAAAAGAAGTGTAAATCAAAATAACCTCTAGGTTTCATATCACACTCAGCAAATTGGTAAAGATGACAAAATATGGGAATAGTTAATGTTAGAGCATTTATGGAAGAACAGACACTCTTTTTACTTGGTATAGTTGTGAATTAATACAACCATTTTGGAAAGCAATTTGGAATAAAATAACTAAATTGTCTATATTTTTTCAACCCAGAGATTCTTTTACTAGGCATATACCCCAAGGAGACCATTGTTAAGAAGAGAGTCCCAAGATATATGGAAATATTTATGGAAGCACTTTTTAAACAAAAGTAGATGTCCATTGATTGGAGGATGACTAAATAAATCACAATACATGAATATGATGGATAATTATTGTTTCTTTTCCAGCTCATTTCACAGATGAAGAAACTAAGGCATCAAGGAGTGACTTACCCAGTGTGACACAGCTAGGAAGTATCTGAGGCTAGATTTGAACTCATGAAGATGAATCTTCCTGACTCTAAGCCTGGCATGGTATCCACCGTACCACCTCACTGCCCAGTGCACTACTACTGTGCTGTCATAAATGACAAATATAAAAAATAGAGAAACATAGACAGACTTACATGAGCTGATAGTGAAAAAAGTAGAGCCAAGAAAGCTATTTATACAATGATTTACAGCAATGTCATTGGAAAGAGTACAACTATAAAAACAATCCAATGTGAATTTTGAAAAGCTACAAAAAAATATGCTCCAAAGAAAAACATGAGGATACCTCCTCATCCGCACACCCCAACTCCTTTGGAAAGGTGGGAGGTCACAGATTTCACAGGTGTGGGACATTGCCAATATTTTCAGATTTTTTTTTATTTGTTGATTATTTTGCTGATTTTTTTTGTTCTTTTCTTCCTCTTTTTCCCCTTTTAAATTTTTCCTCCTTTAAATAACTTTCTTTGTTATATTGGATATCTCCCTGGAAAGGGGAAGGGAGAAATTTGGGTGATATAAAAACAAAAGATACCATTTTATTTAAAATAAATCTGAGTTGGATTTGAGAGTTCTCTTCCACGTCACTGTCAGCCTCTTTAGACAACTTCCTCCTCATTAGGATGTTTGACCTTTTTTGTTTTCAGAATTTCATTCCTGATTATTTCCCAGGGAGATACCTTCAAGAATCTTGGTCCATGGGATTCTGTCTATCCATCCTCTGAGGTCCCTATAAGCTCTGCTTTGAAACTATTCCTCCTAAGAATCAAAGTATATAGCAAATTCTTTATTAGTGATATTTTCCTTCCTTTTCTGATAGCTTTTAGATTTTTTTCTTTCTAGGTACCCAGATGTGTTTCAGGTGATATGGCTTGCTAGCAGCCAGACCATAGATAAAGGAGTTATTGCTATCTCATGTTTTTTTCCTACTTATAAATGTATTTATCCTTACCTTCAGTTTATTCTGTATTATGGTTTCCATACTGGCTAATTTACTTTCCTTTGGACAGGGTCTACCTCTATTCTAAGCATGAATTAAAGATCAACTCTTCTTGGCATGACACCTGAAGAGAAGGTACAATCTGCCATACTGTCTGCAAAGGGGCAGAATGTTTGGCTGCTTCTATACAGTAAATAATGAAAGGAAGATGATCAGTTATCCGGTTAATTTGATTCACGTAAACATCCAGCAGGGATACTTCTGGCCAATTTTTTTATGAGCTATGTGGACACAGGCTCTGAAAGAGACGCAAAAAAAGTGGTTTTTGTTGTGCACATGAACCAACTGTGTGAATGAGCTTATCTCCACAGGGCCACATTCCAGGGTGGTATAGGAAATGAGGAGTAATGAAATTCAGACAGAAAACTACAGAAATAAGGCTTATGGTTTCATAAATAATTGCATCACAAATAAAGAGGAAGAGGGAGATAATCCTTTAAGAGAACTCCAAACGATTGAAGAGCTTCCTCCAGTGGTGCCTTTCATTTTGACAGGAAAGGAAAAGATTCTACTCTTCAGATGAAAATATGGGTTTTTTTGCTCCAATTTGTTCCTTGATTCAATTGTTTGCTTTTTTCCAGGGCACTCACTAAGATCTCTGGCTGGGCAGATTGTGAGGAAATAAACCCTTCAGCAACACTGTGCTGTGATGCCAGACAGGCCAACAAATAAACAAAATTTCTCTCCTTAAAAAAAAAAA
The DNA here is from genome assembly GCF_028372415.1 of Notamacropus eugenii. Taxonomy (NCBI): domain Eukaryota; kingdom Metazoa; phylum Chordata; class Mammalia; order Diprotodontia; family Macropodidae; genus Notamacropus; species Notamacropus eugenii. The sequence goes on from NC_092874.1 coordinate 315,091,623, forward strand.
AAGCTCATTTGATTTGAAAGGCCAGAACCCTTCAAAGTCAACCAAGGCCTTATCAGACAGATGAGAATCTGTTTTGTCCCAGCCTCTTTTAATAAATTCTGACAACTCACTAAGCTAAGTAATTCTGTTGGGGCACTCAGATTATGGAAGATTTTAAAGGAAGGTTATAACTCGTATGAAATGCTTGCCTGCATACAGTGACATTGAATGAAACTTTTTTCTTCCCTCAGAATGGTATCCCCTGTGACACTCTGGAGATCAGGCTGAAGGAGACCAGTTTTGGAAAATTGCTGTTGACTATCTAACAGAAAGCCCTACTGGTCTCTTGTCAAATCTTATCCTTGGGGTGTATACTTTTGCTACCTTAAACCTTTCCCCTGCCTTCATAGAAGGCCAGTCATATTGGGAAAATATCATTAGAGGAGAGCTGCATAGGGGTTCACTCTGTTGAGTATGTGTAGTAATAGGCATGCACTGGCCACTTTTATTGAAACATGCTTTTGCCTCTTGCTAATATACATGGACAACCATGGTTTCTGGTTACTCTCTAAGTGTACCACTTCTCCCTCCAGCATCATCCATCACTGAGGACGTGTCAAAGACAGCTGGTAATTGAATAGGAAGAGCTGTTCATTCAATAAACTTTGAAAGGATAAGTAAATTCCACTGTTATTCTCTCTTATGCCTCTCATCTGGATGTGTGGCTTGCGACTCTTAGATTCCACTTGGGACTCTTAGATTCCAAGTCACTTGGACTTCCAGTGAGGTGGAGAATGGGATTTCTCCCCTCCTCTGTCCAGCAACGATTATAGTTGTTCACACTCACCAACTAAAGCCTGTGTTTGCCTACAGACTCTGATACTGGGTCTCAAAGCCCTCGCTGCTGCTTTTGCTTTGTGTTCTTCCCAAAGTACAGGGGGTGAATAGTGATCCTGAAAGATGAACTTTGTGTGCTTGGTGGCTTGGGAGTTTCTGAGTTCCTGAGAGTCTCAGTCAGTGCCAACTGCCTGTAGGAGGTGTTTCCTGTAGCTATTAAAGTTTTTCATAAAGAAAAGAGCAATTACTGACAAAAAAAGTGAGTCATCCACATCTGGCTTATCAGAAGTTGCTTGGAGAGTATAGAACCAGGGTGAGGAGGAAATATCTGTTTAGCAGTTCCATAAACTGTTTCATGTTTTAAATGTCAGCTTTTCAAGAGGCTGTTACAACTTATGGGTTTGCCCCCATATAACTACATAATAGGGGTTACTGTGTCACATTTTAAATATTTGTCAATGCAAACTTGTCTTGTGTTTTAAGCATTTCATCAGTGGTAAAAGATATAGCCAGCCTATACTTTACTTTATACAATAAGTACCTTCTAGAAAGGATTATATAAATTTTAGGGAATTTTAGGGAAGACCTTAAATAAGGGTCAAACCTTAAATTTAATAAATTTTTTCCTGGGACTCTAAGATGGAAGAGTAAGAAGTGAGAGCTTCAGAAGTGCTTGACTTTCTTTTTGGATTCTAAATTCTCTAAGAACTGAACCCATTCTACAGAAATCTAGAGTAAGGCCCCTTACTAGAAGTAGGCAACCTCATCACTTAGACCATTGTGACTTTTTTAAAATTTTTTGAGGCAATCAGGGTTAAGTGACTTGTCCAGGGTCACACTGGATTTGAACTCAGGTTCTTTTGACTTTAGGGCTGGTGCTCTATCCACTGCACCACCTAGTGTATTGCCCAGGCAATATTCACAGTGTTGAGCATGGCTATGAATATCCTGGCATAGTTCTCAGGCTCAAAGTATAAAAGACTCTCTATATAGAAGGCAGAAGAAAAACATTTATCAGATACCAGAAAGCCAAATCCCAGAACCATAAAGCCAAATCTGTCATAGTAGCCAAGAAGTCAATACACATTATCATTGCTGGGGACAAAGGTATTCCCAAATTTTCTCACCCCTGCTGGGACCTACCTTGGGTCTTTAAACAGAAAAAAATAGTATTATCTTCTTTACCCTCCTTCATTTCTATGTCAAACTCTTCTAAGCAAGCACATCAACTGAAAACAAAAAGAGGACCTCTTGTTATTTTTATACAGCATATGAACAAACTTTTTATTATGTAAGGCTCTTTAAAAAAGAAAGGAAGAAAGAAAAAGAAAGAAAGCAAGAAAAAAGCAGAGAAATAAGTGAGCAATTCTTCTGTCTACCACTACTAATTTTGGTGAAGCTGGAAGTTAAGGACAGTCTTATATGCTCAGGCATACAAGAACTCATGTATGCATCTCTGTTTTCTTTTTGTTCTGTCTGCTGTCTTGATTATTGCTTCTCACCTGTTCCTCCTGGCAACAACTCATATTTTTGGGTTGGACTCTGTCTCATACCTCTGGCCCCTCAACTCACCACCTGGTGTCTCCAGTAACTGGTTCTTGTGTCTCCATGAGAAACTCAATATTTTTGGCTCTATCCAAGTATATGTGTCTTTTCCCCTCAAATCCCACCCCAGATCCTTGGATCAGAAATCTAGTGACCTTTTCTTAATGAACATCTTCCTTGACCTTTCTGATGCATTTGAGACTGTTGCCTACCCTCTGTTCCTAGATACTCCCTCCTCCTCTCTTGGGTTTTGGGGTACTATACTCATTCTTTTCCAATCTGTCAAACCACTGCTCAGTCTTTCCTGTTTCTTCAACCATATCAGGATCACGGTGTGTGTACCCTAAAACTCTGCCCTGGACCCTCATTTCTTTTCTTTCTATGTTTTCTCTCTTGGTAATCTCATTAATTCCTATAAATTCAATGATCATCTCTGTACAAATGATTCCTGTGTTTATATAGCTAGTCTCAGATTCTCTCCTGAGCTCCAGTCCCACTTTGCCAATAGCCTATTGGACATTTAAAAATGATGGTAGTGTGGTATCTTCAGAACAGAACTCATTATCTTTTCCTTCAAACCCATCCCTTTCCACAACATCTCTGTTACTACCAAGTACACTGCTAGACTGCTAGTTGCCCAATTTTAAAAGCTGTCATCTTTGCCTTTTTGTTTTCTGTGATTCCCACATACCCAAGAAGTTGTCCAATCTTGACACTCCTATCTCCACAACATCCTATGTCTCCTCTCCAACCTGACCATGCTGTTGTCACCTCTTCTCCCTACTATTACCCCATAACCCTCTTGCTCTCCCTTCCTCAAGCCTTTCCTCACTTGAATTGATCCTCCCCAGGACTGCCAAAGGAATCTTCCTAAAGCACAGATCAGGTGACATCATTTCTCTATTTAACAGACTCTAATAAATCAAATATAAACTCCTCTGTTTGACATCTTTACAACCTGGCCTCATCTTACTTTTTCAACCTTAGACTCTATTCCCCTCCTTACCCCATTGGGCCTTTTCCTGACATTTCTTTCTCCAGCTCATTCTAAAGATGAGGAAACTGCGGGAAATAGGGTTAAGGGACTTGCCCAAGATCACACAGCTAGTAAGTGTTTGAGGCCAGATTTGAACTTGGGAAGATGAGTCTTACTGATTCCAGGCCTGCTACTCTTTCTCCTATGCCACATAGCTGATCTAGCTATAGTACCTTATTCGTTGATCTGCACACAAGATGCCCTGTTTCCCATCTCTGTGCTTTTGTATTTGCTGTTCCACATACCTGTATTTCCTTTTCACCTCTACCTCTTGGAATCTCTAGTTTCTTTTTGGCCTCAGCTTGAGTGCTACCTTTTCTCTGACATTTTCCTCTGTTAGTGCACCTCTCCTCCCCAAAATATCTTTTATTCACTTAGTATATCTTCTCTATATACTCATACATGTGTAAGTTATCTCCTTCAGTAGAAAGCTCCCTGAAGACGGAGACTCTCACTTTTGCCTTCGTGTCTCTAGGACTTAGCACAGTACCTGGTATATAACACTTGGTTATTAAATGTTTGTTGATCAATTAGTGGATCCATCTGATTCTATTGCTTCACTCAGGCCCTGTACTATGATGGACAGAGTTTGGAGTTGGAATCAGGAAAATGGACTTCCTCTGGCACTTACTAACTGTGTGACTAGGAGCAAGTCACTTAACTCCCCTGAGCCTCAAGAGACCTGGTTAAGATCTATTTTCTGAGTTACAGAGGGATGGTGATCTGTGTTGGGGGAAAGAATTTTCACACCAACAAAATAATAGACATTTAATTTGTTTGTTTCACTTTTGTAACTTAACATGGCCCAGGGCATTTCAGAGCCTGGTAGATTTTCTTCCCCCAGTTTATTATGAAGGACAGGTCACCTCCTTGTTAGAGTGCATCATTATAATTGGAGAGAATGACATGATCTCTGTCCTGTGATACTAAAGTGGTTTAGATTAGGACCTATAAGAGGTGTACTCACTTTTTTAGGCCAAGGAAAATGGGGATGGGTCCTAGTTTTTGCTGCAGTGAAAGGATTTAAGATACAACCCTGACTGGGTTGCTGCATCATGATAGGAGGCAAGACATTTCACTGGTCAGAATCTAAGGTCACTTGAATAGATAAACTTATAGACAGACAAAAGAAGAACTATTGTTCTCTTTCAAAGGGTGTTTGAGAAGAGTAACAACAAAAAAGAAAGGGGATTTTAAAAATAAGCAATTCTGTATAGGCTTTAGGATATAGTATTATACCAAACTATTTTGCAGCTCTGAAGGTCGTTAATCATCTCATCAGCTGATTCTGAATGCAAATATTAGCCCTCATGTTAATAAATGAAGCCAAAGTACTTTAGCATAGGTGATATTATTAATTTTGGGGGGGAGGGGGTATCTACAAAATCTTTCTTTTTCAGATTTTTGAGGCCTATCTGACAAAATACAAAACTTGTTTTTTCTTTTCAAGACTCAGCTCTTCACTTCCCCACTCCCAAGTATTTAGTTTTAGAGGACATTAAATCTCTTCAAGATTTAATTGATTTCCAAGACATTGATCATGATCAAGGAGACCAAAGAAATGGTCTGAGCTTAATATTAACTATGTATCTGTTAATATTACTACATACCCATCCCAGGGAGGAGATATCTGGTAAGGAAACAGTCTTATGAATTCAAGCTATTTCCAAGTCATTGAGATGAACCATCTGTACACAAGGGTTGCCTTTGATAGTAAAATAAATATAGTTATTTCAGAAAGTGGGCATCATATTATTATGACTGGAAGAGACAATGTGGAAACATGGAAAAAAAATTACTTCTAAAGTTAGAGAATCTGGGTTCAAATTCTGCTTTTGACATTTGTAACCTGTGTGACCTTAGGCAGGTCACTTACCCATCCTGGGCCTGGGTTTGCTTGTTTGCAAAATGAGGGGGTTAGACTTAATGGCCCCCGAGATTCCTTCCAGCTTTAGACATGCCATATTTTCTTGTGAAAACATTATGTTATGTCTGATAGTCTGGAATTGATTGTGATATGGAAAAAAAAACTGTTAGAGAATCTAGCCCATGCCAGGCCACTCTGCATAATCCATAAAAAAGCACCTGCTTCTCTGTGTGTGAGCAAGAAATGCTGGTCAATAAGCCAGGTTGATTTTCCAGGCTATTGCAAGGAAGGAGCATTGTCTCAATTTGGCTCAGGGTGCTTCCGGTCCCTTCTTCATTTTCTGCTGCAGCCACCACAGCTTGGTGCCAATTATTTTTAACTCACAGATTGCTTTTCTGACCATAGGTGTGTGACTTGAAGACAGAGACTGCATCCAAGGTATCGTTGTTATCATACCTCATTATTCTCAACCATATGGTCAAGGTGAAAAGACGGAGATGACTAAGAATTCTCTAAAGTGGATAGTTGAAGGAAATGACCAACACAAATGGCCAAGGTTCTCATTGTGCAGTTTGTCCCTCCAAATTTGACAGCAGGAGTCAGTCCTACTGAATTATTAATGGAGTGAGGCCTCAAGTCTATACTAGAATAGTCTTCATTTTTATTGTAAAATTAACAAGAATGTCTTCTAAATGCTTATTGTTTGTATCTATTCTTCATTTTTAGGGGCAGCTAGGTGCATAATGGATAGAACACTAGGCGTGGAATCAGGAAGACTCATCTTCCTGAGTTCAAATCAGGCCTCATACAATTCTTAGCTGCTGTGTGACCCTGGGCAAGTCACTTAACTCTGTTTGCCTCGGTTTCTTCATCTATAAAATGAGCTAGATAAGGAAATGACAAACCACTTCAGCATCTTTGCTTAGAAAAAACCCTAAATGGGGTCATGAAGAGTTGGACATGAGTTAAAAAATGACTGAACAAGTTCTTCATTCTTAGAAAAATAATTGTTATTTTTTGTCTCCTAGGAACTCTAGGATTATATCCAATTGGATTCCTGCCAGAATAATTGAAGTCATGGAGCCTGTATCATACACTGTCTAGTGGTATAAATTAGTCAGCATATCAATAACTCCATCAGGTATAACCACAACCATTCTAGGAAAGCTTGACAGCAACAGAGTTTCTAATAGCATCTTCTCTAGAGACATTGGAGAATGATATGTCCTTCTAAGTCTCAACACATTCAACAGACAGGAAATGAGAACACAAGAGGGTAGAATCAGTCCTTTAAAAGTCTCCTGAGGGGCCTCTCTTCCTGGCTTGTTGGTCAATCCTCTTTGATGAAAACTCCAGTAGGGGGTGTTATGAGAGTGGGAAAGAGAAACATTGGTATCAACCAGAAGCCTCTGTTTGTGCATGCCTTTTATTTATGCGTGTTCATCCTTCGTTGCCAAAGAAGACCATGCCATCAGAGAAATAATGACGCAGGATGAGGCAGTTGGGGTTAAGTGACTTGCCCAAGGTCACACAGCTAGTGAGTGTCAAGTGTCTGAGGTGAGATTTGAACTCAGGTCCTCCTGACTCCTGCACTGGTGCTCTATCCACTGCACCACCTGGCAGCCCTATGTCTTTTATTTAAGGGACCCATTCGAAGGAACCAGAGAATGCTCCATTGGAATGCTGTTACTACATATAACATATGAACAAGGTAGTGGTGTGGGGAAATGCCATTATTTGGTAATATTTAGCAATGTTTTTGGCAATTAGTAATGTTAATATTAGGTTTCTTCTAAGCCTCATTTCCATTTTGTTTTTCAGAATTCCCTGAGTTGTGCATTGTAATGATTTTTTTAGCTATCCCTCTTACCATTTTTTAAAAAGATACTAAAGCATATTCTTGGTGAATTTTGTCTTCTCTTCCACATTCTTGCTTTCCAAGCCTCCTTTCCAAGCCCAAGAGGGACTCAGGATTAGATAAAAAGTGAGAGTATTCTTACACAGACTTGGCAATATATATTTTCCCCCCCTTAAGAGTATTTTATTTTTTTCCCCAATTACATGTAAAGATAGTTTTCAACATCGAATTTTTGTAAAATTTTGAGTTCCAAATTTTCCTCCCTCTCTGCACTCCTCCTTCCCTAAGACAGAAAGCAATCTGATACAATACATGTACAGTCATGTTAAATATATTTCTGCATTAGTCATGTTGTGAAAGAAGAATCAGAACAAAAGGGAAAAGCCACAAGAAAGAAAAAAAAAACCCAAAGTGAAAATATATGCTTTGATCTGCATTTAGATTCCACAGTTCTTTCTCGGGATGTGGGTGACAATTTCCATCTGCAGTCTTTTGGAATTGTCTTGGATCACTTTATTGCTGAGAAAATCTAATTCTATCATAGGTAATCATCACACAATGTTACTGTTGCTGTACACAATGTTCCCCTGGTTCTGCTCACTTCACTCAGTGGTAGTACATGTAAGTCTTTCCAGGTTTTTCTGAAGTTCACCTGTTCATCATTTCTTATTTCACAGTAGTATTCCATTAGATTCATATCCCACCACTTGTTCAGTCATTCCCCCATGGATGGGCTTCCCCTCAATTTCCAATTCTTTGCCACAAAAAGAACTGCTATAAATATTTTGTATGTGTGGGTCTTTCCCCCTTTTTTATAATCTCTTTGGGATACAGACCTAGTGGTGGTATTGCTGGATCAAAGGGTATGCATAGTTTTATAGCCCTTTGGACATAGTTCCAAATTGCCCTGCGGAATGGTTGGGTCAGTTCACAACTCCACTGGCAATTGTTCAATGTATATTTAGAATGTTTTCAAGTCAGAGTTTTTGCTCCTAAAAGTAATTTAATTTTTTTCATTTCTCTGTCTTTTTTCATTCCCTCTATTGCCCATTTCCAGGGGTAGAGGAGCCACTGGACAGTGAAGGAATGTAGAGAGAACCACCAGCTAATCTTGTGCAATGATGGGTCCCTGGGTCTTTTTTGGAGAGCACAATTTTCTAAGCTCAATATGGTAAGATCCTCTGGGCTCTCTGTAAGAGCATCTCAAGATTTCCAACTGTCCAATTCATTGCTTGACTGTTTGATATTAACTCAGCTAAGTAAGCTATTATCCAACCACTGGCTTTAAATGAGCAGCTGGCAGAATTTTTTCTTTCTTTTTTCAGGGAAATTCCTTGTTAGACCCCAAATTGTAAGTCTGTGTCAAGGCTGATTCAGGTCCAGTTACGTAGGCTGCCACCAACAGCTTTATCTAACAGTTGATCTATTTGGTGAATAACAAGAAATGTTGTTGGGAAAACCTTTGTATAGTAAGCAACAAGGTGGGAAAACCACCCATTCTAAGATGAAAGAAAGATTAGTATTGTCTTGAGGCTGAGGAAAACATAAGCAAAAGCTTTGCTAAAATGAATTGGGAACCTTTGAAGTGTGCGGTTTTGTTTTTATTTAAATCTCCCTGTGCTTGGGGACACCATTTCTAAGGCAGAAGGAGGTGACAGCTGAATGATTTATACATGAGTGAAATCATTACGAATAAAATTCCAAACAAGTAGAACACACAGATACCATCACTTGTCTTTTCTACACAAAGTCACTGGGTCATCACTCCAAGCAAATAACATGACATTTCACGCTTACTGATTGAAAAAGCATCCCTTCAGTCATCTTCTTGTGTCTCCTTATGGTATGGAGGGGGTGTTTTCAAGTTTTTGCCTGTATTACAAGATCTGGAAGGTGTTACCAAGATGGAAATGTTTTCTATAAGAGATTAGTAAATAGACTGTGGTTCTATTGTCTGAGAACCAGCCTAGCTAAACTAGAGGAAGTTCATTAACACTAAATGGTTAGCCACCAAATGAAGATTTCTTTTCTTTTTTCCTTCACAGCAACTGATGAAAGTGGCAAGTAAGGCTCAGAGAGGTTGGTTTTGCATTGGAGGAGGGCACGCCCACCTTGAGAAAATCATGTATCTTTTTGACTTATTTGATGTAACCAAAGGATATTTTCTAGGTTTTGAGTAAATTGATGGCAGTCATGAAGTCTGTGTGATTCTACTCTTTGCTCCCCCATAACTCTCTATATATGACTTCTTGGTTTATTTGCTTTGTGCTAGAAATAGTATCTGTTCTCTGTGGGGTGGACTGGTTTCTTTTTAAAGTGGAAGGGAGGCCATACAAAAGCTTTGATTGGTCAAGGGAAGTATGGCTTGAACCACTGACATGATTTACTGACCATCTGAGATATCAAAAGCCCAGCCTAGTAGGTGTGAGAGTTTCTTGGCACTGATGGAATTCCCACTTCTGTGAGAGTCTTTGATTGAGTATTGCCAGAACGTTGATGGAAGTAGGTACTATTATCCTCAGTTTACAGATAAGGAAACTGGAGTAATCAAAGGTTAAGAGACTTGCCCAAGGTCGTAAATGAGCATATGACAGATATGAAAATAGAGTAGAGCTTCATTTACCTGAATCAATATTGTATCTTTATTGATCCTTTTTGTTATTTAGTAAACTCCTTTGTGTCAAATATTTTATGGTCCATAAATGCCTTATTTCAATCCAGTCCTGAGCCGGAACCACTGAACCTGCCTTAAGTTAGGTCTGGACCAGAAAATCTGTTGTCAGTCAGGAAGTTGAGATCAAAATGACCTCATGATTGAACATAGAGAAGGATGATTCAGATAAAGGGGAGTTGCAAGTGAGGTCTAATATCATGTGGTTGCTGAGATTCTGACATCATGCAGGAAGTCCTCTCAATGGAAGGAGGAAGGGACTCCCACTGTCCCTGTAGATTTAGCTTGATGGATATCAAAGGAAATTGACAGTAAGAGTAAAGATGCTGCAAGAGTTAGAATTCCCTGAATCCTGCTAAGGAGTTTTAGAAAAAATGGATCATCAGAATAAGGAAAATGAATGTAAATTATCTTTTTGTACAACTGGACACAGATATGAATGCATATTGACTTTTTAAGGATCATGCTTGGAAGGTAGAGGGGCACCTTGTGTTCGTAACAGATGCTGAAAGGTGAAAGAATGAGGCTGATGGAAGTGGGAAACGATGGGCTGTCATTGAGAATGAACACGTGAGAATGATTTCAAAGCACTACGTCCAAAAATGCATTGTGTGGCATACACATATTCTTTTTACCACTTAATGTAATTACATGATAATATACACACCTGTATGTATATATAGACATATGAATGCATATATCTTCACAAGTGTGAACACACACACACATACACACACACATATATATATATATGCACACACATATACATATACATATATAACAAATTTCCAAAGTACTTCATTGGAAAAAATGAATATCTATAAACCTTCATCTATATCCACATCTATATCTTTCTACCTCCATTGTTCTTGTATACATGTATATTCTTTCTACTACATATGTACACATATATTCCACTGCTTATGTATAATATATATGTTCATTTTTTTCTTTTACAAGCCTTCTAGTAAAAGTGATTATAGACTTATCTACCAAAACTCCAAAATGTAGGATTGGAAAGGGAGGGAATAAGCATTTATATTATGTTCCAGGCACTATGTTGTGTTTTTTTCCCAAATATTATGTCATTTCATCCTCAAAGCAATGCTACAAGGTAGGTACAATTATCCTCAATTTCCAGATAAGGAAACTGAGGTAATCAGAGGTTAAGAGACTTGCCCAAGGTCATATAGCTATTATGTATCTGAAGTCAGATTTGAACTTCAGTCTTTCTGATTCCAAATCCAGAGCTCTGGCCACTGTGCCATCTCTTACAGCTAAAATGGGTATATTTAGGTCAAATAAAAGAACTCTTACATATTACTTTAAACACTTAATATATAATTCATGACTAATTTGTGAATGATGGAATTATAAAAAGTTATTAAGTGAAGTTAGTGAGTCATGGTTGATGTGGTGAAGGACAACCTTGCCCTTTCACAGAATGCCCTTTGAGAGAAACCAGATGCTTGGCTAGATGAAGTATGCATTCCAGATCAGTGTGCCAATACTTATTCTCTTACTGTCTTTATATTTTTGTATCAGTTCTTTTTATTTCACATCGGTTTTTCCAATAAGGTTCATATATGTAGTGTTTTTTGTAGGGTCTGATCACATCTATAATTAATACTATAGCTAAGGACCTCTTAACTGAATGAATGCAAATGATAGTTTCCCTGTGAGAAAAGAGAAATTCTTAATTACCTTTGTATTACTCAAAACTTAGCATGGTGATTTGCATATAGCAGGTCAGTGGAAAAAGGTAAATTAATGAAAGTTAGTCTTTTAGAGATGGAATTTTATCATATTCAATGAATTTGTGGTGGGATAGCTGCATTGGGAGAGAAGTCTCTTCTGGGCCAGGCTTAAACCTGACTCGTCTAGTGGCTCAGACTACAACTTGGAACAAAATGAGACCCTCATGGGCCGTAAAAATATTAACAAAGAGAAGTTTAATTGACTATTCAAAAAGATCAGTAAGGATATAAAACTGATTTGTGCAGACAAGGCTCACCTTTTCCTTTGTGTCTGAAAGCATGTATTGGAAAGTGTGCTGCTACTCACAAAACTGGAAAATTCTACCAACCTGGGCAGTACAGTGGATAGAATGCTAGGCCTGGAGTTAGGCAGACTCATCTTCTTGAGTTCAGATCTGGCCCCAGACTTTTACTAGCTCTGTGTGACCTTGGGCAAGTCACTTAGCCCTGTTTATCTCAGTTTCCATACTTGTAAAATGAGGATAATGATGGCATCTACCTTCCATGGTTCTGGTGAGGATCCAGTGAGACAGCCATTGTTAAGTGCCTGGCACAAAATAGCACTAAATAGATGTTAACTATTTGTGTTGTTATTATATTATTCCAAGTGGCACTGAAATGCTCTGAAGATGAATGGAATCAGCACAAGGTCATCCACAGAGAGGAGTGTTTGGAGGACTTCAACATCCATCCACAAGGAACATCTCATTGACCTGGATTCTGAGCTAGATCTCCTCTATCATAGTGGCAAATGCTATTGGTGAGTATGTACCTCCTTTTATACTGCCTTACCTGACGCTTATTACCAGAATAATTTTTATTAGGTAGAGTTATTTCTGTTCTTATATTTTCCAAGGAAACTTGTGTAATCTTTATGTATGAATGGGAGACAGTGTTTTGTTATGCCAGATTATGATAATTACAAATTATGTTTATTATGAAAATAATTATTATTAAGTAAGGCGATTTCTGTTCTTATATTTCCCAAGGAAACTTGCGTAATCTTTATGTATGGATGGCAGACAGTGTTTTGTTGTACCAGATGGATTATCATAATTATAATAATTATTAACTAGGGTTATTTCTGTTCTTACATTTTCCATGGAAATTTGAGTGGTCTTTACATGTGCATGGGAGACAGCATTCTGTCATGCCAAATTAAACATTTTTAAAAAAATCAACAAACAAGTACAATGAGATCTAAAATTCTCTATCTTTCAGTTGATATTGAGATAATAAAAATATGGTCCATTGTTGAATATTGCTTGCGAAAGCTTTCTTGTTCCCTGTAAATGCCCTTACCAAAGCTGTGCTTGATTAATTCACAGATGATACATAAATGGGAGAATAGGCATATGAGTCAATAGTTGCTAATATTATCTCAGTCGTCTTTTTAAAAAATTAATAAGGTCTGAGATTTTTTTCCATTCCTTTGATATTTTCCCCTTCTTCAGATACTTTGTATATTCACTCTCACCAACCCACTCCATCCACCCTAATAGCTTTACTCTTCTATCACCTAGCACATGTATCTACTGCATATATACTTGGTCCATTCTGGTTGCTTTTTCTCTCCTTGTCTTTAGTGTCATCTTTCTCTCCTCAATAAGTACATGTTGGACTGTGATATTAGGGTCCACTCTAGTGCTTCTACCATTTTTGATGGAGAAAATAATTTGTTAAAAGGATTTTTGCAATTTTTCCCAGTTTCCTTGTGTTCTTTCCATTTTCATTCTGAAATGTCCCTGTCATAACTTTGTTTAGTTGAAGATCTTGTCAATCTTTTTTAAAGAATATTGAGATAATACTGTACAATGCTTAATAGTGTGTCTAGAATAAGTAGGTGCAATAATAAATGCTTATTCCCTCTCCCCTCCCATATGAGAGGACATGAAAGGTTATAAAGAAGCCCATCTCGTCCACATAAATCCCTACCTCATGGTAGAGATGGGAATTAAAAACTGGCTGTGCTCAGCACTTGGTGCGCCTTTTCTTAGGGGTCAGCCATCTGAAAAGATGTAAAATAAAAGTCTTTTTTTCCTGAGTTCATTGACTTTCTTGGTAAGACTTTTTTTTTTCACATGATGAGCTATATTTTTCCATCCTTTAAACAACCTTGAGAGTTTGAGGGGTCCAGAGATCTTAGGTTCCTTGATCACAATGGAGTCAAGAAGGAGTGTTTCTGCATGGGTGAGGATGACCATTGACTAGGGGAAGAGCTCAACCCCTAGCCAGTTTTGTCAGAAGGCAAGGATTGGAAGGGCATTGTTTGGGTGGGATAGAGCCAAAAGGACATGTAAAATATCTATTCACCAGTCCTACAAAGTGCATCATGTATCAATATTTTAAATACCAACCACTTGGGAGAGCATAATAATAGTGGCATTGCTGCTACTGCTTAAGATTATTTGTTAATGCTTCTTCATGAAATTATGTGTCGAGAATTTCTTTTGTGTGGAGGACATAAATAGTGATCTAACAGGCTGAACACCTTACCATGCTCCATATAGACTCTAATTTGCTCTCATCTGAAGATGCTGAAAATTAGCTTTATACTGATTACAAATATTTCACTAAAATGTTAAATAAAACATCCCTGGGGGATCCCATTGTTCATCTTTCCATTTAGAGAAGTGATTGCTAATCCTCCTTTTTGTTTCTTGTGTTCAAACCAATGTCTTATAGGACAAAAATCTCTCAACCTACTTCTTTTTTCAATATTCATCGTTCATCTGATGCTGAGTGAAATGAGCAGGACCAGGAAAATATTGTACACAGTGAAACAACATTGTGTGATGACGAACTTTGACAGACTTAGTTTTCCCAGCAATGCAGTGATCTAAAACAGTTCCAAGACTCATGATAAAAAATGCTATCCACATCCAGAGAAAGAACTATGGAGTCCGAATACAGATCAAAGTATACTATTTTCTTTCTCTTTTTGTTTTTTATTTCTTTATCATAGTTTTTCCCTTTAGGTTCTAATTCTTCTTTACAACATGATTAATGTGGACATATATTTAATATGCTTTTACATGTATAGCCTATATCAGATTGCATGTCATCTTAGGGAGGGGGAAGGAGAAGGAGGGGAGAAAAATTAAAACTCAAAATCTATTAAAAGTGAATGTTGGAAACTAAAAGTAAATAAATATTTTAAGAAATAGTCAATATTCATTAGAAAGAATATTTTACTCTTTATAGAACTTCTGATTTGAATTTTTTTTTGAGTTGAGTAAGTTACTCCCTGAGGAATGAATCTACTAGAAATTTCTTCTCCCTACCTCTTGTGTTTAACAGACTAGAATCTGTCTCCTTCCCATCTGTAGTTAGGCTTGTTTTGATCTCTGTGGAACATGATGTCCCACCAAAGATAAGCTGATCACCAGAAATCTTATCATGATATTGTTAACTCAGCTTCAGATATTCAGCATCTTCCCACCGCCCTCAGCTTCCTTTCCCCTTTCTGATTGGAGGGCTGGAGGATGAAGCACTAATTTCTCCCACAGTTGTCCCTTATAGAGGACTTGGCTCTGGACTTTCCAGTTCACTTTCTACTCTCTATCTGTAGGTCTGCTTGGTTTGAACTCCATGGAACCTGATGTCTCTGAATCAGGAACCCTCTGGTAACTCCTCCACCCCTTCTGGCTTTCTTTTGCTTGGTGTCTTCCTTCATTAGAGTTTAAGCTCCTTAAACAGTATCAGACACAGTATCCCCACACCTAACACAATGCCTGGCACACAGTAGATTCTCAGTAAGTGTTTATTCAATTGAATTGTTTGAGAACTTCTACCTACGCTTCCAATACTTCCATTATATATAAGGAATCTCCTGGAAGCAGGTTCTCCAGCATCTTCCATGTGGGGAGCTGTGTTAGTGGAACTATATGCAAGTTCATAAGGATCTGGCTCAGTGGTCAGTCCTTGGCTGTGTGTTAACTACTGAAATAGCTTCCTAACTGGTCCAATCCTGCCCTCTCCAAACTATGTTCTTTGTGTCTGCCAAAAGAACTTCAATCATTCCCCTGCTCTGACAGCTCTAAGGTCTCCCTCTCTTGCCTCTAGGACAAAACACAAACTCTTACTTTTAAGTCCTTTGGTAATATAGATTCAGCTTATCGTTTTTGGGCTTATTGTGCATTCTTCTTCAGTATATGTTTCAGCCAAGCTAGCCTTATTTTTTTCTGTCCTATATGTGGCATTTCATTTCATATCTTTGTATCTTTGCACAGGCTCTCCGTCTTACCTGAAATATGTTTCCTTCACTCTGCTTAATGAAACTCTGGTGTTTCATCAAGACTCATGTAAGATGTCACCTCCTATAGGAGGCCTATCATCATCCTCTTAGTCAGGGTTGTAGAACCTGTGGCCTTGAGGACACATGTGTCCTTGTAGGTCCTTGAGTGCTGCCTTTTGATTTTGTTCAAGTTTTACAGAACAAATCTATTTATTATGGAGATTCATTCTGTGAAGTTTGAATTCAGTCAGAGGGCTGCACTTGAGGACCTAGAGGGTCACATGTGGCCTTGAGGTCATAAATTCTCCACCCTTGCCCAAGATTCAAGATCTCTTGAATCTGTTCACTTCACTTTGCATCAGTTCATAGAAGTCTTCTTATGTTTCTCTGGTAATGAATAATCTCTGGTCCACTCTACCAGATCCAGACTGCTATATCTCCCTTCCCTTAGGGTCATTTGAGTACACTGAGAGATATGTAGTGTCTTTTCTTTAATGCCATCACCTCAAGCCCTGTTGAACCTGGTCAAGAATGAATCATTTATCCCTCTCCCCCTCACCCACTCTTAACCACTAGTAAGAGACTAGCATCCCAGGTCTATTGAACCCATGAACATCAATTAGATTTACAAAGGGGTACTGACTTTAAATATATGACAAGAACAAAAACACAAACCTTTATTCCAATACCTCAGGAATATACTGTCTCTTGTACCACCTTGGTCTCTGGGGAGGGTGGGCTTAGATTTCATATAGTTCTTATATAGCATTGGTCCCACCAAGTTTACACTTAAATGTGGCATTGCTGCCAGATAAATCCTTGTCTTAGCCATCTCTGGGAGGAGCCCCAAAGGTCATGTCTGAAAATTGTTCCTTGCTTCTCAGGGCTTCAAAGATCCCAGCAAGAACTATGATTTCTGGATTCCCAGATTCCTAGATTCCTGACCTTTAGAAAGTTATAAGGTTATAGCTTCCAGATTAATGTTCTTCACCTAAAATGAAAGAATAAATAGTGAGACAAAGGATAGAACTTTGTTTTCACATGGTTATGTAAAGACCTCTTCCCTTACAGCATTGTCTTTCATTGGATGCTGTCATGAAAGGAATCGGAGCAAGAGCAGAGAACCACAGAGAAAGAAGCTAAAGAGAATGATGAAGACTCCAAACTGCTAGCACCTTTCAAAGGCACTCCTTTATCCAGTTATGCAGCCAAACAAAGAAAGCTTTCCTAACCATGTAGTTGCACCCAGTTATAGAATCTCTACACATACCTCACAGCCTCTCCAAACCACTTCCATTTCATATCACCACTGTTCTCCAGGAAATAGGCTGTCACACCTGTCTCCTAAGAGGAGCAAAGGTATTCTATGTAGAGACCAGTCCCCATTACATTTGGAATTACCTATATTTAATGTTTCTTATAGAATCATTAGAATCATATCTCACAATTTATTCAACTGTTCATCAGTCAACAGACATCAGATACTTTTGACATCACAAGAAATGCTGCTATGAACATTCAGGAAAACACAGGACCCTTTCTTTCTGTCTTTGCTCTTCTTGTGACATATATCTAGCAGTGGAATGTCTATAAGTATAGGGACTTTTTAAACATGATTTCAAATTGTTTTTCAGAGAACAACCCCCTTATTTTATCGTTGAAGAAACAGCTTTGTGATAATCAAGACTACGTAAAATATGTAAAGGTAGTAAACAGCAGATATGGGATTCTAATCTGATTCTCCATCTGCAAAATCTCATGGACTATGGATAGTCATCAGATAACAAAAGGAGCAAAATGATTTTATTCTGGGGCCGAGTGCCCCTCTAGTCTCTCACAGATCCTATTGGTGTGCCACAAAAGAACATTCCCCCTGGCATTGTTCACATAGTCTGGAGACGATGTAGCTTGGAACTGTAACAATTTGTTGCTGCAGTTAGGGTTTCTTAAAAAAAAATGATCTTGGTTGTATATCACCTTCACTTTCATTATTTCCCCCACCTCTCACTTACCTGGGAAGCAGATTATAACAAAGAATGCAAAAAGTGAAGTGGAAAAGAAAGCAATTAATCCACTCAAACCAATGGATGCATCAATCCTATCTGACAGTTCTCTGTAAGGTAGGCTTGGTGGTGCAGTGGGTAGAGTTCTGGGCCCGGAGTTAGGATGACCTGAGTTCAGATCTAGCCTCAGACACTTACCAGCTGTGTGAGTGTGACAGTCACTTAAACTCAGTTTTCTCATCTATAAAATAGGGGTCATAATAATCCCAAGGTTGTTGTGAGGATCAAATGCAATAGTAATGGTATAGTGCCTGGGACAAAGTAAGCACTGTACAAATAAATTTCAGCTAACATGACTATATTTCATACTCAAAGCCTCTACTTCTACAAAGGAAGGTGCCATTTTCTCCAGTTTTCCCAGTCCCTGTTCCTTCTTGATACCTGACAAAATCAACTGAAGCCTGTCTATTGTTGCTACCCCCCTCCTCCGCGGCCCCCCTCCCCTTCTGTGTCAGTATCTTGGAACCAGAGAAAGTCTTCTCTCCCATTTTCCTCTGGCCCCACCGCCCAACTGGCTGCATCTTTTGTTTTGTAGGATGCACAATAGAACAGAGCTTTTTTATTCCCCCTCCTCTCTCCCTCCCCTCGCCCCCCACTTCTGAGGCTCCACCTTCAGTCAACACCAGAGTTCTCAAAGCATCTGCTCCGCAGACCTGCTGGAGAGGTGGCTTCACAGAGCATCCCCACCGCCACCTGCTTTGCCTCCGCGGCTTCCTTTCCTGGGCTGTTTGCCTTCATCTGTTTTCCCCATTACAATGTCAGTGTGTAAAGCAGACTGCAAACCCCAACGGTGCCAGCCTGCTGCTGTTACTGTTCATGAATGTTTGCCAAGTACTTGTGTTTTACTGTCCCTCCTGAGCCTCCGGACGGAAAAATCATTTTTAATGTGGCGCTCTCTGGGTCTGCCCGACGTAGGCGATCCTCTCTGTCTTTCCATTTAGGCAGCAACTTTATCTTCAGACGGAGACCAAAGCCCTCTCTGCCTTTTGGCTGGCATTTGCATAGCGCTCAGTGGAAGCAGAAAAACAAATAGGAGGGGGCTTCCGACATTATTCTTGAGCTGACCACAGCTCTATTACCTTAGATTAAGCTGCAAGGCTTACAGCTTTCTCTTCCACCCCAGCTCCTTTTTTTCTTTCAGAATAGAACTCACCCATCACTTCCTAATTCTTTCCTCTAGCCCAGTTAAATCCATCCACCTCTTTTAATCTATACCCAGCTATCATTCTGAGCAATGCTCCATTATTCACAGGCGTTTAGGCAGGAGGCATGTCTTCATCAAATTGTTGTGGGATCGTTCAGTCGTGTCGGACTCTTCAGTACCCCATGAATCATTGCACTCCCGCACCTTCTGTCCTCCACTGTCTCTCGAAGTCTGTCCAAGTTCATAGTCATTGTTTCTGTGACTCTACATTTCCATCGCATCCTATGCTGTCCCCTTTTTCTTTTGTCTTCAATCTTTCCCAATCAGGGAAAGAGTTTTTTTCGATGAATCCCTTTTTCTTATTACGTGGTCAAAGTATTTAATTCATCAAATACTTTACTTATAGCTGGTGCTCTCTTTAAGCATTTGCTGACATTAGGTTGTGAGCTCCTTGAGTGTTTGGATTGTCTTTTTTTCCTTTCTTTGTATCGCCAGGGCTTAACACAGTGTGTGGTACTTAATAGGTGTTTTAGAAATACTTGTTGACTGACTGTATGATTGACATGTTCATTGACAGAAATATGCTTAAATACAATCCTGCTCTTATTTCAGCCCTCTCTTCTTAATTACCATCCAACTCTCGATTTTAACTACAGTTTGAGGAGTAGGCAAAATTTGTTTTCACCACTTTTTCACTTCTCTTGTGATGCCTCTTTCTCCAGACCTCCTGGTGACCAGCGCATTCATGCTATCTCACCTTTCCAAAGTCCCCTACTCCCCCGCATTCCCTTCCAAGTCTGACTTTTCCAGTAATGAACTAGCCTCCAAAATGATTTATCCCACCTTACCAAAACACTTTTCTTCCTTGTGCATGATTACTGTTAGACTATGAGGAAAAGAATGTGAAAAACTCTCCTAACACTCAAGTTTTCTGGTGCAGTCTTAACCAAGCACTGCATTTCTCTAGAGTAAAGAGCAGCTCTCTTGCTCTTTCTTCCCTCTACTTGTGATCATTAAATAGAATGCATATGCACAGGCACATCATAGACTTCTATTCATCAATAGTTTTTTTTTTCACATTTGTCAGCTTAAGAATGAACAAAATTTACCTCTTTTTTTTTTTTAAAAAATTATTTTTAGTTTTCAACATTCACTTTCACAAGAGTTCAAGGTCCAATTTTTTCTCCCCGTTGCTCCCCTCCCCCCTCCAAGATAAAGTACATTCTGATTAACCCTTCCCCCTCTATCATTCCCCCCCCCCCCCCAATCCCTTTCCCTTCTATTTCCCTGTAGGGCAAGATAGATTTCCATACCCAGATGCCTGGATATCTTATTTCCCAGTTGCATGTAAAAACAATTTTTAACATTCTTTTCTAAAACTTTGAGTTCCACATTCTCTCCCTTCTTTCCTCCCCACCCACCCTCACTGAGAAGACAAGCAATTTGATGAAGGTTATACCTGTGTAGTCACACAAAACACCTCCATAATAGTCATATTGTGAAAGACTAACTATATTTCCCTCAATCCTATCCTGCTCCCCATTTATCTATTCTCTCCTTTGACCCTGTCCCACCTCAAAAGTGTTTGCTTCTGATTACCCTTCCCCTCATTTGCTCTCTCTTCTATCATCCCCCCCTCTTATTCCCTTCCCCTCTACTTTCCTGTAGGGTAAGATAGGTTTCCATACCCAATTGAGTGTTTATGTTATTCCCTCCTTCAGTCAAATCTGATAGGAGTAAGGTTCAATCATTCCCTCTCACCTCCCTCCCTCTTCCCCTCCACTGTAAAAGCTTTTTCTTGCCTCTTTTATGTGAGATAATTTACTCCCTTCTACTTCTCCATTTCCCCTTCTCCCACTACATTCCTCTCTAGTCCCTTAATTTTATTTTTTAGATACCACCTCTTCATATTCAACTCACCCTCTGCCTATATATATATACATACATACATACATACATATATATATATTATATATATATATATATATATATATATATATATATATATAATATTCTCTCCAACTACCTGAATACTGAGAAAAGTCTCATAAATTACAAATATCATCTTTCTGTGTAGGAATGTAAGTAGTTCAGCTTTAATAAGTCCCTTATGATTTCTCTTTCCTGTTTACCTTTTCATACTTCTCTTGAATCTTGTATTTGAAAGTCAAATTTTCTATTCAGTTCTAGTCTTTTTATCAAGAATTGCTTTAAAGTCCTCTATTTCATTGCATATCCAATTTTTTCCTTGAAGTGTTATACTCAGTTTTGCTGGGTAGGGGATTCTTGGTTTTAATCCTTGCTCCTTTGACCTCTGGGATATCATATTCCAGGCCCTCTGAACCCTTAATGCAGAAGATGCTAAATCTTGTGTGATCCTGATTTTATTTCCACAATACTTGAATTTTTTTCTTTCTTGTTGCTTGCAATATTTTTCCCCTTGACCTGGGAACTTTGGAATTTGGCTACAACATTCTTAGGAGTTTTCCTTTTGGGATCTCTTTCAGGAGGTGATCAGTGGATTCTTTCAATTTCTATTCTACACTCTGGTTCTACAATATCTGGACAGTTTTCCTTGATAATTTCTTGAAAGATGGTATGTAGGCTCTTTTTTAAAATCATGGCTTTCAGGTAGTCCAATAAGTTTTAAATTCTCTCTCCTGGATCTATTTTCTAGGTCAGTTGTTTTCCCAATAAGATATTTCACAGTCTTCCATCTTTTCATTCTTTTGTTTCTGTTTTATAATTTCTTGAGTTCTCATAGAGTCATTAGCTTCCATTTGCTCCATTCTAATGTTGAAGGAATTATTTTCTTCAGTGAGCTTTTGGGCCTCCTTTTCCATTTGGTCAATTCTGCTTTAGAAGGCCTTCTCCTCATTGGCTTTTTGGACATCTTTTGCCATTTGAGTTAGTCTATTTTTTTAAAGTGTTATTTCCTTTAGCATTTTTTGGGTCTCCTTTAACAAGCTGTTGACTCTTCTTTTCATGATTTTCTTGCATAACTCTCATTTCTCTACCCAGTTTTTCTGCTACTTCTCTTACTTGATATTCAAAATCCTTTTTGAACTCTTCTATGACCTGAGACCAATTCATATTTTCCTTGGAGGCTTTGGATGTAGGAGCTTTGACTTTGCTATTTGACTTCTGGTTGTATGTTTTAATCTTTCTTGTCACCAAAGCAAGATTCTATAGTCTGACTTTTTCCCCTCTATTAGCTCATTTTCCCAACTAATTACCTGATTTTTGAGCTCTTTGTCAAGGTAGTACTCTGCTACCAGAGTGAAGAGTGCACTGTCCCAAACTTCAGGGGTTTTGCTCAGCTGTTTTCAGAGATATTTCTAGGGACCTATACATTTTTAGTTCTTCCCAAGTTGTATGATCAAAAGAGAAGTGTTTACTCCTTTCCTGGTCTGTGCTCTGGTCTTTAAGTGACCACAAGCACTCTTTTCTGCCTTGGAACTGTGAGGAGGATTCCCTCTTCACTGCTGCCACAAGGTCCACCATGCTAGTACTCCTCCTCACCCCAGGACCACCACGCAAGACTGTGACACAGATCCAGGCAGAGCAAAGCAAGAGAAACCTGCCTCAGCACCAGCAAAGAGATCCCTGCAGTCCCCCTCTGATGAGCCAATCAATCTCCACACCATCTGTGACTTGAAAGCTCTAGAAGCAGCTGCTGCCCTGGAGCTGGGGCCTGACCACACTCTTCTCTTTGCCCTGGGGCTAGGGATAGATGATGCTCTTCTCTTCCCCAGGTCGAACACAGCCCTCCAACTGACCTTCAAAGTTATCTTTGGCATTTGTGGGTTGAGAAGTTTGGAAACCATTGCAGCTGCCAGTGATTCAGTCTCCTGGGACCTGCTCCAGCCTGTCTATGCTGGTGTGGCCCATGCTGGACTCTGCTCTACTTCCAGTCTGGCATGATAGACTCTTCCTGTCAGCCTTCCAGATTGTCTTTGGCTGAAAATTTGTTTCACTGTCATTTTGTGGGTTCTGCAGCTCTAGAATTTGTTTAGAGCCATTTTTACAGGTATTTAGAGAGGTTTAAGGGACAGCTCAAGCAAATTTCTGCTTTCACTCTACTGTCTTGGCTCTCACACCACAAAATTTACTTCTAAAATAAAAATCAAATATTGTTGTTCAGTTGTGTCCAACTCTCCCTAATCCCATTTGAGGTTTTCTTAGCAAAGATGCTGCAGTGGTTTGCATTTCTTTCTCCAGCTCATTTTACAAATGAGGAAACTGAGGCAAACAGGATTAAGTGACTTGCCCAAGATCATACAGCTAGGAAGTGTCTGAAGCTACATTTGAACTCTTGATAATGAGGATTTTTGATTCCAAACCCAGTGCTCTATCTACTGTACTGCTTAGCTACCCTGAAGTCAAAATTATTTTTATTTATTTGATATATATTTTGTATTTACTTCTCTCCATATATTTTGTTTTCTCTAATAGAGTATAAGTTTCTTTCATAATTGGGCTCATGCTTTAGACATTTAATAAGCATTCATTGAATTGAACTGAAATAAATAAGCCACAGGGGATGCACCCAACATACCCTAGTTGATGTAACATCTAAGGGATACCAGTGTAGCCCTTGGGTCATCCATTCCTCTGTGTTCTCTTGTTCTTGCTGTAGGAATGGTCCAACTTCTTTTCTGACCATACCAAGTTCTTAATGATGTATTTTATGCCATTTCCCACTTGGTAAAGTACTGTATCTTGCTTACATTTTAATACATATGCCTTTTCATTATCATTTGTTTAACTTATAATTTAAATTCTTCAAGATCACAATGGATTGGCATCTGTATAACTTGAATAGAAAAAAAAATCAGCATGAAAGAGATTCACTTTTGAAGCAATGAACAATGTAGGATCATTGAAATCAATCAACAATCTTCTAACAATTTCCCCCTACTATTCAACTCTAAGCTCAGCTTCCCGTTCATCTGTAGCATCTAGAAGAGAAATGGAGGGAGAGAAGGGGGGGAGGGGAGACGGAGACAGAGACAGAGAGACAGAGAGAGAAGAAGGAGGAGGAGGAGGAAAGAGAAAGAAGACAGAGAGAGAGAGAGAGAGAGAGAGAGAGAGAGAGAGAGAGAGAGAGAGAGAGAGAGAGAGAGAGAGAATAGTCAAAAGAAAAGGGTTTAAGTTGCAACAAGAAAATTCAGTTATACCTAAAGAAGCAGTTACTTGGTCTTACTGTCAAATACTAGAAAATACTATCAAGTGAGGTGTGTGTTCTGCCCAAGGAGAAGGTGGTGCTAGGCATAATCAATGTAAAGCTGAAATACAAAAAAATACAGTTCCATTTTTGCATTTCAATTTTAAGAAACAAAGTTATGGGGTTAGCTTTAAATTTTACCTGCTCAGGTTGAAAGGTAATATGCATGGAGTGTTTTTCCCAAATGAAAAGATACCCTGGAAACAATGTCCTCTAGAAAGTAGTTTTGTTTTGGACAAAAAAGACCTGAGTTTGAATCCTGCCATGTGATCCTTGGCTATTCTTGCAACTCTTTTTTTTAGTACAGTAACTGGTACATACTAAATACTCAATAAATGTTCTCTTATCTATCTATGCATCTCTCTCTCTCTCTCTTTCTCTCTCCTATTCATCTATCCATCCATCTATCTACAGCTCTCCCTCACTTAAATCTAATTCACTTGCATGTGTCTCTCTATTTCTCTATCTCTATCTGCCTAGTTCAGGGGTTGGGAACCTACAATCTCGAGCTCAAATGTGGCCCTCTAGGTCCTCAAGTGTGGCCCTTTGACTGAATCCAAACTTCACAGAACAAATCCCCTTAATAAAAGAATTTATTCTATAAACCTTGGATTTGGTCAAAAGGTCACACCCAAGGACCTAGAAGGCCACATGTGGTCTCAAGGCCACAGGTTCCCCATCCCTGGTCCAGTTCATCTATCTGTCTGTCTGTCTGTCTGTCTATCTCTCTATCCATCCATCCATCCATCCATCCATCCATCCATCCATCCATCCATCCATCCATCTATCCATCTCTTTGTCTAGCCATCATTTACCTATCTACCTGTCTATCTAATGGACTTTTTCTACCTTGCAGTTTGTCATAATGAAATTGCTTTGTATACCCTTAAAATACTTTCTAAACATATGGTATTTTAATTTTCAAAAATTTAAAAAGAAATAGTGTATAAAAATGATACATTGAATATCGCTGAGCAGATGATTAAGGGCAAGGCCTGAAAAAGGACTTTAATAATCAAAGTAATATCAAAGGAAGGCTGCATAAAATCAAAATTAATGAGAGCATTCGAAAATGTCTTTAAGAATGTGTGGGAAATGAGACATTTAGAACAAATCAGACATGTTATGTAGAACATTTTATACAATGGAGTGCTGAGGAAAGCTAATAGATACTTTCCAGGTAGGAGGGAGAGGCAGTAACTGCTCAAGAAAAGGAGCCTGGGTAAGATGGTCTCTAGGTTTCTTCCAGTCCGTCAGTCCTTAAATGCCCAAGAAACCTAGAGAAGATCACTAGTCTGTAAAGAAGAGCTCACATTAAAATAGTACTTTAAGGTTCACATGGTACTTTCCTCACAACTGTTTGGCAGGTAGTATATTATCCCCATTTTTTAGATGTAGAAACTGAGGCTTAGGCAGGCTAGATGACTTACTCTGCATCAGAGCTTGGGTTTGAACCATCTTCTAACTTCATGCCTAGCATGAGCTATACCAGGATAGCTTTCATTCACTACTCGGTCAGAGATCATCATCCATAAGGTACATCTTTACTGTCATTATCTGTGTTTTAACTCCGACTTGGTATTCCTGGATACATTGCTTTCCACACTGGTTTAACTCAAGGCCTGGATTAAGGCTTTGATGCCTTGAAATTCTCCTTACTATACCAAAGAAGAGGAGATAAAAAAAGTAGAGTGGTGGGCATTCCTCTTCTCTGTGAGTCCATCTTCTTGGGGGTTGGGTTAGGGGGAGAGATTGAGACAGTGAGAAAAATGAAGAAACAGAGACAGAGGGATATAGAGAAATAGAAACAGACAGATAGAGAGATAGAGACAGAAATAGAGTCAGAGGGACTGAGGCGGACACAGAGAGAGATAGAGAGATAGATAGACTGAGACAGAGAATGAGACAGAAAGACAGAGACAGATAGAGAGATGGAGAAGCAGAGAGACTGACAGACAAAGAGAGAGAGGAAGAGAAAGGAGAAAGAGACAGAAATAGAGACACATAGACAGAGAGACAGACAGAAACGCTCTCTTCTCTCTCTCTCTCTCTCTCTCTCTCTCTCTCTCTCTCTCTCTCTCTCTCTCTCTCACACACACACACACACACACACACACACACACACACATACTTCTGCAGGCTCCTCAATGTCATGAACTAGGTGTCAGTGATTACACTCACATCTCTCCCAGCATTGACAGTGGGAGCTGAGCAGGAGGGAGAACTGCTACAAGTGATGCAGTGAAGCTGTGGGATATTTATGGAAAAGGCAAAATGTGAAGTATTGTTCACATTTTAAAAGAGAGAGCTTGATTTTCTTGGCCTCTTCTCTAATGAATGCTGCTCTTACATAAGAAAGCACTGGCAGGGAGCTCTTGTGTCTCTGGCTGGCTCTACTCCATTCCCACCCTCATGTGACTGAATTGTTATACAGAGAGAGAAATAAATACCTTCTTCTTACCTTTGGCAGATTTTCACCATTATTGTGACTTATCCAGAGTCCTGGGCTGCTCTTAGCTTTTGAGGTACCTGGCAATGATAATGAGAATGATGATGCTGAAGACAGAAACATGAAAAGATAATAGAGTATCAAAAATTGTAGCTACAGTTATTGCAGAGTGCATCTGCAATCCGGAAAATTCACATAAAAATTTCTGGTCCTCCCTTTATAAAAGAGAAGAAATCTGAATGCTTTTCTTTTATGGGGTATTTATAGTACCTTATTGTAAAATTTGGGTTAAAGTATTTGCTCATAAACTGCATTATACAATACTACACATATATTTTATGCATTTCTGAGTTTCTAAACTTTTTGGTGTCATCTGCTGGCCTTCAGGAGTCCTCTGCAGCTTCAGCAAAACTCCCCCCAAATTCCCATTTAATTTCTTATGCCAGCCTTCAATATATCAAAATTGTGATGAGGAAAATCAGGATGTGGAAGGGATGACTGTAATACACACACACACATACACACACAATGACAAATATTATTGATAATAGCATATCGAAAATTAAAAAGGTAGAATATGATTTGAACTTTCTTATATGAAAATAATTAAGGAAAAAAATGAACTCTAGGCACCTTATCAAATAGTATTAGATATTTTCACAGCTGATATTAAGACTGGTGAGTGGAAGGAAGCAGATTTTGACTACATATCATGTTTTAATATGCAGTATGTTTTTGTATCATATTTCTCCTTCTCAGTGGTTAAGTTCTTTCAGGACAGAAACTATTTTTTAACCTCCCCCAATGGCGATGTCATTTTGACCACACAGTAGGTGCTTTCGAAATGATTTTATTAAATTATTAATTAATTAAATAATTAGGTGAATAATCAAATATATATGTTAAATAGTATCTTAATATCATATTAAATGCCATATTATTAAACGTGTTGTTACCAATGAGCTAATGTGTTAAACAACTTATTAATAAAATATTTATATTATATCAGGGGTCTACTGACATAATATATTGATGATAATGGCAAAAATTTTGGACTATTTAGAGATGGATGAGCCTTTCAATGTTTTTTAAATAACGCCACATAAATAACTACTATTGCTTTCTTCAAGCAGAGCTAGTTCTTGTTTTCTCTAAAAAGATGCTTTTAATGATTTTTGGCTTGGTATCACAGTCATTTGTGTCAAAAGACCCTGACCCCATTCCAGCTTTGTCTTCGCCTTGTAACAAAGTTAAAATAATTAATTCAAAACATTTGGTCCTGTGACTGCATGCGACGAGCATTTTGTCCTGCTAGCTTCCCACCTCTGACATGAGGAGGGAGGCTTGTTTCATTTTCTGATTGTTAGAACTACCATTGGTTATTCAGCTCCTCAGAATTTATTGTGAATTCACTTTGTTCAGGGAAGGAGTGGGGAGGTAGGAGGGAAGGGGGGAGGGAGGAGAAAAATCTAAGATATAGGGAAGTGATTGTAGAACACTGAAAATAAATAAAATAATAATAAGATAAAAAAATAAAGAATATTGGTATACCTGTGTTTCCACAGCTCAGTCAACATTGATTACTCCCATATTTTGTCATCTTTGCCAATTTGCTGTTCTTTAGTTGAAATATATGTTGTTTTCAATTGTTATTAGTACTTTGAAGCAACTATTCTTTGTAAATCTCTGAGAAAGGTTTGTTCATAAATACTGACCACTAATCTATTAATGAATGGTTTTTGGCCTTATATATTTGTGTTTCTTTTATAACTTGGATAGAGAGAGATAATGATAAATGAGTTCCCTTTGATAAATTCATTGATAAAGGAATCCCCTACACCAATGTAAGTTAGTTATCTTCCTCTGTCTTAGTAGCCTAAAGCACTAAGAAGTTAAGTGATTTGCCCAGGGTCACAAAGCCAATATGTATTCGAGTTGATATTTGAATCCAGGTGACTTTAAGGACACCTCCCACTACTATTCAATGCTGCTTTTTGGAAGTTTAGATATCATAATCTTATCAGAGATATTTGGTGCAAAAACTTCCCCCCAATCAATAACTTTCTTTTTTATCCAAGTTGCACTGATGTTGTTGGTGCAAAAGTTTTTTTTGAATTTTATGCAAATGAAATATTCTATTTTTTCTCTTTTATAATTACCTTTATTCTTTATTTGGTTAAGAATTCTTCTCCATTCTCCTATAATTTTTTACACTGACCTTTAATGTTTAGATTGTGAATTCATTTGGAACATATTGTTACTTATGGTTTAAGACGTTTATCTAAATCTAATTTCTGCCAAACTGATTTCTGGTTTTCTGAGCCATTTTTGTCAAATAGAGTTCTTCATCAGGTTTATTGAACACTAGGTACTTGAGTTCAATCGCTTTTGACTCTTCCTTATCTGATCTGTTCCATTGATGCAGTCTTCTATTTTTTTAAACCACTACTAAGTAATTTAGGTGATTACTGTTTTATAGCAAATTGGATCCAGAAGAACTTCATTTCTACTATTTGTCTTTCTTTCTCTTGAGATTCTTGACTTTTGTTCCTACTAGTAAAATTTGTTATTATTTTGTTTAGTTTTAATAAATGTCCCTTTGACAGTTTGACAAGTATAACGCAATTTGTTAATTAATAGTATTATCATCTTTACTGGCATAGTCCAACCACAAGCACTGATTATTCAAATTATTGTTTCTTTAAAGGGTGTTTTGTCATTATATCTACACAAGTCTTGTTTGGGCTTGGTGGACTGACTCCTTTTATATTTTTATGTATTTTGTAGTTGTTTTGAATAGGATTTTCTTTTCTATGACTATTCCTAGGTTTTGTCATTGCTATATAGAGGTTCTGTTGATTTGCGGGTTTATGTTGTAATCTGTTACAAATTACTGAAATTTGTTAATTAATTGCCTATATTAGTTTCTTTGAAGTTTTAAGAATGATTTTGCTTTCTCTTTAATTATGTTTATTTTTTTAAATTTGTGGGCGTTTGCTTTGCGTCAGATTCTTTGCCACTAAAAATAGAGAGGATCTAAATATTTTGGTGCATATGCACCTTTTCTGTCTTTGAACTATCTAGCATATATTCCTAGCAACTGAACTGATGAGTCCATCAGTTTGGGAATTTCTGTCACTTTCAAAGCAAAATTCTAAATTTTTCTCCAGAAAGATAAGACAAATTCACAATTCCACCAACAATTTATTTATTTCTATTCCTATTTTTTCTATAACCTTGAAGGAATTCTTTGGACGGTGCAGGTCTGCCTCACCCTGAGCATCTGCAGGCAGTTTGAGGGACTCTTCCCTCTTACACACTGCATTGGTGCAATGGCATGACTTCTGCCCACAGCCTAGGCCCCCTCAGCATGTTCATACCCATTTCTGGGGACATGGCCACCAGGTTTTCCCAGAGGATCTCGATATTATCCACCATGTAATCACTGACAATGGCCAGGGTCTTCTGGAGGAATGCACCACAGGTGGCCATAATGATGCTCTCCTCCTTGGATGCAACTTCTCCATCTTTTTAGCCAGATTAGCTTTAAATTTAGTGAATTTGTTAGTCTTTTCAAAGAACCAGCTTTTACTTTTATTTATAAATTCTTTTTGTTTCTCAATTTATCTGTGTTTTCAAATTGCCAAGAAATTCTTTTTGGAGGGTTTTGGTGTTTCTCTTAGCTAATTTCCTAATTTAAAAAATTACATATTCACTAATTCTCTCTTTCTCATGTGACCAATGGCCAAGGAAGTCCCTTTCCACAAGGATCTCTTGCTCTGGACTCCAAGCTCAGATTCATCCTAGGGTTGACCCAAGCACAGATAGGAGGAACCAGTGTTTTGCTAGCTTATTATGTATCCACCTCAGAGTATAACTATGGAGAAAATTTCTAAAACCAAGTTTAGGTATGGCTTAAAGTTTGTGGTGCAGTCATTTTATTCATGCCAGACTCTTCATGGCCCCATTTAGGGTTTTCTTGGCAGAAATGATGGAGTGGTTTGCCATTTCCTTCTCCAGCTCATTTTAGAGATGAAGAAGTGACGTAAACTGGGTTATTACTTAATAACTTGCCCAGGGTCACAAAGCTACTAAGTATCTGAAGCCAGATTTGAACTCAGGAAGATGAGTACTCCTGATTCCAAGCCCAGTGCTCTATCCACTGTGTCACCTAGCTGACTTCAAGCTTAGGATAGCCCCAGAAGAAATCCTCTTCTTATCTCCGTGGAAGAGGTGAAATGGCAGAGCCCCAGAGTGATATATGCAAAAGACGGAGCGAGTGCTATTTTTCTTATAACCTACGGATGGCGCTATTTGTCATGGCATAGTTGCCAATCATTGGTAGGTCATGGTGATCAAGGGACTAATTAAAAATTTTGGGGTTTTGCATTTGTTTTAGCAAGAAGCTAGCACGCATTCCACCTGAAGGGACCAGAGCATATGCAGAAGTCTGTGAAAAGTGTGCTATTGATACACTATTTTGTAAATGCATCTTTTCAGAGCTTTGATTTTTTTTTTTTTACTTTGAGATCAGCTTTAATTGAATCCTGGAAATGTTTTGTGTTTTCTCATTGTTACATTTCTTTTTCACAGAGTTACGTACCTATGGTTTGTTCTATATGTAATAGGGAGACTAGACAACGAAGGACCAGTCTTTGAAGCCTGCAGTTATTCTCTGCCTACTGTCAATCCAATACGTGGAATTTTGGAAGCCAGTTTCAGTCACGATGACTCCGGGGTCCATACCATGTGGTAATGGAAAACTTTCAAATTGGTTTCAGAGATGAATGATCAATGACTCAAGAGGCACAGACTTGAAAGTGAATTCTCATGCCCCAAAGGATGGCTGACTAATTCTCTCTTCTGGTTTCTAGAGGGGAACGCTGAGCCATTGAGCACTGTTTCTAAGGAGTCTCCATTTGGGATGCTGCCTTCCTCCTTTCCATTATTAGCAAGGTGATATCAATCTGCTTTTACAAAGGGATAGTTAACTGAGAATTATATAGCAAGGAAAGAAATTATTAAAAAAAAAAAAAAAACCCAAACCAAAAAAACCCAAACCATTTCCCAAGGTTCCTGGGGAAAGTTGGCTCAAGTTTAAGGGAGACGATAGAGAGGGAGTGAAACATACATGTACAGAACCCAGAGAGACAGGGAGCACCTTGTGACTCCTAGACTCCAGAGTCCTTTTCTTTCTTCATGGTGCTCCCTCTAAATTCACTTCAGGATATTGCCTCAGCAATCAACAGATTGGTTCCTTGCTCAGCTAAGCTGGCTCCTTATGAGAAGTAACTCAGCTGATTAACAGGGTCAGTCCTGCTAGACTGGATCAAGCAGGTGGTTTGCTCCTCATGGGACTTGGCTGCTGCTACTAGTTCAGGTGGTCTCTGCTACTAAACTCCAGTTGCTGAGGGAATCTCTGATGTCTCTTCTAACCTTTTGAAGTTCACAAGGTTGTAACTTGGTCAATTTTATTTCTAGAATTTCATTCACTTAAGACCAGATGCCATTTGTTCACAGGCATATGGTGGCAAGGTGGGTAGATGAAGCAGCCATTGTCCCTTCTCCCACCAGGTGACTCATAGAAGTTTTAGCCTTACTTGCCTCTCAGAAGGGCTGAGGATGGGACATATAGTTCCTTTAGTACAAGAATGTATTTCTGGCTCCATGTTTCCTAAAGTTATCAATTCTTCCAACTCCAAAGCTAATTAAAAAGTTTTTGTAATCACACAGTATGAACTCCTGAGTCATGTAGCTGAAACTGGCTTCCAAAATTCCACTAGTTGGCAGCAGGCAGAGAATTTTTAGACAGTTGTCTCATTACATCATTATTTAGTCTTTTCTTGATAATTCTATTTACTTACCTTTCTTACTTTTCCTTTCTTTGGGTTATTGGCAAGTTGAGTAATTTGCTCATCTCTATTGTGAATTGTTTCTGAAAGAATGGCTGTTTCTGATTCTCATCTTCATCTCTTTCTCTTTGTTTGTCTTTACCTCTTGCTTGTTTTACCCTTTTCTTTCTCAGCTCAAATAAATATGTACCAAATCCACCCTAACAAACATCCATTTTGTCCAGCATCTATCTTTTCTTTACTATTGATTAAGTTCAAATTTTCAGCACATGTTATTTGGGGTTACAATCTGAAACTTCTTTACTTTTAAGAATTTCTTATTCTTTTCCATCCATTTCCTCATTTTTACTTGGTATGTGCAAAAAAGTTTTAGATATATATATATATTTCTTATATAACAAATTGTTGGGGTTTTGCATTTTAAAAATAATCCAGTCCTCCATTCCCTTTCTTTTTGTGAGCCAACTTCATCCATCCATGTTTAGTACTATAATTGTTATTTTTGTTTTCCTCCATGAAATAATGCTAAATGCATATACATACATACATATGTACATATACATATATATGTATATATACACACATGCATATATATGTTGGACCACATCTCTAATTTTCTTGATGTAGAGAATTCCTGGTGAAGAAACTCCCTACTGCAATTCATACTGACAACTGTATTAATAATGCATTTTTACTTATTGTTAATATAATTTTGCTTCTTAATGGAAAAATCTTCCCCACCCATTAATGGGCCTGGGAAGATCTGTAGGAAAGCTCACACCTTCTGTTAATGAGGCACTGGTTCTCAAGGTCTGTGATGCATGCTAACTCTAAAAAGTGTATAAGTACTCTGAGGTGAGGTTTTACTTTGGGGGCTTAAAGCTTGGAAATGTTTGTTTGGCCAGATGAGACTCTGGGCAGCCACTAAGGACCTCCCCTCCTTTGAAAACTCAGATGTTGGTACTTCCCTCTCTGGTAACTATGTACATATGGTCAGGCAGTTGGATTTGTCTACTGATCTGTGTATGTATGTATTGCTTATGTCAGGCAGCTGGGAGCACTGTCTGTTGATCTGTAATTCTGGGTATTTTCTCTGAAGTTTAGGGTGCTGACTTTTTCCTCTGAACTATGTGCTTGATTAAAGTGATTGTTGATCCCTCAAAAGTTGCCTTTCTTTTTAGAAAAGCAGATCTAAAAACCTGTGAGAGCAGGCCCTCCTCTGTATGTCACAGTATTTACTATTACAACAACTGTTCTGCAACTTACAACTTAGAGAGTTGTCTGAGGCACTGACAGCAGTTAAATGACTTACCTGGAGTCACAAAGTCAGTGTATTACAGACAGGACTAGAATTCAGGTCTTTCTGTCTCTGAGTTCTGTTCTGCATATGTGTAAGCTTGTGTTTGCTGTGTGTACATCTTCCTTTTCTCAGTTCCATTTTATCTTTGAGATTGGCTTTATTTACACCAGATGGATCCTGGTCTTCTTCTAGC
Organism: Notamacropus eugenii; assembly: GCF_028372415.1. Lineage (NCBI taxonomy): Eukaryota > Metazoa > Chordata > Mammalia > Diprotodontia > Macropodidae > Notamacropus > Notamacropus eugenii. The sequence goes on from NC_092874.1 coordinate 315,125,638, forward strand.
ATTTCCTTCACCATTGATTACCTTTTCCAACCTCAAACTCTTTGAGATGACTGCTATTGGGTTTTTTAAAATTACTAATACTAATCTTTCTCTTTCTGTTTCTCTTTATGTCCTTGTCTCTGATTGTCTCTTGCTTGTTTTACCCTTTTCTTTCCTAGATCAAATGATCAAATTTACCCTAACACACACAGACACACAGACACACATATACACATACATACATATGCACACACACACAGAAGCATCCATTTTAGTGGTACTAATTGCAAGAAATGTTTTCATTATACACCATTTATTATTCCCTTCCAATTCTAAGATACTCTAACATCTATTCCCAGGAATATTAATTCTCAGTGGATCAAGGATGGAGGGAATGGGAAGATTAAGTTGTGTGTGCAATGAGAAATGTGTGGTAATCCAAGTCTGGGGAGGGAACAATCCTATTCTTTTCCTTTTCTCTCATGAAATTCCTTTTAATGTCATACTATCATCTGTGTAAATTTATGACTTCCTCTCTGAGCTATGTCCTCTTGAGACCCCACTACCAAGTTCCAAATTCTTTCCTCCATCCTCATGAGAGTAAGTACCAAGACACAGAATCCTGTCTTGGAGAATCTGAATTCCTGAGGTGTCTACTCTATCCAACAACAAAACAGTTTGTTACAAGACTCTTGTCTCTTGTCTCAATCTTTTCTGCCTCTGAGATTGCTTAATGACACTACTAAGCTTGTGGTTTCCTTCTGCTGGTGTTCTGTGGATTAGCTGGATCAGTATTTTGCCATCTGTTTCCAATATTTCTGGGACATTTTCCAATGTGATTTTCAAAAATTATGATATGCCAGTTTTCTTTTTTGGGGGGTTATAGCTATAACTCTTAGATTATTTCTTCATATTGTATTAAAATTGTTTCTTTTTTCTTTTGTAATGCTCTTATGTATTCTTCCAAACTTATATTTGATTTTATTTAATTTATTTTCTCTCTCAGCAATTTGGTGTCCAGTACTGTATTTTTCTATTTTTTCAGAGAATGTACTATTTTGTAAAATCTCTGTCTTTTTCTTTAAATTCTCAATTTTCTTATTAGATTTGTTGATTTCTGAAGAGTCCTTATTTCTGTCATTATTTCTTTCATATTTTTATCTAATGCTTTTATTGCTCTTCTGAAACATTAAAGTGATTCTTAAAGTTGCTTTATTGTCATTTTATGGAAACTTGAGAAATTAATGCTAATACATCCACCTTCCTCCAGGGATTTTGACTCATTTTTTTATTGAAAAGTATTTATTCATGGAAATGGTTCTTTTCTTTTAATGCTTGTTCATTTTTCTTCTCATTTAGCTTTTATTAGTCTTTATCAGTCACTCTGTTTATTTTCTTAGACTGGACTCAGTGCAAATGTGCTACTCATTCAATTATTTCCCTTCTGAAGGTCTAGGCTTTGCTGTTGTGCCTGCTTTTATTACCTGTTTTTGTCTCCTAAGGCTATCAGAATTGGACAGATTTGATGATCTGAAGGGATGAAACCCATCCATTGGGACAGTACTTCAGGGAGACACCAAAAAGAGCCATTTGGAGGAGATTTCAAAAATTCTCTGTTATTGGACTGACTTTTACTGTTTCTCGTTTCTCTTCTCCCAGGTTCCACTGAGTTGTCTGAAGACCTTCTTTAGTCTTCAGGCTGACCCTAGGACAATGCTAGGGAGAAACTTTGAAAAGTCTTTGCAATTGAGTTTCTTCTCTACTCTCTCATTCCTTCTGAATGCTATTTCCTTTTGTAGAGTATTAAATAAATGTAACCAGCACAGCATTTCTTGGTCTCATCCTCCTCCACAATCTCTTTAGACTTGTACTCTTCTACAACCGACTCCTTCTTTCCTTCCTTCTTTGTAAACCTCGGGACTGGTCTGATTCATACTTTTTAGTTGACCTTGGGAACAGACAACCCTACGGTCAAAGGACTGATTCCTAAAACCCATGTATAAAACATCACAAGGCATGTAGGGCATAGTAGGGCAAGCCTGACTCAGGCCAATTCAGGTTTGAGATTGGAACTAAATGAAACACTCCAAGGAAATCCAGATCAGGGAAAGATGATTTTAGGCACAGATATAGCATTGACTCAGGTAGGTATCATTTTTCTATTTTCTGCATTTCCGTGATAATTAGTCAGTCAGAAGCCTACTCCTGTGGGACTCTCTGATGGCTTTGGCTTTTTCATACTTAGACTACTGAGAAGCTAAATCAGTGGCCCAAGCCCTAGTCTCTTGAGTCAATTAAGTCCTGAGGATAGTTTCAACCCTTTTAAAGGAAAAACTAGCCCAATCTTCATGAGAGTAGGGTCTTAGAATACTACTCTTACCACAAAGGGTTGCCATGAAGTATAGAGAGATGGATACACCAGACACCTTAGCTATGGGATATAGATGAGTTGGTGGGGATGAGAGAGCCAGAAGACAGGGACCAGATCAGTGGGCTGGTCTTCTGTTATTATTTATTTTTAATGGAAGTTACCTCATGGTAGACTCTTTCAATTTTTCTCTTGTTATTGCATTTGTTCCTTTTGGGGCATTTTTATAATTTGTACAGAAGTGGAGAGGAAACTCTTCCCTAGGTTGCCTCTACCTTCCCAGGATTCCTCACCCTTTCACTCCCCTCTCACATCACACTCCTCAATTTTCACTAAATCCAATTCACTGCTTCTTTTGAAGAACAGCCAGATTGAAGCATGGAGTTCTTTGAACCACTTGAACTGGGGATTTTAAATTTGTTGTTCATAAACTGGTAAAGGATCTGTGGATAGATTTCAATGGGGTATGTGAATTTAGATGTGGGGGATGGATATTTCAATATAATTGGTCTCCTTTGTAATTTATTTTACAATGTATTTTATGCATTTGGAAAAATTCTGAAAAAGGGTCCTTAGGCCTTACCAGACTACCCAAGGGGTCCATGACACAGAAAAGGTTAAAATCTCCTGTGCTAGACTGTGACAAATGATTCCAATCCCATCCCATATAGTTGAGATTGACTTGGCTTCAGTCACTGTTCAGTAAAAACTGGGGTAAGATGTCATCATTGTTTTTACTCTTGATTTCTGGAATGCCATTTTACTGTAACTATAATCCTATGATTTTAAGTCTGTGCAATCTAGCTACCAGAAAGACTCTCCCATTCTGTCTCTGCACAAGCAAATTTCACACTTTGGAAACTGTTCCACAAGCAGAGAGGCCTTTCTAAAAATTGCATCAAGTAAATGGCTCCTCACTCCATCACTGGCTGCTCCCCTGGCATTTCTCGCACAGTATCATCTTTCATGGATCTTCTACAGAAAAGGGGATTTTCTGCCTATGCTGTGCCTGACTGCAGGCCTGAGCTCCAGATCTGGCTCTGTAAAATGGTGATAATATATAATATCGACCCTTGTGCCTCACTGAATGTTGCGTGAGGATGAGCTAGATAATAGATGTGGAAAAAACCCTTGCATTTTTCTGAAGGTTGCTACGCAAATCAAAACTGATGAATATTTATGTCAAAGTCACTGAATTCAGGGGGTTAGGGCAATCACAGTTATTCATAACAAGTCATTATTACCAAGCCAAGCACCATATCTAGAGGAAGGAATAATCAGTCACATTTGAAATTTCAACCTTGGGTTGGCGGATGAATAGCAGGGTGTAGAACAGATCTTTAAAAAAAATGTCACCAGTCTGTACTTCCTTTTCCCCAAAGTTTATACAGCTCCCTCAGATAGTAACAAGGAAACACACTCTCCCTCTCACAGATGAAAGTATAGTACCTGAAAGAAAACAGAAATGCCCAATAGATTATGCTGGCCCTCTGTTGATAGCTTTATTGATTAGAGCTGGCACACTGGAATACGCTCAAAGACAAATAGAGGATCTGTGCTGCCCTGATAGCAGAGAGTGCTGGAATGATACCTCTGGGAAGGTCTTTTGAAGGTCATTTAGTCAATCTCCCTGCTACAGTGCGAAACTGGACATAAAGTCTAGCTAAATGAATTGGTCTTTGTTCTCCAAAGATTTCTGGGGAAAGAATTCTGCTCTGATATTTAGCTTTTATGTACAAAAGTAGTTCATTTCTGGTTGTTTTATATAGAATACCTGCAGGTTTATGCAAGAAGTATTAGGACAGCTTGGACTTACAACAAATGTACTTTTTTTTTTTTTGAGATTGGGAGAGAAGTGAAGGATAACCTTAAAGTTATCGAGTAACATGATTTAGAACTATACCATCTCCAACATGTCAGGGTCTGTAGCTCAGGTGCAGTCCTGGGTGTGGGGGGGGGGGGGGAAAGGAAAGGAGAAGAGAATAAATATTTATATATAAACATGCTATGTACGAGGTACTATACTAAGCACTTTGCAAATATGTCATTTGATCCTCACAACAGCCTTGCAAAGCTGGTCCTGCTATTACTCTCATTTTATAGTTGAGGAAACTGAGGCAAACAGAAATTGGCCTGGGGGTCATACAACTAATAAGTATCTGAGGTTTGGTTTAAATTCAGGTATGTCTGACTCCATGGCTAAGGCTCTATCCTCTTGGCCACCAACTTGCTGTATAAAGCCAAGACCAGAAGGAAAGAATGGAAAACTCAAAGAATTAGAATGATGAGGGTTAGGAGTGGGAGAAGAAGGGTGGAGAAATGAAGTGAGGTATGGTCAGCATTCAAACTTTGGAGAAGTGGTCAGAAGAAGGCAAGATGGCCACTAGGATGCAAAAAAGCCTTCTCTGGTCCTAAAGCCACTTTTGTGAGGCAATTGTAACATTGAGGCTATGCTCTCAGGCAGAAGGCATAATGGGATTGGCAAGGCAGGAGATTTTTGGTAGCATGGCCAGAGCTATTGGCCAGAAGGAAAACAGCTGGAAGAGGAAACAGGTCTAAATGCAGATTGTCAGTTGTCCTTATGGAAGAAAGCCAAGCTAAGTCACACCAGTTCCTTAATTTCTCATTTGACTTGACTATGAATTTCTGGAAAGCTGTGAGGGAAAAAACCGAAGGGAATTGAATGCCTAGGCTGTGAGTGGAAAAGTGTTGAGGATGTGAGCTGAATACAATGTAGTACTCTCTCTAGAGGTATCATTTCCTTCAGTGCTCTAAGGTTTGTGGCTTCTAATACTGTACCTCCTGAGTCCCCACCAGTGTACTCACCCCTATCCAAAAGAAAATTCAATTGAGTCATGTTAGCTTTTAGAAAAGGGATTTACTGAGAATGCATAGCCAGAAAAGTAGTTACAAACATTCTCTTCAACCCAGTATTTCACTCTCCCCTCCTAAGTACAGAATCCCTGAGGTAAGTAGGCCTAAACTGAAAATGCAATGAGAGGTACATTTGTAGAAAACACATGTAGCCAGTGAGTACCTGCTGACACCTGTCCCTAGAAGTACTTTTCTCCCTCCATGGGGACCTCTTGAAATCCTTCTTAGATATAGCCCCTTTCTGTCCTCTGAGAGTCATTGACTTTGCCAGAGCCATAATTGGCACTGCTTTCTATCATGAGGGGGTCTAATCCCTGAAACCTTTGTCATCTCTGGGTGACCAGCTCTCCACAGTCATCTGTAGTTGCTTCCTTGGTCATCAGTCAGTACCACACCAGCAGTAAACCACTATCACCTCTTCTAGTTCCCATTAGGACCTTTGCTGACTCTGAGGGACCCACTAAACACACATTGCCACCTGGGCACTCTTCTTTTAGAATACTCATTCTTCTAATATCAAAAAACAAGAAGTACAAAAGTTATAGAGTCACCCCGTGGACACAGATCCATGGTATCTCAGTGGAAAATATGACAATAGACTTTCCCCCACCTGGCAATTCACTTACCTCAAGGAAGGAAAAGAGATTAAAGGTTTGTCAGGTCATTCCTTTGGTATATGCATTCAATTCTGGCTCATTTCCTCTTAAGTCATCAGTTAGCAACCAATTAGAATATTTTCCATCATTATATATACCAAGTCCTCAGGAATACATGGTTAGAAATCAGTTTCCAAAATGCCAGATTGGTATTAGGTAGGGAATATTTGAGCATGAGTCATATAACCTACCAGAAAGAACAAATCTGAATGTGTTCTAAGGACTTGGACCTCATTGGCTAATTCCTCCTATTAATACCCAAATTGGAGATGCTTTCAGCTCTTAGTAGTATCTGGGGCTTCTATATTTAGAGTGTTTCTATATACTAAAAAATTAATTGGTACCTAGTCTGAAAGAAACTATGGACATGTAGCCCATGTAATAGTTGTCATAATGTATATTGACATTCTTCCATTTCTTTTACATCTTTGTTCAAGTAAAGAAACTGTATGGTCAAGCCATTCATTTGATAGGCTCCTTTCTGCCATACTCAGATTAGGGTTCATTGAAATAGAGCAGATCAGATAAGAATGTATGGTTTTTTTAATGAGTGGGGGACTCAAACCAAGGTTTTAAGTTAATAAATTTAAACCAACCTTACACACTCTAAATGAAGTAAGCAGCTGCCACCTACCAAGGTTGTATCTATGGAATAAAGGTCACCAAATCTTTGGGAATTACAGAGAGCTGACATTTCCTTCAAGTACTCACCGACATTAGGTTAGGATATAACCACGTGGGTAAGTGTGAGACTGCTTAGAGTCTGGCTTCTATTATTGAACAACATCAGACTAGAGGTCAGTAGCATCCCCTGGTTCATTAAACTAATACTGGAAACAGACTGTATGGTTATGTCATACTGAAATTAGAAAAGGGAAGAACTCTTTTGAGAGAAAGATAATAAACCCATTTTTGGACATAGTTAGTGTGAAGGCATCTAGATACAGCTTTACCATACACAACTAGAGACATAGATTTATGTTCAGTAGACAGGTCAGGACTAGGGGTATAGCTTTGTTAATCATCTGCATAGAGATCGTATTTTAAGCTACAGAAGTGAGGAAGAGTGCCAAGGGAAGAGAGTATAGAGACAAGAGAGAAGAGGAAAAAGAGAAGAACAGCCACAAAAAACGGTCAGCAAGGGGAAGAGGAGCCAGCAACACAGAGCTATTATGAAATGTTTAGAAAGATAGCAAGAGATTATGCTATTTTTGGAGCCAAGGGTGGAAAGAGTATCCAGTAGGAAGTGGTAGTGAATAGTATCCAATGATGTAGAGAGTTCAAGAAAGTCCTTGGATTTGCTGATATGGAATTCAATGACGACCTTTGAGGAAATAATTTCAGTAGAATGGTGTTGGTGAAAGCCCAGCTGGAAAGGAGTGAAGAAACAGTGTAAGAACATGGAGGCATTGTAAAGACAACTCTTTAAAGACATTTTTAGTAATAAAGAGCCTTGAGGATCATGCAGTCATAGGGTGTGGGAGATGAATAATAGTCCAACAATGGAAAAGAAGCAAGAGGGGTAATTTCATGGAAGCCAAGGGAGGAGTGAACATTCAGGAGAAGAGTTGCAGAGTAATTAAATAGCATAAAGGTGGGGGAAAGGGAAGGGCATTAGCTTTACAAGTTAAAACTGCTGGAATTTGGGAGGGAAACAATCTCATTAAACAGGTAAGGTCAGAAGCTAAATTTCAAGGAGTTGAGAAATGAGTAGGAAATAAAGAAATGGCATCCATGAATGTAGATGTTAACTTCTTGGGGTTCTTGCTGTGAAATCTCTTAGAGTGGTTGATTCTGGAAGCTCTAAAAAACTCTCTTCAGGAAAACCATTGATTGTAACCTTCTTATCCTTGGTTTCATGGCTATTTCTGCTGGAGGTTGGAATACATGTTACAGTAGTAAGAAAGCATCCCATAACAGTGTCCTTGAGCCCTGACTTACCATTGTTATGTGGATATGGAAAAGTCACTGGACCTTCTCAAAGCCTAAGTTTCCTCATTTAGAAAAATGAAAATCCTTGTTCTTCCACTATCACAGGGTTGTTGTGAGGAAAGCACAAAGGTATGCATAGCATACTTTTAAGTTTAATCTGTCTTCTAAACATTTTCTTAATCACTTTCTTCAGTCAATACAATCAACAAAACAATAAATCAAGCTCTAATTTGTAGCATTTGTTAATTTCTAAGATGTTAATATTCACACTCAGAGAAATGATCATTTTTTCTTATATTAATAACCCACTAATATTGGGGGATGTAAGGTGTTTTTTCTTTCTATTTCCCCATTCAAAGAAAGCCCAGTCCTTATGAAGTACACTGCTGATAGATGAGACTGGGTTACCTTCTCCTCAATCTCTAATGAGACCCCACCCTACTGGGATATAAGTGGCTTGGGTAGAAGAAGGATCCCTTTCTCTAGATTGTTGGAGGGGGGAAGGGGCATAGTTGCAGGTGTAGAGATAGTCTCTTTATCCAAGAATTACAGAATCAGAGTAACAAACCTTCCCTCCCCCACAGTACATTATTAGAATAAGCCCAACTCTCATTATAATATTTATTCTCTCATTCCCACCTATTGAAAACACCCACTCTCCCAGGGTATTTAAACATTAAACATTGCCCATGGGAGTCTTTTGACTTCTGGGTCAACCAACCTCAATCTGTTAGTTATTTGCTAGTAATAATTGATAAATTAATTATAAATTACCCAGAAACTGTCTTCAAAAAATTTTTATTCATCATTTAACACTGAAAATTTAATGATCATATCTTGAACTGGTCCCAGCAAACTCTCAAACCCTACTGTTTATAGGTATTCCTTAGTTGTTTCACATGATCTGCTCAAAGTATTGCTCAAATTGAACTCAGTTTCTCTTCCCAAATAGATTGTAAGTTTTTTAAGGACAGGAGTCATCTTCTGCTTGTTCAGTCTAGTGTGGTTCTATACAAATAACAGACTCTTTTGAATGGTACAGAAGTCCACTTTGTCTCCATAACATAGACATTGGTTACCATCCACTGATGAGAGTAGTAGAAACCTTGCTAAGGAAGCTGCTACCTGGACCCACAAGGGACACTTCAGGACTCACCCTCTTGTTATTCTACATGGTGTTTGTATGCAAGCACAAAGAACCAATCCATCTCTTAGCTCAAACAACAGATCCCTCAGGAATAGGAGTTGAATAAAATGTCATACGCCCGTCTGCTCTGCTGATTGACCGTCTGCCAAGGGAACAATTCTATAAACGCCCCCAAGTTCTCTCTGCCATCTGCTTCCCTCCTGTTCATCCCTTCACTCAGGTTGAAGAAGGAAAAGTGCTATTCTTACCGATAACAGAAAAAGCCACCATTTGAATACAGAAAATATTGTTATTCTCTATCAAAACTGGTCTCATCTATTTGATGTGGAAAACATAACCTGAATAGACCTGGAGTGGGAATTTGAAAAACCTGTTATGTGCATTCTAAGTCTTTGGTAGTGTCATGAAGTCTGTAAAGCCTCAACCCAGGAATTCATAATTAATTGCTAACAACTCCATTTAACAAGTTCTGAGTTCTTTTCATGTTCCTTAGGAAAGACAGTTCACTTGCATTGCCTCCTGTGAGAATATCATTCTCCCCTTTATCAAAAGAAGCAAAAGAGTTTTAAATAGGGAGAAAATATGTAAAAATTCTTAGATGAAAATAAAGCAGGTAAAGCCACTATGGTAGTAACGTTCAAGAGAACAAGCTGATGAAAGCTACATGTTCAAAGTGAAATTCAAACTTTTTCTGGAGCATCAGGAAAAACAGAAGATTGAGATGAGAGCCTGTGAAAGGAAGATGTACAGAATTACGTGCTTTCTGATTCAGTTGTTTCACTCTGAGACTACAACAAAAGGCTTACTGCAATTTTTCTGTGTACTAAATGGAAATGGGAAGGCCTGGAAACATTTAGGACAATGTTTGTTTTCTTTAGATGACTTTGATTTTTTTCTGAACAAGTTGAAACAGTTTGGGTAATACACATGTATTTATTATTTTGAATGATAAATATAGTGCTTAAGGTTCAGTACAAATAAGTGGGGTACTATATGCAAGTCACTCACAGTCCCTGCCCTCACTGACCTTACATTCTTTTCAGGACATATGTTCAAAGATAAGTCAATACATATGTGTAAAATGATAAAAAGTAATTTCAAGAAAGAGCAAATGTTAACAATTGTGAAGTAGGTGCTATCATTATTCTCAGTTTACAGTTGGAGTAACTGAGGCAAATAGAAGTGAAGTGACTTGCCCTAGATGATATAAGTGGGAGGTATCTAAAGCTAGATTTGAAATCAGGTCTTCCTACTTCCAGGACGAGAATTCTATTCACTATGCTAGGTGGCCCTTGAAAGAAGCTAAAGATTACAAAAGAAGATGAGTAGGAAGATCATTCCAGATGTGAAGGACCATTTACTGTATAGCTAGAAAGATGAGGTCATCATCAGACATCTTGATCTATGTCTTGTCACTGAATTCAGATGACTCTGGAGGAGAGAGTGAGGCTGATGACTTTGCACAGCCCTGCCTCACTTAAATCCTTGCAATTCACTTGCAAGTCAATGACATCATTGGTCCTCTTTGAAAATGACAATGAACAATATTCTGTGACTAGTAGCTGCTGTCCCCTGGGGATCCAATCAGTCAGTTTCAGTTGGGCAATGTTGCTGTTTCTTCCTCCTCCTTCTCTTCTCTCCTTTCCCTCTGCCCATGTGGGTGCTCTGTCCAAAGGAATATAAATTTTGATCACTTATACTTCACAAGGTGTCTTGGGAATTGAGAGCTAGACTTTTTTTGCTTCCATATTTATTTATTCTCTCATTGTCTTTTTCAAAAAAGTGGGACAATTAACTCTTTTATCTCATGTAGTTTTCACTTCTGATTTCTTGAAATATAGCTCTGAGTAAAACAGGTTTGTTAAAGCCCATTGTGATTCAAATAGAGCTATATGGTCTGTTTTTAAATCCAATCACTCTGGCTCTTCTTGATTGGTCAATAATAAATCCCAGCCTATGTCTCACTTGCTCATTATTTGGGTTTTGATAGCTCAGAATGAATATAAATAGCAATTGTTTCTGTTTTGTTCAGAAACTCTGAGGGTCTTTCCCTCCTAGAAAATCTTTTAGGAAGGCAAACTAGGCCATCTTTTGCCTCAGTTCTTACCTAGCCTTTATGTGGACAACATGATCATGTGGACTGTCTGTGCCCAACCATGGTAGAATATTCAGAGCTCATATTGGTCTGATTAGCCACAGTTGGACACATTGAAACTTGACTTTATCATGGTAATGTCATTTTGGTCTTCTTCTAGAATAAAGGATACTGAATGCATGGACGTTGCCTGAGACAAATTGAGACTTGGGAAAGACCTTAGCTTAAAAAGGCCAGTATTTCCCACTGCATCCAAGGCCATTGCCAGTCATCTTGACCTATGTCTTGCCACTGGAATCTGATGACTCTGGAGCAGATAGTGAGGCTGATGACTTTGCACAGCAATGGCTCACTTAAATTCAATCCACTTGCAAATCAAGACCTCTTTATGTCATTAATCCTCTTCTAGAACAAAGGATGAACAATGTGTGAGGAGTGGCAGTTGTTCACTGACCAGTTGTGCCATTGGGCAATGCTGCTATTTCTTCTTCTTCTTCCTTGAAGGAAGGATCCCAAAGTATCTCATTCTCTGCCCATACTAGGCAATTCATGGTTCACTAGCCTAGGTTTCTGCCCAGCATGGGAGGAGAGAGAGATACTTTGAGATCCATTCCCCCCAGTAAACCACCATCAGAGGGGACAGAGTCAGAAAAAGAATAGGGTAAAATCAGAAAAAAAAATAGAGACAGCTTGAAATTACCAAAGATTTCAGGAAGAAGAAAACTCAAAGACATTGAACAGAGGCAGATAGATCAAGAGAGAAAACATTAATAACAGAAGGAACTATGGCCTTCAGATCTAGCAAATGAATTCAGGCATCTTTGAATAAATACTGCAGAATGAAAGAAAATATGTCTCTATGGAATATGAGAATATGAAGCCACAATGTGCTATTCCTGAGTGGTTCAAAAAAGAAATGAGAATTATGAGAGTAAAATTTATTGCCTGCACAGCAAAAATAGAATAGAAAAACTGTAATCTGAAAGAGAATAGTAGATTAGGAATACAAATATACAGAAGTGAAGGATAATTTAGAACAGAGGTTGCTAAACCTATTTGGCCCTTAAAAAATATTACTCAGCACCCCTGTGGAAATCTACTTTCTTTAGCCTTTTTTTTTTTGAAATGATGCATCTTAAATTTAACACTTTATCATAAATTTGTGGGTTTTTTTCTACATCAAAATTTTGATGATGCAACATTGTGTCATGTAACTGTATAGCACTGTATTGTAAACAAGTCATTACATGCATATATTCCTGATATATGCTGAACTTCTGACAATAGGCAACATGCTCACCTGCCAACACTTGCTTGTTAAGCCTGTTGGTAGACTTGATCACTGATCAGTTATAACTTGCATTTTGTGTGTTTATTTGAAAAATAATGTAATCATTATGACTTTAACTCTTTACACAACAGATGAAACATATATGAACCATTTTTCAAAATTCTCTTCTCTTCTTTTCTTATGCTTTCACCTCCTCCTTATTTTATTTAACACTTCCCAATTGTACCTGAGGCTACCTCTGTCCCCCCCACTCCAATCATTCAAGTATCCTGCAGGGGGCAGTATCACCCACTTTGGCAATTTATGGTAAAAGAGAAGTGGGGAAGAAAACCCCAATAACATTTAAAGAACATATATTCACTATGCAAACAAAACACAATGATGTGAAAGATAAAATGTTTGGAGACAATCTAAGGCTCCTAGGCAGAGATGAAAGGAATACCAGAAGCCATCTCTAATCCCCTCATTTTTAGTTGAAGAAACTGAGAACCAGATTGATGAGGCCCTTACATGCTGGAACAAAGGAAAAGGGAATAGACTTTGGTAAAGAGAATTTTAGAGATCTGAAGTAGGAGAAAAGAAGAAACATTATGTATTACCTTTATTTTCTCAATAAAGTATGCCAGCTGCCTCTTTTTGTGTTTTTTACCTGAGCAAATGGTGATCTAGAGATGGACATTCACAAATGTGGAAGTAAACTGGTGAGTTTCAGAGGCTGAGTTCCTGTGTCCCTTAGTGGCTCTACTATGGAAGATGCCCCCTGTATCAACTATAGTGTTTCTTAAAGGAGAAAATAACCACTGACAGGAGGATAAGGACAACCCTTGGGCTAAGGCTTATATCTCCTTATAACCTTGAAGGAGACAGTACAGATTTGAGATGAAATGTCTACTTAGCATTTTAAAAATATTTCCTATTCCGATACTTTAAGTATTAGATTATTGGGAAAGTAAAATAGTAGTTATACGTTATTGTTGCTCAAGTCTTTGTCTTTTGTATCAAGCATTTCTTCTATGTGGATATAATAAATAGCTGCCCTTTACTTGATTTACATTGTCCATTGAGAACCTCTCTACTTCCTTTGGGGAGTTCCTATACATGAATTAAACTCAAGTTTTAATTATTTTCCCTTACCTCTAAGATTAAGGTATAAAAAGCCAGATGATTTAAAGAAAAATGGTCTAATTTTGTGTGTGTGTGTATGTGTGTGTGTGTGTGTGTGTGTGTGTGTGTGAGTGTGTGTTTAGGTTGCCCTAGGACTGAACCTGGTCCAGAGTATCTTTTATTGGTGTGAAGAGTGAATGAAAGCTACAACACCCCAATGCACCTAGTGCAGCTATATATTTCTAAATTAGTAAGAGATGAATCATGTCAAATAGATACAACCATTTTTATTTTCATCTGAAAATGAAATGAGAAAAAGGGAAACATTTTTTTTCCATTTAAATGTTATTTAAAGGAAGACTGACTACAATATTCAACTTTAGTCCTCATTAAGAGCTGCTGAGATGAAACCACTTTAAATCTGTTTATAAAGCTTTGTTTGAATTTATTTTAAAAGTGTTTTGCTCTAAAAAAGGATAAAAGCTCTTTCATAGAGTCTGTAATAAAAGTTAGCAATGGTATAATGCCATCACTACTGATATGCCTATGGGAGTCATAGATAAATTCTAATTAATCAGGTAGCCAGTAGTTACCTCAAATACCTATGGGGACTGTGGAGATTGAGAGAGATTTGATTCCAAGATAGGTTTATGGGGTGATTTAGTAAGGAGAATTGTAATGAAGTCTGGGAATAAGACCAGGGTTAGATTAAACTGTGATTAATAACAGTTAAAGATTAGCGAGAAAAGTACAAAATGAATTTCTTTAAAATGTATTTTTTTATTATCTTCTTAAAATCATAAAATTTAAGAACTGGAAAGTGGGACTTTAGAACACTAAGAGGTGAACATAAATTCCAACTGCTAATTTTGCAAAGTGAAATTTTAGCTTAATTAAGCAACTTGTTCAAGGTCGTCAAACTCTTCAGGACAATGCAGTGTTCTTTGTAGCTCTAAAGTCTATGATCTATGATTTATTTAAGTTCATATAGCCTTAAACCTAGTTCACTCTGAAGCTCATAGATTGGGTCACAATGGATCCCTGCCCAAGCTCCACTTAATGGCTGTATTTTGGGCCCTTCTGGCTTAGAGTGAAAGTCAATGGTAACTGTTTTTTTTGTTTTTTGTTTTTTGAAAAGCAACCCTATGTGTCTTCCCCTCATCAGTTTGATGTTTTTCTTTTTTTTCTAGCTAAAGGGGCCATCCCTTGACTCATTTCTTAAAGAGGCCTGTTCACTGAATGGGTGTTATCTAACCTTAAGTGAGTATGTGAAAAGGCTTTAGCCTAAAAGGGCCAAGGTCTCCCATTGCATCCTGGGCCATCTCCAGTCATCCTGATGAGTATTTGGTCACTGGATCCAGATGGCTCTGGAGGAGAAAGTGAGGCTGGTGACCTTGCACAATCTTCCTTCACTCAAATCATAGTCAACTGCAAGTCATGTGATCATCTCCCTGATGTCATGGTCCTCTTTCAAAATGAAAGACAAACAGAACAATAGTTGCTTAGTGGTGATACAAGTCAAGACTAGAATCCAAGTCACCTGAGATTGCTATTTGCCAAGAATTATTGTCTTAATAACTATATTTTTGCTTTTTAAACCTACTTATCAGACTAGATATTATAATTGACTTTAGAGGGCAGATATAATTTAGAAATTATCTAAGTTTAACCTTATTTAATAAAGGAGGGTTCCATCTCACATCCATCATATTAACAAACCTGAGAAAAAAGGAAAATGATAAATGCTGAAGGAGCTACAGGGAAATAAGCACACTAAAATACTGTTCATAGACCTGTGAATTGGCATGGCCATTCTGGAAAGCAATTTGGAACTATGCCCCTCCAAAATTACTCAACTGTGCATACCAGTCAATCTAGAAATACACCTCTACTATGTCTATGTCCCAACAATATCAAATAAAAACAAAATATGGACAGCAATATTTACAGAAGCTTTTTTTTTTTGTAGTAGCAAACTGAAGAATGTTTTATGGTATATGAATGTTGGTTGCTTTCCTTTGTCTTTGAAGAGGACCAAAATGAAATCACCATTGTAAAGTGAAATTTCAGTGTGTCCAACTGTGGCTGATCAGACCAATAAAAGCTTGGAGTGCTCTACCACAAGTTGGGTACAGATAGTCCATGCCAATATTTGGGGTGAATATCCCAAATTTGCGCATCCTGCATTTACTTTGAGCTATCTCAATTCTGCTTTGCTCAAAGAGCACAGCATCTTTTTTTATGTGGGCATGCCATGCTGAGCAGTCCTGTGCCAGTGTCTCCCATGTTGCACAGTTAAATCCAAAGTTCTTGAGAGAGACCTTGAGAATATCTTCGTATGTCCTCTTCTGACTACCATGTGATCACCTGCCACATGCAAGTTCTCCATAAAATGGCTTTTTTTGGCAAGCATACATTTGGCATTCGAACAACATGACCAGCCTATCAGAGTTGCACTATTTGAAGCATAGTTTGAATACGTGGCAGTTCAGCTCAAGGAAGGACTTCAGTGTCTGGTACTATATCCTGCCAGGTGATTCTTAGAATCTTCCTAAGACAGTTCAAATGGAAGCGATTCAGTTTCCTGACATGGCCCTGGTAGACCATTCGTGTTTCACAATCATATAACAATGAGGTCAGCACAACAGCTCTGTAGACCTTCAGTTTGGTAGTCAGTCTAATACCTCTTCTTTCCCAAACTTTTCTTTGGAGCCTCCCAAACACTGAGCTAGCTCTGGCAATGCATGCATCAACCTCATTGTCAATGTGTATGTCCCTGGAAAGTACACTGCCAAGGTAAGTGAACTTATCCACAGCATTCAGAGCATCTCCATTTGTTATAACTGATGGTGGTGGCTGATGGAGCTCCTGTGTTTTATTGGTGTTAATTATTAGGCCAAAATTAGCACAGGCAGCAGAGAATTGATCTATATTTTGTTGCATCTCAGCTTCAGAGGCTGCATTGAGTACACAATCATCTGCAACCAGAAAATCATGCACCAACACTCTCTCCACTTTGGTCGTGGCTTGTAGCCTTTTCAAATTGAAGAACTTATCATCAGTGCAGTAGTTGACCTTGACGCTGTGTTCATCCTCATTGAAAGCATTTGTCAATGTGGCTGAAAACATCATGCTAAAAAGCACAGGAACAAGCACATAGCCCTGTTTCACTCCATTGGTGACTGGAAAGGCATAAGAGCATTGTCCATTACCAGAACCCAGGCAAACATGCCCCCATGAAATTGACGTACAATATTGATGAACTTCTCTGGGCAACCAAATTTTGACATAATTTTCCATAAGCCCTCACAACTAATAGTGTCAAAGGCCTTGGTCAGATCTACAAACGTTGTGTACAGACCTCTATTCTGTTCCTGGCATTTCTCCTGGAGTTGTTAGGCTGCAAACATCATATCAACTGATCCTCAGCCCTTTCTGAAGCCACACTGGGTCTCAGGTATATGACCATCTTCCAGGTGAAGGATCAGCCTATTAAGAAGGACTCTAGCAAGAATTTTGCCAGCAATGACTAAGAGAGACATCCCCCTGTGATTGTCACAGGACAATCTATTCCCTTTACCCTTATAGAGATGGACAACGGAGGCATCCTTGAACTCCTGGGGGATAACCTTCTCTTGCCGTATAATCTGGAAAATTTCAGTCAGCTTTCGTACAAGTAATGATTCCCCTGCCTTGTAAATCTCAGCTGGAATAGAATCAGCACCAGGTGCTTTGCCACATGAAAGGAACCTAATGGCCCTCAAAATCTCTTCTTCAACTGGAAGTTCAGCTAACAGGGATTGACTTCAACCTGAGGCTATGGTCAATGGCTTCAGCATTGATTGATGATGGTCTGTTGACAACACTATGGAAGTGTTCAGTCCATCTCTCTAGGATTATGTCCTTATCACTAATCAATGTGGCTCCATCAGCACTGAGTAGTTATGATGCACCATAGGTTTTTGGTCCATAAATAGCTTTCAGGGAATCATAAAAGCACTTTGGATTGTTACTATAAGCATAAAACTGAATTTCATCTGCCTTCTTACTGAGCCAGGAATCCTGCATTTCTCTAAGCTTTGCTTGTGCTTTGCTTTTGATGGAATTAAGTGCTGCCTTCCTAGAGGTGGATGAACTGTCCTGCTGGTAAATTCTGTGGAATTCTCATTTTTCCTTTAGCAGCTTCTGAATTTCCCCATCATTTTCATCAAACCAGTCTTGGTGTTTGTGAGTGTTCTGACCCAGATGAGCAAATGCAGTGCTGTACACCAAATGTCTGAGAGCTGCCCACTCCTTATCTTCTCTACTCTTGCCAACTGTGTGTTGATCCAGCTTTCCCTCCAAATTAGCAACAAACTGTCCATGTTCAGAGAAGAGCTCTAATTTGTTGACATTATCTCTTCTTGTAGTCATTTTTCCTTGAGGGCAACACTTTTGATGAATGCAAATATTTAGCTTGGAAAGGATAAGTCTATGATCAGTCCAGCCTGCTGCACCACACATTGCCTTTGTCACTCTCACATCTTGTCTGTCCTTACAATCACATAAACTATTAGATGCCAATGTTTGCTTCAAGGGTGCATCCACTGAAGTTTTATTGCATTTAGGTAAACAGAAGACAGTGTGGGTGATGAGGTTATGTGATACACAAGTCTTCAGCAGTAAATGACCATTGCTGTTGCTGTTTCCAATTCCATTCCTCCCTAGGACTCCCTGCCAAGTCTCATAGTCTGAGCCTACTCTAGCATTAAAGTCACCCAGAATTATAAGATTGTCCTCTTTTGGCACATTGATGATAAGGGTCTCTAGGTTTTCATAAAAATTTGTCTTTGACTTCATCAGGGTTTGTCATGGTGGGAGGATAGGCACTGATGATGGTAGCATGACGTTTTCCTGCAAATGGCAATCACATTGTTATGAGCCTGTTATTCATTCTTTTTGGCAGGCATACCAGCTTGCTGATTAGATTGTTTTTTTTTTTTTTTTTTTTTATTTAGCTTTTAACATTCATTTTCACAAAATTTTGGGTTACAAATTTTTCCCCTTTTCTCCCCTCCCCCCCCAAACGCCAAGCATTCTAATTGCCCCTATGACCAATCTGCTCTCTCTTCTATCATCCCTCTCTGCCCTTGTCTCTGTCTTCTCTTTTGTCCTGTAGGGCCAGATAGCTTTCTATACCCCTTTACCTGTATTTCTTATTTCCTAGTGGTAAGAACATTACAGTTGATCCTAACACTTTGAGTTCCAACTTCTTTAGCTCCCTCCCTCTCCACCCTTTCCCTTTGGAAGGCAAGCAATTCAATATAGGCCAAATCTGTGTAGTTTTGCAAATGACTTCCATAATAGTTGTGTTGTATAGGACTAACTATATTTCCCTCCATCCTATCCTGCCCCATTACTTCTATTCTCTTTTGATCCTATCCCTCCCCATGAGTGTTGACCTCAAATTGCACTCTCCTCCCCATGCCCTCCCTTCTATCATCCCCCCCCACTCTGCTTATCCCCTTATCCTCCACTTTCCTGTATTGTAAGATAGGTTTTCATACCAAAATGAGTAGGCATTTTATTCTTTCCTTTAGTGGAATGTGATGAGAGTAGACTTCATGTTTTTCTCTCACCTCCCCTCTTTATCCCTCCACTAATGAGTCTTTTGCTTGCCTCTTTTATGAGAGATAATTTGCCCCATTCAATTCTCCCTTTCTCCTCCCAATATATTTCTCTCTCACTGCTTGATTTCATTTTTTTTTAAGATATGATCCCATCCTCTTCAATTCACTCTGTGCACTCTGTCTCTATGTGTGTGTGCGTGTGTGCATGTGTGTGTGTGTAATCCCACCCAGTACCCAGATACTGAAATGTTTCAAGAGTTACAAATATTGTCTTTCCATGTAGGAATGTAAACAGTTCAACTTTAGTAAGTCCCTTATGACTTCTCTTTGCTGTTCACCTTTTCATGGTTCTCTTCATTCTTGTGTTTGGAAGTCAAATTTTCTTTTCAGCTCTGGTCTTTTCATCAAGAATGCTTGAAAATCCTCTATTTCATTGAAAGACCAATTTTTCCCCTGAAGTATTATACTCAGTTTTGCTGGGTAGGTGATTCTTGGTTTTAGTCCTAGTTCCTTTGACTTCTGGAATATCCTATTCCATGCCCTTCGATCCCCTAATGTAGAAGCTGCTAGATCTTGTGTTATCCTGATTGTATTTCCACAATACTTGAATTGTTTCTTTCTAGCTGCTTGCAATATTTTCTCTTTCACCTGGGAGTTCTGGAATTTGGCCACAATGTTCCTCGGAGTTTCTCTTTTTGGATCTCTTTCAGGCGGTGTTCTGTGGATTCCTTGAATATTTATTTTGCCCTCTGGTTCTAGAATCTCAGGGCAGTTTTCCTTGATAATTTCATGAAAGATGATGTCTAGGCTCTTTTTCTGATCATGGCTTTCAGGTAGTCCCATAATTTTTAAATTGTCTCTCCTGGCTCTATTTTCCAGGTCAGTTGTTTTTCCAATGAGATATTTCACATTATCTTCCATTTTTTCATTCTTTTGGTTTTGTTTTGTGATTTCTTGGTTTCTCATAAAGTCATTAGCCTCCATCTGTTCCATTCTAATTTTGAAAGAACTATTTTCTTCAGTGAGCTTTTGAATCTCCTTTTCCATTTGGCTAATTCTGCTTTTGAAAGCATTCTTCTCCTCATTGGCTTTTTGAACCTCTTTTGCCAATTGAGTTAGGCTAGTTTTCAAGGTGTTATTTTCTTCAACATTTTTTTGGGTCTCCTTTAGCAGGGAGCTGATTTGCTGTTCATGCTTTGACTTCATGTCTCTCATTTCTCTTCCCAGCTTTTCCTCCACCTCTCTAACTTGATTTTCAAAATTCTTTTTGAGCTCTTCCATGGCCTGTGCCCATTGAGTGGGCTGGGACACAGAAGCCTTGATTTCTGTGTCTTTGCCTGATGGTAAGCATTGTTCTTCCTCATCAGAAAGGAAGGGAGGAAATGCCTGTTCACCAAGAAAGTAACCTTCTATAGTCTTATTTCTTTTCCCTTTTCTGGGCATTTTCCCAGCCAGTGACTTGACCTCTGAATATTTTCCTCACACCCACCTCACCTCCTGATCCTCCCAGCCAGTGTTTGGGGTCTGAGATTCAAATGCTGCTTCCAGCCTCAGGGCTTTGGGCGGGGGCAGGGCTGCTATTCAGTGTGAGATTAAATTCAGATGCTCAGGTGAGGGCAGGGCTGCCTCTCAGGCTCAGTTCCCTCAGGGAGTTTATGCACAGACCTTCAACAATGGATCCAGGCTCCTGCCTGCTTGGAGAGCCCTGGTCTGCCGCTGCCCCACAGCTTCTGTCTCCCGAGGGGGCCCGAGCCATGGGGGCACCCCACTCCCCCCTCGACCCGCCAAAGGGACTCTCTCACAGACCCCCGTCACCTGTGGGTGGAGGTACTTGTGCGGCCGCTGGAGATCCCGTCCCTGAAGCCCGCTTGGATCTGTTCCTCTCGGTGCCGCGGCCACGGCAGGGCTGTACTCAGCTCCCAGTCCCGGCGCCCAGTCCGCAGCACGAGGGACCTTTTACGAGAGGTTTGCAGGTCTCTCCGGAACAGAAATCTCCCTCGCTCCAATGTTCTGTGGCCTCTGGGTGCAGAATTCGCCGTGAGTTACTTCTTTGTAGTTGTTCTATGGGTTGTGGGTTAGGAGCTATGTGTATGTGTGTCTTTCTACTACGCCATCTTGGCTCCGCCCTAGATTGGTTTTTATTACAAAATCCTCAGCAGCTTCACAGCACTCCCCTTCACTGCACCCACTCCAGAAAAAGATGTATCCAGCTCCAACTTCAGTAAGCTGGCCTTCATTTGCCAACCTTGTTTCACTCAGCACTGCTATTTGGATGCGATACCTGTTGAGTTCTCTTGCAACAAGAGCAGTTCTCCTTTCATATGAATGTAATGGAATACTATTATACCAGAATAAATAAGGAAAGAAAGACTCGCATGAACTGATACAAAGTAAAATAGACAAAACAGGAAAAAATTGTTCAGTAACAACAGTGAAAAAACCCAGTTTAAAAAGCCTAAGAATTCTGATCAATGAAATGTCAAACCATGATTCCAGAGTACCAGTAAGGAAGCATCCTAGCCATCTCCTAACAGAGAGGTGATAAATTCAGGGTACAGAATGAGCCAATAATATTTCAAGATGGCCAATGCAAGAATTTATTTTGCCTAACTATGCATGTTTGTTACAAGAGGTCCTTTTCTTATTTTTTTTCAATATTGGGATAAGATAACAGATAGAAAAAAATCTATTTCTGTTCATTGAAAAAATTATAGATATGTTTTTTTAAAGGGAAATCCCTCGATATACTTTGTTCCTGTTCAGTCATGTCAGATAATTTGTAACCCCATTTGGGGTTTTCTTGGTGGAGATACTGGAGTGATTTACTATTTCCTTTTCCAATTCATTTTACAGATGAGAAAACTGAGGCAAACAGGGTTAAATGACCTGACCCTCAATCAATGGAGGTTGGATAAATAAATGTGGTATATGAAAGGCAGAACTTACATTAGAAACACTCTCTTTATCTTCCAATTTGCTATTCTTCTCAGCATACCACACTACTTCTATTCATGAAGAAAAATGTACCCAGAATTTATAAAACTAACCTGATGAAGTGGTAATAGATGTTTGTAGTTGCATTAATTGGTAACCAAATTATAGTGTCAAAAATCTCCTTCACTTTCTCTTCTAGCAGTACATCAAATCTACCTCTAATGGTTTTGCCCACACGTAACAATTATTTGTCACTGGCTGAAAAACAAGCGTAACACATTTTCTGTAAGTCACATGTTTTCTAGAACTGAAATATTCTGTGCTCCCTTATTCTTATAAGTATTTCTCTTGTGATTAACTATTGTGACTAAATGCTTCCTATTGTCATACCTTATCAAACTGACTCTGTTGATAAGGATTTGTGAAGGATGTTTTACCAATACTTAGGTTGGACTTGGCAGAATCCTGCCAAAGTTCTAATTAAAATACATGTGATTCTCAGATGTTTTCTGCAAGAAGGTCTTAGGTAGAAATTCAACTTACAGTAATATTCACTTTTTCCTTTTTCTTCTTTCTTCTCCTCTCCTCATTGATCATTCTGCAGATATGCTCTTTCCCCATTTTATCTCCTTGTATATTATCAGTTTCCCCATGGTACTGCTGTGGGATAAAGCTTCATTACTATATATAATATAAGTAATAGAATACTCTAAGTAATTTCCCCTTTTCTTAAAGATGCAAATTCAATCCCTCTTCCCCTTCCCCATAACACATTCCTCAGCAGGTACTTTCACCTCCTTTAGAGAGAAGCTTCGTCAGAGTGACCTTCCCATGTAATGTCATCCATATCCCCAAACTCTACATCTTTACCCTTTCTATTAATTTCCTTCCTATTTCAATACAAGTTGTCTTCATTGCTAAGAATAAACCTTCTACTACACCCTAAATCTTATCTTCTTCTATCTCCTACTGAATTGTGTGCCATCCATCATCCTTTATCATTTCTCTAACTCCTGAAAAAATATTTAGTATCTCTCTTTTTGCTAACTTCTTCACCTCTTCTTATTAATATTTTCATGTTTCTTTTTTTAGGATACAAGAATGTTAAAATTCCTTCCACAAATCCTGCTCCCAATCTAACCTTTTATATTCCCTGCCAAATTTCTAGAAAGTGTAGCTTAGTATTTTCTCTGTAGTTCTTCCCCTAAACTGATTGGTCAGTTAGAGGTCAGCTGATTACTACTCATATCAAAGTGTTTGGGGTAACCTTGAGGGGCTACATTTCTAATGCTCCTACCAATGAGTCCCACTAACAATCAGCCATACTTAATTAGCTCTTTAGCAAAAGTATTTTAAAGGATGGCATGGTAATTGATCAAGTACTTATTAGGTTTCTGTTATGTGCTAGGTACTGTACTTGGAATTGGGGATATAAGAGAATCAATCCCTACTTGCAAGGAGTTTACATCATAATGGGGAAGTCAACTGCATATTAAAATGTATTCAACATAAATACAAAGTTAATATATGTAAACATTTACAAAGTAGGGAGGGGCATTAGAAAATAGAATGATCAAGAAAAGCTTCCTGTAGAATATGGTGCTTATGCCTTATGTTTAAAGAAGAGGGGGAATCTATGAAATGGAGTTGTAGAATTTTGTCCAACAATGCTTGAAAGATAGGTTGGATCCAGGTTTGTAAGACTTTAAAAGCTAGATAGACAAATGTATATTTTCCCACAGGCGAAAGGAAACCATTTGGTTAGACTTGAGCTGAAGGAAAATTACTTTGGTAGTAGTGTTTTGGATGAACTGGAGCCGGCAGAGACTTGAGGCAGGGAGAGCAAAGTGGAAGACATGAAAAACTACCCAAGAGCTAATGAGGGAATGAACTAAGGGAGGAACTGTGGGGATGAAGCAAGGGGTCAGATTGGAGAGATTTTTATGAATGTGGAAAAAAAGATTTGACAACTATTTGGCTATGTGAGGTGAGGGAGAGTGACAAATTTAGGATAATACCAAGATTGTCAACCTAGACTACAAGGAGTGTGGTTCCTTTGACAGAAACAGAGAAATATATATGAAGAGAGAGTTTAGGGGGAAAGATAGCTAAATTCTGTACATTTTGAGTCTGAAATGTGTCCAGGACAACCACTTAGAAACTACTAAGAGGAAATTGGTGATACCTTCTACACCCTTCCTTTCTACTCTCTGTTCTAACAATAGAACCACATGTTCTTTTCTCAACCGGTTAGAGACCTTTCATATTGGATCTCCCCTTGTAAATTACTTTGTATATATTTTGATTTGGTGTATGTCCAGATTGTATTTCCCTCCAATAAAATGTAAGGTCCTTGAGGACAGATACTTTGTGTGTCATTTTGTCTATGCATGCCTAGCATAAGGACTGATAGGTCCTTAATAAAGGTTTATTGAACTGAATTCCTCCATCTGCTTGCTATAGGACCTGTTTTAAAGATACAAAGTCTGGATCGAGGTAGTTGTTTGGGGAAAGTTTATTTTAATAACAATGAATACAGGAAATACACAAGGTTTCTCATGTGGATTATGTTAATATACTTAAGCATGCTTTGTTATTGCTAATTAATGTACTGTTAATGTTCTGCTTTACTGACATTACCCTCAGGGGCATTTAGGGATTACAAATGCTCCTTAATTAACATTTTTAGCACAGCTAAAGGAGAAAACAATGCTCTGAAAAGAATTAGTAATCATTTGAAACTTAAAGAGAGACAGACAGAAAAACAAGAGAGATAGTTAGGAAGACCTACAGAGAAACAGAAATAGAGAGAGAGGCAGACAGAGGGAAGGAGGAAAGGAAGGAGAGAAACAGAAAGAGAGGGAGGAGGAAAGGAAGGAAGGAAGAAAGGAAGAAATACAGAAAGAAAAAAGAAAGGAAGGAAGGAGGGAAGAAAGAAAAAGAGAGAAAGAAAAAAGAAAGAAGGAAGGAAAAAAGAAAGAAAGAAAGAGAGAAAGAAACAACCCAACATACTTTTGAATTTTAGGGCAGTGGGGCTGTGGAAAAGGCAAAAGGCTTGGTTGCTAGTTCACGTATCCTAAAGGCCCAGAAAATCCTTCCTTAAAGCTGTCACTCCTTCCCTAAGTGGGTACTCAGGGACTTTGTTAGGAAACCAGGTACATGAGGTGGGACTAATAAGACCACGAAGTTCCCAGATAGCATAAACACCCCCATGACTTGGGATATTTGGAAAAGGGAGAAATGATAATAGCTTGTCTTTATTATAGGACTTTCAGGTTAATTGAAGCTTTCTTCCCAATAAACCTGTGAGGTAGGGTATAGGAGTCTAACTATTCCCATTTTACAGATGAGGAAACTGAGGTTTCGAGGGGTCATGACTTGATTACAATTATGTATGTGTGTGAGATGGGATTTGAAGGTCTCCTGACATCAAGTCCAACATGCTATCTATCAGTCCATCACTGCGTCAGTAAAAAAGGACAAGGGATTATATATGTGTGTGTAAGTACAGACATGCATGCATATGTGCATTCATGTGTATTTCTTTATATGTATGTATTTATGTAATCCCTGTCCTGATACATGCATGCATGTGTGTATGTGTATAGCTAGAGCTTGAAACAAACGATCAAAAAGAATTACATCTGGAAGCAGGTATGGTTCAAGGGTCTTGTCTCCCTTCCTTGCTCCCACTCACTTACATTAAAGGCCAAAAGAATCTTCTAGAGATGAACATATGAGACACAGATACCTATTGGCATAAGGATAGCCTCGGAAATTATTTTGAATGGATATAATTTGGCAAATATACACTAAGTACAGTTATGAAGACCTTTCTAACCTTAAGTCAGATAGAGTTTTCAGATAGAAATACTGCCCTTTTTGAGGAAGACATTGAGAATTCATACATATCTAGAGTCTGACGCCACTACTTAGCTGGTTGGTTGCTCTGTTTTGGAAGAGTTTAGCCTCTGCAAATAAGGGCTGTCCTTTTGGAGATTAAAAAAAAGTCAATCACTACCAAGGCTCTGGCAACTAGCTGGTGCAGTGCTGGGCTTGAAATCAAGAAGATTCATCTTCCTAAGTTCACATCTGGCTTCTGGCACTAATTGTATGACCCTGGACAAGTTATTTCGTCCTGTTTGCCTCAGTTTCTTTATCTGTAAAATAAACTGGAGGAGATGGCAAACCACTCCAGCATCTTTGCCAAGAAAACCCTAATGGAGTTACAAAGATTCAAATACAACTGAAATGATTGAACCACTGAACCACTGCCCCAAAGACAAACAAATTCTCCTTATGGGGGGGTGGCAAAGAGTAACTAAAGATTGTTCCCTGGTCTGATACTCAGTCTCAGGATAAATGAGTGAATGAATGAATGTAAAACAATTATTCAAAATCAACTCTGTGCCAAGCACTGAAAATACACATAGAAAAAGTGAAGATAGTCATTGCTCTTAAGAAGTTTATGCTCTCATTGCGGGAAATAACATATAAATGAAAGATAAGCAGTAGCAAAGATGGAAGATCCTAGAAATCCTAAGGATGTGGCAGAGGAGTGCATGGTATCCTGAGGCTATGTCACTAAGTCAAATGGCAGTAACAAGATTTAAAGGCATGAGCTTTTCTTCCTTTGTGTATGTTCTCTCCATCCATGTTCCTCTATGTGCGAACTTCTGTGCATACTCCACCTGCTTCTTTTCCCTATGTGTGTACCTCTTTATATTTCCTAGGTGTGTTCACTTTTCACACTGATATACATACATACATACATACATATATATGTATATATGTATATATATATATTTTTATGGAAGTATATCTTTGGCTTATAGTATAATTTTTATCCCTACTTTTCTTGCTATGTTATTTCATTAAATACTTTTGCTTTGAATTTATTGTGTTGTATCTACTGTATAGTCATGCCACTTTTATCCTTTAGCTGTCCCTTAGAGAAGGGAAGGGAAAAGGAGGAGAGGAAGTAGTCTGGTTAACTAATAAAAGTTAAAACACTGATGGGGGATCACAAGCTATCTTTTTTGAGCAGATCCATATGCATAGAATATCTTGGTACCCCCACAGCAAAAAAAAAAAAAAAGAAAAGAAAAAAGAAAAAAGGAAGAAAACTATGTTTCCAACAAATAGGAAATAGTAGAATACATTTTGGTATCATGCAACATTAAGAATAAAAATATGAATGATTCAGAGAAATTATGAGAAGATCCAAGAATGTGTATCTAACAGAGTTAAATATACAGGTTGATTTCAACTATATAAATGTTATTCAGTCATTTCAGTTGTGTCTGACTCTTCATGACCGCATCTTGGGTTTTCTTGGCAAATACGAGTGGTTTGCCATTTCCTTCTCCAGTTATTTTACAGATGAGGAACTGAGGCAAACAGGGTCAAGTGACTTGCCCTATGTAAATAAAGACAATATATTTTTTTAAAAGCAAACACAAGCTAAATACAATGGATAACAGAAGTATATCTTGTAAAAAGTTAAAGCACATGACCTTCCTTGGAGGAGTGGGGAGGGGAAGGGATTTGGATCTGTGATTTCATTGGTGAAAAAACTCAAAGCTGAAATCTTCTCCATTAATGAATATCAGCAACTCATCTGTAACTTGTAGCCTTAGAGGGCTGACATGGCTACTGAAAAATTAAGAGTTAAGCTCAAGCAAGAAACATATATCTAGTATGTGTCATAGGCAGTTCTTGAACCCATGTCTCCCTGACTCCAAGGTCAGCCTTCTATCTTCTGTGATTTTCTTTTCTCCTTGAACAAATAGTAAATTGCAAAGTAAAATGGTGCAAAGTAAAAAATTGTAGTCATTCCTTTGTTTTGGTTTTCTTAACTTTCCATTTTTCTTGTGTGCGTTTATGTTTGCATCCCATTCTAAAACAAAATTTATCAGTTTTTTAAAAGGACTTGGGAAGAGCCTTTTGTTGGAGGAACACTGTATTCAAATGATACATCAGGACCTAAGAGACTCACTCATTGAATTCCTGACCTGCTGATCCCAGGAGTTCACACAAGTATAGCAGTATCTCTGAGGTTTCAATAAAGTGCTGGGGAAGCCAGGAAGGAGAGGAACAAAGTAGGGTAAAGAAATGGCTACTGAGCTCAGGAATTTTCTCTGGTTCCTCCCTTTGTCCTACAAGGTTTGTGAGTTCCCCCTTTCCTCTGGTTAATGCCAAACTTTGGACAGTGATTCAAATAGCACTGTTGTAACCTAAGGAAATTTCATTCATCTTACTAATGCCCACTTCAAGAGTTGATGCATTAATTCTCAGCCACCCTTAGTAATTGTGCTCATCTTCCACAGGAACACTGGCAGCAGATTTCTTCAGACTCCAGTTCTTTGGTAAGTAGCAGTGATTACCTAGGAATCACAGTCAAGAATGACCACATCTTTTGTGGTCACTCAAGCCAATCATTCAATCAGTCAGTCAGTTAGCAAGCATGTATTAAGCACTTGCAATGTTCAGGCACTGTGCTAGGTCCTAAGTATACAAAGAAATGCAAAAATAATTCACTCTTTCAGCTGGACAAGCAGGGTCCAGCACAGCCCTGGGAAGAGGGCAATTCCAAATGAGTGAGGGAAGAATATGGAGAGAACCATGCTAGAACATCTACCTATTCCCACAGTTTCTAGGAGAGTGTATAGATAAAGATAGGGAATAACTTGAAATGGAAAGAAATTGAAACTAAGCAGCAAAGAAATCAGGGCTTTCTTAAAGAGACAGTGAGGAATTATAAAAAGATAAGCAAGAGGAGCTGGGTAGCTAGGTGATGCAGTCGATAGAGCTCTGGGCGTCGAGTCAGGAAGATTCATCTTCCTGATTTTGAATCTGCCCTCAGGCACTTACTAGCTGTGTGTCCCTGGGCAAGTCACTTCACCCTGTTGGCCTCAGTTTCCTCAACTGTAAAATGAGCTGGAGAAGGAAACGGCAAACCACTCCAGTATCTTTACAGAAAAATCCCAAATAAGATCATGAAGAGTCAGACAAAACTGAACCACAAAGGGGAAGTGGATCTTCAATAGTGAAGGTGCTAACAGAAGTAGGTAACTCATCCACTTGATTATTCATATTGTACTTAGACTTTGGCTCTCGTTGTCTTCCTGTTTAAGTTATTTGTATAGGGGAGCTGGTTTTTAACCAATCCTCTGCTTCCCCTGACTCAGAAAACTTGAAGCTCATTATGTAATCCCAAGGTGTTACATGATGTTTAACTATAAAAAATGTAACCACACCTAACTGTGCTGGCTGAGTGAAAAAACAAATTAGCCATATCCCTGGGGACTTTATAGAGTTAAATTTTTAACAGTTCTAAGATATTACAAGCTAGGACATGCCTATGGAAAAGAACCCTATGGTGGAAAAAGGGAATTATCTTCTCCTCTCCCATCGCCTACTGGAAATGCATCTTTGAAGATGATACTGTTTCTGTTGGAAACATTGCACAGGGAACAGAGACCCACATTCTAGACAGATGGGAATATAGAGAAGCAGTCAGTGAAAGGAGGAAGCAGCTACAAGGAGCAGAAGTGATGGCCAAAGAGAAGAAAGCCAGTTACGGAGAGGAACCACCTTGAGAGCCCAGCTGACTTATTGGCTCAGTAGAAATGATACACCCAAGGCGAGCTGTGCAAGAACTCTATGAAGACAGAAAGGACTTTTTTGTAATACTAGAAGTACTTTAAAAAAGGTATGTTGCCTTTACTATAGATGTACCTTTACATGTGTTTGTCTCACTACCATTGTACTTTCAGTCTGTCTCCTTTTCCCCTGGACAGTGAGTGTGTGTACCTCAAGTTTATGGAAGGAATGTTTTGTGGTTACTGTTTCTACTAGCCATCCTACTAAATGGCTTTGCTAAGGGTTAATTGTATCTATGACTGATTGTTAAAGGAAGTATACCAGTAGGGGCTCAAGAGCTATAGCATTAGGCATGAAGACATACAGTGTTACTCTTATAGTAGCATAAGCCTCTGAGTACTCAACCCTTGAGTCTGACTGTGAATTAGAAGAGAATTACAAAAGGAATGCTATATTTAATAACACACTGCCCTTAATATTAGACTTGTGTTTTCCCCAAGTAAATTATTTTGTATTTGTCTTGAATTGCATATAAAAGTACGTATTGTTTTTCCCCCAATGGAATGTAAAATGCCTTGAGGAAAGGGACTGTGCTTTGATTTTTCTTTGTCTCTCTATTATTTAGCACAGTGCTTGATAAATAATAGGCACTTCTTTGAATTAAATTGGAACTCCATTGGTTGTGAGTAAAAAACAGAACTTAAAAATAGATATGCAGTTAGAGCAATACTTCAGTGATTAGAGAATTCTTGATTTTATTGATATTTTCATTCTCACCTAGCATAAGCTCTCTATATCTTGGTAATAATTTTCACAAGTTGCTGTGGCCAGGGGAAAAAAATCATTTCATGGACAATTTTCTGCCAATGAGCCTCTCCAAATTTAATTAAGCTGGCCCTGGGAAGACAGGCATAAAATTATTGGCACCATACTCAAACCCTCCCTAGCTTCTTAACATCTATTGAAGCTTGTGTTCCACTGACAAAGTTTGTGGAAAGTCAGGTTTACCTTCATAGTATATTGATGATTTAGAGTAGAATTTTAGTTGTGTTCGTCCTTCAATGCTGAAGAAGACCACGTCATCAGAGAAATGATGACATGACTTGCACTAGACTTTGTTTTGAGTGAGGGAGGGCTGTGCAGGTAACCAGCCTCACTTCTCCTCCAGAGCCATCTGGATCCAGTGACCAGATATTCATCAGGATGACTGGAGATGACCCAGGATGCACTGGGAGTACAGCATATGTAGTTGGGTAGATAGAAAGGATAAATATAGATGTTTATATCAATATCTATACATATATACACATATATGTGTTACATATACATTTCTGTGTATGTGTGTACACATATGTATACCTTCATAAACATATATATCTGGGTATTTTTTTCAGAAGAATAAAATGATCCAATCACTGGTGGAAGCAAGAGGTGCTTTTACTTGGTTCATCTAGTAGAACATCAGTGGCTTCAGTGGAGATACACAAGGAAACACGAAGGAAGGCATAAGGTAACAAGAGGACTTAGGTGCTGAAGCAATAGCCACCCACCAAACTGGGACAGAAGCAGACATTTGGAGAATTAGAGTAGGTCACCACCCACTCACACTGAGGCTAGGTCTGACACCTCCAAAGTGAAGGGGAGAAAGGCAGAGAAAGAAAATAGTCTGGTAAGATGATACAAAGTGGTCTTCAGGTTTAGTGAAATCTTTTGAGGGGATACCCCAAGTTTTCCTGGGAGCATCTGCATCTTTACTCATGTTTTTCAATATCTTAAGAAATTTAAATGGAGGAATGAGACCTCTACCTAGGTGAGTCTTTTTGACTTTCTACTCCTGAGAGCAGTCAAAGAAACTGAGATCAACTAGAAAACCTGAAGTTTGGGGTCTGGCAGTTTTTAAGGATAGAACTTCGAGATGTGGAGGGATTATGAGAAAGGTGAGGGCAGAGAGTAGGAAGTACCAGTCAGGGGGAGAGGGCATGGCTAGAGCATTAGAAAGACTAGGTATATCCAGGCACTATGGCAAGAGGTAGATCATATTATATCATTGAGATTTTTCAGTTAGCCAGACTTAAAATAAACTTAACATTACTCACAGCAAGAAGAGACCTGTGCATGCAAAAATGTTCATAAATACATTGTTTGTGATGACAGAAAGTTGTAAATAAAATATATGTGCCCAAAGGTTAGGAGATGACTGAAAAAAATATGGCATATGAACATAATAGTAATTTTTAATAAAAAAGCTTATTATCCTGATAATACCAACAAACATTAACTTTCCTTAAAGAAAGAAGGATTTCAGATAAAAGAGGGATTGCATATGACATTCTCAATTGCTATTTTGTAGTACATTAGATTTTTTGAAATATATATTAAATTTACAACAGGAGTTCAACATTGCCCTGCTTTTCTGTATCCCCTTTAAAACATTCTTGTACTTTCTTATTTGGATTTTTTTACATTTCATTGACAAGTTTTTCTTTCTTTTCTTCCTTTTTCATTTGTATCAACATCACTTCTCCCTCTCACTTCCTCCAACACTTCCTATAACTCCCATCAATAAAAAGTTTTCCACTGTAAAATTAACATATTGGCTATGTCTGAATTTGTATGTCTCTAGTTCCCCAGTGCTAGTCCCCTCACCTTTCTGCTAAGAGGTGGGAAGATGTTGGAAGGGAGGGCAGTGGGAAGAGGGACCAATTAGAAGCCAACACTCTTGGGGAGGGACATGATCAAAAGAGAGAATAGATGAAATGGGGGGCAGGATAGGATGGAGGGAAATATAGTTAGTCTTACACAACACGACTATTATGGAAGTCGTTTGCAAAACTTCACAGATATGGCCTATATTGAATTGCTTGCCTTTCCAGTGGGGATGGGTGGGGAGGGAGGGCAGATGGGTGATAGGAGTAATTAGAATGCTCAGAGTTTTGGGGTGGGGGGAGGGGGGAGATGAGGAGAAAATTTGGAACTCAAAATTTTGTGGAAATGAATGTTGAAAGCTTAAATAAATAAATTTAAATACAAAAAAAAATAAGAGGTGGGAAGTGCAATTATCAGTCTTTTGGAGTCTTAAAAGGTCCCAACATTTCAAGAAGTTGTATAAAAATACAAAATGGAAGCTTATGGAGTAGAAAGATTACTCCCTTTATCTGGCTTGCTCCCTCCTGTATACTTTACTTCGGTTCCCAACTCCTCCCCTTCAGCCATGGCTTTATCTCAGTTCCCTCTCATCCAACAGGGGTGTCTTTGAACCTGCCCTGAAAGAATTGAAGGGCCAAAGGGGCCTGATGCAACTGACTTCCAAAGAAGGCAACTCCAGATGCATGCGCGTAAGGCTGGCAGGGCTGGACTTGACTGGGCTGGATGGCTCTGGCAGCTGGTCCTCTTCCGGCCAGTGCTCTTCCAGAGAGGTGGATGACTGCAGAGCTGAGGGGTGGAGGAAGCAGCGGCCACGGGAATGTTCTCCTAACCATTATCTACAAGACTGTTGTGGGTAATGGTGTAAAAGAAGCTTCTGTGGGTTTAAAAAAGGATGATGAAGACCATTCTACCAGGTACTGATAAGGATGAAAAAAAAAGTTCTCAACTCCCTATTATCCAGGGCATTTCCAGGACCTCTTGCTAAAACTACAGTAGTTCATCTGGACAGAACCAAAATCATCTTAAAAGTGTCTTCAATAAGACTTTCTGACAAGAAAGCCTTTAAGCTTATCTGCTTCACCTACCTCAATGAAACGTTCTTCAGCTTTTGGAAGGCAACTCTGCCACCATGGTCCCAGTGATCCCCTATGCTGCCA
Organism: Notamacropus eugenii; assembly: GCF_028372415.1. Taxonomy (NCBI): domain Eukaryota; kingdom Metazoa; phylum Chordata; class Mammalia; order Diprotodontia; family Macropodidae; genus Notamacropus; species Notamacropus eugenii. The sequence goes on from NC_092874.1 coordinate 315,159,035, forward strand.
TCCAGTTTAGTGCCCACGGAGAAGTATAAACCAATCCCAGACTGTTACCGTAGCTTTGATGGCCAAGACTTGTTGCTGGTGCATTGGCTGGTATGACTACTTCCCACTGGATTTGGTGAGAGCCCATATGGCTGTCACATCCAAGGAAATGTATAGTAACATCTTTCATGTCTTCATTTGAATGTCCCTTAAAGGATGTCTAAAAACTTTGTACAGGGGCTTTATGCCAACAATCCTTGGAGTCATTTCTTATGCTGAACTGAGCTTCTTCAGTTAAGAAACCCTAAAGAAATTTCACTGAGGACACAGTGGACAATCACAATCCTATCCCTTTGAGTGAATGATTTTTGTGCTGATTTATGGCCAGTCAGCCTCCTACCGCCTAGATGTTATACAGCTCCTGATGCAGACAGTAGGAGTAAAGGGTCAGACTTACATTACCATCTTATGTACCTTGAAAGATAATGTCAGGGAAGAAGAATTCACCCAAGTTTTATACAAGGATTGAACATGAACTGGCTTTTTTTAAAACCGCTTTTGACCTAATGCAGATTCTTCTTCATAAATTAGACTATGGCAGTGGTCACCAGAATTAATGTTCTAATGTTTGAGGACCCAGAAACACATGCATATATGTAGAAAATGCTATCCCCTACATTATTATGAAATATGATTTGAAATTTTATTTAATTTTTTTAAATTGAGTTTTTAGTATTGCTAGCCTTGGGCTCAGACTTAGATTATTGGTTAAGATTCACATGGTCTTTCTCTGCTTTTGGAAGTTATAAAAGATGGATCAATAATATCTCTTTTGAGTCTAGTTATGAATGCCTATATTTTGCCAGGAAATGCCTTCTAGTTTTAATCACCATTATCAATCTCTTCCTCTAGATGTCTTGCCTCCAATTGTCATCCTTTCAGCTGTATTTAACTCTTAAAAGGCACGTACATATGCCAGCAATACAATTAAAAAATATATTAGCTTGGAGAAACTGGTTTGCTTAAAAGCATGTGCCAAAATAAAGAAACCCCTCCCCCCTCTCAGAAAACAATCAGACTCTTAAAGAATTAATTTTTGGAATCAACTTATCTCTCTCGTGAGAAAAGAAGCTGAAGAAAGGAGCAGAGAATGTAAGAGTAGGAATCCCCAGCTCTCTGCTGGTGTTAGTTTTTCTAACGTTTTTAATTGCCTACCCAATTTGTCTGCTCTTTCTTTTGTTGATGAAAGTGTTAAGAGATGTAATTTAATGCACTGGCTTCACTTGAAAAAATTGGTTTGTTTTCTCATTGTTGCTGTTTTCTTTGAGGAAATTATCTATTGTTCGTATGATTTGTTCTTTGATTGTTGTATTTTTCTCTCTATCATATTCTTTTCTACTTTTTCTTCTCCCTGCAGACTCTTTTTTTTCCAAAGAAAAAGTCAGTAGAGAAGGAATAAGAATCTAACCAACACTTATAAACTGTGGTAAAAATGTTCTATTCCTACTCCTCTGCCCTTCCTCTCTTTAGCAATCCCAGACTCCAAATGACAGTTTTTATCCTTCCTTCCTTCCTTTCTTCCTCTCTCTCTCTCTCTCTCTTTCCTTCTAATCTCCTGTTCCCCTTTATGTTCCAACCAATGAAGCTTAAATATGTTTTACTTATGCTTACTGTCTCTACAAAACTCTCTCTTAAACTGATGCTCTCCTTATCCCTTTGTTTTTCTCTGTTTATTTTAATAAAATTCTTGATTCAATCTTTTGTGTATTCATTTGTGGGTAATTGTATGTATGAATACATGTGTTCTGCCTTCCTATGTCTAGTTAAGAGTGAGCTTGTGAAAAATTCATCCCCCAATCCTTTTCCTGATGTTCCACTTCTCATTTACCTCAGTTCTGAGAAATAGTAATGCCTCCCCCCTCATCCTCATTTATTCCCGAGCATATTTATTTTTTAAAATTTAATTAATTTGTTTTCAGTTAGTATATTCGTTTTCCTGGTTTTTTCTTTCTTTTCTTAAAACCAACAGAACAAAGTAAAACCATTTCCAGTTCCTGAGTTTGTCTAACTGAACACCCTGTGACCCTTGAAGACAGAGGGACTCAATAAGTACACTTACTTGTCTTTTCTCCACCTATTAGAATGTAAGCACATCGTTATTTCAATGACTCATTAGAATGTGTGTCATTATTTCTATGACTCAGAGACAGTGAGAGTAACCACTTTGCATTGCTCTGCCTCACTTAAATCCATTTCATGAGCAAGTCAAGCCATCACTCATGATGTCATTGATCCTTTTTGATAAAGGACCAACATAGCAACAAGCCCCTTCTGATTGCTTAGATGTATTTCCTTTTCTAAATTTCTCTTGACTTCTGTGCTTTCATTTTAAAGTTTTTGCTTACCTATGGATTTTTTTACAAAAATACTTGAAAATTCTCCATAATTAAAAGATTGTTTCTTTCTGGATTATATTCTGTTTTCAGGGTAAGTTATTCTTGGTTGCAAGCTTTCTTTTTTTGCCTTTTGGAATATCATATTCTAAAATTTTCTCTTCTTTAGAATAATTATTGCCAGCTTGTGTGATTCTGACTGTGGTTCCTTGATATTTGAGTTCTTTCTGCTTGCTTACAATATTTTTTCTTTAATCCAAACATCCTAAATTTTGGTTATGGTGTTCCTAAGTGTTTTCAGTTTCTCATTTCTTTAAGAAGTGATAAGCAATTTTTTTTCTCCTATTTTCATTGTGTCTTCTGGTTCTAATAGAATTTCACAGTATTCTTTTGATTTCTTGAAATATGGTATTCATTTTTTTTTGTTTGATCATGGTTTTCAGAGAATCTGTTTCTTAAATGATCTCTTTTTTCCAGGTCAGTTGTTTTTTGATAATAAATATCTTACATTTTCTTCTATTTTCCCCAATCTTTTAACTTGGTTCTAATTTTTTTTATTGTTTCATGGAATCATGAGGTTCTTTTTCTCTATTTCATTTTTCAGAATCTACTACTAGGTTAAAGTTTCCCATTTTGTGATCTAAGCTAATTTTTCTTCTTCCACTTTTTCCTTTCCAGATCTCTAATTTTGACTCTAATTTCACTTTTTATCTTTTGCTTCATTTCTGCCCAAATGGGGTCACCAAGTGTCAGATACAACATAAAAAAGATTAAAGGTTTTGCAATCATTATCTTCTTTTTATTCTCACAACAGTTCTAGGAGGTGTCATTATCATCCCTATTTTACAGATGAGAAAATTGAGGTTAAATGACTTTCCCAGGGTCAGACAGACAGGAAGTACTTGAGGCTAGATTTGAACTAGAACCTTCCTGAAATCAGGCCCAGTGCTCTAGCCACTTAGCTATCTATCTGCCATGGGAATAACAGGACTTGTGCCACCATCTAAGAGGATTCTTGTGAGGAAAACGCTTTATATTAAATATAACATACTTATATGTGACAAATATAATAAATGAGATTTATAAAAATAATTCTAGGTTCTTTAATATACTCTTAATTTTTTCAAGTTTTTTTTCTATAGAAAAAAGGGATTCAGCAGCAATAATAACTTGCATTTATACAGTACTTTAAAGCACAAATCCCTTTAAATATATGGCCTCACTGGAGCCTTACAACCACTCTGGGAAGATGCTAAGTGTTGTTGTGCTCATATTCACAGATGGAACCAATAGCATAGATAGGTCTGTGTCCATCCCAACTTTGGCAAAGATGCTGACTCTCCGAGAAGCAAGATGACTTGACTAAGGTCACACCTAGTAGGTCTCAAAGGCAGAGTCTGAGCGCAAGTTGTCCTGGGTGAAGGTATAGCACACGCTAGGCAATATCACAGTGCCTCACTATATAGTGATCCCCAATGCATTGTTGAGGGAGGCATTTCTTCTGCAGTGTGATCTAGTGGAAAGAGCACTGGACTTGGAGTCAGAACACAAGGTCAAGTTCTGATTTTGCCATTTGTGACTTCAGGCAATTCATTTTCTCTGTGAGCTTCAGCTTCCATTTTTAAATGACTACAAGATGATCTCTAAAGTCTCAGCTCTGAACATTGCATGATTCTGGGTGTGTGTAAGAATGGGTGGGTGGAGGAGGATGTTAGCAGAGAGAAGAATCAGTAGCGTATCCCCCCCTGAGGGTAGGGAGACAGGGGGTGTGTACAGAGAGACTCCTAAAGCCATCAGGTGTGTCTGTTTCCTAATGACCCCAATCAGGAAGAAAATCTTGGCAAGTCCTGCTACTAGCTACTATCGGCCCTCTGCCATTAAATATAAAGCTTTCATTTAGCTGTTATTGTTTTTACCATTTCATTTTTGGCATTAGTTAAGCCATTGAGATTTCCAAACCAAAAAATGACTAGAATCCTGTAGGGATAACCATGGGGAGTCATGGACTGGGAAGATAATAACAATCATCCGTATTTATGGTTCCCCTTTTCACCAAGGATTTTAGAGCATTGCACAAATATTAACTCATTCATCCTCATACTACCCTAGTGAGGTCAGCCAGGATGATTACAGGGAGCCCATTTTAATGACACCCCACATGGCCAACCTCTGACTACTGCCTACAGGGTTCATTGCAAATGAACGCCAATTTTCAAATAATCAGTAATGGGCAACAACCCAACATACTCATTTGACCCCAGACGTATTTTATCTTCTTTATAACACATGCCCCTTCTTTTCATTCCTCTTTTTGCAGGCCTTCCTATTGTCCACAAACCATGGCATATCTCCAGCTAAAATAACCCAGGTTCCTGTACTATCCAGGTTCTGTACCTTACCTTTTTACAGCATGTTGCTGCATAGATTAAGGGTGCAAGATTAACCTTGTAGAAAAGGATTAACTCCCTCAGGTACAATGCATTTTGGGCAGCTTCTTACCAGTTGCTGGTAGGGCCTGTATAAGTCAACACAAACCAAGTGGTTAGGCTCATTTTTAAGTATGTTATCATTTATTTAAAGAGAAATAGACAGATGGACAGATGAATAATAGATACATGGATACATACAAAGAAAATGAAATAAGGAAAGGAAAGGAAAGGAAAGGAAAGGAAAGGAAAGGAAAGGAAAGGAAAGGAAAGGAAAGGAAAGGAATCTGTCAAGGATACTGGAGTGGTTTGCCATTTCCTTCTCCAGCTTATTTTATAGATGAGGAACTGAGGCAAACAGGGTTAAGTGACTTGCTCAGGCTCACATAACTACTAAGTGTCTGAGGCCAGATTTGAATTAAGGAAGATGAGTCCTCCTATCTTTATCCTCTCCAGTCTGCATAGGAACCACTTCCTTTTTTTTTCTAATTTTATTAATTTATTTGTTTTCAGTTTTCAACATTCACTTCCATAAGTTTTAAATTTTCTCTGCCTACCTCTCCCTCCTCCCTCTCTCCCTCCTAAGACAACATGCAATCTTATATGGGCTCTACACATACATTCTTATTAAATACATTTTCACATTAGCCATGTTGCACAGAAGAATTAAAACAAATGGAAGAAACCATGAGAAAAACCAAACCTCAAAAAACATAACAAAAATGAAAATAGTCACTTCGTTCTGCATTCCGATTCCATAGTTCTTTCTCTGGATGTTGATGGCATTTTGCATCAAGAGTCCTTTGGTAACGTTTTAGGTCCTTGCTTTGCTGTGAAGGGCTAAGTTTATCAAAATCAGTCCTCACACACTGTGGCTGTTACTGTGTCTAATGTTTTCCTGGTTCTGCTCACTTCTCTCAACATCAGTTCATATGAGTTTTTCCAGGTTTTCCTGAAATCTACCTGCTCATTTTTTATAGCACAATAATATTCCATTATATTCATTTACCACAACTTGTTCAGCCATTCCCCTATTGATGGGCATCTTTCACTACCTAGTTCGTGGCCACCACGAAGAGCTGCTATAAATATTTTTGTGCATGTGGGTCCTTTTCCCATCTTTATGATCTCTTTGGGATATAGCCCTAGAAGAGGTATCGCTGGCTCAAAGGGTATGTACATTTTTATAGCCCTTTGGACATAGTTCCAAATTGCTCTCCAGAATGGTTGGAGCAGCTCTCAGTTCCACCAACAATGAATTAGTATTCCAGCTCTCCCAAATCTTCCCCAACATTTACCATTTTCCTGTTTTGTCATGTTATCCAATCTGATAGGTGTGATGTGGTACATCAGAGTTGTTTTGATTTGCATCTCTCTAATCAATAGTGATTTAGAACATTTTTTCATATGACTATAGATAGCTTTAATTTCTTCCTCTTAAAACTGCTTATTCATATTCTTTGACCATTTATCAACTAGGGAATGCCTTATATTCTTGTAAATTTGACTCAGTTCTCTATATATTTTAGAAGTGAGGCCTTTATCACAGATACTAATTGTAAAAATTCTTTCCCACTTTTCTGTTTCCCCCCACTAATCTTGGTAGCATTGGCTTTGTTTGTACAAAACCTTTTCAATGTAATGTAATCAAAATTATCCAGTTTGCATTTTATAATGTTTTCTATCTTTTGTTTGATCACAAATTTCTTCATTCTCTATATATCTGACAAACACGCTATGCCTTGCTCCCCTAAATTTTTTCTTCCAGTATTAACCTTTACACCTAGATTGTATAGCCCTTTGGACTTTATTCTGGCATATGTTGTTATATGCCCAGTTTCTACCTCATTATTATTCAGTTTTCCCAGCAAGTTTTGTCAAACAGTGAGTTCTTATCCCAGAAACTGGGGTCCTGGGGTTTATCAAACAGTAGATTGCTGTTCTCATTGGCTACTGTGTCTTGTATCCTATTCCACTGATCTATCCCTCTATTTATGAACTAGTTCTTACACTATTTTTTTTTTTACTCACCTTGTCCCTCCAGGAAATTCTATTCCTTGGCCACCATAACAAGTGACAATGGTAATGAGAACAGTAACTGACTTTTTTATCATCTTCTAAAAACTTTGCAAGATGTATTACCTCATTTTGTACATTGTCTCACTGGAGCCTCTTAACAATACTCTGAAACAGATATTCATTTTATAGATGAAACTCAGAATCAGTGATTTTCCCATAGTAATGGTCTGGGGTAGGATTTGAACTCAGTTCTTGACCTCAAGAGAGTTTAATACTCTTCTCTACTGCACCATTTCTCTCTCTCTCTCTCTCTCTCTCTCTCTCTCTCTCTCTCTCTCTCTCTCTCTCTCTCTCTCTCTCTCTCTCTCCATCTCCCTCTCCCTCCCCCTCTCTGTCCCTCTTCCTCTCTCTGTCCTTCTCTTTCTCTCCCTCCCTCTCTCTTCTCTCCCTCCTTCCCCCTCTCTGTCTCTCTCTCTCTACTTGTCTCTCTGTTTCTGCCTTCTGTCTTTTCTCTGTCTCTGTCTCTTTCTCTTTTTCAGCATCAAAAAAACAAACAAACAATAGTAGAGGACCTAGGAGTGCCTAGGAAATTTCTGGTGAAAATAATGAGAACCTATTTTGTATGACTTGATACTTGTAATTGGATTTGGATTTCTTGCCTTCTCTATTGGTAGGGGAGGTGTTGTGGGAAGGGAAAGAACTTGGAACTGAAAAGAAAAGAAAATTGAATAGAAAAAGAAAAATCAAAATAATAAGGAAATTGGTTGGTAAAACTAGGCAAATAATGGTTTATATATTACTATCTGAGAGGGCTTTTTGTTTTGTTCTTATTCAGTCATTTCAGTTGCATCCAACTCTTTGTGACTCCATTCGGGATTTTCTTGGCAAAGTGGAATGATTTGCCATTTCCTTCTCCAACTTATTTTTCCGGATGAGGAAAAGGAGACCAACAGGGTTGAGTGACTTGCCTAAGGTGACACAGCTAGGAAGTGTCTGAGACTAGATTTGAATTCAGGAAGATGAGTCTTCTGACTTCAGGTGCGGCACTCTATTCAAAAAGGGAAACTGGAGATTTACTACTACCACCCCCACCCCTACCCCCACTGCTCATCGCTTACCAAACAAGATCTTGGGCATTCTGTTGTCAGCGACCTGTCATAAAACACTAGAGCATTATTAGAATTAAGTTAATAGGCAAAAATTTTCATTACCCTTCAGAAGTAAATGTAAAGGGACCAATTAGGGCACCATCCTGTAATATAGGGATAAGAAGTACTTTCCCCTTTAGTACAAACTATAAACAACTAAGAAAAGCATACTCAAAACTCTCCAGAAAAGATATTGAAAGGTAATCAGGGGAAGTTTGCTTATCAGAGGAAATAAGGAGGATCATTAGAAGAGAGGACTGAGTAGTGTGTTATTGGAGGACTGATCAAAAGTGATAGTGATACCCCCCGCCCCCAACAAAAAAAAAGAATGTTAATACACGTTTTAAAAATATACAGAAGACAGCAGAAGGAAGTTTAAAAGGGGGCACAGATAGACAGGCAAGTTTTAGAACTACTGTGTCAAATTTATTATATACTTTGAAAAACCAAGCTGTATATAATAGAAATTCTATATAATATATAATTGTATAATAGTGATATATAATTTAATATATATATGTTATATATAATCTTTTTCAGTTATATGAGGAAATGTTCATGGTTTCTTATGCTTGTCAAATTCATTACAAAAATGAAACAACATAGCTACTGTGTGCTGGTGAAAACAGTGTATTATCTGGCAGAGGCTGATCTCTATAGGACATGGCATCGTCTGATGCTTCCTGTGGGGTGCCTTTGCTGGTCTCAGGCTCATCAGTTTTCTCTCTGCTTTTGGCATCTGGGTTTCAACTTTTGGGGACCATCTATTGTGTCCCTCTGGATGGACTGCAGGGCCTTAAGTCAGTAAGACTCATCTTCATGAGTTCAAATTTGACCTTAGACGCTTACCAGCTGTGTGACCCTGGGCAAGTCACTTCATCCTATTTGCCTTAGTTTCCTCATCTATAAGATGAGCTGGAGAAGGAAATGGCAAACCACTCTAGTATCTCTGCCAACAAAAACCCAAATGGGGTTACAAAGAGTTGAACATGACTGAACAATGACAAATTGGCTCCCTATCTGGTAGGATGTAATGAGAAGAGTGATTCCTGGGTACAGTGAAAACAAGCTGTAACTCTGGAGTCAGAGGGCCTAGGTTCAACCCCATATCTAATACTTACTACCTCAGTGACCTTGGGCAAGTTACTTATCTTACCTCAGTTTACCTTCCCTTCCCTTATTTCAGCTTCCTTTTTTGTAAAATAAAGGGGTTGGACTCTGAAATTTTGAATTTCAACTTTACATTGAAGGGTGGGCTTTCAGATCTAGGCTTATTCAAGGTTACAAGCTAACCTATGCTATTAAAAAAACAAGTTTTGGGTGAAGCAGAGCACTTCAAACTATGGTGAAATCTATTTTTGGTACTCTTAATGTTTGGTGCAAATCAGTCTCTCCAGAAAATGAATTGATTTAGAGTTGATTATAAATTCCTTGTAATTCCCTTTTAACCCTTTATAGGGGGGTATTGTGACTGTTACATTGATCTTAGGAAATCTGCCAAAGAAACTTCATAGGAGCTGTGGAAATTAAAATCATAAAACTCACTTTGCTCCTAAAATCCTCCCAGGATTTGGCATATAAATGAAATCTGAACAAGCACAAAAAAGTAAACTTAGAGAGAGAGTGAAGGAGCTGTCATCCCTCTTGCTAATCTATATGACTTCCTTTCCACATGAAAATGTGTCCACCAAAATACCTTCTAAGCATAGACACATAGGATATGCCTGAGCAAAGGCTTGGGGGCACGAAACAGAATGTAAATTCTGTACCTACTATGTGTCAGGTACTGTGTTAAACGGTGGGGATAAAAAGAAAGACAAAATATAGTTCCCTATCAAGGAGCTCACAATCTAATGAGGGAGACAACAGGAATGTAACTATGCACAAACAAAACACATGCAAGATTAATTTGAAATAATCAGTAGAAGGAAAGCACTTGTTTGTGGTCCAGGTAAGCTGGAACTTAGAAGGTGGAGAAGGAAATGGCAAACCAGTGTGATATCTTTGCCAAGAAAACTCCAAATGGGGTCACAAAAAGTCAGACGTGACTGGAACTACTGAACAACCACAGAAAGTGCGTTCAGGAGTAATGTGACATGCTTGTAAAGACAGATCGAAGCTGGGCTGTGAAGGGATTTGAATGCTAAAGTGAGTTTTCATTTTGTCCTAGAAATGACAGGGAATCACTGAAGATTCCGGAGGATAGGAATTCTAGATTGCATATAGAGTTACTTAGTGTTGTTGCTTTTCCTTGTTCTTAAAGAGGACCATGACTTCAGGAAGATGACACCTTGCAAGTAAATTGAATTTAAGTGAGGGAGGGAAAGATGGAAAGCAGGAAGACCAATTAGGAGGCTATTTCAATACCTTTCCCCAACCCCCTTCAACTTTGTTGATGTCTTGTCTTCCCCCATTAGGATGTAAGCTCCCTGAGGGTAGGGACCATTTTTTTTTTCTTTTTGGTGCTTATATCCCTTGAGTTTAGCTTGGTGTCTGGAATGTAATGGGTGCTTAATAAATGTTTGTTTACTATTGACTAATAATCTAAGTGAGGAGGCCTGAACTAAGTAAGAGTCTGTGTCTGAGTGGAGACAAGAGGATAGATGTGAAAGAGACCTTCTAAAGGTAGAATTGACATGGCCCAGGGCAACAGGAACATAGCAGTGGTGCCCATATCTGTTCAATGAAACAGGGCTTTCTCAGTAAAGTAAGTTGCATAGGCTAAACCCATCATTTCACCAATAATGTCACTCTCCTCCATGTTCTATGCCCAACTTAGGTCACTGGCTTGGGTTCTGTTCTCATCTCCTGCCTCCTCCATGGCATTTCCAATAATCTTTATCTAGATTCAGCACAATCTCTGGTTTTCTTGTTATTCAGTTATTGTTTTAGTTGTATCTGACTCTTCATAACTCCTTCTGGGGATTTTCTTGGCAAAGATACTGGAGTGGCTTGCTCTATCCCTTGCCAGTTTATTTTTCAGATGAAGAAACTGAGGCAAACAAGGTTAAGTGACTTGCCTGGGGTTGCCCTGCTAAAAATGTCTGAGACTGGGTTTGAACTCAGGTCTTGCTGACTCCAGGTCCTTCATTCTATCCATTGTGCTAGCTAGCTGCCCTTTCCTTGATTTACCCTCTCTCAGAATGGAACTTGGGTTGCATTCTTACCCCCCAGAAAGGCTCTTCATCAGGCCCTTAATAACTAGCACCTATTGATGCCATTATCCCCATGGGGGCACCCAAAAGAGTCCTGAGGAAAAATGTTTTTAAAGTAGAAGACCAGTTTAGGTTTCTAGTGGCCTTGTTATGATAAAATGTAATGGGGACAAATGTAAAGTCCTGAACTTCCGTTACAAAGACCAACTGCACTAGCATAGGAAAGGAAGACGTGATTAGTCAGCAATTAATATGAAAGAAACTTAAGATCTTAATGAATTGTCTCTCAACATGAGTCAATGGTGTAATGTGGCTCACAAACTAATGCGGTTTTGTTGTTCAAATCTTATCATTGGTGTAGGGCCTTTTCAGTAAGGGAACTTTATTCATAATAATATCTAGCATTAATATAGTGTTTTAAGGTTTACAGATTTTGCACAGAGACACACACGTATGTATTATTTAGATATAGTATATATATTCTCTATTGATCCTCATAATAATCCTCTGAGGTATATGTTATTATTGTCATCCCTTTTTTACAGATGAGGAAACTGAGACTGAGAAATTAAATGGCTTGTCCAAGACTGTCCAAAAAATAAGTGTCTGAGGTAGGTTTGGACCTTTCTGACTCTCAAGTTTATCATAGTATCCATTATGCCAAGCAGTTGTCAATACCCAATAGTAGCTGTCCTGTAATTTTAATGACTAGCCTGGGAACATTGAGAGATTAAGTGACTTAGTTAGGGTAATGCAGCTAATATGTGTCAAAAGCAGGAATGGAATCCAGGTCTTCTTGACTCTGAGGCCAGCTCTTAATCTGACATGCCAGGCTGCTTCCTTGCTATGTTTTCTTAGACTAAATAAATAAGAGTGTTGTTTAGAACTAGAGAGGTGGAAATCCCAAGTATACTTTGCGCTGGTCAGACCACATCTGAAATGGTATGTCAAGTTCTGACTTCCACAATTTAGAAGCTGGAGCTCATTCAGAACAGGGTGATGAGGATGGGAGGGGGCTCAAATCCTTATCATATGAAGACTGGATGAAGAAAATGAATACATTTAAACTGGAGAAGAGAAAAATGAGGAGATGTGGTCACAATCTTAAAATATTTGAGAGGGAGTCATGTGAAGGAGGGAGTAGATAAACTGAGGGGGGAGACGGAGAGATGGAGAGACAGAGAGATGGAGAGACGGAGAATGAGATGCTCAAGCAGTCCCTTATGACTATCTGACCCCAAAAGATTTCAGGTTATATGTGAAGGAATCTTTAACAAAACAGAAAAAGATCATAATATGTCAAAATGCACTTTGGGATTAACATTCCCAGAACAGTCATTGTTCAGCTCCTCCCTGGATCTTCCTCTAAGATTTGCTTCTTGGGATCATTATCTCAACCTTGAATTTCAAAAGAGAAGACCCTATTTCTAGGCACATCCTAGCACAAATCGTTCCTGTTGGGCAGGAGAGCAATTATCTCATCTAGACAAGAATTAAATCTAGTTATCACCCTTTATTTCAGAGGAATATTCTAGTTCTTAGTTCTTCACACTTTGCTGAAGGGAAAAGTCTTGTGCTTTGGGTAAGAGAAATACTATTTCTTAATATTTCTAGAGAAACTAGAAAGTAGGTTTTCTGTTTTGTTTTGTTTTTGCTTCCACAGACCCAATGAATGGTTTTCCCCAAAATAAATGTGATGAGCAGATTGTATTTTGCTTCCCCACGTCAGTATTTTCTAGTGAGTTTCAGAAAATATCTTATCATAGGATTTGAAGATTAGAAATTTAGAGCTGGAAGGGACTTTGGAAGCTATGAAGTCAAACCGTTGCATTTTACAGATGGCCGTTGAGACAAACAGAAGTAAGGTGAATTGTAAAGGATCACATAGCTAGAAAGTGTCTGAGGCAGAACTAGACTAGAAGAGTACACATACACACACACACACACACACACACACACACACACACACACACACACACAGCTTCCTCGAGTGATGAGGGTTCCGCTTTTCTACAGGGCTTCAGCAGTGTTGCTGAGGGGATTCCCTTTAAGGGATGGGTTGGACTCTGAGGTATCTTTTGAGTCTCAGATTCCTTAACTTTGTTTCACTCTCCTATTATAGGGCTTTCCAGTACAGGAATGACTCATGCCTTCAGTGATCCATCTCTGCTACAGACTTCTACTTTTATTCCTACTCTACAGGAATCCAGACTAAGAATCCAGGAGTAGTCAGGTTGTAGAAGCTGCACAAGGGCAACTGGCAAGTAGCAATGTGACCAAATAGTCATAACTGAATAGGTATCTGGGTGATAAAAACAAAAACAAAAACAAAAACAGAGCAGAAAGTCAGAAGATAGATAAGTCATGTTTCAGACATAGACAAGGTGGGTCAGTGGATAGAGTGCTGGGCTTGGAATCAGGAAGCGTGATCTTCATGAGTTCAAATCCAGTTTCAGACACTTATTAGTTGTGTAACTCTCAGCAAGTCACTTAAACTCTTCTTGTCCCAGTTTGTTATCTGTAAAATGGGCTGGGGAAGGAAATGGCAAACTATTCTGGTATCTTTGCCAAGAAAACCCTAAATGAAGAGTTGGACATAACTGAAATCACTCAACAATAAGAAGTCTCATGTGATTGGGGGGAAAAAAAGCTTTTTTAAAGATCTTTAGCTACAGAACATTTAAGTACAATAAGACTCTAGGCATGAATTTCTGTGCTATTTTTCTCTCATGCCTGAAAGAGTTATGACTGATGTTGGTTCTGACCCTGACCTCTTTTGGATTGTACAGTACTTACAGGCCATCCTCATACCTAAGGTCCTTCTGTATTATGAAAAACTAAAATATTCACTTCAGGCTTTGTTCCTTCCAGGAAAGCCTCAGGAAAAGAGTCTAATAACTTTAGAGCTTTCAGGGACAGGTGAGGCTCCTTAGTAGGAGTGGAGTCAAGTCTTTATTGACCTCAAATACTTTCCAAGATACAGTGATGGGGGGAAAGACATGAAGAAATGGACAGATAGCAGATAGAGACGGCAATAAACACAGAAAAGACAGAGAGATAGAAATAAATATATACTTCTTTTTTAATAATATGATTTTTTATTTTCAGTTTTCAACATTCACTTCCTCAAGATTTTGAATTCCAAATTTCCTCCCCATCTCGTCCCTCCCCCAACCCCAGTCCAGCATGCATTCCAACCATTCCTTTTCCTAATCTGCTGTCCTTTCTATCAACCACCCCCTCTCCTATCCTCTTCCCCTCTATTTTCCTGTAGGGCAAGATACATTTCTATACCCCATTGCTGGTACAACTTATTTCCCAGTTGCATACAAAAACAATTTTTAACATTCATTTTTTAAAACGTTGAGCTCCACATTCTCTCCCTTTCTCCCTCCCCGCCCTCTTCCCGCCCCCCCCCCCCCCCCCCCATTGAGAAAGCAAGCAATTTGATATAGGTCATTCATATGTAGCCAGGCAAAACTCTTCCATAACAATCATGTTGTAAAAGACTAATCACATTTCCTTCTATCCCATCCTGTCCTCAATGTATTCCATCCTCTCCCATGAACTGTCCCCCCCACCCCCCAATATGTTTACTTCTGATTACCCCCTTCCCCTAATCTGCCTTCCTTTCTATTATCCTTCCTGTCCTATCACCCCTGCCTTCCTTCAGGGGTGAAGAGATTTCCAATCCCAATTGAAGGTGTGTTATTCCCTCCTTAAAGCAAATCTGATGAGAGTAAGGCTCATTCCTCTGAAGTATCATACTCAGTTTTGTTGAGTAGGTGATTCTTGGTTGTAATCCTAGCCCCTTTGATCTCTGGAATATCATATTCCAAGCCCTCTGATCCCTTGGTGTAGAAGCAACCAAATCCTGTGTTATCCTGATTGTGTTTCCACAATACTTGAATTGTTTCCTTCTGGCTGCTTATAATATTTTCTCCTTGACCTGGTATAACAGCAAGCACCATGACATACCCAGGATGGCAGGCTGGTACAGGTTCTTAGATCTGCTTTTCTAAAAGGAAATCAACTTTTGAGGGGTCAACAATCACTTTAACCAAACACATATACCAATAGAGAGACCAACAGAGGCTTCCAACTGTCTGACAGTTACATATATACATACATAATTACCAGAGAAAGAAGCACCAACATCAGGGTTTTCAAAGCCCGGGAACTCCTTGGTGGCTGCCCAGAGTCTCCTCTGGCTTAATCACGTTAACACTTTCCCAGTGAATGAACTCCAAAGCCAAACCTTACCCCAGACTACATATAGAGACAGAAGGCATCATGACCAATGTGCTTTGGTGCCTAATTACCAAAAGTTGTGAAAGCCTTCAAGCAAACAAGTCTTCCAAAATCAAGCTCCACCTGAGGCAGGGGAAGATTTTAACTCCCATTACACCACAGAACTCTAGAATTTGACTACAATCTTCCTAGAATTTTCCTTTTGGCATCTCTTTCAGCAGGGGGTTGGTGGATTCTTTCAATATCTATCTTGCCCTCTGGTTCTAGAATATCAAGGCAGTCTTCCTTGATAATTTCTTGGAAGATGATGTCTAGGCTTTTTTTTTTAATCATGCTTTTCAGGTAGACCAATAATTTTTAAATTATCTCTTCTGGATCTATTTTCCAGGTGAGCTGTTTTGCCAATGAGATATTTCATATGTCTTCTATTTTTTCATTCTTTTGGTTTTGTTTTATAATTTCTTGATTTCTCATAAACTCATTAGCTTCCATGTGCTCCATTATAACTTTTAAAGAATTATTTTCTTCAGAGAGCTTTTGGATCTCCTTTCCCATTTGTCTGATTCTCCTTTATAAGACATTCTTCTCATCATTGTTTTTTTGGATCTCTTTTGTCATTTTGGTTAGTCTATTTTTAAAGGTGTTTTCTTCCCAGCATTTTTTTTGGGTCTCCTTTAGCAAGTTGGTGATTCATTTTTCACCATTTTCTTGCATTGCTCTCATTTCTTTTCCCAATTTTTCCTCTGCTTCTCTTATTTAACTTTCAAAATCCTTTTTGAGCTCTTCCAAGGCCTGTGACCATTTCATATTTTTCTTGGGAGCTTTGACCTTGCTGTCTTCCTCCAGTTGTATGCTTTGATCTTCCTCTGGATGTATACTTTGATCTTCCTCATCATAAGAAAATAATTTTTACCAAGAAAGAAACCTTCTATATTCTTATTTTCCCCCTTTTTGGTCATTTTCTCAGCCGTTTCAGGGGTTTTGTGTAGATGTTTTCAGAGATATCTCTAGGGACCTGTAAATTCTCAGTTCCTCCAATGTGGTATGATCAAAGGTGAGTTGTTTACTCCCCTCTTGTCCTGTGCTCTGGTCTGTGAACAACCACAAGCACTCTTTTCTTCCCTAGGACTGTTAGTAGGATTCCCTCTCCATAGCTGCCACCAGCTCTGCCATGCCAGTGCTCCTTCTCACCCCAGGATCACCACCCAGGACTGCGACCCAAATCAGTCACGTAATTACTCCACTGTCTGCAGGCTGACAGCTCCAGAAGCAGCCACTGCTGCAGCAGTGGTTGCAGCTACCACCCTGGGGCTGGGGTTGGGGCCAGACCATGTTTCTCTCTCACGAGATAAGAGAGCTTTCCCTTTGAAAGTTATCTTTGGCATTTGTGAGTTGAGAAGTCTGTAAACCACCCCAGTTGCAGTGATTCAGCACCCTAAGGCCTGTTCTAATTCCACTTGTGCTGATGTGGACCACGCTAGGCTTCACTCCACTCCAAGCCCGGTGCAATAGACCCTTTCTGTCAGCCTTCCAGATTGCCTTGGGATGGAAATCTGTTTCACTCTGTCATTTTATGGCTTTTGCTGCTCTAGAATTTGTTTAGAGTCATTTTTACCGGTATTTTGAGGGGTTTGCGGGGAGTGCTCCGGCAGATCCCTGTTTCTATTCCGCCATCTTGGCTCTGCCCCTAGATATATGCTTCTAATGGATTCATGATGTTATTGATGTGAATATGCCTTTTAATGGTACATATTGGAATTCATTTAAAATTTTCAAACTGTACAATTTTTTATCTTCTCCATAAAAGGACAAGAGATGAAGAGGATCTTTACTCAATGAATCAGAAGCCTAATTCTTAAACATTTTGAGGGTATCAATGCAATACTCAGGATGTTCCATGACTGGCTCAGGACATCTAATCGTATTTTTCCTGAGTGACATGCCTTATGTTACTTCTTTAATTAAAAAAATGGTTCTATCTATACTACCACCAGTTTATATCCACTTCACCTTTCTCCATTGCCCCTTTGATATATGACCCATATTATTCTTTGCACATATCCCCCATTAGAATGGGAGAGCTTCTAGAAGGCAGAAACTGTCTTGTTTCCTTGAATTTGTATCCTTCACACATAGCATGGTGCCTGGCACATAGCAAGTACTCAAGAAATGCTCTGTCAAATGTGTGTGTGTGTGTGTGTGTGTGTGTGTGTGTGTGTGTGTGTGTTTGTGGGTGTATCACTGTAGCATCCTACCTCCTACCTCATAGTCAGGGCAAAAGATAGAAGGATAGCCAAAGTGATTCTCTTGAGAGAGTTGGCTCTAATACATTGGCTCCCACAACTGGCCAGGTGTGAAAGCAGATGGGGGAATGTTCACATTCCTGGTATCCATGGCTTGGAAAATAAGAAATAGAGAAATCTGTTGATTCTCCTTCAGAACCAAAAATCACCTAGTAGCAATGCAAGTTTCTTGAGTATGGTGAAAGCTTTCCACAGTTACACTAAAAAGTACAAATATTAAGATAAAAAGTTCTGGCTCTTTCTTATTCTAACCAGCCAGTATAGGATGACTAACTTGAAATCATATAAGGCTTCATCAATTTGTGCTGATTTCTTAGAGTCCTCATATCATTAATCCTAATGCTCTGTGGCCATTGTCATATTCAGTGCAGAATCCTGGAGTCCCTACCATGTAGCTCAACTTTCTCTTCAGACTTTTACTTGAATGGTATATCTCCTTTCCAGTATCCCTGGATTTAGACTATATTAGATTTACAGACAAAGGTATGTCTCCAGACCCATGATCACCAACATATCTCACAAAGTTAATTAGAAAGCCACTCAATCCCAGCTTGGTCCTGGTCATTTCTATACTCAGGCATGAGCTCTATATAAATATCAGTTATCACCATCAGCATCATCACCAGCATCATTGTTATTCATCTCATGTTTTGTTCAGTTATGTCCAACTCTTTGTTATCCCATTTGGCAGAGACACTGGAGTAGTTTGCCACTTTCTTCTCCAGCTCGTTTTACAGACGAGAAAACTGAGACAAACAAGGCTAAATGACTTGCCCAGGGTCACATAGCTAGTAGTGATGCCAGAATTGAACTCAAGAAGATGAGTCTTCCTGACTCTATGCCTGGGGCTCTATCCACAGAGCCACCTAGCTGCCCAATTCATCATCTTTTTTTAATGGTATTCAAATACAAATACAACACTATCCTACTTTTGGTATTTTATCTTTTAATATTCTGCAGATATTTACACTGGTACATAAAATGACTTCTTTTTTGTATATGAATAAGAGTATTGAGATACAAAGTCAATTTCCCTGAAAGCATTTTCAGAACAACTGGAGTAGCAGACAGGATGACAGGGATGATCCACACCTCATCCTCTTCCCCCGTGGTTTTAATCTCTTCCCCTACGCTTCTATATTTTGAAAACTTTTCATTCCACATAGGGTGGGAGATTATAAGTACTTGATATGGTGACATCTGTCATGGATCAATGTTATGTCCAGACAGTGGTAGGTGACAGTTCTGTCTGTAATAATGCTGTTCATTTGCTGAATTTTCAAGGATATTTTGGTGTTGTATTTGTAGGAGAGGCATTTATTATCTGACAGTTTATAAAGAATAATGGTGAACAAGATAAAAACAATGAAGGAGGTGTGGAGATATTGGGATAGAAGGAATGGAAGATATTATTACCCTATTATGGAAAGGAAAGGGTACCACTAAGGCACATTCCCATGGGTAGGGGAGAGGGAAAGTCTGTGGTCAGAGATAGATATCTTATAATGGAGGTTGGTTGGGAGGAATTTGTACATTTGGAGTCTATCTTCTCTGAGGAATTTTTCTAACCTCCCAGGAGTGCCTCCCATTACAGGAGAAGGGATATATGTGTGCCCATGGATAGTTATCATCCTGAGTAGAAGAATGGGGCATGGAAGCAGATACTACTGCATTATTATAGTGGAGACTGAGGTAGGAATGAGCCTCATGTCTCAGGACACAAGTTGGTGATAATAACTATAGCTCAATTGCTCACAAAGTTTTAAGATTTTTGATATTCCTTCACAGTTACCATGATAGACTTAGGGTACAGAGTCTCCAGTGTACACCACCCTGGTTCATATTCCATTACTTTACTTTTCTTTTTTTAAATTTTATTTATTTTTTTTAATGTTCTACAATCACTACCATAAAACTTAGATTTTTGCCCCCCCACAACTACCCCCTACAACTCTTCTCCCTCCCCAAGATGGCATACAATTCTATATAGGATCTACATATGCTTTCCTATTGAATACATTTTCACTATAGTCATGCTATGTAGACGAACTAAAATAAATGGAAGAAATCATCTAACAAATCAAAACATAATGCACACACACACACACACACACACAAACATGATCTGCTACATTCTGTGAATGAATTCCATAGTTCTTTCTCTGAGTGTGGAAGGCATTTTGCCTTAGAAAACAATTGGGGATTTTTTTTTTTAAGTTCTTGCATTATTACGAAGTTCCAGGTGTACCAGAAAAAAACTCTCGCACACTGTGGTTGTTGCTGTGCACAAAGTTCTCCTGGTTCTGCTCCTTTCACTCAGCATCAGATTGTATAAGTCCTTCCAGGCCTCCCTGAAGTTTTCTTGGTCATCATTTCTTAGGGTGCAATAGTACTCTACTACATTCATATACCATAATTTATTCAGCCATTCCCCAATTGATGGGCATCCCCTTGATTTTCAGTTTTTGGCAGCTACAAAGAGTGCTGCTATAAATATTTTTGTACACATGGGACCCTTTCCCATTTTTATGATCTCTTAGGGATACAGTCCTAGTAGCGATATTGCTGGGTCAAAGGGTATGCACATTTTTGTAGCCCTTTGGGCATAGTTCCAAATGGCTCTCCAGAATGGTTGGACGAGCTCACAACTCCACCAACAATGAATTTGTGTCCCAACTCTTCCACATCCTCTCCAACATTTATCATTTTCCTGTTCTGTCATGTTTGCCCATCTTATAGGTGTTCTGTGGTACCTCAGAGCTGTTTTGATTTGCATCTCTCTAATCAAAAGTGATTTAGAGCATTTTTTCATATGATTATAGATATCTTTAATTTCTTCCTCTGAAAATTGCCTGTTCATATCCTTTGACCATTTATCAATTGGGGAATGACTTGTATGGTTATACATTTGAGTCAGTTCTCTATATATTCTAGAAATGAGACCTTTATCCCAGAGATTAGCTGTAAAAATTCTTTCCTAATTTACTACATCCCTCTGAATTTTGGTTACATTGGGTTTTGTTGTGCAGAAACTTCTCAGTTTAATGTAATCAAAATTATCCATCTTGCATTTCATAATGCTTTCTATCTCTTCTTTAGTAAAAAATTCTTCCCTTCTCCATAAATCTGTTAAATACACTATTCCTTGCTTCTCCAGTTTATTCATGGCATCAATCTTTATACCTAAATCATGTACCCATTTGGACTTTAGTCTTGTGTATGGTGTCAGGCATGGGTGTATGCCTAATTTCTGCCACATTGTTATCCAGTTTTCCCAGCAATTTTTGTCGAACAGTGAGTTCTTATCCCAAAAGCTGGGGTCCTTGGGTTTATCAAACAGGAGGTTGCTATATTCCTTGCTTACTGTGTCTTGAGTGCCAAGTCTATTCCACTTGTCTACCTCTCTGTTTCTTAGCCAATGCCAAGTGGTTTTGATAATTGCTGCTTTATAATACAATTTGAGGTCTGGTAGTGCTAGGCCACCTTCCCTAGCAAATCTTTATATTAGTCCCTTTGATATTCTGGACCTTTTGTTCTTCCAGATGAATTTTGATATTATTTTATCCAGCTCTAGAAAATAATTTTCTGATAGTTTAATTGGTATGGCACTAAATAAGTAAATTAATTTAGGTAGAATTGTCATTTTTATTATATTAGCATGGCCTACCCATGAACAACTGATGTTTTTCCACTTACTTAAATCCGACTTTGTGCAAAAAGTGTCATGTAATTGTGTTCATATAGTCCCTGGGTTTGTTTTGGCAGGTAAACTCCTAAGTATTTTATAATGTCTACCCTAGCTTTAAATGGGATTTCTCTTTCTATCTCTTGCTGTTGGACTTTGTTGCTAATATATAGGAATGCAGAAGGTTTGTGTGGGTTTGTTTTGTAACCTGCAACTCTGCCAAAGTTGTTTATTATTTCAAGTAGCTTTTTACTTGAGTGTCTGGGATTCTCTAAGCATATCATCAGATCATCTGCAAAGAGTGATAACTTAGTTTCTTATTTGCCTACTCTTATTCCTTCAATTTCTTTATCTTGTCTAATTGCTACAGCTAACATTTTTAGTACCATATTGAATAATAGTGGTGATAATGGACATCCTTGTTTCAAACCTGATCTTATTGGAAATGCATCTAGCTTATTTCCATTCCATATAATGTTTGCTGAAGGTTTTAGGTAGATACTGCTTAATATTTTGTGGAAAGTTCCCTTTATTCCTGTGTTCTCCAGTGTTTTTAATAGGAATGGGCGTTGTATTTTATTGAAAGCTTTTTCTGCATATATTGAGATAATCATGTGGTTTTTGTTAGTTTTGTTGTTGATATGATCGATAATATTGATAGTTTTCCTAATATTGAACCAGCCCTGCATTCCTGGTATGAATCCTACCTGATCATAATGTATTAATCTTGTGATAAGATGCTGTATTCGTTTTTCTAAAATCTTATTTAAAATTTTTGCATCTGTATTCATTAGAGAAATTGTTCTATAATTTTCTTTCTCTGTTTTGTCTCTTCCTGGTTTAGGTATCAAAACCATATTTGTATCATAGAAAGAATTTGGGAGGACTCCTTCCCCACTTTTCAAAAATAGCCTATATAGTACTGGAATTCACTGTTCTTTAAATGTTTGATAGAATTCACTTGTGAATCCATCTGGCCCTGGAGATTTTTTCCTAGGGAGTTCATTGATGGCTTGTTCAATTTCTTTTTCTGAGATGGGGTTGTTTAAGTAGTCAATTTCCTCTTCTGTTAATCTGGGCAATTTGTATTTTTTAAAATACTCACCTATCTAGTTTAGATTATCAAATTTGTGGACATAAAGTTGGGCAAAGTAATTTCTAATTATTGTTTTAATTTCCTCCTCATTGGAGGTGACTTCACCCCTTTCATTTTTAATATTAGTAATTTGATTTTCTTCTTTCTTTTTTTAAATCAAATTGACCAAAGGCTTATCAATTTTATTAGCTTTTTCATAAAACTAACTATTGGTTTCATAAAACTAACTATTTATTAATTCAATAGTTTTCTTAATTTCAATTTTATTAATATCTCCTTTGGTTTTCAGTATTTCTAATTTGGTATTTACTTGGGGATTTTCAATTTGTTCTTTATCTAACTTTTTCAGCTTCATGTCCAAGTCATTGATCTCCTCTTTCTTTATTTTATTTATGTAGGCATTCAAAGATATAAAACTTCCCCTAAGAACTGCTTTTGCAGTATCCCCTAAGATTTGATAGGTTGTCTCATTATTGTCATTCTCTTGAATGAGGTTGTTGATTGGTTCTGTGATTTCTTTTTTAACCCACCCTTTCTTTAGGATTAGATTATTTAGTTTCCAATTGATTTTTGGTTTATCTTTCCATGACCTTTTATTACATATAATTTTTATTGCATTGTGATTTGAGAAGGATGCATTGATTATCTCTGTCTTTCTGCACTGGATTGGGAGATTTTTATGTCCTAGTACATGGTCAATTTTTGTAAATGTGCCATGTACTGCTGAGAAAAAAGGTGTATTCCTTTCTATTTCCATTCAATTTTGTCCAGAGAGCTATCATATCTACCTTATCCAGAGTTTTATTTACCTCCTTAACCTCTTTCTTGTTTATTTTGAGGTTAGATTTATCAAGCTCAGAGAGGGGGAAGTTGAGGTCCCCCACTAGTATAGTTTTGATGTCAATTTCTTCTTTCCACTCCCCCAACCTCTCCTCTAAGAATTTGGGTGCTATACCACTTGGAGCATACATGTTTAGTAATGATATTGCTTCATTGTCTATGGTGCCTTTTAGCAGGATATAGTTTCCATCCTTATCTCTTTTGATTAGATCTATTTCTGCTTTTGCTTTGTCTGAGATTACTATTGCAACTCTTGCTTTTCTTACATCAGCTGAAGCACAATATATTCTGCTCCAACCTTTGACCTTTATCCTGTGTGTAAACCCCCGTTTCAAATGTGTTTCTTGTAAACAACATATTGTTGGATTATGGCTTTTAATCCATTCTGCTATCCGTCTCGATTTTATGAGAGAGTTCATTCCATTCACATTCACAGTTATGATTACAATCTTTGTATTTCCCTCCATCCTCTTTCCCACTGTTTGTGCTTTTAGCTCTCCTGTCTCCCTTCCCCTCCTCAATAGTATTCACTTTTCACCACCCCCCTTGCAGCCTTCCTTTCCTTCTTTTAGCCCCCCTCCCTTTTACTCCCCTTAACCTTATTACTTCTTCCCTCCCTTTTCGTTTCCCTCCTCTTTCTTCCCCTTTTCCCTCCTACTGCCTATGGAGCTAGTTAGGATTATCTACTTAAGTTTATTGTTCCCTCCTTGAAACAAATCAGATGAGAGTACCTCTCAAACAATGCTCATCTCCCTCCCCTTTTTCCCTCTACTGTAATTTTGTACTTCTTCCTGTGATGTAATTTACCATTTTCTGCTCCCTCCTTTTCATACCTCCTGTTACAAACCCTTCCCATACTTAAATCATATTTTTAACATGACATCATTTACTTTATACCCATTCCCTCTATGTATATCCTTTTTATATTTCATAATCGATGTACAATTCTCATGATTAACAGGTATCATCTTCCCTTATAGGTAGATAAACAGTTTGCCCAAATTGAGTAACAAGTTTTTGTTTTTGTTTTTCCCCCCCGTTTACCTTTTTATGATTCTCTTGATACCTGCATTTGAAGATTGAATTGTCTATTAAGTTCTGGCGATTTTGTCAGGAAGGTCTGGATATCCTTTACTTCGTTGAATGATTTTCTCCTTGCCTGAAATGTTATGCTGATCTTTGCTGGGTAGTTAATCCTTGGTTGTAGTCCCAACTCCTTTGCCTTACGAAATATTGGACTCCAATTTCTTTGATCTTTTAATGTAGAAACTGCAAGGTCCTGTGTGATGCTGACTGTAGTTCCTTCATATGTGAATTGTTTCTTTGTGGCTGCCTGTAGTATTTTATCCTTCACTTGACAGTTCTCGAATTTGGCAATGATATTTCTTAGGGTTTTGAGTTTGGCATCCCTTTCAGGAGGTGAATGGTGGATTCTTGCGATGACTATTTTGCCCTCTGAATCTAGCACTTCTGGGCAGTTTTCCTTGATGATTTCCTGGAATATATTGTCCAGACTCTTTTTTTCATCATGGCTTTCTGGCAGGCCAATAATTCTTAAATTTTCTCTCCTAGATCTATTTTCCAGGTCAGTTGTGTTTCCAATTAGATATTTTACATTTTCTTTTATCTTTTCACTCTTTAGATTTTGTTTGACTGATTCTTGCTGTTTCATTGAATCATTAGTTTCTACTTGCCCAATTCTAATCTTTATCAAATTGTTTTATTCAGTTAACTTTTGCATCTCTTTTTCCATCTGTCCAATTTTTCCTTTTAAGAAGTTATTTTCTTAAGGAGTTAATTTTTGTGCTTCCTTTTCCATTTGTCCAATTTTCCCAGTTAGGTTTTGTGTTTCCTTTTCCATTTAACCAACTGTTTCTTTTAGGGAGTTATTTTCTCCAATTAATTTTTGTACTTCCTTTTCCATTTGTTCAATTTTCCTTTTCAAAGAGATGTTCTCATCAGTGAATTCTTTTTTTATAATTTTAAAATCATTGGCCAGTGTTTCTTCTATTTCCTTCTTCAGCTGTTCCAGGAGAGCTGTTTGTGCATGCGAGCAGTTCATAGTCCCTTCTGAAGTTTCAGATGTAAGTACAGTCTCAGTACTGACCTCTTCAGTATTTGTGTTTTGGTCCTTATCCCCATAGAAAGATTCTATGGTTTTTTCATGCTTATTTTGCTTTTTTTTTATTCATGATGTTGATTGTGTTGTGGCTTCTGGTTTTTTCAGTTACAAGCCACAGAACTTGGTGTTGAGCTGACTTGTGTGAAAAAGCTAAAAGCAGGTTTGTGTTTTGTGTTTGCCCATCAGCCCTGGGGTTTGCTTGTTAAGTGTGGGGGAGGAGTGGTCTGTTGTGGGATGGTGATCCCAGCTCCCCTATTGTCTTTCCATTTCTCCTGGAGTTCTGAGGCATGCCTAGATGTTAGTGCAGGTTCCCACCCCTCCTGGGGCTCCTTTCCTGGTGCTGAGGCTTGCCTGGGTCCTAGTATGGGTTGTCTCCACCCTGGGTCCTTTGTCCTTCCAGTTTGCCTCTGCCACAGTAGGAGAAATCCCCCTTAGCTATTTTTCTAGCCTCAGGTGTTATGAGAATATTTGCCCCCTCTGCTATTTCCGCTGATCCAGGATTTTTCTGGGGAAATATTTTATGGTTATTTCACAGTCATCAAGTTGGGAGGAGAGAGCATTTACTGATCACTCTGCCATCCTGGCTCCTGGAAGTTCAAGTAAGTGACTTACCGATGTTTAATCTGTGGGCTGAAAGTCTCAGGAGCTGCTGCACTGATATCTGGCACTCAGCGGCTCTCACTGGCTCGGCTTTGCTGGTCTCCCACCCTTGGCTGCTGCTCTGCTGGTTCCTCCTGCTGCTGTTTCAGGTTTCCTGGGGCCCTTCTGCTCTGCTGCCCTGGCTGCGCTGTTCTGTGTGCTGTGGGCTCACCCCTGAGGAACAGATCCCTCCCGTGGACCTTCCAGTCTGTCCTGGGCTCCGAATCCACCACAGTCTGTCTCCCACTGGATTCCGCACCTCCAAAATTTGGTCAGATTCTCCTTTCAGAGGTATCTGAAGGAGTTTGTCCAAGAGCTTAGGTGAGTCTTTGCTCTCACTCTGCCATCTTGGCTCTCCATTACTTTTCAATTGTCCCTACAATGAAATGGATGTTAGGTTGAGCTCTGAAGAAATCATGATGAGGATAATTATGATTTAATTTCTATCTCAACCATTTTCATCCTCTGATTGAGTGACTCACGAGGCATTACAGAAATAGATATGTGTTATATGGATTATTATGAATAACCTAGAGTCATCCACAAAATTTCACGAGGTAACTCCATTTTTTCTAAAGATAATGGCCAGATTTGGCACCTGAAGGATGGAAATAGAGATTCACGAATAGATGGATGACATGACATCACATCAAATGAAGATTGAATCACTGGTAGGAATAGCAAGTTAGAAAGGAGAACTGTCTTTAGTGTCAAAGATAACTAATTTTAGACTTTTTTTTGTTCTATAATGAAGGTAGGGCAGTCAACTGAAGATGTTCCGTAGCTGGAAGAATTATCTAGATGGACCAAGAAGTTAGGTAGAATATCCTACTTGTGAATGCAAGTGTCCTCTGTCTTACCTTAGTTTCCCATTAACACATGAAAGCACAAGTCTGTATATTCAATCACCAGTCACTCAATAAGCATTTACTACGTACTATGTGCTAAGCACTTGCCAAGAGGTAGGGCTACTCAGAAAGACAAAAGACAGTTCATATCCTCAAGGTTATTATACTTTAATGGAAGAGCCAACATGTAAATATATATGTACAAACAAGATATACATAAGACTAACTGCAGATAATCAACAGGGAGAAGCACTAGAATTGAGAGATAGGAAAAGCCTTCCTGCAGAAGACTTGAAGGAATCCACAGAAGTTAGGAGGTAGCAATGAGGAGGGAGAGAGATCCAGGCACGTGGGACAGCAAGTGAAAATGTATGGAGTTGGGAGATGGAGTGTGTCTATTTGTCTCTCCATCTCTCTCTCTCACTCCAATCTCTCTCTCTTTCCATCATTTCTCTCTTTCTCTCTCTCTCTCTCTCTCTCTCTCTTCTTGTCTCTATTTCTCTGCCTTCCTGTATCTCTGTTGCAGTTTTTGAATCTGGCAGTGTAGTGCTATCTGCCTTATTATTGACCCTTGGGGAAATGGGTAATTTCTCTGAGTTTAGAGTTTGATGTAAAGCAGTAAGTCATTTCATTTTCAGGCAGCAACCCTGAGCCATAACACAACAGGGTCAGCTGGGAGGATAAGTTTAAATGATCAGTCAGGAGAGAGATTTTTAAAGAACATGTCCTTTTGCTCTTGTTGCCTTGGTGACAGCTGTCAACCAGATGACTCCTACTGAGAAAGGAAAGTTGCTTTCCAGAACCCTCTGGAGAAAACCAAAGGGTAGAAGATGGCGATTTCTAAACACTCCTGGGGTGAGAAGGAAGACAGAAGTGAAAAAAGTGATAGGTTCCCAACCCCCTCCTTCCTAAGAGGAATTTTAGTCAAACCTCCCCCCTCCCCAAGTATTAAGGAAAAAAATTCTGCCTCAGTCTCCTTATTATCCCTTTTATTTGGGAATCAGTTTACTAGAATACTTATATAAAGAAGGAGAAACATTTTTGATGCTTTTCAGAAAGAAATGAAAACTCAAACAAGGTAATCTTTAAAGCAATGGGTGGGTTTATGAAAAGAGTATGCATGATTGCAAGCTGGGAATGAGTAAGGTTTTGGAATCTTGGGGCTATTATAGATAATGAAACTCAAACTAAGAGGATTATTGTAGATTTTTCCCTGTAGACACATAAGGCATGAAAGTTAGAAAACTTTGGGAAAATGTTCTCTCCCACTTGAAATTATTTTGTCTCCCTGGTATCTAGTACACACACAGTGCCTGGCACATAGTGGGCACTTAATAAATTCTTATTGATCTAATGAATGAATTACTTTGTATATACATTGTTTTCTGTTGTATGTAAATGCGATAACATATGTGAAACCTTATCCATCATTATATGTAGTTGCATTCTCCATCCCCAATCCCCAGTAGAACATAGTGCCTGACACGTAAGAGGCACTAATGATGCAATCTACCCAGAACTGGTAGACCTCTAGAGAGAGGTGCAAGGGACAATCCAGATAGAAACAGCTGGAATGACTATTCATGAGTGTTGCCCAAGGAATTCTCCCATCTTGGATGTGTTTGTGCTTCTCCATCCCTTATCTAGCTTATTGGTGATTTCTACTAGTGTCTTCCCTCTGAGATTACCTGCTATTTATATTGCATGTAACTTGTGTGCACATAGTTATGTAATATACATGATATTTCTTCCCCTATTGGAGTGTGAATCCCTGAAGGTAAGTATGTAGGGGAACTGAGATTTGAACCCCAGTTCTCTGATTCGAGATTCAATGTTTTATTTTTTTGTCCTTTTTGCTACACCACATTTCCTTGACCTAGATTTCTCATCCATAAAATAAGTTCAATTCTTTCCAGTTCAATAAACATTTATTAAGCACCTACAATGTGCCAGGCATTGTGCCAAGTGGTAGGGATATGAAAAGAGGCAAAAGACAGTCCCTGCCCTCAAGGAGCTTATAATCTAATGAGGGATACAACCTGCAGACAAATATATACAAAGCAAGTTATACACCAGATAAATGGGAAATAATAATCAACAGAGAAGGCACTGGAATTAAGAGGGATTAAGGAAGCCTTTTTTTCAGTTAGGACTTAAAGGAAACCAGGGACATTGGTAGTCTGAGAGAAGGAGGGAAAGCATTCCTGGCATGGGATACAGCCAGAGAAAATGCTCAGAGCTCTGCGATGGAGTGTCTTGTTCCTGGAACAACCTGGAGGCCAGTGTCACTGGATCAAAGAGTAAGATGTAGGAAGGAGCTAGGTATAAGTCTATTGTATTTAACGAGATGATCTACCTTTCAGTTCTAGGATTCTATAATTACAATTAAGAGGCAACCTTGGCACGGCATTATTGCCTGACCTTGGTTCCATCACATCTTTCCGTAGGTAGGAGCTAAAGATCATGCTCTTCTAAGAAGGGAAACGTGTGTGTGTGTGTGTGTGTGTGTGTGTGTGTGTGTGTGTGTGTGTAGAAACTTCTCTCCTGGAAAGGCAGAGATGGCAGGATAGGAATAAAATCTTGTCAAGGATGAAACAATAAAAGTATTTGTCATTCCTGTTAGAGGAAGTTAGGTGGTGCAGAATAATAGTGATAATAACTAACATTTTTATAGCACTTATTACGTGCCAGTTGCTATGCTAAGAACTTTAAAATTATTATCTCACTTGATTCCCACAGCAACTCTGGGAGGTAGGCACTATATTACAAGGAAACTGAGGAAGATCTGAATTCAAATGCAGTCTCAGATTCTTACTAGCTGTGTGACTCTTGGTGTGTCACTGAGAGTAATTATTATTAATAACCAAATACTTGGGGAAATCCAGAGTTTTGCTGCTTTTTAAGTCCTCATTTCAAAGCTCAGCCTCTGAAGAATAGGACTGATGATAATAGTTGGATTAACATTCTCCTCAATCTAGGTATAGCTACTCCACATAACTTTACAATGAATTTAATTTAAGGAAAAACTCTGGCCCACCATGTTCTACTAAAGCTTGAGTGGGAGATAGAGATCTTTTGTCTAGATTTCCCTGAGGCTGAAGGTGATTTGGAAGTAAATGCTATCATCAAAATTACATGCCCTATCTCCTCATTAGAATAGGTCCCTCTCTCATTATAATATTCTCTCTCTCTCTCTCTCTGTCTGTCTTTCTGTCTCTCTCTCTCCTTGTTAACCAATTAGAGTTGATTGATTGCCACCCTCAGGAACATCCATTCTTCCAAGGAAATATAAGATGGTGTGGGTTCCATGAAGGACCTTTGACATTTGAAAGTGTCACTGACCCTTTCATTAATAATATACTAGAATTATTAATAAGATGATTAATTACCCAGAAACTATGTCTCTCGACCTCTTTAAATGTCATGTCACCTAGTCATTGTCTGCCTCAGTTTCCTCAGCAGTAAAATGGAGACAACAATAGCATTTACCTCTCTATATTGTTGTGTGCATCAAATGAAACAATACCTGTAAGGCACTTGCTTAGCATAGTACTTGGCACAAAGTGGGTGTTTTAAAATGTGTGTTTCCTTTGTTTAAATTCATGAAAGGCGACAGATAGTAAATGAGGAACTGGAAAACATCCACTACAGAGTTGTGAGGAAAGGAGAAGAAGATAAGATGCAAGGAGGGGAGTCAACATTCTGCACATCTCTACAATGAGGCACCAAGGTGAATAATACAAAGGCAGTCAAAAATCTTATTTCTTGGAGGTAAATATGATCTCACAGGATTCTTTGAAAATGTATGAGAAGAAAGAACTTATGACAAGAATATGGCAATGAAAGGGTGCACCCTGTCTGAAAGAAAAATAGAATATTGAAAAGGTGGCAAGTTCACATTGCACATCAAGAAGATATTCACCTTCATAGAAATTCATTAACTTGATGGGGTTAAGCATGGTAGTAAGCATTTCAATGGAGATAAAAGGAAGGAAATAGAGCAGTGGGAGTATACTGGAGGCTATTTGGAGGAGATGGATGACAAATTCAAGACAGATTACAAGCCAGACACCCAGGCATGAGATAGTTGCATTGGGGGACTTGGACTATTTGAAAATCTGCTGAGAGTTGTTTTGCTAAATGGAAAGCATTCTTAACTTGTCTAACTGATAACTTCATCTTTCAGCAGGTAGAAAGAGGAGAGGAAATCACTATTCTGGACTTGATTTTGAAATCTATGAATTGAACATTCTAGAGATGGTGGTGCACAGAGAGGGGAACACTGGGTATAGATAAATGCATATCTGAGACTTTAGAAATGCAGCTTTTAAAAAATTCAGAGAAAAGATAGTTAATATGTGTGTCTGATGATGACCATCTCTAGGACGGAGAAGAGAGGGAAGACAAAAAATAAATTTACTTGATAAGTTGTTGTATATTTAAGAAGAATAGGAAGTTGTACATAACTGATTTGCAGTTTTATGTGTAATTATCTTTCTATTATACTATTATTGCCATTTATTACGCTATATTTTACTCCTTAAATTAAAAATATTTTTTTTAAAAAAACAAAAGATAGATAAAATCTGACAGGCAGAATTTCTAAGGAGGTAAGTAGTTAGCTTGAAGGAGATGGGAGTCTCACAAACCCTCTGTCATGATGCAAATAACATTCTTTAATAAATGGGGTCCAGTCAAAGAGAAAACACTAAACAGAGTAGCTTCTGCTCTGCATATTAATGCCCATGTTGGGAGCAACTGATTGTCTTTCTGATGTCCTGCCATACTAGATGAAGGGTGATTGACAAGGGAGTCTCCTTCGGAAGTATGGGAGGTAGCTGCCATGTAGGTATGAATGCCAAGAATGCTTGATATCTGGTTTGATTCCTTGCTACTTTGATATTCTGGTTGTTTATGCACCTTGTGCTTTGAATACGCGTATTTGTGATTTGGCATGGCCAAATTGTGGGAGCTCGGAGCTGTGAATTGGAAGAAAACCTGAATCAGACAATATGATAAACTGGAGAAGTAATGACGAATCCCATAGTTCTGTGGGAGCCCATCAAGGACCAGCTCTGTACAGCAGTCACTGGTGGAGAGAGAATGTCATGCTGTCCTTTCAAAGCTATTATCAGTTATTAGCAGCTGCAAGTCCTGTTCACCTTAGCTGAATAACTATTTACTTTTCAAAGTCAGGTGTCCTTAGCATCTGACTTAAATGATTACATTTGTTTAATAGGAAATTGAAGTCCCAGATAAGAGGACAGATGTAAGATTAAACTCGTCCTACATGCCTTAAAGGGAAGAACTAAAAACAATGGGTGAGGGTTCGGGAGAAGTAAATTTGGGCAAAATATAAGAAAAAACTTTCTAATGATTATTACTACTGTCCAAAAATGAAACAGGCATCCTAGGAAGGAAATGCATTTCATGTCACTGGAGGTGCTCAGGCAGAGGCTGGATAAACCACTCCAAGGAGGGTTGGGCTACTTGACTTCTGAGTTTCCTTCCATAGTCATCAATTTCTATGACTCTGAAAGGAGGAGAAATAATTAGCTTCAATGGAGAGTCAGAGGAAAAGAGATAAATCACAGGAATGCTAAGAATTCTGGTAAAGAGAATCTAGTAAAAACAGAGCTGAGTGGAGGGAAACCAAAATAACCAATCTTGCCTTTCTTTTTTTTCTGTATAAAAATAGGCTAAAAAATTGTACTCAAGAATAGGACGATTTCACTCAAAATTTAGCTCATGTTATTCCATGCTTCTATTTTCAATGACTGTCTGGTTATTTATATTTCTGCATAAATTCTAAATCCCAAACTCCTATTAACAAAGGAGACTTGAAATACATCCCCCCAGAGGCAATGCAGATGTAAAACCCAGCAGAATTTCACTTTGAAGTGCTCTGTGTTATTTGACTGATTTGCAAATGAAATGAACATTATAGGATATTCAAAACATTTCCAGACATAATCTTGAATTGCCCTCCAGGAAGGAGAAAATTACAATCAACCTTTACCTTGTACCCATACGTATTTGTGTACAGATTACATGACAAGGGCACTCACACATACACACTTGTGAAACTTTTTGTTGTCCAGTCTTTTTTCCAACTGCTTGTGACCTTATTTTGGGTTTTCTTTGCTAAGTGACTGGAATGGTTTGCCATTTTCTTCTCTAATCCATTTTGCAGATGAGGAAACTGGGACAAACAGGTCTAAGTGACTTACACAGGGTCACACAGCTAGTGTCTGAGACCAGATTTGAACTCAACTGACCCTGTACACTCTTACAGCTTCTACAACTCACTTTCAGAGGAAACCTTGTCCATAAATTATTTCACAATTAAGTGTGTTCCATTCAAATCATGTTATCTTTTGTAACAAGAGAGGTTTAATAATATTGTTGTAATTTTACAGATGAGAAAACTGAGTAAAGAAACACACCTTGTCCAATGTCATACAACTAATAATTGGCTGTCAACTCAAAATTTAGAACTTTTCCCATTTTATTATAGGATTCTAGATTTGGAACTGGAAGGGGCCTTAGGGATGATTTAAACTAGAGGTTTCCAAAATGGATGATGCCACCCCCCGGGAAGCACTGGAACAATGGGGCAGTGGTAGTAGCCTCAGGTGCAATTGGGACACATTGAATAAAAAATAAGCGGGTGGAGGAGGCATAAGAAAAAACCAAAATTTTGAAAAAAACCAATTGCATGTTTAATCTGTTGGGTAACAAAGTTAAAGTCATAGTGATCTCCCAAATAAATATACAAAATGCAAGTTAAAACCATCAGTGGTCAAGTCCAAGCCTGCATTGTTGGGAAATTCAGTGTGCATCAGCAAGAATATGTGCATGTAATGACTTGTTAACAATATGATACTATACAGTTACATGACACAACATTGCATCACCAAAATTTCAATGCAGAAAACCCCCCACAAATTTACGATAAATTATTAAATGTAAGATGTTCCATTAAAAAAATATATATATATTTGAAATGAGGCAGATATAAAAAAAAATTGAAAGGTTAAAGAAAGTAGATTTTCAAGGGGATACTGAGTAATTTTCCTTAAGAGGGGACAACTGGCACATAAATTTGGGAACCTCTGATTTAGACCAACCCTTTCAATCCACAGATGAGGAAGCTGAGGTCCAGAGATGCCAAATGATTGCCTCAAGGTGACAGAGGAAGCCCTTGGATTTAAAACAGGGACTCTTAACCATTTTTCTGTGCTGGACCAGACTGGCAGTCTGATGAAACCTACAGACTCCTTCTCAGAGGAATATTTTTAAATGCACAAAATAAAATACACTGAATTAAAAAGCAATGCCAATTAAATTGAAATAAAACTGTATTTTTCTCCATCTCAGTTCATGGACCGCCTGAAATTTCTTTAAAAATGCATGGAGGGAGGCTGTCCAGAGATCTGAGGATGAGAATTCCTGATTCAAACCCATTTCGTTTGAATCCAAATCCAGTAATCTTTCCACTACACCACTTTGCTTCTATTAATTGCTATAATCTATCTCACCTTCCCCTTCTTTCCTATCTTTCTCTAATTGTAAAAACACTGGGTCAAGAAATGATTGTGCCAGTGTTATAGAGGTTGAAGTGACTGGGTTGATGTTTTAAACACATCTACAGGAAAGAATTACGTTGGAGAATAAGATGATATTAAAGTCAAACATACTGATAAAAGTAATTAATTTAAGATATATGTCGGGGGGAGGGGAGGGATGGGGAGAAAACTTGGAATTCAAAATCTTGTGGAAGTGAATGCTGAAAACTGATAATAAATTATATATGTATATATATGTATATATAATATACTTGTCATAAAAAACCATAGAAACCTTGTATTTAGCAAGAGACGGAATCCTATGCAGGCCAAAAGATTTGCAAATAGATTGAAAAATAAAAGGATTTTTTTAAAAATCTGTGTTGGAGAATAAGGTGATGTTAAAGCAAAATGCATTGACAAAAGTAATTAATTTAAGAAAAATCAAATAAATAGCTAGAATAAATGGTAAATAAATGCTCAGGCATTTATTAAGATGATTCAAAACAGTTAGCTTGGTTGTATCTTATAAGATGGATATTTAATCTCTCATTTCCACTTATCTCAATTTTGAGTAATTAATTTAAGGGGACAAATGAAAAAAGAGTCAAACAACTAACTTAATTCAGTGGTAGGACTGACTTCAGTCAGTCAGCCAATAAAAATTTACTATGTACCTCCTATGTGCCAGGCATTATGATAAGCACTGAGGATACAGAGGGACAGAAGTCCCTGGTGTCAAGAAGCTCGTCATCTAATGGGGGAGACACACAATATGCAAACAAGCAACTAAGTACAGTTATTCCTTCCCCATGTGGGGGGTGGAGAAGGAGGGGTGTGCCTCCCGCACTGGATGACAGAGAAGAAGTCTGCATTATTGTGGTATTAAAGGACAAAATATGTTGATATTATATAATATTGTACAAATTATATAATATACGTACATATATCATATATTATGTAATATTATATGTAACATATTATTCATATTATAATATTATACATATATTTTCTGCATCTCTGATTTTCTAAACTTTTTCTACGTTGTCTGCTGGCCTTTGTGTGTCATCTGTGATTTTTACAAAACTTCCCCTGAATTCCCATTTAATTTCTTGAGCCAACCCATGATATATCAAAACTGTGATGGGGAAAGTTGCAATGTGGAAGGGATAATTGTACAAATAAACTGTCGTTAACAGGACTACTCTGTTTGTGGTCATCAGACTAAATTAATTCAGTTCTGATGAACTAAGTTAATCCACTTTATTTCAGGCAGCTAATCTGACTTGATCTTGCCTTGCCTTGCAGTGTCATCATCTGAGTCTTCTCAGTATTCCCTTGGCATGTATTTCTCTAGTACTTTAGAGCTTTCAGTTTTGTTTTTGCCTTTTTAACTCCCACCCCTTAATACTCTTCTGTAGAGCAGGTGTTATTTGCCTGTATGGTGCCATCGGAGGGAAATGAAGTTCAGAGATTTAAAACAATTAGCCCAAGGTCATATGACTGTAATAATATAAATAAGTAATTATATAACATGTAATGGTTGTTTTCAAGTACAGTGCTTCTTCCCTCCCTCTCCAGCCAAGACATTTTCATGTGGGTCTTTATCCATTCCTAGTTTTGAAATCTGCACCAAGTTTTGCATCTGTCCTCCCTTAGGCAGAACACTTTTCATTTGCTGTGTATCCTACAACTGGAATTGAAATTAAACTTTGAATAATATTCCAACCCTAGACTATTCCTTCATGTGGATGCAATTTATAACCTTCCATTCCACTTTGCATCACTTATGCAGTACCTGTACATTACTTCCATCACTAACACAAAATTGGAATTGATTTTATTTTAAAGACAATACTGATTTTTCAGAGTGAATTAATACTTGTGTCCACAGTAGATTCTTGACTTTGCTGTTGTCTGCCTTGTCCATAGGCAAGCTGATTTTGGAACAAGCACACAACATCCAAGTTGTAAGTGGGTATTGCTGGGGCATTTCCTCAGAATTTTGAGTTTCCCAGGAAAGAGCCTTGCACTGAGTCATACTACCTGGAGTCCAGTCCTGCCTCCAAAATTTACTAGATTTAAGATGCTGTATGAGTGAGTTAGCATCGTAGAGCTGCAGTTTCCTCATCAGTCTATCATTAAACAACCAAAACCATCTATTAAGTGCTTCTATGAGTATCCCTTTAGTTTAGTTCCAAACAAGAAGAAACTAAAAAGATTCCCATCAATTGGGGAATGGCTTAATCAATTGTGGTATCTACATATAACAGAATCCTACTGTATTTTGAAAAATAGTTTCAAAGAGACATGGCATGACTTATAAGAACTAATGCAGGATGAAGAAAATAGAACCAAAAGAACGGTCATTTTTATTCTGACGCCAATAAGATGAAAAGAAACCATTTTGAAAGACAAAAATTTTGTCCTGCTCCTGTTTCAGTATCTCCACGTAGAGGCCTTAATCAATGTCAGTTGAATGAATTGAATTGACTTGACTTGAATCATGATAAAACTCCTATCCAAGGCAAGGGAAACAAAAGAAAAAGCCAGAAATTACAGGACTGTAACAGTTCCCAGATTCAAAACACTTTACTTAGCAAGAGTAGACAGTAAAAAGAGCCTAGCTGGAGACCCCATCAATGGTTCCTGACCTCTAGGAATGGAGGATCCCAGAGAAAAGATCTCCATTTCCAGGAAAATTGATCCATTTGGCATCAGAGGGCAGAACTAGGAAGAATGAGTAAAAAGTAACTGGCACTGAATGGATGTTGCTTCAGTCAAACTAAGACCTGCTAAAGAACTTAGCTTAAAAAAGGCCACTGCATCCAGGGCCATATCCATTCATTCTGATCTGTATCCTGCTACTGGACCTAGATTTCTGGAGGAGAAACTGAAGCTGGTGACTTTGCATAGCCCTCCCTCACCTAAATCCAATTCACTTGCATATTATGGCATCACCTCTCTGATGTCATGGTCTCCTTAGAGAACAAAGGACAAATGGAAACAACTGGCACGTAGTAGGTGCTTAATGACTGAGTGATTGTGACTTATATAAGGAAAAACTTTCTAATAATTAAAGCTGTCCAAAAGTAGAAAGTGTTGCCTCAGGGTGCAGTGAGTTTCCTCTTATTAGAGACTTTGAAGCAGAGGCTGGAGAACTACTTGCTCAGTATCTTATTGTAGCACAAGTCCCAAAGCTCATTGGGATGGGGCTCTGATCTTCAGTGGTGATCAACTTAGGGGTAAAGATGAGCTGTCAAGAGATTGAGAGTCTCTTCTTATGCCTTTGGTCTTTGGGCACTTCTGGCTTCAAGAGAGAAGATGAAAAATGTCAACCCCGCTTCAGGTTGCTGAAGGAAAAACTCTGGGAAGATGCTGGCAGCTGAGAGGAGCTGGCAGTCTCCATCATGTGTCTAGCCCCAACTGACTGCACTAGAAACTTTGGGAAACTTCTCCTTAGGTGAGATCTAAGACTCTCTTTCTTGGTTGATCTGAGCTATGTCACTCCCCACGGGAGAGCTCCTTCCTTCCGTATTGTCTGGTATATATTCTCCTAAGTATATATCCTCTGATTTCTGTTTGCTATGTTCTTGGATAAATGGGTTCCTTTGTTATCAGCTATATGTGTTCATGGTGCAGCTGGTATTTTATGGGAAAGGGGTCAATTGTTGGGTATAGAGCTTAGGGTCCTGCTTCCCCCATTAATGAAACAGCCACCGGAAGTTTAGCTTGAATTGAAAACCACACCTCAAGGCTCCAGTCAAAGGACTGCACTAGAGGACATAGAGGGCCACATGTATCCTCAAGTTCTCAGGTTCCCCACCCCTGAGGCCTAGACTAAGGGAGCAGATAGATATAATTCTAGCCTTGTACTGCCCTCTCTCTAAGGAGAGCAGTCACCAAGCTTCTGGTTCCAACCTGTTGCTTCTTCTCCTGGTGGGAAATAAAGTTTCCCTTAGGGAATGGTGAGGGGAGAAGAGGTTAGAGATATCTAGCTTGTCTTTCTTTGAGTTACCCCCTCTGCCTTTGCTGCATGTGGAGCAAAAGCCCTTGTTTTTGGATGTGAATTATACTAACTGATGTCTGGGCTTTTTCCCAATTCTGAGATTCATTCTCTGATTCATTTATCAGGAATCTTAATCCTACTTAAGAAGATCTTTCATGTCAAAAGATCCAAATTTGAAACTGGGATCGGTCACTCTGCAGCAACTGTGTGGCTTTGGA
The DNA here is from genome assembly GCF_028372415.1 of Notamacropus eugenii. NCBI lineage: Eukaryota > Metazoa > Chordata > Mammalia > Diprotodontia > Macropodidae > Notamacropus > Notamacropus eugenii. Next base: position 315,197,734 of record NC_092874.1, read on the forward strand.
CAAGTAATTTCTTCTTTTTTGGACTCAGGTTTATTTATCATCAAATAAATAACAGAATGAATACATAAAGCAAAGGGGTGATGATATCTATCTTATCTTTGTCTTTCAGAGTTTGGGGGAGGGTCAAATGAGTATTTTTGGATTTGAAACTATAAAGAACCGTGCACAGGATAATCATGAACTTATTTCTTGGGGGGGAATGGTCAAATACATCTTCCAACAGCCCTAGCTAGAAAAGAATAATGGTATGCTTTGGTTCTGTACATCCTGTCAGATGATTCAATCTGATACCAGGGTGATTACATGTCTCAGGTTGCTGTTTAATTTTCTCTAGGACACGGCTTTCTTGTTCTTGTTTCATTTCCTGTACAACCTACAAGGAAAGGATTGATAGAGAAGAAGAGCCTGGTTTTGACCTTGTCAGGCAGTAGCCAGGTCAGCACCAATCACTTTAAAATCAAATAGGAGACCTATAGTAGGAGATTGTAGAAACAGGAAAGAACAGAGATCTTCTTGACTGGGAAAGGACCCAGAACTCATCCTGGAATCAAGTGGAAGAAGATTTACCTATTTTCTTCTCTCCTCTTCTCTTTCTTGTTTCTCCTCAGATTTGTTGTGTTGTTTCATTTCTTTCTGACTTTTCATGATCCCTTTGGGGTTTTCTTGGCAAAGATACTGGAGTGGTTTGTCATTTCCTTCTCCAGCTCATATTTCTCAGATTTATTCTTTTGTAAAATTCTCTTCTCCCTTGCCTTTGTACTAATCCCTTCTCCCCCTCTGTTCAAAATGGAGTAAATGTAAAATATTGTCAATAGCTTCAATGACCTTCAAGGACCCTTCCAATATTGTGAACTTTAACCTTTAAGGGAGAGTCTGTCTATCCTTTCTCCTATACTGTGGGCTGCTGCAAATTAAGGGCTGTCTCATTCATCTTTATATCCCCATAGTACCTTGCTCATAGTGAATATTCATCAAGTGCTTGTAGAATGAAGTCTCCCATAGTATACCTTATGCCTTTCCTATCAACCTGTATCTGTGACCTCTCTTGCTCCATCATTCTTAGAGGATTTTGAGGTACCCTATAACTTTCTTCTCTAAAAGGAAACAGTAACCAAATCCAGATCTTCTGATTTTCTGCCTTATTTAATTAAAAAACACTATAATGAATAAAAACATGAGCTATAGGTTGGGGCTTATGGAGATATAGACTATCCAAATTCCTATTATATACAAATTTTAGAGTTCCCACAGCAGCCCTTTCTCTTCTTTCAATGTATACACTATGCATAGGAACACAAGTTTAGAGTTGGAAGGATTGTTAGAGGTCATTGAGTCTAATCCCCTCATTTAACAGATGAGGAAACTGAGATACACAGAGGTTAAGCCACTTGCCCAGGTATGATTTGAACTCAAGTATTCCTGACTCCAGCTCCAGTGCTTGAACTACCATTTTGCTTCACTTTTCCTTTAAGTAGTCAAATCGTTTCTTGTACATAAAGTAGGATGTAGACCTGTACCATCTAGTCTAGGTCAGGAGTGGTGAACCTGCAACCTTGAGGCCACATATGGCCCTCTAGGTCCTCAAGTGTGACCCTTTGACTAAATTCAAACTTCACAGAAAAAATCCCCTTGATAAAAGAAATTGTTCAGTAAAATTTGGACTCAGTCAAAAGACTGTACCCAAGGACCTAGAAGACCACATGGAGTCTCAAGGCCACAGGTTAGGTAGGACAAGCCTTCTATTCCAGCTAGCTATTCATCTATCACTAACTATATGACCTTAAGTAAGTCACTTTCCTTCTTTGGAGTTCAGTTTCCTCATCTCTAAGATGAGAGGATCGAACTAAGGTCATAGGGCTTAGAACTGAAGACTCTAAAGAAATAATTTCCCTCATTTTATAGATGAGGAAAGTAATATAGAGGGGGAGAGGGAGGAGAAGACTTGCTCAAAGTAACATAAGTAGTAACAAAGCCAGCATCCAACTCCAGATACTCTGACTACAAATTTACTGCTCTTTCCACCATACCACACTTCCTCTCTGTAGCAGCAAGCACTCTGACACATCCAGGATGGCTTTCTAGCACAAGTTCTTGGATCTCCTTTTCTAAAAGGAGAGCAACTTTTGAGGGGTCAGCAATCTTCTTTAATCACATTTACGAACAGAGAAAATACAGGCAGAGAAATAAAGACCAACAGACAGGGCTTGTAGCTGTCTGACCATGAGAAATACACACGTCACAGATCAACAGACAGATCCAGCTGTCTGAACATTACATACAAACATAGTCACCAGAGAGAAAAGCACCAGCATCTGGGTTTTCAAAGTGGGGGGAAGGTCCTTAACAGCTACCTAGAGTTTCCTCTGGCAGATGAACTTTTTTCCAAGCCCCCAAAGCAAAACCTCACCTCAGAGTACATATATGCTTTTTGGAGCCAGAGGGCATCAGGACCTTCATGACCCAGTGCCTCATTAGCAATTAGCAAAAGTTATGGGTCTTCCTATAAAATAAGTCTCCCCTAATCAAGCAATTTTCATTAACATTACACTCTCCTAGGTAGCAACTGCTTCTGTGCTATGATTCTATGATCCCTAATCATAGACTATGTTATAATTGGGACTTGTGATTTCATTGGCATGGAAAACTCTTAGTGAGGAAATTCCCTCCATTAATGCAGATGGACAACTCCTCTGCAAGTAACAGTCTTATAGAGCTGATTGGGGCATGAACAGTTTAAATGCCTTGGCTTGTTTGCCATGCTTTTCTTCTCCCCCATGTTTGTTATCCTGTGCTTCTTCTCCATATTTGTCCTGCTGTATTTCTACCTTTTCACAATCTTGTAGTTTTCTTCCATGTTTACCATCCATTGAGCAGAGCAATCTACACAAGGACCCTAATAATGTAACACAGGGCTAATATGTGTCAGAAATAGCACTTGAGGCCAAGTCTTTCTGATACCAAAGTTTGTTCTCCATTCATTATGTTATGATCCAATGTCTTTCACAGGTCCAGACAATGGTTGGAACTTAACCATCTTAGTGAATTGAATGTAACAGAGACATTTGTGATAATATATCTATAGGAAAGATTGGCAGACTTGGAATCAGAGGACCTGGGTTAAAATCCCAGTTCTGATATTTATTATCTTCATAATCCTTCAAAATCTTCAAAATCACCTTCAAAAATCTTCAAAAAAAACCTTCAAAATCAGCTAAATTCTCTGAGCTTCAATTTCCTCATCTTTCAGATGAAGACAGTCATACTTGCACTTCCTGTTTCATAGGATTGTTAGGAGGAAAATCGATCAATCGGTTAACAAGCATTCATGGAATTCTGTAAAACACTCTAACTCTTAAGTGTTGCACACTCAGGGGTGTGCTGGGACCAGCTTAAACATGCTCCAGAGAACCAATTGTTACATTTTCAGTCTCAGCATTTGCATCTTGAAAATTGGCAACCATTACAAGTTATGGCTTGATTTGTCCTTTTGTTCATTGGTCAGACTTCAGAAGGTGATGGAGAAAATGTTGATGATGTAGATCCAACTAGATGTGTCATGTGTGCTTTGGGGGGGCAGAACCATTTTTTAAGCATTTACTAATACCCTCCTGCACATTAATAAGTTATTATCTTTATAAGTTATACCAATGTACTTCTTTCTCTCATTTTAATCTCTTCTTTCTCTTACTCTCTTTAATTTTTTCCTACTTTTCTACTTTCTCCTCTTCCTTTCTCCCCCTCTTCTTTTGTCTCTAGGTTTTTAGTGTCACTCACTCTCTATTGACTTTGCTGAGATCCACTAGTATTCCTCAAGAAATACAGAATTTCTAGGGCTAATGGGATCTCTAAAGTTGATTAGTTTGACCTGAATACAAATCCCAATTTGAAGTAAAGATCAACAAAGCTGTGGTCCCAGATAGATCCCAAACATGACATCAGCTGGAACAGGGGATTTTTTTAACCTTTTTAGTTTCATAGATCCCTTTGGTAGTATTGGGAAGCCTATAGATCCCTTCTCAGAATGACATTTTTAAATAGTGGAAGGAAATAATCAATTTTATATAGAAGTTAGCGAAAATAAAGATTAATTGTCTTTCCCCCTCCAAGTTGTATTCATGGTCCCCTTGGGGAGGACCTTGAAAAGAAAAATGCCAAAGTTATGATACATATTTTTCTACATATCCAATGACCCTTAAGTTGTTTGGTTCTTAAGTTACTCTGTGTCAGAACTTACTTTGTCACACTCACTGTAAGACTTGGTTTCCTGATAGATTCCCTCTTAACAGACTTTTTCATTCCTATTGAATTAGCCATAAACCTCTTTTGTTTTATTATTCTTTTTTTACTTACTGTCCTCAGCAGAGGAGAGAGGTAAGCAAATAGTCAATAAACTTGGGCTATGATGACACAAAGACTTCAATGCAAAAAAAAAAAAAAATCAAAACATGGCAGTATTGTAGAGTTGTATGATGGATTTAGAGAGATAGTTTTTGTTCAGTCATTTCAGTCATGCCTAACTCTGTAACCCCATTTGGGGTTTCTTGGCAAAGATATTGGAGCAGTTTGCCATGTCCTTCTCTAGTTCATTACAGATAAGGAAACTGAGACAAACAGAGCTAACTGACTTGCTCAGGGTCATACAGCTACTAAGTGTTTGAGATCAGATTTGAAATCAGGAAGATGAGTCTTCCTGATTCCAGGACCAACATCCTACCCACTGTACCACTTAGCTAACCCTAGAGTGAGAGGACCTGCATTCAAATCCTGATTCTTCACTGTGTGACCTTGACCATACCTTTTTGTCTCCAGAACCAAATTACTCAATGTATCCTTTATGAAATGAATGAAATTCCTTGGCTATTTAATTTGTTGCCAGTGAATGGTGATTCAATCAGCTTTGAACTTACTCTGATATTTTATAGTCTTTTTCTTGGCTTGAAAGAGTTTGGGCAGAATTACCCTACTCTGGAACCCACAAGAGTGACAAAGCTGAGAGAGATGTCTGTTTTCAGAGGGCCTGTGAGTCCCAAGCTGGCAGTACAACAATGGTAGCATTTTCCCTGGTTCCTAAAATAATCTCATCTGTGCTGTGTGCTCTGAAGTGTCTGCCAATATCAACAGAAACTGTGTGCCTATTCTGTTGATTTGGAGGCAGACAAAGACTCATAACAAAAAAGAAAACCCCACATTTTAACATACAAATAGCAAGGTCAACAAATTAGAACTAGATGCAACCTTAGAAACCCTAGATCCCAAATACCTCATTTTATAGATGAGGAAACTGAGGCACAGAGAAATTAAGTGACTTGTATAAGATCATACAGCTAGTACTTTAAAAGGCAGGATTTGACTCTAGGTCAAACTGGAGAAGGAGGAGGAGGAGGAGGAGTAGGAGGAGGAGTAAAAGGAAGAGGAGAAGAAGAAGAAGAGGAGGAGGGGAGGAGGAGGAGGAGAAGGGGGAGAAAGAGTAGTAGAAGGAGGAGGAGGAGGAGGAGGAGGAAGAGGAGGAGGAGAAGAAGAAGAAGAAGAAGAAGAAGAAGAAGAAGAAGAAGAAGAAGAAGAAGAAGAAGAAGAAGAAAAAGAAGAACAAGAAGAACAAGAAGAACAAGAAGAAGAAGAAGAAGAAAAAGAAGAGAAAGGAAGGAGGAAGAAGAGGAAAAAGAAGAGAGGAGCAGGGAGAGGCAGAGAGGAAGAAGATATGATCTTGGGTTCAAATCTTAGCCCCGCGATCTACTGCATGATCGTGCGCTCTCAGAGGTGTAGCTTCTTTATCTGGAAAATCAGAGATTCAGACTCAACCAATTCTGAAATTATGATCCCATATTTGTAAAGCATTTTAAGACTTTAAAAACTGTTTTTTTACAACAGCTCTGTGAGGTTGGCATTATATGACTCCCATTTCCAAGATGAAGAAATTGAGGTCCAGAGAGCTTAAGTTTAAGTGGCTTATCTAAAGTCACATGGGCTATAAGGGAAAGAGTGGGGAGTCAGCCCATGTTCTTTGATTATGGAGCCAGTTGTCTTTCCATTCTAGCACACTGACTGATCTGAATGGTGCTTTCCAGTTCAAATAAACTATAATGAGATTCCATAATTATTTAGAGGTGCTCTAACAGAGCCTCTCTGAGAAAATCTACTCTTCACCAACCCTCTCAACACCATCCTTCTAACTCCATCATATTATCTTTATTCCACTGCACCCAGATGGCTCTAGAGGAGAAAGTGAGGCTGGTGACTTTGCATAGCCCTCCCTCACTTAAATCCAATTCACTTGTATGTCATGCCATCACCTCCCTGATGTCACGGTCCTCTTCGGGAATGAAGGGCAAACAGCAGCAGCAGCAGCAGCCACAGAATGTAGCCCAACACCACAAATGGATGGAGAAAGCAGAAAAAGACTTGCCCAACACTTGCATTTCCACTTCCACTTTATCTATCCAGAGATAGGACATAGAAAGATACGCTATCAAGACTTGGTCATGTGTTGTCTCTTTTGTCTGTGCATTCATTTTCTAAGGTACTATTTTTGATTCCTAAGAACTGAATGGTTTCCAGCAATTAAATTAGTGTTTATATTCAGAAAGCAACAACATATGTTTACAATATGATGACTTAGTGGTTATTTTTATTGTGTTTACATTTTCTTGCCATTTTCTTGAGATTAGTAGCTTAGATCACAGCCTCAGGTTCTCTTTGAAACCTTAAATTCCTTCCATCTCTACTCTTATCCCCACTCAAAGACAAAGGATTTTCTAGGATTCTATCATTTATGGTTGTCTAATATCTCTCTCTATAAATTTATGTGTAGATAAATATTTGCACATATATGTGTTTGTGTATATATTTCTCCACCCACATATCCATGTATGTATATATGTATAAATGTATGTATATATCTATCTATGCATTCATTTATCCATCCATGTATGTATGCATGAACCTATCTATCATCTATCTATCTATCTATCTATCTACCTACCTATCTATCTATCTATCTATCTATCTATCTATCTATCTATCTATCTATCTATCTATCTATCTATTCAACATTCCTTGAGTGACAAACAATGCTTAACAAGGGAATGAGAGGATCATCCATCCTAATACATCAAGAAAAATGATTTTGACAGTTAGCTTGGTGAGCTTATGGTGAAATGTCATTCATGTCCATTATTTTAACCCAGTTTGCGTACGTTCTCTTCATTGTTTCCAATTTATTTCCTGAGAAGCCTAGCAATTCTCACTAAAACCAACAAGAAAATACATCTTCTTGTGGATGTGATAAATTCTTTCTCAACTTTATTTCAAGGACATTATTTGGGGAAACTAAGGCTTAGAGGTTAGTAAGACTTTAAGCCTACTTTGTTTGCAAATCTCAATCATTTTGGGATCCTAAGAAATTACAAGGAGCTTGAATTAAATTGTGAAAGAAAATTTTGAAACCACATAAACCACATAAAGCAAAACCTTGCAATGAGGCAAAAGAAATTCTGGAGTCTGAACACAGTATCAGCTTAGAAATACCCTAGGATAGGTCAAAGCTAATATTCATGGCAAATAAAGATAATTAGCAAAGGTTAATTGTCTACTATTTATGGGACAAATAAGCAAATTGCTTGCCTAGTAAATATAATTAGGTTGTATTTAGGCTTCCAAATAAATTTAATTTTCACCAGATAAAAACTCATTCAAAATTTTCATGATACAAACGGTTGTACTGAGGTCAAAATGCATGTGTGACATAGGAGATGTCTATTTCCACTGGCACTGGAGGGTTGGATACCCATAAGGCAGTTGACCTTAAGGGGCTGATTTTCTAGTGCTATTTCTTCCAAGTCCTCACCAGCCAATACTTAAAAAAAAAATTAAATAAATTTTGTTGCTGTCATGTTTTTACACAGAATTGGTTTTCCCCAGTATCCCCCTTCTCTCTAATCCAGAGAACCATCTCATATAACAAAGAAAGCATCAATCAGACTTAATTTTGTTTTGAGCAAAGATATCCTGTAAGATAGCATAGCAAAACTAGTTACAAAAACACCTCCCCCCTTCTGTATACTCTTTCACAAATACATACACAGAGTGCATGAAGAGGGCAAGCAGCTACTTATCCAATCTCTCCATTTACATGGCATATGGGGAGGAAGAGGTGAGGATCTTTTCCTCCCTCTGAGTGATTGTCTCTCAAGGACTTGGTTTCATCTCTCCAACTGGAATCCTCTAACACTAGACTGTTTCACCGATTGACTGGTCAACCTAAACTGGCTTACAATTTTTAAACATGACCCAAGAGATGTAACTAGAATTTCTCAACCAATCACAAGATGATTTCTGTGTAGGATTATTTAGCACATACCTCCCAGGATTGTTGTGAAGATAAAAAATGAGCTAATAATCATAAAGCATTTAGCACAGTGCCTTCTGTATAGTGAATGCTGGTATTATTATTAACAGCATCTGCTTTTCATCTAATGGCCAATATGCTTTAATCCTCTCGAATTGATTAAGGACTTATTCATATGTAGCTTATGCTTTTCATTGATTCAATTGAAGAATCTGGACAATTTGTAATTATACTGAGGTAGGGGTGGATTTTCCCCAACCATCTTCCTACCTGATCATCTAGCAATTCAGTTAAATAAATATTTTTAAGTGTCTATTGTGTGTGAAGTTGTTGTTGTTGTGTCTAGCTCCCGATTTGGGGTTTTCTTGCAAAGATACTGGAGTGGTTTGTCATTTCACTCTCCAGCTTATTTTACAGATGAGGAAATGGTGGCAAAAAGGATTAAGTGATTTGCCCACAGTCAAAGGCCAGATTCAAACTCATGGAGATTGGGCACTCTACTGACTGTGCCATCTAGCTTCTATAAGGATAACTAGCTAAACTAAACTAACCTAACTAAAGCTAACATTTAGCTTTCAGCATTAGAGCATGAACAGAACCATAATTCACAAAGAAAATCAGTGGTGGAATAGTCAACAGAGGAACAACCTTGGAGTCTAGATGACTTAGGTTTAAATTCCACCCTGAATACATACTGGTTGGGGAGATACTTGGTAAGTCACAAAGATTCTGTGGCTGAGGCTCATCATTTAACCCTGTTTACCTCAGTTTCCTCATCTATAAAATGAGTAGGAGAAGGAAATGAAAATCAGTCCACTATCTTTGCCAAGAAACCCCTAGATGGGATCACAGAGTCAGACATGACTAAAAAATGACTGGAAAAAAAAGATATATACCTTTTAGTAAGAGTTTCATTGGAACAGGGAGACTTTTCATAGATACAAGCACAGGTGTGGACCAAAAATAGAAATCACAAATTTTCTAATTTTCATTTCTACTGCAGTCCTTGGTTCTATTTTTTTCTTTTGAACAATTTCATGACAATGATAGGACCGTTATTATAACCTGTTCAAAAAGAAAAGAGCTCATAAAGGTCTTAAACAGAATCACTCAATAATGATCACCCCTGGGGACCAAACTCACAGCTCAGAGAAATCTTCTTCACTTTCTGCCCATTCCTTTCTGTAACCCCTGCTCCATCACTAAATTCTGCCACACTCTTGGTCATCACTTTCCTTAATAAATATATGAGAAATGGAAGTGACCTCAGACATAATTTAGGGGAAAAATAATGATGAAATTAAGGTTCATGCAGGACAAATGACTCTCCTCAAGGTGCTACAGGTAGCAACAGTTGTGGAATTGGTACCAGAGTCTTCTCCTTAGTGCCATGCTCTTTTTACACATGGCCTCCTTATCTCCCTATTTCCCTAAATTGAACATCCCAACAATTTTTAATAGTCCCACTTTCCCCCAGAGATAGTTCTAGTTGAGTTGAGTTATACATTTTTCCCCCGTGGCATTGACTAAAGTCATTACCAAGTCTTGTACTTACTCAAAATCAGTCATCCTTCTGGATACTAGAATTTCTGTGATGTTGGTTCTAGTTCTTCCAAGATATGATCAGAGAGAGCCACTGTCAACTCAGTGACTGGAGAGAATTTCAGAGATTCCATTACATTGAAGCATCTTTGGATTAGCGACCTTATTTGTGCCACCCATTCAAAGCATTAAGTCTTTTATTTGCACAAGATTTTTCTCATAAGTAAATAACTAAATGTTGTAAAATAAATTCTACTTGCATGTGACTTTGTTAAATATTCCTGTATCTTCCTATATCTATACATTGCTACATCTCTATCTGAGCCACTGCTAAAAATATTGAACCATAGAGCTCTGTAGCACATAGATCTCCTGTCTAACCCAGAGACATTAATCATTTTTATTTTGCAATTAATCTACCATGAATACAAAAATTAGTTTCATCATTTAGATCACATTTCTTCATCTTATATACAAGCACATCACGTAAGATGATCAAGTGTATCAGTGAAGCCAAAGTATAGCGTCTCTCCAGTCCATAAACCTGATTAAATCCTGCTTCAGGTCCCTTACTGGCTCTGTGACCCAGGGCAAGTCATATAACCTCTCTGTGCCTCAGTTTCCTCCTCTGTGAAATGGGAATGATAACAGTACTTACCTCATAGGGTTGTTGTAAGGATCAACTGTGATAAAATATGTAAAGCACTCTGTAAACTTTAAAACATTATATACATGCCAGCTATGGTTGTTGTTACTGGATCTTTCAAAAAAACAGAATTTGGTGAATTTGATGTGAAATGTTTCTATTGGTCCCTAAAGTTCATAATCGCTTCTTCAAATTTATTAGAAAATTTTTTAACAATCCATTTTCAATGTTGCTCATCATCAGTGCTACATTAACCTATCTGTATTTTCAAGAATCTAACTTTTCTGCTTAAAAAAAAACCCCACAGCATTTGCTTACCTTCAGTCTTGTAATTCCTCTCTCAGCCTCCTTGATTCCTCTAATGTTATCTAATGAGGGAGGTAGGTGATGCTGGCAATAGAGTGCTGGAGTTAAGAAGACTTGAGTTCAAATCCCACCTCAGACTTATCCTCTGTCTCTCTGGGTTTCCTTATTAATAAAATGAGGATAACAAGAGTACCTACCTCCATGGGTGTTGTGAGAATAAAGATGAATAAAATAAGAAATTAAATAAATAGAAATGAGAAAAATTTGTAAAGTGTTTTTCAAGCCTTAAAATGCTAAAAAAAAAAAAAGAAGTAGTTATTATTAGTAGTATTTAACATACATCTTAGAACACACCTGTAACATTCTCATGAGCACTGGGATGTAATGTATTTCAACCTGAAGATCTGAACCCATTGTAGATGACCTAGATGTTCTCTTATGCTATGTCCCCTCATCTGTCATCCTGGACTGATGCTTATCTCTTGTGTCTTCCTCTTTGAAGATCATTGCTTGTGTTTGGATAAAACAATGTGCCATGTCTCAGTTGAGATTAGACACCATTCCTCATGGAATTTACATTGTACGTAAATGTAATGTCATCCTAGTAACTCAAATATATACAAAGGTAAGTTCATAGGAGAAATTCAAGCAAAGTGTTATTTGACATCTGAGATTGAAGCAGGTGGTGTCTGGATCAAGAAAGGGATGATGTAGGAGGTGGTATATGAGTTGAACATTTGAGATGGAAGAATGAGTAGGGCATCCCCAGCTAGGAAAACAATGTAAACAAAAAAGGGAAGTTCAAGCCATCTATTATGGACAGCCAATAATCCTTTCTGGCCAGAGCTGAGAATATATGAAGAAGAGTAGTATGAGATAAGGCTGGAAAGATAAGGTTGAGCTGATTTATCAAGGATCTTGAATGCCAGGCTAGGGAGCTTGAGGGATATGGTGTACTTGAAAACTAATTGAATTTAGATCCTGAACATCAGGATTCCTGAATCTGCCATCACAGCCTTTATGACCTTGGATAAATCAGAACATCATTCATGGCCCTAGTTACCACATTTGTAAAATAAAGAATTGGACTAAATGATTGGCAGTCCTAAATTAATGGTACCATAAATTGTACTCAGTGGAAAGACATAGAAATGGCATGGTTAGATCTATCAAAAGATAAAGTAAATTGGTCTGGCAGGGGTGTGAAAGATGAATTGGAGTAGAGAAAGAATGACTTTTTTTTTTTAGGAGGCTGCTGCTAAAGTCCCATCAGAGGAGGTCCTGGCCTAAACTGGTAGCTGTGAGAATCCAAATAAGTGGACATGTGTGAGAAAAGCAAAACAGAACTCAAATAGCTTCTTCTTCTTTTGGTCATCTAACTAATATTACATTTTATTTCCAAGAAACAAATCCATCCTTTTCCTGTTCTTCTCACTCTGAACCTAGTTAAACTAGCCCAGTTTGTTGCCATCAGCACTTTATAGAACACTTAGCTCTTTTTGAGCTTCAGTTTTGCTATTACTATTCTCCCAGGAGTATATCATTCCTTTTTATTTGTTCTCAATTATATTCTCCTCTTTTCATCTTTTGGACATGTTCATTCCTATCATGTTTGAATTTGGAGCTCATTTGAGAGCTGACCACGCAGATACACTAATTTCTTTAGGGGATCACTCACTTCTTTATCTTTGGGATTATTTGTAATTATAATTCATAGTCATACTTCATAATAAAAATCAAGCTTATTATTTTAAAACTGTATCTTGTGTAATTAGAATCTCACTTTTAATCATTTCCAATGTATTAAAAGCCTTTTAAAATTTCAGATCAAGGAATCATACTTATCATTTCTCTGAATATTTTGAAATTTCCTAAAGCATTGAGCACACATAGGACTACTCCAGGTGTTGCCTTTTCATGCTAAAAATAAGAATATTATTTAGCAATGGAACTTCTACTGAAACTCAGGTCTTCTGTCTTCTGGCCTAGTATTCTCTGTTTTAGAAACTCCCGTTAATCAGGCAAGTGTCCCCAAAATGGCTGCTTTTCTCTTTCTGGCAACTGCTTATGTATAGAAATAGTTTCCCCACATTTTGGACGGACATGTTATTAGTTTCCAACAAATGATAATGATATATTCTGCTCAACAGGTATTTTTTAAAAAAAATCTGTATCACTCTTCAACAGCTTCACTACGCACACTATAGTCCTGAGCAGCCATAAGTAGGAAATGGATTTCAGAACTTTGAAGGCAGTCAACAACTTATTATGTCAATTCCTTAACAGATGAATGATTTTTCATTTCTTTAGTTTCGTTATTCAAGTAATGTCCAAGTATGCAACAGTTACAGTGATCCCATGTACTTCTTTCTCAATGAAGAAATGAATAAATATGACTGTAGGAGAAAATAAAGAAATTGTTATATGGAGAGGTGGAGCCAAGAGGTTGGTAGAAGGATGGACCCGTAGAAGCTCTTCTCCCATAACCCATAAAATACCTACAAAAAAATGACTCTAAACAAATTCTAAATCAGCAGAAGCCACAAAACAGCAGAGTGCAAGAGATTTCCAGCCCAAGACAGCCTGGAAGGCCAACAAGGAAGGTCTATCACACCAGGCTTGGAGCAGAGTTCAACCCAGCCTTGGCTGCATGGCAAGGACAGGACTGGAACAGGCTTCAGGGTGCAGAATCATGGGTAGCAGCTGTGATTCCCAGATTTCTCAACCCACAAATGTCAAAGACAACTTCAAAGGTCAATGACAAAGCTTTTTTACCTAGGTTAGAAGGGAGCAGGGTCCAGCCTCAGCCCCAACTCCAGAGTGGCAGCAGCAGCTACTGCAGCAGCAGTGTCCATTTTTGGAGCCCTCAGCCTAAAGACATTGGGTGAATCAAGCAACTGATCTGGGTCTCAGTCCTAAGTGGTAGCCCTGGGATGAGGAATAGCATTGGCATTGTGGAGCTGATGGTGACAGTGGAGAGGGAACCCTACTCACAGATCCTGGGCAGAAACGAATACTTGTGGTTGCTCATGGACCAGAGTACAGACCAGGGGAGGAGAAAACTCCTCTCCCTTGATTGTGCCCTGTTGGAGGAAGTGAGAATTTACGGGTCCCTAGAGTATACCCTCAACTTGACAAAGGACTCAAAACTCAAGTAACTGGCTGGAAAAATGCCCCCCAAAAGGGGAAAAAAAAGACTATAGAAGGTTACTTTCTTGTTGCATGGTATTTTCTTCCATCTTTTTGGATGAGGAAGAACAAAGCATACCATCAGAGGAAGACAAAAAAAGTCAAGACTTCTAAATCGAAAACCTCTAAAAAAAATATGCAATGGTCTTAGGTCATAGAAGAACTCAAAGAAAATTTTGAAAATTAAGTAAGAGTAGTGAAGGAAAAAATGGGAAGAGAAATGAGAGCAATGCAAGAAAGTCATGAAAAGCGAGTCAATAGCTTGCTAGAGGATTCCCCCCAAAATGCTGAAGAAAATAACACCTTTACAAATAGACTAACTGAAATGACAAAAGAGGTCCAAAAAAACCAATGAGGGGAAGAATGTTTTAAAAAACAGAATTGGCAACATGGAAAAGAAGGTTCAAATGCTCACTGAAGAAAATATTTCTTTAAAAATGAGAATGGAGCAGATGGAAGCTAATGATTTTATGAGAAACCAAGAAATTACAAAACAAAACAAAAAAAATGAAAAAATTGAAGATAATGTGAAATATCTCATTGGAAATACAACTGACCTGGAAAATAGATCCAGGAGAGATAATTTAAAAATTATTGGTCTACCTGAAAACCATGATCTAAAACAGAGCCTAGGCATCATCTTCCAAGAAATTATCAAGGAAAACTGCCCTGATATTCTAGATCCAGAAGATAAAATAGAAATGAAAATAATTCAGCAATCACCTCTTGAAAGATATCCCTAAAGGAAAACTTCAAGGAACACTGTAGCCAAATTACAGAGTTCCCAGGTCAGAGAGAAAATATTACAAGCAGCCAGAAAGAAACAATCCAAGTATTGTAGAAATACAATCAGCATAACACAGGATTCAGCAGCTTCTACTCTAAGGGACTGAAGGGCTTGGAATATGATATTGAAGAGGTCAAAGGACATAGGATTAAAACCACGAATCACCTACCCAGCAAAACTGAGTATAATACTTCAGGAGAAAAAATGGAATTTCAGTGAAATAGAGGAATTCCAAGCATTCTTATTGAAAAGACCAGAGCTGAATAGAGAATTTGACTTTCAAATACAAGAATCAAGAAAAACATGAAAAGATAGACAGGAAAGAGAAGCCTTAAGAAACTCATTAAAATTGAACTGTTTACCTTCCTACATGAAAAGATGTTATTTGTAACTCATGAGACCTTTTTCAGTATTAGGATAGAGGGAATATACATATATATATATATATATATATATATACATATATATATATATATATATATATATATACACACATACATATATATGTAGGTGTGTATGGATAGGTATGTATGTGTATATTATATATGTGTAGGTATGTATATGTACATGGTTGTATGTGTATGTGTGTGTGTATATATATATGTATATATATATATATAGATCTATATATATATATATATATATATATATATATATATATATATATATATATATATATATATATATATATATATATATAGACACAGGGCACAGGGTGAGCTATATATGAAGGGAGAATTCCTAAAACAAAATTTGCTGTTGAATGGAATGTACTAGGAGTAAGGGAAAGGGAGAGGTAGAATGTAGCAAATCATTTCATATAAAAAAGGGAAGAAACACCTTTTACAATGGAAGGGAGGAGAGGGGAGATGAAAGAAAATAAGTGAACCTTACTGTCAATTGGATATGGATATCTATTTTACCCTGCAGGAAGGCAAAGGGGAAGGGGATAGGAGAGGGAAGATAACAGAAGGGACAGCAAATTGGGGAAGGGGATAATCAGAAGCAAACACTATTATGAGAGGACAAGTCAAGGGGGAGAATGGAATAAATGAAAGACAGGACAGGACAGGACAGAGGGAAATCTGGTTAGTCTTTTACAACATAACTATTATGGAAGTGCTTTGCCTTATTACACATGTATAACCTATATTGAATTGTTTGTTTTCTCAATGAGAGAGGGTAGGGAGGGAGGGAGAGAATACAAAACTCAAAGCTTTAAGAAAGAATGTTAAAAATTGTTTTAGCATGTAACTGGAAATTAAGCTATACAAGCAATGGAGTGTAGAAATCTATTTTGCCCTACAGGAAAACAGAGGGAAAGGGGGATGGAAGGGTGAGCAATAGAAGGGAGGACAGACTGGAGGAAGTTGTGGATGCGGTACATGCTGTCCTGGAGTGGGTGGTGGGGAGAGATGGGGAGAAAATTTTGAATTCAAATTCTTGTGTAAGTGAATGTTAAGAACTGAAAAATAAATACATTATTTATTTTAAAAAAGTGTTACATGAAATCTCAGGTTGGGGTGGGAAGTATATGGATCAAGAAAGGGATGTTGTAAGAAGTGGCACTTGAGTTGCACATTTGAGGGAGGTGGGTGAGTAAGACATTCCACTCATACTGATTTGTGGGAGGCAGTAGGAGGGCTTCAGACAGGTGTCACATGAGAAATAAAACTCAAGATATCTCAGGAAGGATTTATTATCAGAGATCTACTTCACACCAAAATGTTGTCCCTTAGCTGATAATAGATACCAAGCTGAAACAACAATATGTATTAAATATTGAACAGTCCTATTTGACTTGAGTAAAAAATTTGACTCGAGGCTATCCCCATGAAGCAACACTTTATGCTAAACCCGGATCTCATAGAGTAGTTCTTCATCCTCTTCCCTCACTTTTGTTAGCAAAGGAGGTACAGTGAAATGAAGCAGCTCGCCCACAACAGGATTACAGAGAGAGGGCTTTTAAATGGGGTAAGTGCTCCAAAACAGCGCTGGTATACAGAATGCATTGCTATGTGTCTTCCAATGTGTAGAACAGTTAGGCAAGGCTCTGAGGATTAAAGCAGTGGAAGGGCCATAGTGGCTCACTGCTTCTTTGCATTTTTCTTTCTTGCTTGCTTCTTGTGTGCATTGGCTACATTTTAAGAATAGCATATAGCCAGGAAGCATGAAAAGCACTGAGTTTGGGCTCAGGAAGACATTATTTCAATTCCTGCCTTGGACAGTTGTTAACTGTGTGGCCCTAGCTAAGTCATTGCAAAGTTATAATAATCAAATAGGATGCCATATGTAAGTGTTTGCTAAACCTTAAAATGGTATGTAAATATAAGTTACCATTGCCCTGTGCGATCTATTTGCACACACATATGTATACACATACTTATACACACAAATGCTTATACATATACATGTGCATATACATATACACATACATATACATACATATGTGGGCATGTAGGGTTATGTGGGGGCTAAGAGTGGTAAAAAGGAGAGCCTGTGATTTTAGTTGTCAGAAGAATTCCCAGTATATAAACTGTCTTCACTGAAGCAGATCAGGAATATGTCTATAGTTTTATCTTTCTAGATAAAAACTGAGAACTGAGGAACTGGGCTTTTAAAAAACTGGGAACTGAGATTTTAAGTGGTTTGCCCATTACTCCAGTCAATGTATGCCAGAGACAGATCTTAAATTCAGATTTTCCTGATTCCATGCCTGGCCACAAGAACCATCTAGAGCTGTCTCTTAACTCAGCCATAGAGTACCTTGAAAAGGGAATCTGAGACCTAGTGGCATATGTCTCAAATTCATGTGTGACTATGTGGCTCTCAGTCACTTAGTCCTAGAGAACGGTTCCTGGCAGTGGGCACTGGCATGTGATAGGTAGATTCAAAACATATATAAATGATTTAGCTATCTCAGTATTATATATAGGTCTCTCAAAACCATCCCTTGTATTAATTGAGGGAAGATATTGATACTACATAAGAGATACAACTTAAATTACTTTTGCAAGAATTTATCATAGATCTACTTAACACAAAAATATTTTCTCTTAGCAAATTTGAGGTATCAGTCTATAGTGTTATATATTATAGCTGTAATGCACAAGATGGAAACTGGAAAACAGAACTAAATGGCATCACTGTCTTCCTTCCCAAAGTGCATCCTAATGGGAGAGAGAGATACATAGACACCCTTCCTATGTAGCTCATCTGACTCTAAGTTGTTCTACAAAACAAACAAAATGCCACAGCAGCAACCAATCATCTCTTATGACCATCAAGGTCCACTCTTATTCTCTAAATTCACCATTACATGCCATCTTTATCTCTCCATAAGGGCAAGTGATGAAGCTGGGCTCTCTCCTCTATTCATAATGCTGATTCAGCATAATGCTCTCCATTTCAAAGCTGCCACTGACCATGGTGTTGACGCTCATCTTCCAGGAAATGGTAATTCTTTCATCAGCAAGCAAGACTCTCTAATCTGAGATAAGCAGGACCAGCCCTCAGAAAAATTGTAAGTAGATTAAGTTTATTTGGAATGCCTACTCCCCATCCCATTCTGTGTTCTTTTCAATTAAATAAAAACAAACATTTAATTAGTGAATTTTTTTGTACTTTTGATTGAAACTATGATTTCATTGTTATGGATGACTTGATGAAAAAAAAATTTTTCAACCAGTATAGGTTGGCACTTGCTATGCAATCAATCAAATGAGTTAACAAGTTTAAAGGACTTTGTTAACCTTAAAGTGCAAATGCCAGCTATTTTTATCATTATTAACTGCAGCCTTAGAAAGCTGCCTTGGGGCACTGAGAGGTTAAGGGAACTGCACAGGGCTACACAGTCAATATGTCAGGGGTGAGACTTGAACTCATGTCTTTCTGAGTCTAATATCAGCTCCACTGATCCATTACAGCGCAAACTTTTCTTAATGTATAGGAATGTGGCAACCTCTGGCAAGGAGTTAACTGGACACAAAAACCCTGGGATTTGAAGTTGTTCCCAGTTTGGGAAGAAAGAAAAACTAAATAGAGATCAACCCTTGGATGGGGCGAGGGGGGAGAGGGGAGAAAGGTTTTCGTATCCAGTGGGAGTCTTGAGCAGAATGAAAGAGGAGAAAGAGGCAACTGCATTCTGAACAGCAGCTGTTGATGTCTGCTGCATCTGCAGTTCCCTCCTTCAGGATCTTGAGAGGTGACCTTTAAATGGACAAACTGGAAGGTGTGTGTGTGGTGTGTGTGTATGTGTGTGTGTTTATGGATGTTTGTTTCAATTGCTGGTGCACTGAAAAAAAAAACAAACAAAAACACAAAAAACAAGCCAGCCCAGGCTTGGCTACCATCACTGCTTTATTTCCACTTAATTGTATGTGAGTTTTAAAAATATTTTGTGAAAAATTAATTTTGCTGGATTTAATATCACTTCTCATAAACACCTGTGGTTGATGCTGTCCTGTTTCCAGGAATGAGAACTACACAGCAGAAAGACCTTTCCTGGGGATCTTGGCCCCCAGCCAATTGTTAGAGAGGCATAAACACGAGCTGTTTCATAGCTACCTTTCTAAATGCAGAATCACTGGGAATGTAGGATACATTCTACAGATCTTGCTCATACACATGAATCAATTTAAGATAAATAAATCATAGTGTCTGCCTTCAAAGCGCTCACAATCTAATAGGAGAGAAGACATGCACACCGCAGGTTTCTCATCTATAAATCCAGGGGGGTGAATACCATGATTTTTAAAGTTTCCTGCTCTCTCTAGCAGTTTCAGAATATGAGTTTATGACTTAAATGGATCAATGATTTTGTAGGGTGAGGGGGGTTATTGTGGATAGTATCTGGCTACAGGAATACAAGAAAATTTCATAGAGAAGATTGCACAGAATTTCACAGCAAGATATCTGGACCTGTGGGGCTTTTTAAAAAATGGAAGTCAGAAAACAGGAGACATATTTAGGTTATAGTGAGCAGTCCAGTTTGGAGAGGAAGGGAGGTGAGTTGGGCAGAGATGAGGGGTGGGGGAGGGACAGGTTGGAGGGGGCAAGACTTAAATGAGATGTTCTATAGGATGCTTTCCAGACTTAATATTATGATCAGTCAACCAATAAACATTCATTAAGCACGTACTGTGTGCCAGGCAATGTGCTAAGTGCTGGAGTGCACACTGAGGCAAAAGACAATCTCTACCCTCAAGGAGCTTATAATCTAATGGAGTAAATAATGAGTAAATAGAATGTTAAGCATTGGTTGGAACTCAGTGATTATTCTGTCTTATCCCTTCTTTTTTACAGATGTAGAAACTGAGGTTTAGAGAAGTTAAAAGGCTTATACAACATTTCACAGGTTTCTAGCAGGAACTCCAAAGTTAGTTTTCTTTTCACTACTCTGTTCTATTTTATTTTCATTTTCTTGGCTTATCATGAATTATTCCTTTCTTTTTCAGTATCAAAGTTATGAAAAAAAAGAACTCAAATCCTACAATGGGATTTCTGTTTCATTGAACAAATCCCAAGTTAAAGCAGGAAAAAGTCATTGAGTGTTTGATTCTGTTTGTCTCATCTCTTTCATAGGAAATAACCAGCTGAAGTATTCCCTAGGCATAAGAGCTATTGTATAGATTTTTCTTTACAATTCTGATGTGATTTGATCCACACAACAACTCTATGAAGCAGGCAGTACAGATCTGATTAATCTTATTTCGCAGTTGAGGAAACTGTGACTAAGGTCATATATCCAGTAAGTAATAGAATTAGGACTTAAATGCAAGCCTTCTGGACACAAAAGCAAATTTGCTTTTCATAACCCCTTGTTGCCTCTCTGAAAGAATTTGCAGGAAGTGTGTTAGAGTGAAAAGAGAACTGAATTTAGCTCAGAAGACCCAATCTGAATCTCATTTTTATTCTTTACTATTGGTGTGATCTTGAACAAAATATTTCAACCTCTCATAGCCTCAGTTTCCTCATCTGTAAAATGAAGAGTTCATAATAGATATCTCCCTGCTCTCAATCCTATGATTCCAGGAGATGTTAGTAATTCATGTTGATGGGTATGCATTGGATAAATAAGAAATGAACAACAACAGAATAACTACCTTTATATGGTGCTTTAAGGTTTGCAAAGCTCTTTACATATATTATTCTATTTGATTCTCAAAAAAAATAGCCCCTCAAAACTCTATGGGGTAAAATGGGTACCCCCGTTTTATAGATAAGAAAGCTGAAATCCAGAGAGATTAATTGACTTCCCAGAATCACATGACTAAGTAGGTCCTCCTGACTCCAAGTCTAGCACTCTAGCCCCTGTATCACCTAACCAGCAAACCCCTGGAAACTGCTTGAGAGCAAGGATTATTTTGCCTTTCTTTGTCTCTAGAGATTATGACAGCACAAAGGTGCTTAATAAATGCTCGCTGATTGGTTGGCCGCTTCACTTTAAAAGGATCTAATACTGTGAAAAAGAGCATAAATGTGGAATCAAGTGACTAGAAGTCAAGGATAACTACACAGTTTGGTAGCCATGCAACTTTGGGAATGCTACTCCACTCCTCTGGGGCTCAGTTTACTAGTTTATAAAATGAGAACATAGGAATAATACCCAGCTCATGACTAGGTGTGAATATAAATTGATACAATGCATGAAAAGTACTTTGAAAACTGAAAAGCACTATGTAATACTAACTTTTATCAAAAAAGCCCTTTCATCACAATCCTACAAGTTAAGAATTTTAAAAAATAAGTCCAAAGTGGTTCCTCCAGAATCAGGCAATTAGGGGTTGATTTTATTTTAGAAGTTTTGACTTTTCTGATTCCCAAGCCCATAATCTTTCCAATATATCACAGTGTCTTTAGATCAGGGGAACCTGAAGCCTCAAGGTCACATATGGCCTTCTAGGTCCTTGGGTGTGGCGTTTTGACTGAGTCCAAGGTTTATAAAACAAATTCTTTTATTAAGGGGATTTGTTCTGTGAAGTTGGAGTCAGTCAAAGGGCCACACTTGAGGACCTAGAGGTTCACACCACTGCCTTAGACTATGTAAGGGAAAAGCACTACCACTGTTGTGTTAATAATAATGCCCCCAAGAAAAAGATGTGCAGCATTACAAAATTAAACACCACGAATGTCATAGTTCCTGGATGTAATGAGATTAAAGATCTTCCCCATCCATTAATGGACCTACCCATTAAGGGGAGGTTTGATTAAGGCAGATTTGTAGGAAGGTCCTCACCCTTTCTTAATGAGGCCCTGGTTCCAAAGGGTATGATGCCCTCTGGCTCTGAAAAGTGTATAAATACTCTGAGGTTAGGTTTTGTTTTGTAGCTTACTCATTGGAAGTGTTTGTTTGTCCAGAAAAGATTCTGGGCAGCCACTAAGGCTTTGAAAACCCAGAAGTTGGTGCTTCTCTCTCTAGTAACTATGTATGTATGGTCAGACAGTTGCATCTCTCTGTTGATCTGTGAGGTATGTCTTGCTTATGATAAGGCAGCTGGAAACTGTGTTTGTTGATTTTGATTTCTCTGTATTTTCTCTGAAGTTCAGAGGGCTGACTTTTTCTCCTGAATTAAGTGAATGATATGAGTGCTTGATTAAAATGATTGTTGACCCCTCAAAAGTTGCTTTCCTTTTAGAAAAGCAGATCAAAGAACCTGTGATAGCAGGCCCTCCTCTGTGTCAGAGTCCTGCTTTAACACTGGAGTTGATACATTTCCCTAAAATCCAAGTTGCAGCCCTACTTTTTAGTGTTCATATGAACTTGAGCAAGTCATTGCCTCCTAGAGTTTTAGTCCCTTCGTTTGTCAAATGATTTTTGTTAAGCTAGATGAATTATTCAATCAACAAGCATTTATCAAGTGCCTACAATGTATTAGGTACTATGATAGGTACTGAAGATACAAAGAAAAAAATTAAAAAGTCTCTGCCTTCAGGGAGCTTACAATATAGCCAGGAGAGATAACATTCACATATATTGGTATGGACAAATCAGTTAAAAGATAATTTTGCATACAAGAGGGGGTAGTGTCAAGAAAGGCTTCATTTGAACTGAACCATGTGAAGAAAACCGGAAGTTGATTCTAAGCAAGCAGAAAGTGAAGAAAAATTATATTCCAGGAATGAGAAATGCCATCATCGAGTCATAGAGGGAAGATTGGAGTGCCATAAATGAAGACCAGTAAGAAAACCATTTAACAAATCTGTAGTATTCGGGAGGAGTTATGTGTAAATAAGTCTGGAAAGGCAGCTAGAGGTATAGTGAGGATCAAATTATCCTACAGCTTTATACATGTAAAGTGCTTTGCAAACCTTAAAGTGGTAAAGAATAAAAATAAACATAAATAAATTAAATTAAAATTAAATGCTAAATGGTTTGCGGTTTATCTCTATTACATCTATATACTTGATTGTCTCCAGCAGAATACAAATTTCTCGAAGAGCGGGACCTTTGTACCATCAGTGCCTAATATAGTGCCCATACAGGCACTCAATAAAGTCTTGTCTAATTGGATCATTGAATTATGGCAGTTGCTCCTAGTGACTCAGGATTTGCAATTCCCCATTTCAATCTATAAAACCCGTTAGCCCAGTAGGTTACCTTTATTGACTCATAGCATGTCAAATATAACCAGTCCTCTGTGTCAGAGCTGTTTAGATCAGGCCCTGGCTTTGCCCAAGGCTTCAGTAAAAGTCAGACACTGCCTGGTTTCCATTTGCGTGATTTTTCACATGGCAGTTTGGGTCTTTGTTTGGGGAGTAGGGCTGAGGAGGGAAAGAGATCAAGGATTTAAATTGAAATAAATTTTGAGAGAATGTCGCTTGTAGAGGTGGAATACCAATTAGGGATTCCAAAGGGAGGAGGGAGATGGAGAAGAGCTGAAGTCCCAGGATAAAATCGTAAAGGAATTTTCAACAGATGAGAAAAGATGAGTTATCCATTGGGAAAAGGGTGGTGGGGAGGAGATTGGCAGACAAAGGCTTGTCATGGTGTTACATGTGGCCTTGCAGAGCCTCCTCATGGGATAGACTTCTAACAGACTGAGAAAGAAATTTAGTATGAACCATTTTCTTTAGTCCTAAAAGAATATGTCTGGCAAATAACAAGCTGGAAATTTGGGAATAGCAAAGTTGTCACATAAAGCATGAAAAGCTTGAAGTGCAGATGGTACAGAATAATTAGCAGATAAGGAATTGAAAGATCCATTTTCTAGTTCTGGTCAATGACATTTATTAGTTACGATTATGGGCAAGTCACTTTTCCTTCCCGAACCTTGATTTCTTTATCTGTAAATTGGGTATAATAATCTCTGTCTCACAGGCTGCTGTGAAGATCAAATGAGACAGATATGTACAAAAGGGCTGTAAACATGATATGGAAATTAAGGAGGATAGAAAAAAATGTGCCTTTTTCTTGTCCCAGAGACATCCTGCCACTAAAGCCTCGATTATTGTGAAATCTAGCTAAGACATAACAGAAAGCTGATGACAAGGCTCCATTTTTTTTTTACTGCTAAATTCTGTCTCTTTGGAGCGTGATGGATCTGGAGTTAGGGAACCTGGGTAGAAATTTCCCAGCTCTGTTATTTATAAACAGTGATTGTTGGACATATTTTTTAATATCTTTGGACCTCAGCTTCCTTTTCTGTAAAAAAAAGAATTCACTCGCCACAACATTTGGGGTGGCCACAGGGCAGTATTCAGGTCATATATACTACGTATGAACTGAGTAAAGTGGGCTAAATACCAACAAACATCCCTTTGAGGCAGGGATGTGCCAGTGTGGGACAGATATAGAATATGTATATATGACACCCAGTTAAATTTAGTCTGCATTTTCTGCATCACTTTTTAAAGTCTAAATGATCAACAAAACACATTAAGCCCTACTTTACAGCATTTATTGATTTTCAAGGTGAAAATGCTCTCTGAAAATTTAACAACCTGCCCAGTCAGGTTCAAGATGGCCCCAGCACACCCCTTGCTTCCAGGTCTAAGTCCTGGGGAGGTGCAGTGAAGTGGAAAGAACTCTGACTTTAGAGGTGGACGATCTGGGCTTGAGCGTAGATTCTTATCATAACTACCTGTGTGACTTTGTGTTTGTTAAGTGCATGCTGTGGAAGAAAAATATTCTACACCTTGTATTTTAGCCAGATCCACTCCGGCAGCAAGACTGAATTGTCCACTATTCCCTGTACTTAGGGATGCAGAGTCTTGAAATTTCCAATTTCTGTTGCTCATGAGTGACTGGCAGAGCCACTGGCACTTATGCAGAGAATTAGAAGAACTAAAACTAAAGATTGCAGCTATACTTTATCATGTGTCTGAGAAACTTTTATTAATATTTATAAACACATTATTTCATCTCAAGTATTTTCGTGCATTTTTCTTAGAGGGAGATTTCTGACCAAGAGAGTTCTTCGTGCTAATTATTCAGAAAAACTCTGCCTCTTCAAGCAATTTCCAATAAGCATTTATTAAGCATTGCATTAAATAGAGCTCTGGGTCTGGAGTTAGTAAGATTCATTTTCCTGAATTCAAATTTAGCCTCATACCTTTACTAGCTGTGTGACCCTGGGCAAGTCACTTAACCCTGTTTGCTTCAAATTTCTCATCTATAAAATGAGCTGGAGAAGGAAATGGCAAACTACTCCAGTATCTTTACCAAGAAAATCTCCAAATGGGGTCATGAAGAGTTAGATACAACTGAATTGACTGAACAGCAAAATGTGCCAGGCATGTTACTAAGCAGTGGAGGTCCAAGACTGGCAGAAGACAGTCCCTGCTCTCAAGCATCTCACAGTACAGTGGAGACTTCATAATGAAAGAACACAGTTAGGGTTTGAATTGAATTATTTACCAAAGGGAATAATAGTGATATTAATGTTTTCAAGAATCCATGGGGAAAATCTGTCTTCTTAGAGAACTCTGGCTATTCCCTGTTTCTGTAACTGATAAATAAAGGGAACTTTTTCTTCTCTCTATTTAGGTTAAGGGAAGTATGTTCTATTTCTTTAGTGACCAGTGCTAACTTCTTTAGGGAATAAAGTACCTTCCTTGTTTTGATATGATCCCCAATCAAGGGAATCCAGGGAGGTTAAGAATACCAGTCTAATAACACTTGCGATAGGGGCAATGGATAGAGCATCGGACTTGGAATTAGGAAGCCCTGAGTTCAAAACTAGTCTCAGATACTTACTAGCTGTGTGACTCTTGGCAAGTCACTTCACACTTATTTGCTTCCATTACTCAACTCTAAACTGGAGAAGGAAATGTCCAATGAGGTCATTTCTTTGACAAGTCAGACATAACTTAATAATAACAACACTATTAATTAATTTTTAATAGCACAACAGAGACCTTACTGCTGTATGTTTCTGCATGGTAGATAGAACTGGAGAATCTTTGAAGCTCTAAATCTAGGATTCTATGATCCTTTGATAACTCTTTTATCCTAGACCCATCTTCTAGTGACTGATAAGTGGGCTTTGGCAAGTCATTTAATCTCCTTGGATCACAATTTCCTTACCTATAAAGGACTTGGACTAGATAATTTTTAAAATTCTTTCTAACTCTCACATCCTAGCATCCTTGTCACTTGGTGCTAACTCCCTGGCTTGCTGACTGGCACTTTGGTAAGCCTGTGGATTCTGGGTAACTCAGCGATTATGAACCTAACCTTGGGCAGGGACTGGTAATCCTGTTTTCTTCCTTTAATATAATTTAGTTTTTATTTGATTTATGGACTCTGCTTCCTTCACAGAACTTCATCTGACTTAAGACAGTTTATTGATTTTCTATAATAGAGGAACAGCAAAATAAAGACATGACAACAGGACTTGACTGCAACTCAGAGTAATATGGTAGAATGTAGGAATTAATCATATCAGGCTGCTTTTTATTAATGAGGTGATCCAGAACTGGCAGCTTCTGAAGTAATCGTATTCTGTTTCCTTGCACGTAAGGGAGAGGTTTGATGAGACAGATGGACGTTCCCTGCAGAAAACCCCAAATCCAGAAGGTTCTGGCAAAGCTGAGGGGAGCCAATATATAGGCCCCAAATTCCCTGAGATGGAAGTTCATTCTCCCCATTGGATGAGTGGGGAGGGGTAAAAATAAAGATGATGGAAGTATAAAACCAAAGAAAGAAAATATGGGAAAGTAGAAAGAAAATCAAATACAATATAATACACCTGGGGGGGGGGAGAGAAACAGAGACAGAGAAATAGAGACAGAGACACAGAGAGAGACACAAAGATAGAGAGATAGAGACACAGAGAGACAGAAATAGAGACACACAGAGACAGAGACAGAGACACAGAGAGAGACAAAGACAGAGAGATAGAGACACACAGAGAGACAGAGACAGAAACACACACAGAAGATCTTCAAAATCTTAAGTGCTGAAGAGACTGAAAGGTCATAGAATTACAGAATCCTAAAACATCAGAACTGGAAGGAACTTTGGAGATCATCTAATTGAGCTCCGTGGAAGAAGGAAACTGGCCTCATCTTTTTGTCTAAGAAGACAATTCTAGGCAACTCTTAAAAGGCTTCTGTTAGTAATCTATCCTAGTGACTGTTCAAGTTGCAACATAGTTGTTTTCATTTTTTTTAAAGTTTTAAGCCTTCTTTAAGGAAGGCTCACAAGAATGCAAGCGTTAAAAAATAGGGCAAGGATACATACGGAAAGCTCTAGCTCTGGGGTTGGTCCTCCTTCTGGTCTGACTGATGACCCTTTGTCTCCCTTTTTCTTGAGAGACACCTGAGGAATGGTAAATGGAACCCCCAGGAAGCGGGGAAGCCACCAGGGCTGAGAAGAACACAATTCTTATATGGTAACTCAATAATGTCGCATTAAGAGAGATTTTAAAAATATGAAATGTGGAATTATCACTTTCTGATTAAAGGCAGGCATAATTTAAAGGAATGCAAAGGATTTAACTCTCAAAAACACCTGCAAAGAATTAATGACAAATTTGGAGAGTAAACTCATCTTTATGTATAGATCATACCGTACCCACATTTGTATTACTTGACTATGACAAAAAGGAAATGATTAATGAGTCTTATTATTGTCAGGAATCAATCCTGTCTTAAGTGCTCTCCAGAATTAATGTCATTTGAGGAGCAAAGTAGATGTGGGCTTCCTCTAGGATGACAGTCTCATGCTACCGTGGTGCCTTTTGTTAGTGAGAGACTGATTGTCCTGTTTGTTTATCTGTGAATAACATTGGGGTTATAGGAGACAGATGGAAAGAAGATAGCAGAGGAAGGGAGGGAGAGAGACAGATACAGAAGGAAAGAAAGAGAGGAGAGAGAGAGACAGATAGGAACAGAGGGGAGAAGGTGACTGAGAGAAAGAAAGGAGGAGAAATAGAAGAAGTAGAAGGAAGAAGAAGGAAGGAAAGAGAAGAAGAATAAGAAAAAAAGAAGAAGGAAGGAAGAAGAAAAAGGAGGAGTAGGAGGAGGAAGGAGAAGAAGAAGAAAAAAGAAAAAGAAGAAACCTTTAAGATCCATTCTAGCTCTAAATCCTTTGAATTATGATCTCTGGAGAAACAGAAAGCATTCTTTCCTTTTTTCCAAAGATCTGCCCCATATCAATTTTCCCCAGACACACCACTGATGGGGAAATGCCATGTTCCTTCAGGGGTAGTGGAAGGTTGAGTGGACTGGGAAACTAAACCGTAGGTAAAGTGTTCATCCTTTAACATGTGCCCCGAGGCTGCTCACCCCCCAGGTACCTCTGAATACCTCCCCAAAGCTACCAGACACTAGGTTCAGAACTGAATGACTATTCTATAGAAAACCCAGATTGTGATGCAGCACCCCTTAGAGTAATGCATTTAATTGACTGATTCAACAGAAATGTTTTCACTTGATAAAAGTATCAGGGCTAGAGTATTTTGTTAGTCATTTAAATGGAGCGATTGATCATTTGAATTAGACCTTCCACCTTCACATGTGGATGCTAATATTTATCAAAAATCAAAATAAAATTCTCTCTTGTCTTGAGACATATTTTTCTCTCACCCTCCCCATTTCTTTGAATATATGGATGCCTCTTGAACTGTTCTTTTTTTTTTTTTAATCAATGAAGGCAATTCCAAAATAGCTTCTTTGCTCAAGTTTCCTTGAGCAACAATCATTTTTCCATCTACCTTAAAGGAAGCAATTGGTTTGAAGTGAGCACATTGGAAAGGACTGCCCCTGTAAAGGAGTTCTAAAGAAAGAGCTGTTCTGCTAACCAGAGCCAGACCAACAGAGACAGCCCCACAAACTCAGACTTGCCCTGACTTGAGATGGCATGACAGAGTTTGGGTGCCTTTGAAGATCTGTGGTATTAACACTAAAGGTGCATGGAATTATTTTGGGAAGGTGCCCCTTCACAGGTCTCATGGGGTGACATTGCTATGGGAGATCTGGGGGACTACTGTTCCTGAGCAACATTTATCCAGAAGGCACTCAGGGTGCTAATGAACTTTATACTGTTGGTTACAAGGAGGGGATGTTTGGCAGGAGATGGATTTCCTCAGTGGATTTTTTTTTCCGCTCAGAGTAAAAAAGAAATAGTCCCTTTTCTCCTGACTACACAGAAAATAGTCTTTGAAAAAAATCTTTGTGGAGTATTGGCTTTTAATATAGCAGAAGAATGAATAGCTGGTGGCTAACACTGTGGGGACTGATAAAATGTCCTCATTACTTGTAAAAGTGGTGTGAATTGTAGGAGCTAACTCCAGAGTGAGGGAAGGGGAAGAGATCTGAGCTTATGTTAAAGTATAAAGGTGGGACACTTTTAAATGTAGGAGAAGTATATGGGCTGTATTAATAGCATAATGACAACAGTTGACAGCACTTTATAATACGTTATCTAATTTACTCCTGGGCAGGGGAGCAAATCTTGGCTCTAAGACTGACTCCCACTTTACCTTGGTGGCAAAGCTCTTAACCTTTCTGGTTCTGAATTTCCTCCTCTGTATAATGAGGGAGTTGAACTAGATGATCCCTTAGTCACTTCTAGCTATAAATATATGATCCTATGATCTTCATAACCTTCCCTACCCCACACAGGACCATGGGGTAGGTAGTAAAAGTATTTTTATCCATATTTTACAGATGAAGAAACTATGTCTGAGAGAGGAAGGCTGAGTTGTATAAGAACAGGACAGGCAGATCTTGAATCAGTCTCCTTATTCTAAGTTCCTTGTTTCTTTCACTCTAGGAACTGACTCTCAAATTTGAAAATGTACATATGTATTTGGAATCCATTGAGATAGTGTAAGAAATGCCTAAGGTGATAAGGTTGCACTGTGCTTACTACAGTGCCTGGTACACAGAAGGTAGTTAATAAATGCTTATTGGATGATTGTAAATTTTATACTTTGTACCTTGTGCCTCATGGTGCCTTGCACCCAGGCAATAAAACTCTGCTAAATAAAATGTTAATATCCAAGACATTTGGGTGGAAGAAAAAGGCATTTATAGAGTAAGGCAGGCGATACCCAGAGTTGATTCTATGACCTTTAAAAGTTGGGCCACAGAGAGGTGGGAAAAAGGGAAGTGAAGTATGGGAGAAAGAGCATTAATATGAAATACTAAATGTCAAAGAGTCAAAGTGGAGTAGAATAGATAAAATGGATCAAAGGCCTAGGTCAGATGTCAGACATTAAAGAGAAGTATAAACAATAGTCTATGAGTTAATATTACTTACATAATTTTTAAAAAAATTAAACACTTTTCACGTATATATGTTTGCATAGATGTATATGTGTATATATGCATAGATGTATATATATAATATATATGTAAACAAATTGGCTATGTCCCAAGAATATATCTCATTCTGAATCTGTCATCTATTTATCTGATGGTGAGTAGCATGTGTCATCATTAGTCCTCTGGAATCACGGTTAGTGATTACACTAATCAGAGTTTCAAATTCTTTCAAAGTTATGTGTCTTTCCCATATTACTGTACTTATTTGTGCAGTTGTTCCAGCCTTGTCTGACTTTTCATGACCTCACTTGGGGTTTTCTTGGCAAAGATTTTGGAGTGGTTTGCCAGTTCTTTCTCCAGATCATTTTACAGATGAAGAAACTGAGTCAAACAGAGTTAAGTGAATTGCCTAGGGTTACACAGCTAGTAAGTATATGACAACAAATTTGAACTCAGGAAGATGAGTCATCTTGATTCCAGGTCTGGTGTTCTATCCACTGCACCACCTAGCTACTCCTATTGCTATAAATGTATAAATTGTTCTGCTTCTGTTCATTTCACTCTGCATCAGTTCGTATAACTCTTCCCAGGTTTCTCTGAAACCATCTCCATCATTTCTTACTGTACAATAATACTTCATCACATTACATACCATAACTTCTTCAGTCACTCCCCAATTCATGCAGCCCCCTAAGGATCAATGCTACTTTAAAACTGGAGTTGTTAAACTATGGAGGTAGGGTAAGAATACTTTGAATCAGATTTGTCAGATGGCAAAGTTGGAATTCAAAAAGTTTTTGACAGGCAGGAACGTTGATCTGGATGATCTAGTAAGGTGGCATTTAATAAAGGGTAAAGGTAATGTTTTGTATTTGGGTTAAAAAATAGCTTACGTTCAGGATGAATAAAGCATGCCTAGAAAACAGTTTATATGATAAATCAATCAGTAAACATTCATTAGGTCCTCACAATGAGCCAGGGTCTGTCCTAAGCCCTGGGGAAGCAAAGAAAGGCAAATGATATTCGAGCCTCCCTTCCAGTAGCTCACAATCTAATAAGGGAGACAACATGGGAACAATTACGTACAAACAATATACAGGAAAAATAGGAAATACTCAACAGAGAAAAGGGTTTGGAAATAATGGAATTTGGGAGAGGTGTTCTGTAGTAAGTGGGATTTTAGCTAGAACTTGAAAGAAGCCTGGCAAGGCAGCATGTGGAGAGGAAGATTGAGATAACTCCAGAAGTGGCACAGAAATAATGAAAATGACCCTAGACAGGGAGCTGGGGCTCTCCTTTGAGGAACGGCAAAGAGGCTAGTGTTACTGAATCAAAGACTATTTGGTGGTGGTGGTGGTGGGAAGCTGTAATGGATAAAAAACTGAAATTAGGCTTCCAGCTTCTAGGTTCTACCCTTTAGAAAGGGTGTTGACAAGCATTCCAAGGAAGATGACCAAGATGGTGAAGGGACAAAAGATCATGACAGATGACATTCAGTCTGTAAGGTATGTGTACTGCTCAGGCAGGTTATGTGTATGTCCACATGGGTTGTCTAAATCAGCCATTGAAAAATTCTACCATAAATTAATTTACTTATTCAGTGCCATACCAATCAAACTACCAGAAAATTATTTTTAATTCTTCTATACAACATGACTAATGTGAAACTGTGTTTAATAAGAATGTATTTATAGAACCCTTACAAGATTGCTTGCTGTCTTGTGGAGGGAGGGCAGAGGGAGGGGGAGAAAATTTAAGACTTATGGAAGTGATTGTTGAAAACTGAAAACAAATAGATTAAAATTTTTAAATGTAAGAACTCAAAAGGAAATAAAGTTCAATGATCACATAAAAATAATCAGTCATTGACAAATATTGTTGGAATCTTGTCAACCTCTCTCCAAGGGAAACCTTGTTTCCTGCTTAGAGAGGATCACTGTAAAGGGCCAAGAGGTGGGCCACCCTGATTTCATATAAAAGAGAGGGATACTGGACAAGAATTATATCTGTTTCCCTCTGATATATTGCTGATCTAGGGGCATTATTTTTTAGTTCGAGCTCCTGTTTTGGGTCATTATCCCTGAAAAGGAAGAGTAATCTGGAAGTCTCCCATTATGGCTTGATGTGTTTCTACCAGATGCAAATTACACAAAAGATTCAATTCAATTCAATAAACATTTGTTAAGTACCTACTATGTGCAGGGGGCAGCTAGGTGGTGCAGTGGATACAGCACTAGTGCAGGAGTCAGGAGGACCTGAGTTCAAATCTCTCCTCAGACACTTGACATTCATTAGCTGTGTGACCTTGGGCAAGTCACTTAACCCCAATTGCCTCATCCTGGGTAAACTCCAGTCATCCTGATGAATATCTGGTCACTGGATTCAGATGGCTCTGGAGAAGTGAGGCTGGTGACTTGCACAAACCTCCCTCACTCAAAAAAACAGTCAAATGCAACTCATGCCATTATTTCTGATGGCATGGTCTTCTTTGGCAATGGATGAACACACACTATGTGCCAGGCATTGTGCTACCTGCTGGGGATACAATAAGAAAAGGAAAAAGGAAAGACAGTCTCTTCCCTCAAAGAGTTTACAATCAAGCAGGGAAGACAACATACCAGAGCAAGGTGAAAGACTGGAGGTTGGGGGATTGGGGGGGGCGGTGGGATAAAGCGTGGAAGGATTCACAATGGTGTACCTGGAGCAGAAGAGGGATTGTGTTGTTCTGTAGAGTTCAAACCAAGTAGAGATGCAGTGGGGGGTCATCTGGAAAGTCCAGATGCCTGCCCTGTATAAAGGACAACTTCGCAAGGAGTTTAGGACTCTACCCTCCATCCTTCAGGTCAGAGGGCAAAGGAAGGTAAGGGAGGTGGGAAGGAGTTGAGTTTCCCATGCTGAGTGAAACAGCATGATGAGATTTCAGGTGATCAGCTTATTCTGGGAGGGGCATCTTGTTCCCTGGAGTTCAAACCACCAAAGCTATAGATAGGAAGTAAAGAGTGAGATTACCACAAATAGTATATAGTGAGTAAGCCTGTTGATATAAGCAGACAACAAACAGAAATCAGAGAAAACTTTACAGATTCAAATATACTAGAAAAGACACAAAATGAATGAACTCTCCCACTTGGTGTGAGAAAAAGGAGGGGTAGAGAGACAGAGAGACCGAGAGAGAGAGAGAGAGAGAGAGAGAGAGAGAGAGAGAGAGAGAGAGAGAGAGAGAGAGAGAGAGAGAGAGACAGAGAGACAGAGAGACAGAGAGAGACAGAGACAGAGAGACAGAGACAGAGAGACAGAGACAGAGACAGAGGCAGAGAGAGACAGAGAGAGAGAGCACTTATGTTATCTAAATGATGAGGAAATCTAGTTTGTAGGGATCTACATAAATTACCACTTCTTAAAGTCTTTTCTCTCTCTTCTCAGTACTGCTTGGTGGTGATGAGAGTGTGGAACTACAGCTGTCTTTTTTTTTTTTTAATCAATTAATTTTATTTATTTTCAGTGTTCTACAATCACTACCATATAGCTTAGATTATTATTTTTCCCTCCCTACCCACTCCCTACCCTCTCCGTCTCCAAGATGGTGTACAATTCTGTATAGGTTCTATACATACATTCCTATTAAATACATTTTCACTATAGTCATGTACAGCTGTCTGTTCTCTAAACATGAATGAAGAAGAATCTCTCCTCTCCAAAGTTCTGGAACCAACTCTACTCCTCACACAGGCATGAAGTGTGCAGAATCACACTTAAGTGGGACCACTTTTGACATGCAAGTTCCAAGTTTGAGGAAATGAGAATATTTAGTTTCATAAAGAGAAAACTTAGGGGAAAACATAGGAGTCATTTTACAGAGCTGTCATGTGTGGACAGAGGATTAGACTTGTTCTTTTTGACTCCAGGATGAACGAGAAACAATGACTAGGATACTGAAAGAGGTTAAATTTTTCCTTGATGTTAGAGAAAGCTTCCTTAAATTAGGAAATTCTTCTAGCCTCAGATTCATAGATTTTCATACAGACATATATCTCCTTAACTGGTCATGATATTTTACCATTCTTTATAAGAAAGCTACTTTTTTTAAACAAGAACAATACAGTTCAACTTTTTACTCTTGTATTCTAGTCATGAGTCACACTGAAATAAAACTCAGTGGTCCCAAGAGTACCCAGTGATACTTAGCCTTTATTCTTTGGTGTTAATGCTTCAAATTTGTCTTATTTTGGCATTGTCATTCCTTCATACATTAATGTGTACTCAATCCTCTTCCCTTCTTTTTTCTTCTTGAGAATTAATGGATATTTCTCTACCCAGTTCCTCTTTCCATGTCAAATATGCTGTCCTTCAGAATCCAGATTTACTTCCACAGCATGAAATGTGTGAAAAAGCATTTATTAAGCACTTAATATATGCATAACACTGTACTAAGTCCTCAAAATACAAAGAGAAAAATAAGATAGCCCCTGTTTTCAAGAAGCTTAGATTCTTATAAAAGGAGCAGCTGCAAGTCAGAAGGGAAGACCCCATGGTGCTTAGGGTGCCTGAAAAAGCCAATGGTAATTCTTTCTGTAGAATCATTTCTATTGAAGAAAAGATATCTTTTTCTGAGATTTCCAATTTGGTATGTCAAGGATTTTGGGGACAAGAACTTGGTTTTTTGAGTTTTCACTAGCAGTATTGAAGAGGCAGAGGTATAGGACGCTAACAGAGCTAATATTCTATAAACCTTGATTTAGAGCCCAGCTCCTTGATTTTACAGGTTATAAAAATGAGACCCTGAAAAGTGAATAATTTAAGTTTTCTGACACCCAGTCTAGTGTTCTTCTCATTACAATGCACTAAAGGGTTAAGAGCTAGAATGCAGCCACAAGAGATGAAATGCTTTTCAGTGTTCCCTCAAGAGACCAACCATTATGGAAATGTATGGAAGATTGCTTGGGACTTGTTCTGACATGATAAAAAGGGAGCGGGGAGAATGCTTTGGCAAATTGAAGTCAGTTTCCTCACCTTTAATATGAAGAACTTATGTTGTAAAAATGAACGATTTTGAAAGACTTTAGAACTCTGATCAACAAACACAAGGTTCAACATTGATTCCAGAGGACTGAAGATGAAGAATAGTACCTGCCTTCTGACAGAGAGGTGATAGACTCAGTTGTGCAGAATGAGATGCATATTTTTGGATATGGCCAATAGGAGAACTCTTTTTGCTTAACTATGCTCATTTTTAAAAAAATGAAATGGAGGATAGGGAGTTTGTTCACTTTTTTGTATTTCCAGGAGGGAATTGAGAGATGAGAGGCAGAAAAAAATGCCTAATAATTGAAAAATATAAAATTCCATTTAAAAAATGAAGTTGAGCACTATGACCTCTAAGATGCCTTCTTCCTCTATACTGATGAATAATTTTTTATCCTAAAATCTGGGAAGATAACAGATGTCTCCTATCTACTAACCAAGTATGGTAACCTGTTCCCATAGTGAAACAAAAGATTCTCCAGCAGAACCCATGAAAATATTACCTTCACCAAGTTCTAAGTAGGAGTAATATTCACAGAAGAAGAGTGGTGGAAATATGTCTTATCCTCTGCCTTTAAGGAGTGCCACACCCAAACGGATAAAGGAATTAATTCAGTTTCTACAAATTGCAGGAGGATGCTTGTCCCCTCCCCCACCCCACAATGGGAAATTCTTCTTTATGTCTTACCTAAATTCCTCAGGAAAGCCTCTGTTCCAATACCACTCCTGACATGTACTAGCCATGGGCAGTCACTTAAACTTCTCAATGTCTTTAGACACTGAACTTCAACCAGAATAAAATATAGTTGGGAAATACTTAACAAGATAAATAAAAATGCAATAAAACATAGATAACACTGCATTTTAAAACAAAGTCAATATGTAACCACAGGAATCCTTATGTATGGATGAGGCCATTAGAAATGGGGATATGGCTCCATTTCTATTTGAGTTTGATACTATCGTTCAAGGCAATACTCTAACACTATGAGGACAGGCCACTTATCAGAAATGGATCAATGGTGGAAGTTTATATACTTTTATATATTTTTTATACTTTTTAAATATAATTTCCATGCTAATGAAATCACAAGTCTGGACCTTTAAGAAAATTCCTAACAACACTAAAATTTAAATTCACAAAGAGAAAAAAAGGAATATATTATAATTCAAATGCAAAAAAAAAAAGAAAAGAAAAAAACACTGCCATGTGCACATCAGAACATAAGAGGATTCACAATGTACAGCATTAAATTTCCATTTCAAAAAAGCCTGTATCATAAATACTAATACTATAGTTTTGCTGATTTTCTCTTACTTTGTCCTCAAGTAGCAACAGATGTGACCAAAAACAAACAAACAAAAACAACCCAAGTGGAAGTATATAATATAAGTACCTTTTCCCAGAACATTTACTGAGTGTCTACTATGCATCTAGGATATAAAGAGAGTACGTAGCTCAATTTCTGTCCTCCATAAGCTTACAAGATGCAGGCAGACAATTATTTCCTAACACTGCATATCCTGTAAAACATGACACCAGGGTGTGAAAGACTCCTTAACAAGATCTGCATGACCCTGTTTCCATAGCAAATTCACTTTTCTTTTTCAAAATCTTCAGTGAAGTACTCTATTTGAATAGCGTTAAAGGCTCTCAAGTGAACACAAGAAGGTAGGATGGAATAATGACTGTCAGAATGTGGAAAGAGAGAGCTTGGGATACATTTTGGAGCTAGTTATCCAACACCAGGTGAGAAAGCACCTGAAATAAATCCACAGGGAGGAAATAACTCTGCCAAGATAAAGGAAGAATAAAGAAAGATCAAGTTTCAAGACACTTAATGATGGAAAATTTCTGCAGGTAGAACAGCTGGCAAGAGGAGAGAAATCCAGAGAAGGGGCTCCCATGCACAGTCCTGTCTCTCAGCTCTTGTAACCATTTCTTGAGGTTTTGCTCCTGTGGTTCTACCATGCACAGCCAGCATGTTTTGGTGGATCAACATTTGCCCTTGGTATCAAGAACAGGTTTTAAGTCTTGTTTCTGATTTAACTGTGAGTAAATCACCTCTAGGGAACTCAGATGGCCAAGAGGTTATACATAAGTTGTTAATTTGAATCAATGAAGGGACTTTCTACACTGAGAGCTCTCTATGCCCATGAAAGCACAGGTCCAGGTCAAACCCGCAAATTCATAGCCTATCTTTAGATTCACCCAAATGTCCATTATTTCTATATTCAGGCCACTCTGGTAAGATGAACTAGTGAATGTGTGGGAAAATGGAAAGGACACTAGTTTGGAGTAAGAGGAGCTGGGTTCAGATCGCCACTTTGCCATTTACCACCTCATGACCTTGAGTAAGTCACTTAGTTTCAGTAAGTCTTGGTCTTATACCCGTAATTTGAAGATTTAAGATTAAATATTCTCTGAGGTCCTTTCTAGCTCTTAATGTGTGATTTCATGAAATTAGGAACAGAGAGAGAACAGATGAGGGAAGTGTGGCTTTACAATAGTAGCCTCCTAATGGACTGGAGACTAGAAGGACAAGCAACTTTCCCTGTCCCGTCTCTGGGCTGCTTTCTATCTAACCCCTTGGTTCCTTCATGATTTCCCTGTTTATGTATGTAGGCTGGCTCTCTATCTGTTTCCGTACTACTTTGCATTCAGTACACTCAGCCTTTTGTTCAGTTTGTGTCATTAGATTAAAGATTTACTTCTCACAATGTCTCTGTCATTGTTTGGGCTCTCCTTGGTGACAGCAGAGCTGCCTGCCAAGGGGGGCCACCGACCGCAAACTGAAAGACACTGGAAAGATACTCAGGACTGCCACTATCTGGAAGCTGTCACGTGTCACAGCCTGTCCTCAACAGAGCTAACATGTGCAGTGATTAGGAAAAGCCCTAGGCATGGGGATGGATAACCTTTGCCAGGAGCCAAGGAAACAGGGTCGAACTTGGGAGAAGAGCACATGAGATCTCAAAAGACAAGCCAGGCAGAGACTTTCTGATGCAGAAAGCTGCATCTCTTACATGAAGGAGCACCAAATTCCCAAGGCAGGAATGCTTATTCCTTTTGGGGGTCATGAATCCTCTTTGGCAGTCTGGTGAAGCCTATGGACCCCTTCTCAGAGTAATGTTTTTAAATGCATAACATAAAACAATGACTGCAAAGGCATCAATTATATTGAAATATAGTTATAATTATTTTTTTAAGATCATAGGTCCAAGGTCTGGCAGGAAAGAAAGAACAACTGCTGAGCAGAGATAAAAGGATTGGAGAATCTAATTGAGGTCAGGACACTATAATTTACAGAGTCCCAGGGAGGTGACCATATATCTGATTTAACCTTATTTACCAAATCATCCATCTTTTTATTGGAGCTGTTTGCATTCTCTACCTCCAGCCAACATGATTAGGGGAAGGGGCGGCCAAGTCTCCTTCCAACCCAGTCTCTCCTCAGCCAGGTGTATGAACATGAGGCTTCTGAAAGCATCCTAAAGGAAAAGTAGTATCCAGCAAGGC
The DNA here is from genome assembly GCF_028372415.1 of Notamacropus eugenii. Lineage (NCBI taxonomy): Eukaryota > Metazoa > Chordata > Mammalia > Diprotodontia > Macropodidae > Notamacropus > Notamacropus eugenii. The sequence goes on from NC_092874.1 coordinate 315,236,804, forward strand.
TACCCAGTGGCGTCTGGGACTTTTGAATGGGGTGGGGAAAGGAGTGGTTTTTTGGGAGAGGTTCCTTCCTTCCTTCCTTCCTTCCTTTCTTCCTTCCTTCCTTCCTTCCTTCCTTCCTTCCTTCCTTCCTTCCTTCCTTCCTTCCTTCCTTCCTTCCTTCCTTCCTTCCTCCCTTCCTTCCTTCCTTCCTTCCTTCCTTCCTTCCTTCCTTCCTTCCTTCCTTCCTTCCTTCCTTCCTTCCTTTCTTCCTTCCTAGTGTTCCACAATCACTACCATACAACCTAGATTTTTTTCTTTCCCTCTGTCCTCCTCCCTCCCCAAAAGGAGTCTTTTTATCATCCTGCTTCTGTTCTAGACAGTTGTACCTCTTAGATGCCCTAAGGACAGAATTCATCCACTCTGTTTGGTGCTTGTGGTATTCCTTAGTGGAAACTGTGGGCCTGTCCAATATTTTGATTTCCATTTTGAAAGTGAAGACAGATTCAGTGATGTCAGATAGCTGGGCTAAGGCAGTGGAAAATGAGCCTGAGAAATAGAGATTAAATGTGGTCATATTTGTAAAGCAGTTAGTGGTATACCTGGCACATTGTAGGTTTTATATAATGCTTGTTTCTTCCTTTTCTTCCTGCCTTCCCCCATTCTCCCCCATTACTTCTGTGATTTCCTTGATACAGGGAATTCCAAGGTGAGGAAACTCTCTCAACGGATGCAAAATGTCAGATTCTCTGCAAGTGTCATGGCATGTAGAGTACCAGACTTGGAATCCAATCCTACCTCAGACACTTGCTAGCTACATGACCCTGAATAAAGCACTTAACTGATTTGGGCCTCAAGTTTCTCATCTGCAAAATAGAAATCATTATAGCACCTACTTCTGGGGTTGTTGTGAAGATCAAAGGAGATAAAAATATGTGCAGCATTTTGCCACCTTAAAACACTATATAAGTGCTAGATATGATTACTGCTGATATTGTGTATTGTTGCTGTTATCTTGTAGTCTTAGAGAATTTCCTTGAGCATTGGGAGGTTAAATAACTTGCCACAGGTTCGTATAGTCAGTATTGTCAGAGGCAGGACTTGAATTCAGATCTTTGGATTCAAGGTCAGATCAGGCATTTTGTTTTATTTTTTGTTTGTTTTAAAGCATTTGTTAATTTATTATTTATTTGTTTTTAACATTCTTTTCTTTAAATTTTGAGTTCCAGATTTGCTCCCTCCCATCCATCCCTCCCTCACCCACTGAGAAAGTAAGCAATAAGATATCAATTATACATGCGAAATCACGAACAACATATTTCCATATTAGCGGCATTTCAAGAGCAAGGAAGAAAAATAAAGAAAGGGAGATTAGATTTCAATCTGCACTCAGAATTTATCAGTTCTCTCTCTGGAGGTAGATAGCATTTTTCATCATGAATCCTTTGGAAATGTCTTGGATCATTGCTTTGGTCAGTGGAGCCAAGTCTTTCACAGTTGGTCATCATTACAACATTGCTGTTACAATGTGCAATGATCTCCTGGTTCTTCTCCTTTCACTTTGCATCAGTTCATATCGGTCTTGCCATGTTTTTCCAAAATCACCTCGTTCAACATTTCTTATGTCACAATAGTATTTTATCATAATCACATACCACAACTTGTTCACCCATTCCCCAACTGATGAGCAGTCCTTGATTTCCAATCTTTACTACCACAAAAAGAGTTGCTATAAATATTTTTGTACATTTGCAAACCCTTTTCTTTTTTCTTTGATCTCTTTGGGATACAAACAGTAATAATTTGACCTTCACTAGCTGTGTGACCTTGGGCAAGTGACTTAACCCCAATTGCCTCATCCTGGGTCATCTTCAGTCATCCTGATGAATATCTGGTCGCTGGATTCAGATGGCTCTGGAGAAGAAGTGAGGCTGGTGACCTGCACAGCCCTCCCTCACTCAAGACAAAGCCAAGTGCAAGTCATATCATTATTTCTGATGGCAAGGTCTTCTTTGGCAATGAAGGACGAACACACACATAGTATTGCTGGATCAAAGGGTATTTACAGTTCTAGGATCTTTTCTTCCAATTTTTTGACATTCCTATTTAAATTTTTGAGTTCCAAATTCTATTCCTTCCTCCCTTCATTAGATGATAAGAAATCAGATATAGGTTCTACATGTGCAATTATGTAAAACATTTCTATATTAGTCATTTTGCACAAGAAGCCTTGAATAAAAGAAAAAAAATGAAAAGAAAGTGAAAAATAGCATGCTTCAGTCTGTGTTCAATCAATATTAGTTCTTTCTCCTCAGGAAGATAGTATGTTCATCATGAATCCTTTGGGATCGTCTTGGATCATGTGGAGAAGAGCTGCATCATTCACAATTCTTCATCGAACACTATTGTTGTTACTGTGTATAACATTCTCATGGTTCTGTTCATTTCACCATGTATCAGTTCATGTAAGTCTTTCCAGGTCTTTCTGAAATCATCCTGCTTGTCATTTCTTATAGCACAATAATATTCTATCACATATCACCACCTGTTCAGCATTCCCCAATTAATGAGCATTTTTTTTTGATTTCCAGTTTTTACCCACCACAAAAAGAGCTGTATGTAGATCTTTATAGCCCTTTGGGCATAGTTGCAAATTGTTCTCCCAAATGGTTGGACCAGTTCACAACTTCAACAGCAGTTCATTAGTGTAAGCATTTTCCCCTCATGTCCTCCAGCATCCGTCATTTCTAATAGGTGTTTGGTGGGACCACAGCATTGTTTTAATTTGCCTTTCTGTAATCAATAGTGATTTAGAAAATTTTTTCCTATGTCTATAGATAGGTTTGTTTTCTTCTGAAATGTGCCTTTTTTTTTTTCATAAATGAAAGGCTAGATCTTAAGCAGGGAGTGGCTTACACTGCAATAAGGTCATCATAATCCCCTAAGGAGGCACAATTAATGATGATAAGCAGAGAAGAGAGCTTTAGCAGTGCTTTTTTTTTTTTTTTAAAAAAATAGATTTTACTGGTTTTACTGAGGCAGCCTGAAGTCAGAAGACCCGAGTTCAATCCAGTTTCAGACACTTATTAGCTGTATGACCTCAGATAAGTTATCTAACCTCTGTTTGCTTGTTTCCTCACCTGTAAGATGGAAAAAATAGCAGCATCTGCTCCAAAGGGTTGTTGTGAGAATCAAATGAGATAGCAGTTTAAAGTAAAGTCCTTTGCATAGTGCCTGGAACATAGTAGGGGTTATATAAATGCTTATTCCCTTCCTCTGATATTTCTCGTTTTTATGACACCTAAATTTCACCCTCCCTGTCTCCATCCCAGAGAGCCATTCCTTATAATTTTTTTAAATAAAAAGAGGACGAAAAGAAAGAAAAATCAACAAAACCCATCAATGTATTGAAAACATAACACACACACACATACACATACACACACACACGCACCCCTTTTAGCCATGTTTTTGAGGAGAAAAGGCTTGGGAAAAGAAAATCTAATGACAAGGCTACAATTAGCCAGATAAGAGGCAGATTTTGGCAGTGACAATGAAACTAAAGACAGGAAGGGAGGTAGATTGCATCATTTATTATAGATATAGACAATGGAAGGTATTCCCAGGGAGATTTCCATAAATCAAATGCAATCCAGGTATCTTCTGCATTTCAGGTATCTAGAGATTTATTATTATTAACAATTAGTCAAGGGTAATTGAAGTATTTCCAAAATTTTCAATACTTTGTTAATATCATATGCTATGCTGACCTCTTCTGATGCCTCATCTGGGCACAGAAGTCACCCTTCTTGTGTTCTCCGAAGCTATGCCATTGATCCATGAGCTCTCGCTCTAGGCAGATTTGTGTCTATTATCTAGGAATGAGCCTGGCTTGGAGCTGACCTTCAACAGAAGGGTATCCCTTGGGTGGAGACTTAGTTCAGCCCCAGCAGCTCTAGGAAATCGACTAGCAAGGCACAAAGGAACCATGCCAGGATTTGGTGAAGGAATCATATACACTAATAGAACTCTCCGTCCTCTTCCCTCAAGGAACAATCACTTTATAGCTACTTTAAAGAACAACACATTTAAAGCTGAAATACTAGTATGATATGATTAGACAGGGGCATGCAGACCTGGAACTAACATGGAGCAAATTGCTACGTTTTCCCAGTTGCTGCCATCCTGAGGGCAGAACATGCTCTTTCATACCATCCCTACCCAACTGCCATGTAGCACTAAACACTTGACCTAGTTACTCCATTATCCTGTCCCTGGCCTGTCATCCCCAGGGACCTGGATCTGTCATGCCCTTCTCAGGGATCGACCCTCCCACTGCGGGGGTCAAACTGCTTGAGGGCTGTCGTGGCAAGGGAACTGAAGCAGAATCAATGATAAAACCTTCAACCAAGTCAGCAGCACTGTCATCCCAACTAATAAACTCAGCCTAACCCTTCCCCATCCCTATGTCCCTTTGTCCTCCCTCCCTTTCCACTATATCCTTTGGAACTGTTCTCCATTTATAACAAATTCTTTTTTATCCTCTTTTTTTCCCCCTTTCACATTCCTTCCTTTGATGCTCAGTGAATCTAGCTTAATAGAACCAGGGAAACAATATACACAATGATTACAATTCAGTAAATGGAGACAATAAAACCCAAACAAACTGAACGTTGTAGAATTTTAATGATTGAAATTGGCTCTGTAGAAGAGGTGCCATAACATATCTCATTCCCTTTTTTTCAGAGATGGGAAACAATGGGTATGGGATATTGCATGCATTGTAAGACATAATTGATTTGTTGACTGGTTTTGTTAAATTGCTTTTTTTTTCCTCTTTCCTTTTTAATTTTTATTACAAGGCATGTCTTGCTGGTAGGGGAGAGAAGAGAGAGTGATATATTTGGAAAGGAAAGTGGTATGAGAACAAAAGATGTCAATAAAAATAGGACATAAAAATAAATCTAGCTTAGGATGACAACGTTATTTACTACCTTCTCCAAGAATGACTGCTCCTTCTCAAACCCACACTTCCTGACAAACAAGGTCAGGAGGAAGAGTTGGTTTTACTTCTTACTCCTTTCATGACTTGTCCAGAACCTTCCTTTGCCACCATCACTCAGCAAACACTTCTCCCCCTGTTCACTTCTGCTCAATTGCATCCAGATTCTTGTTGTCATTTATGGATCTCCAAGCAACTCTCCCTCTTCCCCAATAAACTCATTGTCTAATTTCTATATTTTGTTTTCCATCCTAATCTTTCTCCCTTCTAAATTCCTAGTCTCCCTGTTCATTAGCTTCTTCAACTTACAAGACCTTTATGTCCAGTCTATCTCAAGCATGCAGAAGAGTCATCATTCCTCAACAGAATTTGTCCCAGTTCCCAGAATTCTGAACTATGGCTCTAGGGGGTCACCCTTCTCTCAAATTGTGGCATAGACTCACCTTTTCATCTTGTTTCTGCAAACCTTGTTATGTAGCAATTAATCATGCTATACCCAGTACTCTCTGAAGAAGTATTTGATCAGTCAAAGGAGTCAGGGAATCATTGTTGCTTTTAAAGGAAAGGTATAGAATGGGCAATAATTAACACAAAGGAATGACTATCTAATAGTGAGGTTTCAGGTATTAGTGAAGGAGATCTTTTTAATCAATCAATCAAAAAAGTATTTATTAAATACCTATGTGCCAGGTACTATACTAAAGCACTTTTTAGGCAAAAAACATAAATAAAAACAAAATCCACCCTGGTTTATGTTAAGCTAGCTCTGCTAGCCGAGCCCATTCATTTTCTCTCAGTTACATAGTAAAACGTAAGCAAAGTTCCTTGAACAAAATGGCACCCCACACTTTCAGTGGCATTGAATTAATTTGGCAACAGCTGGTAGAGTTTACACAGCATTCCACTCACAGAATTGGAGTGAGGTTGATTCTGACGACAGTTCTACAATCAAACAAAGCAGAACATGGATTTAATCTACTAAATACTTCCTTTTGTGTCACTTGTTCAATGAGGAAAGGTACAATTAGTTCCATTTGAACGCATAATACTTATAGACCTGAACATTGGAACATCATTTAAATTGTCCAGCTAGACAACTCTCAGATGAGGAAGGCACAATAATAATAAAAATAGTAGCTTACAGTTATAAATATAATCTGACCGGATCTGTCCTTCTCCACCATATTTCAGGGGATGTCATTATCATTGTCATCAAGAATAAATGATCATATTAGCACAATAGCATAATTATATATAACTGAAGATAATAATATCATATGTAAATATAATATTTAATAGTAATATATACTGTATTATAAATATATAATAGTAATATATAAATATAATATATAATAGTGATATATAAAATGCTAATAACTGAAATTTATGTGGGGCAGATCGCGAAAGTGTTTGAGAGATGATCCTGTTTGAGTCTCCCAACAATTCTTTGAGGTACTGTGGGTACCATTTCATAGATGGAGAAACTCAGAGAAGCTTAGTGACTTTCCTATGGTCACATAACTAATAAAGGTCAGAGGTGAAATGTGAATCCATGTCTTTCTTACCCTAGGCCCATCACTCTGTCCCTACCGTAGCAGTCCAACAGGAGGCTTGTGATTTGATGTTACAACGGTCCTTGAATTTTGAGTCAAAGCAATTGGGCTTGAATTCAGCTGGTTTAGTCACTATTTTTTCACCTCATTCAGGGTTGCTAAACCTCTTTAGACCTGTTTCTTCATCTGTAGAGCAAGGGAATTGGCTTAGAGGATATCTGAATTCTCTTCTGACTTCAACCCTATGATCTTGGGTTTGGTAGAATTGGTAGATGGGAGGATAGATGATTTCTTAGATTTTTTTCTAGTTCTAAATTCCAAGATAAAAGAAAAGATCATCCTAGATGGAGACTGAAGGATAGAGGAGAAGTACTAGAAATGGGAAAAACAGTTGTGCTTGCAAGGTGAGAACTTCTAGGGTTCTTAGCCTCTTGTTTTACATGACATTTTTCCTTACCTTGCCTGAGAAACTTTATGGAAAAGACAGGCATGGTTGGAAACAGGAGCAGAAGGAACGGAAAGAATCCAAATTAGCTCAGGGCACAGAGCATGTGAGTTCAAATACTATCTCTGCCACTTGGGTGATCTTGCATGAATCATTTAATATCCCCATGCCTCAGTTTCCTCATATGTAAAATGGGGTTGGATTAGATGACCTCTGTTGTTCCTTCCATCTCTAACTCCAAGATTCTGTAAGAAATAGTAGCTTATTCAGGTGACTGGATTTTGATGTAAATTTTTGGCAGCTAGGTGTCACAGTGGATAGAGTGCCAGGTCTGGAGTCAGGAAGATTCATCTTCTTGAGTTCAAATCTGGCCTCAGATACTTAGCAGCTGGGTGACCCTGCCTGTTTGTCTCAGTTTCCTCATATGTAAAATGAGCTGGAGAAGGAAATGCCAAACCATTCTAGTAACCTTGCCAAGGAAATCCCAAATGGGGTCATGAAGAGTAGGGCACAACTGAACAGCAATGAAGATTTCGGGCACTAATGTTTACTCATTCCAAGGCCTCTGTTATTCTCTTTCTTACAAGAGCACTTTCTTCTTTGATATTGTGAACTGAGTGGCTGCAAGCAGGTGGTTCATTTTAGTAAAATGAGTGGTGAATAGCAAGTGGAGGTTTCCCAGATGTCTTGAGTGGGAACATGTGAGCTAAGAAAAGGGAGAAACTGCCTAAAATGAATATTGAATCTTTGGGTCACTGGGATCTCTGACAGTGTTTACTTATTAGAAGTTTAAATTTTATAAAGGATTTTCCTCAGTGCAGCCCTGTGGGGTAGGTAAGTCATGCAATTTTTATTCTCATTTTATAAATGAATCAACCTAAGGCTCAGGGAAATGAAGGGAAATGTTCACACTCACCCAGTTAATAAAGCACTGAGGCAGGTGTGTGAACACCCTTAACTCCTCAATAGTGCTTTCCTTCATCAGTAGGAGACATCAGTCATGGACCGGTGACCCTGAGCCAGGAATAAAGAATGTCTTTCCAAGGTTTGTGAAGCCCTGCCTCGAAGATTCAATAATGAAACTGAATTGTACGGAAAACAAACCCACAGTTAGGGAATTAGCCAAGTTTGTCAGGAAGTAGGGAGAAAAATACATCTTTCTTCTCGGGAAGTTTCCCCAAAGAATATGCACGTAAGTAATATAAATAACATGCCTGCTTTTTGTGTGAGCATTCCCAAAGCATCGTCAATATTATCGCTTGAAGGGCTCAAGCTAATGGGTAAAGAGGTTGGAAGAAATGAAAAGGCTTTGAATTTATAACCGAAATAATCTCATTTGGGGTAGAAAAAGGGAAAAGAGAATTGCATTTGAAAGTAAGAGACCTGATTTTTTTTTATCCCAGCTCTGCCATTTACTTGGGTAGTTACTAAACCTCCTTGAGCCTCAGTTTCCTTATCTCTAATATGAGGGAGTTGGACTAGGTCATCTCTAAATTATCAGTTCACAGATCAGTTCACAGCTTAAAGATACCTCAGAGATGATGCAGTCCAATCCCTTCATCTTATCTTTTTTTAACTTCACAAAATCCATCTACTCTATTTGTAGCAGCGCCTTAACTTTCTAGAAATTAATTTTTCATCGTCACCTTGACAAGCATCAACCAATACAAATGTTTCAACATATAAGAAGAATGTACATGAAGCCATGTAGCTTTATTACCTATGGTTTATTTTTAAAGTGGTAGTTAAAATCAATGCAATAGTCATAAAATTTCTCTTTTTGTTTGATCCTCTTTTCCTTCCTCCTATTTTTTTAGTGTCTCCCTATTACTTTCAGTGTCAAATATAAAACCCCCTGGTGTTCAGAGCCTTCATGGTTCCAGCCTTCTTTATCCCTCCATCTTCGTCCCCTCCCTTTCTTTTCCCCTCCCATCACTCTGCAATCCGGTCACGCTGACTTTCTTGTTATTTTTCCAACAGAACACTTCGTCTCCCAACACGAGGCATTTTCTCTGCCTGTCCCCCATGCTTGGAATGCCCTACCTCCTGGCTCTGCCTCCTGGCTCTCTTGGCTTCCTTCAAGTCCAGCTAAAATCCCACCTTCTGCTGGAAGACTTTCCCCGTCTTTCTTCATTCTATTGCCTTTCCTCTAATCACAAACAGTTATCCTGTATGTAGCTTCTATGTACGTAGTTCTTTACCTGTTGTCTTTCCCCTTAGACTATGAGCTCCTTGACAGTAGTTCTTGTCTTTGACCTCTCTTTGTATCCCCATCACTTAACATATTGCCTGACACATAGTAGGCACTTGATAAATATTTCTTGACTATCTTTTCTATTTTCTTCTTAAATCAGTATCAGAACCCAACAACTTTTCCCCACAATTCCCCTCAACAAAATAAAGAAAACTTCCCTTTTAAAAAAAGTTATGTAGTTAAGTTCACGCATTGTTTGAACATGTCTTATTCTTTACCTCTAGTTCCATCACATCTCTGCCAGGAGGTAGGAAACACGCTTCCTCATCGGTCTTCTAGAGTTACGGTTGCTCAATGATCAGAGTCCTTAAATCTTTTAAAGTTATTTTTCTTCACATTATTGGAGTTATTGTAGAAGTTGTTCTTCTGGTTCTCCTCACTCTATTCTGCCTCTGTTCATCTTCCCAGGTTTCTCAGCACATGGTATATTCACCATGTATGGCTCAATAATATTCCATTACATATACATGCATATTTTTGTTCAGCCATTTCCTAACGTATGGCCACTTACTGTTTTTAGTTCTTTTCTATAACAAAAAGATATGCTATAAATGCTTTTGTAGATAAGGATCCTTATATAGATATATTTGGGTGTATTGGGATGGCAGGGCAGATGAGTAGACTTTTCTCAAAGATATCTAGTTAGGGGTTGCTACTGCTAGTTATGCCTGGGTAGTGATTTGGGTTATAATTATCCTGAGCAGTAGACAAGGACTCAGAAGCGGGGAGGTTGGGAACTTCTACAGTGGTCCATCAGGAAAAAGTTGGGGGATAAGGGTGGGTGTGGTTGTGCTGGAGACAAGTCCCATGACTGGCTCTCAAGGAAGGATAGAATTCTACCCATCTTGTTGCACTCTGATTAAAACCAGACCCTAGCCCTCTCAAGATTAAGCTGCAAACAATTCTTCAAGACTAAAAATTGAAGAAAAGGCACCCATTTGTATGGGCAGAAGAAATTTCCTCACCCCATAATTCCCTCTATTAATAAAATCATAGACTTAGTCCCCTATCCTATTATTATTAATATATTATACCATAATATATTATAGAATATATTTTACTAAAATGTATATAAGATGTCACCATAATTATGCACCATAGTTTACCACAATACGTTATACCACAATATAACATATTATGTAATATATTATGTCATAATATATTATGTAACGTATTATGTCATGATATATAACATTGTCACAATATATTATATATATTATTAATAGTACATCTTGTTATTGTAGAGATTATCTTAGCATTATCTTAAGTTTTATTTTATCTCCCAAACCAAATCATAATTCTATGTAGCAAAAACCTAATTAAATATAGTTAATATGTAAGGCAAATTAGTCCTCTACCCCAACCCCAGACATTTTGATGATCAACTTCCTTTTCATTCTCTTGACCACCAAATACCTCTTCCCACCCCACCCCTCCTTGGGAATGGACACAAAGAGACAGTAAAATACACAAGGCAAATCCAACATAAGAACAGAAGCAAATATTTGGGGAAAGCATTAGCTGCCTTTGGGTATAGGCTAGAGTTTCTCAGCACAGGAACTGACCCTTCTTCTTTAAATGTTTTATCAAAATAGGCCCTGATTAGCTGAGGGGAAGGAATATGTTGTATAACAAGGAATGCAGCAAGGTGTGGTGGATAGAAGACTGTTGGAATTCAGGAACCCTGGGTTCCAGAGCTCAGTTTCTTCATATGAATGAATGAATGAATAGAAAAGCATTTATTATGTGCAAAGCACCTTGTTAAGCACTGAGAATACAAATAGAAAAGGCAAGTCCTTGCTCCCAGGAAGCTTACTTTCCAATAGGGAAGATAACCCATATAGGTTTCCTGTGGAAAGGTCCTGTTTTCCTTTGGACCCAGCAGCAAAGTAGATGGAAACACATCTTCTTCAGTATCATATGCACTTAACAAAATGATAGTCCTGATGTGGTTTCATTTGTAAGTGCCAGGAATGGTGGTGGTAAGAACTTTCTTAACTGAATCTTCCATTGATATGAGTACAGCACTCACAGATGCAGTTGCCAAAATGAGTTTTCACAGGGGTTGCTTCCCCAGATGATGGCTGAGGGACTGGGCTGAGAAGCCTGGGCTGGAAGCTGCTCTAGTGAGAACGCTGCTATCCCCAAAGCTCTTAGACTTACCTTCTCACTGGCAGCAGATGATCAGCAATTGGTGTTGGCAATGATGAGGAAGGTAGGCCTTAACGCCATGCTAATTGGTCTTCTCAATGATCGCTATGGAATTTATCCAGGAAATAGGGCTGGTGTCTAAGGGATACTAGTAGTAACTCTTGGGTTTAAGGTCGTAGGCTATCTCCAATCAAGGTCTGAGAGGGACTTGCCTGTGGCATATGCTGCTTCCTATTTCTGCCCCAATATGCTTTCAACTAGACAGTTTTGGCTGTCCTGCAGATGGTTATCAATTAGTATGAAAGGCTCCCATCTTCTCCAGAATTCTGAGAATGAAGGTTTTGAAGGCTTGGCTAGGAGTAGGACTGGTGGTCTGAGGGGCAAGGCTCTTGGGTTCAGGGGCTGAATCATTGTGGTGTGAGGGGGGAGGAGGTCTTGAAGGTGGTGGTCTGACTTGCCTGGCACACTCTGTCTCCTGTCTCATTTATAAAATGAGGGGGAGTCAGGTTAAATAATCTCTAAGGTCATTTCTAGCTCTATAATGCCTAGATATGCAACCTATAGGAAAAGAATAGTGTGGGATCACTCTCAAAAAGATAAATTTAACTGGACATGGCAGACATTCTCACATTCAGGTTAAAGTTTGTTTCTGGCTAGGTACTTTGGACCTAGAAGACACACACATAAATACATATACATACACACTCATGCTATCAACTTTGAAACTTTGAAAGCAGACTGCAGTGTTGTAAACTCAGCCTTTAGCTTAGCCAACCTCACCACTCTCTCAAAATTACATCTGTGTGGAGAGCACTGCCAGATTTTTTTGGCTCTGTGTGGTCCAAAAATATCTCAGGGTGACTGAAGCCTAGGTAAGAATGGATTATTGCCTCTGCGCTCCACAAAATCAGCCGAAAAAAAGAGATAAGGGGCTTACTTGGGCTGCTGAGAAATATTCTTCACTCATAACACTTCACACGCTTATCAAAGACTTCCTCTGTGTTTGAAATGAACCTTGAAGAAAGTATTGTGGTAATGAGCTCTCTTTTGCATAGCTTTGGGCTCTTCTTATTCTTAAGTAGAAACATGGACAGATGCAAGAAATGCATTTTCAGTGTGTGTGTGTGTGTGTGTGTGTGTGTGTGTGTGTGTGTGTGTGTGTGTGTTGTGGGAGAGAGGGGGTGTATGGTTTTTTGTTTGTTGTCACTACGGAGCCAAAGTTTGAAATAACACATAGCCAGCATCAGATTATTCTAGGTTTGTATGGATAATGCACCTGGAAATGTGTGACCCACAAGTCCAAGGAAAAACCAGTCAGTATTTTTCAGCATATTAGTCTGATACGGGTTGATTTGAAATATACATATGTTCACATGCACACATACACAATATGTATGCTGTATTTACTCACATATCTCACCTTAGACACTTGACACTCACTAGCTATGCGATCTCGGGCAAGTCACTTAACCTCAATTGCTTTGTCCTTGGTCATCTCCAGTCATCCTGATGAATATCTGGTCACTGGATTCATATGGCTCTGGAGGAGAAGTGAGGCTGGTGACCTGCACAGCCCTCCCTCACTCAAAACAATGTCAAGGGCAAGTCATGTCATTATTTCTGTGATGTCATGGTCTTCTTCAGCAACGAAGGATGAACACACACGTACAAGCATGGACGAATATACGCTATGCTTCTGTGAGAAGGCAAAATATGAAGATTATCTTATCAATTAGCAAGGCAGTGAAGTATTTTGGAAAAAAAGTACTATCTTGGTAGACACAAGGTCTAATCGTGAGTGGGGAACTCGTGGCCTCAAGGCTACATGTGGCCCTCTAGGTCCTTGAGTGGGGCCCTTTGACTGAATTCAAATGTTTACTCTGTGAAATTTGGATTCAGTGAAAGGGCCACGCTCAAAGACGTAGAGGGCCACATGTGGCCTCGAGACCACAGGTTCCCCACCCCTACTCTGGTTTCTAGTCTTGACTTCAATAAGTTACTGGCTAGTTTTCTTTGGGCTAGTCACTCAACTTTTCTGCATGTCCTCATCTATAAAATGGCAATATTATTTGTACCTAACATAGTTACAATGAGGAAAGAACTATGTAAATGATAAAAACTTTATACAAAGATGAATCATTATATTTGAACTTTCAAGTAGCAAAATTTCATAGTAAGAAGCAGAATCGTGTATAAAAGAGCAATCTTGGAGTCAAGAAGACCTGGGTTCAGGTTCAGCCTTTGATATAAACTAGCTATTTGACCATATTGAAATCCTCTGAGCAATCAAGAACCTCAAGTGACTAAAAAAACAGTAGAGTTGTTGATACGCATGATGTCCATTGTGGTCCGAGACAAGGTGGTTTTGAAGGTGGTGGTTTGACTTGCCTGGAGCACCCTGCCTTCTGGCTGCTGGCTGTACATGGGAACTCCCAGTCTTGAGGAAATAGCAGTTCTGGATTTCTTTTTAATTGAATAACTATTAGTGGAGGGATGCATTGGGATGGAAAAAGATAACACCCATTTCTATTTGACTTTGGAATATATCCATGGACTATGAGGCAGAATTCCCTTCTTTTCTTGCTTCAGTCTTAGATCAAAGTGAGTTTGCTTTCTCCCACCACCTTGGTACAAGAACATAAAGCAGGCGAGGGAAAGGAAGAAAGACTGGAGTTATAATTTTTTTCAGCAACCACATAGCCCAGAGTTGTCTGGGTTTACACATTTTTCCTCCCAGACTGTCACCTCATTGCTTAGCTTTTTGCCAAGGAAGGTGTCAGAGGGGAGAAAGAGCATGAGTTTTTTTCTGATCTTTGCTATAGTATCTAGTCTTTAAAAGAAAAAAATCAGGCTCTGCTGAGTGAAGTAAGCAGAACCAGGAGAACATGGTACCCAGTAACAGTAATATTTGTAATGATCAGCTATGACTGACTTAGCTCTTCTTAGCAAAACAATTCCAAAAGACACATGATAGATAATGTATCTACATCCCTAGAAAGAACTGATGGAGTCTGAATGCAAATCGAAGCGTCCTATTTATCGTTTTTTTCATGTTTTTTTTCTTTTGTTCTGCTTCTTCTTTCATAACATGACCAATGTAGAAATGTTTTACATGAGTGCACATGTGTAACCTTTATCAGATTGCTTGCCATGCTGGAGAGGAGAGAGGAGGGGAAAAATGTGGAACTCAAAATCTTTCCGAAAAGTGAAAGTTGAAAATTGTCTCTCTATTTGGAAAAAATAAAATACTATTAAATTTTAAAAAAAGGATCAGGTTCAATGGATATCAGGGAATGATGGTAAAAAGTAGCATTTCTACTTTATAAAGATGATTTCACTCTCATCCTACTCTCTTCATATCTCACCCTGTATCCTGGCACAGAGGTGAGCCACCATGACCCCTTTATAAAACAGTGCCATCCTGCTGACTGTCCTAATGACAGCCTATGGTGAAGTGGATGGACCTTAGTTCTACTTACTGACACTGACAGGAGTATAAATCCAATGCATCAGGAATTTCAGCTGACCATAGTCTCTGAATGAGTCCTAGATGTGACTTGGCTGCTAAAATAGCCCAGGCACTTTTAAGGCTGCACTGACTCATTTTTTGCTTCTGATGTGGCAGGCACAGGAATACAAAGTGAAAAACTAAATAGCCCTGACTTCAAGGAGCTTATCCTCTCCTGAACATTGGGGGTGGCGGAGCGGGGGTAGGGTAGAAAAAGTAGACAAATGAGAAATGGGAATAGAGATGAATTAATACAAAATAAATTCCAATCCAGTCTCAGATATTTCCTAGCCACATCACCCTGGGCAAGTCACTTAACCTCTATTTGCCTTAGTTTCCTTCTCTGTAAAACTGAAACAATAATAGCCCTGATCTCTCAGGAATATTCTGAGGATCAAATGAGATCATTGTAAAGCTCTCAGCACAACTCCTGGCACATAGGAAGTGCGGTATAATTGCTATTATTTATATAAATTCATTTCATTCAGAGGATAGTAACAATTGTTGAAGGAGCAGAGAAACTAAAAAGCCTTTTTTAGTTGGTGACTTGGGCTGTAGAAGTTTGAAGGAAGCTAGGAATTGTAAGAAGTGAAGGTAAAGAGTCTGTGTCTTCCATGCATTGGGCAGTGTGTGCAAAGGCCAGAGACAGAATACCATGCCCAGACATAGACCACATAGACCAATCTGACTACAACATAAAACACATGAGAGAGAGTAATGTTCATAACATAGTTCATAGATCATAGACTTGGAAGAGACCTAGATCAGAGATCTAGAATTAAAAGGGATCTAATCCAACCCCATTACTACAGATGATGAAACCCGGGTCTAAGGAGCATAGCTTATTCAAGATCACACAGGTACCATCAAAAATGGGTTTGAACCTATGGACTCTGGATTTTGACTCTGGAGTGAGTAACCTTTCCATGACAAAATACGTGGAAATAAAGTTTGGAGGCTGATTGTGAGTGGCTTTTAAATGCCGAAGGGAAGATGTAATAGGGAGCCACCAACGTTTCTTGAGCAGGGTAGTAACATGAACAGGAAAGGAAGCAATAATACATGCAGTCAGCTCAAAGTAGTTTCTGAGAGTCAATTTCTAAATTTTTAGCATGAGCATTTGCAGCTCAGAAATTGGCAAAATTGGGGCTTGATTTTGTTGCTCTTGTCTAGACTTAAGCAATGAAGAGTTTGTTATTTTGTTGGAGGGTCAGATTGGGGGAGAACTGATTAATTAACATTTGCCAGCACATCCCTAAAGGCAGGTAATAAATAGCTTGGGCCACTGTCTGTCTCAACTAGTCAGATAACATCTGAAGAATCAATCGTGTTTAGTTTTAGAAGCCATATTTTAGGAGTCTTTGACAATCTCAGGGATGTGCAGAGGTGGATGGCCAAGGCCTGGTCAAAACCAAGCCTTAACTCAGGTGCTGCCTTGTAAGGACTTTCTTTAGTAGCTTCCCCATCCTGTTAAAAAAGGAAGCCTTGGGGAGGCTCAAATCCCCGAAATTACCCAGCAGCAGTAATGTCTTCTCTACTAAAGGAAAGTCCCTTGTCCCAAGGTGGGGAGTTTGCACCTCTCTAAGCATGAATCAGAATCTTTCCCTTGCCTTGATTTATATACCAGGTCCAGGATCCCTCCTCCCTCCTCCCTCCTCCTAACGCCTCATTCTGCTTCATGAAGATAAAAACCCTGTAGAAACCCAACTCATTTTACCAGTTTGGGTGCCCAAGTATACACAAGGTCTTCAGTGAACCTGCTCCCATTATCCTTGCCTGCTCTTCTGACTGTATTTCCCCTCAGTAGAGCTAACTTTCTCAGTGTTGGCCTTGTTTTCATGTGCTCAAGCTGCGCTGATATGCCTGCTAAGGGGAAACTTTTCCTTATTCCTCTAGTTCTCAGTGGGTTTTGCCTCCTCAAAAGACCTTGTATTTACTTCTTTCTGTAAATATCGCATCTCTTCCAATGGAAGGTAATCTCCTTCACTTTTACTTTTGTATCCTCAGCACCTTTCTTAGTATCTCTAACATAAGTGCTTAGTGAATACTTATGAAATTTGAATTAACAAGTGAGGGGAACCGAAGATGCTTAGCTTGGAAAAGAGATTTAGGGACCTGTGGCAGTTGTCTTTAACCATCTGAGATTCTATGTGGGATAAGGAGGAGAATTTCTGTTGACAGGCAAATTAAAAGCAGATTTCAGCTCAGTATAAGAAAGAGCTTCCTAATAATTGGAACTATTTTAACATGCAACAGATTGCTTTGGAAAGGAGGGCTCTTGATCACTGGAAGAATTCAAAGGAAGATTAGATGATCATCTGTTGGGGATCTTCTAGAAGGAATTCTTGGTTGGCTATTGGTGGGACTGGATGATTGCTGTTCAGTTTTTCTATTTGATCTCTAAGAGTCTAAAATCTATGTTACATGTTATGTAAGCTTTAAAAGTTTTGGTTCCAGAAAAATTGGGTGGAGATACTTCAAGAGCAACAACTTAAGAAAAGAAAAAAAGAAATAAAATTAAGGGATTTTATAATGCTGTTTTGTTCTAAGTTTGAGCTCAATAAATCTTGAAATAATATAACAAATGTTAGGCAAGAACATATGCAAATACTCAGAAGATGCCGGAATTATAAGCAATATCAGTATTGTGCTAACAGAGAACAAATGGTGCCAGATAAACACAAAAACTTCAATCAACAGTTTTACCAAGTAAGTAACCATTGGGAAAGCAACAGCTGTTGTTACCTTAGGAGAGTATTTCAAAATATCTTGTTAAGTAGAGAAAGGAAACTAATTCTGATGGACCCAGATTAAACACAATCACAAATAAGTGAGGGCAGTATAAAATCAACTGGAAAACAAAGGAACATGTGGGAAATGTGCTTGATCCTGATTCTAGAAACCTGGTTGTTGCTCCTGGCTCTGATGACAATTAGCTGTATGATCTTGGAAAATTCCTTTCCTCTGTCTGTGCCCCACTTACTTAGCTAATTCTTAAACTGAAAGCGAGTTGGATAGGATTATCTCTTAGGGCTCATTTACACAGGGGTGTGCTGGAGCCAGCTCTAACCTGTTTGTGAAAACTCATTAAAATTTCAATGTGAGCATTCACAGCTCAGAAATTAGAAATCAGACATTGGTTTATCATTTTGTTGATTTTTTAGACTTAAGAAAGAGTTAATAATGATAATTAAATTTAAAACTGTGTGGATATTTCCCTACACTCTCACCCTCACCCCCAGCACATTCCTGTATTGATTTATAAACGTTGAGCTTGGCAGGAGTAGAGGAGAAGGCTCAGATAATGAAGTCATCACCAGACTGGATGCTTGATGACTGCAAGCTAACAACTGACTTTATATAGCACTTTTAGCTCATTTGAGCCTCAGAGCATTCCAGCCCTTATATCCTTACTGTAATAGGACTAATAATTCCTCATTAAACAGCAAGCTTGAGCCTTCTGTCAGCCATCCAAGCAGCCACTGACTACAGAGAGTTCATTTGTTTGCAACCGGGTGGAAACATTCATACATTAATGATTCTGCGATCTCATCATTATGGGTTCTCACAGACATCTCAATGCTTCCATACCTTTTTACCCTGTACACTTCTTGTCCATGTTTTTCCACAAATCCACTATAGGGGATCTACTCAATATAGCATAGGCATTATTCTGATTTTATGCACACACACACACACACACACACACACACACACACACACACACACATACACATACCTATTTCTTGAAGACTTTGACTTTCCTGCTTGCTATCAGGTTGCCCTGCTGTTATCCCATTCTACAACATGACCACCCCCTCTCCTTTTCCCTTCATGTAACCCCTTGATAACATTTTTTTGAATCACCTATTGCAAGCACATCATTGTTGCTAATATTCAGCAATTTGCTTAATCCCATAATACATACTTACATTGTTCTTTGAACCCCTGTAATTCTCATTCTTCAGAGACAACTGGTTCACATAATTTACGATGATTACATCATCGAAAGATTATTAGTGTTATTTTGTGTTACTTATCACTTCTGGGATACTTATATAGTGGTGGCCTAAATCTACGAACTTCCAAGTGATCTGGGCAATATATACTGTTGGTTTTTCCTATGTGCTGTATCAATTTTCTGTTATAATTGTAGATCTCACTGAAAAAAATCCTTGAAGTATTCCAGGCCTCAGGGACTAGATTTGTGATTTTTTTGATATAGAGAACTCTCTGTTAAGGAAATTCCCACTATCAGTGTGGGTCAGTACCTTTGCCTCAATTTAAGAGATTAATGGCGTGCCCAGAATCACAAAGAAAATATGTCTCAGAGGTGAGACTTGAAATGAGGTCTTCCTGATTTCAAGGCCAGCTCTCTATCTTTCTACATGCTGATTTTTTTGCTTATGTTGGGAATTGAGAAGCAAAAAAAACCTAATATAAGTTATTAGGTCAATAGATTGATTTTTTTTTAATAAAGTGATAGAAATTTTAGAAGTATGGAGTCAAAACATTTTCTTGGTCTAGGCCTCAGTCTCTGGCTTTGTTTCAACCTCTACCCTGACTTTCCCACATAAAAATGTAATACAAACCAATAATGATGTTTGAGATGAGCAGGGCAAAGGTGACATAGTACAGAACATTATGCAATTGACTCTCAGAAGTAGGAATCTATGAAACCATTTTATCTTCTTAAAGTTTTAATTGTTCCATTTTGTTCCTGCTGAGTATTGATTTCTAATACTGATTTTCCTTCCAGGATCCCATTGTTTCCTCTTGAAGGTTTACTATCTATTTATTTCTTCTTTAAGATATTTCGTAGGCTGCACACCATGTGGGAATTTAATTTTACTGTTTTGTAAAATAATCTCTCCCTCTACCTCTCTTCCTCTCACTGCAAGTACCTTCCTTTCTCAGACCTTGGAAACGCTTTGCAGCTTTCATTTCATTCTAGAATTTCAAGCTGCAATGGACCTTAGGAATAATAGTCTAATCCAACAAGATGAAGAAAAAGAAGCTTGGGAAAGATAGGGTAATGTGCCCAAGGATCCCCACTAGTGAGTGGCAGTCAGAATTTGACCCCAGACCCTCAGTTTCCAATTTAGTGCTCCGTCAACAATACAAAATTCTCATCTGGTGTTTTTCCCCCATTTTGTATCATGGTTATTTGTGTGTATATTATACACAAGCACAAACAAATATTTGATTGTAAACATTTTGAGGTTAGGGAACCACTTCTTATGGACCATTTTATCTCCATAGGCACCCAGGGAAGTCAATTACTTACAGTACTGAATAAATGTTGGTTGAATTCACTTGTATATTCACAAATCCACATGGATCTATATAAGTCCTATATAAGTTAAAGGTAGTATACCTTAGAGCATGACACAAATGTCAGAGATTATGTCCATTTTACATATGAAAATATGGAGTCTCAGAGATGATTTGTGACTTGCCTAGGGTCATAGACCACCTGACTTTTTGCCCAATATTCTTTCCTTCTTACTGTTTGCTTCTCTAGCATATTTGTGCAGTCACACATATAAATAAATATCTGGCTATATACGTGCCATGTATATATATACATTATATACATACCTATATACATACACATACGGATACACACACATCTACATTAATAGGTATAAATCCATACTTATAAATATACCCACACCTAGAAATTAGGTCTCTATAGACCCACATTGGGAACATGGTTGGCTAAAAGGATGGTGGTTCCCATTCATATAAAACTATAGCTGTAGATACAGCTATCGATGATGTAGATGTATATATATATGCATATGCATGTGTAGTGTGTGTATATCTGTTGGATAATGCTCATACACATATATATATGCATGTATAAATGGATTATATACCCATATGTATGCAATAGGTATCTAAACATGCACATGCATACATACACACAGGTATGTGTGTATGTATGCATATATGTATACAAGTAACCTTTCAGTCATCCAGGTTCCTTAACTTCTATGTCATCCTCGATTCCTTTTTCATATTCATCCCACATAACAATTCAGTTGCTAAATCTTGCAATTTATTTATCAATATCTGTCATTTAAAAGCATACATATATACACATAAACCTATATACACATGCATTATAGGCAGATAGGTAGTTCACTGGGCCAGGAGTCAAGAAGACCTGAGTTCAAACCTAGCCTCAAACACTTACTAGTTGTGTGACCCTGAGAAATGGCAAATCACTCCTGTGTTCTTGCCAAGAAAACGCCATGGACAGTATTGTTCATGGGATCACAAAGAATCAGACTTGACTTAACAACTTAACAACAACATAAATGCATTGTGTGTTTATGTATATATGAAACAGCATGACATGATCTATAGTGAGATGAGTGCAGAGCTAGGAGGTCCTATGTTCAAGTCACAACTCACACATGTATGAGCTATTTGACTGGGAAAATCACCTAGATTCTCTGTGCCTCCAGACAAACCTCTAAGACAGTCGCAATCTGCGTTAATAGAAAGAGCTCTCTCTGTGAATGAAATCACAAGTCTGGATCTATATGTGTGAATATGAACAGGTATATGTATATGTATGTGTATAAGTATATGTGTATGTAGAGATATGTACAGATAAATTGTAGGTATATTTATATGTACAAGTATATGTATTTGTATAGGTATATGTATGTTTACATATATAAACATACATATACAAATATATATGAGTAGGTATATTTTAAAGTATAGGAATATGCCCATGTATATACACACATGTGTATTAATTGCATGTGTATATCGAGATATTAATTTAGGAATCGGAGAATATGACTTGCTAGAGAGGCAGCCAGGCAGCAGAGAGTATTGGGCAAAAAGCCAGGTGATTGATGTTCTTAGGCAACTTGCTAATCCTCTCTGGGTCTCCATAGTTTCATATGTAAAATGGAGATAATCTCTGACATTCGTATAGCGCTCTAGGACTTACAACTGTCTCTTATATATTATCTTATTTAAGAATAATAGTTGTATTACTTCCCAGGGTTGTAGCTAGAATCAATGAGATAAGGCATATAAAATTTTTTTAAATGAGTAAAATTTTCATAGGCTACATAACTATAAGGCATTGTTATCACCATCATCAGCATCATTATCATTGTTAAAATTATTCATTCCAAACTGTCTTGGTACAATCATTGGAGTTGGCAATATTTTATTTTATGATAATACCTGGATAGGAAGCATATCATTCCCTCTGACATGATGTTGGGAAAGGGCAAGGAGGAGAGGAGATAAAGGAAGAGGCCATTCTGTGAACCCCTGGGTCAAGGAGAGGGGAAGTTGGACAGCACATCTGAATCCTTTGGAGTGAAATGATCTCTGTGCTTTGAAGGTCAATAATCTCCCTGTTTTCTTAGGAATGGCTTTGTTGGCCCTGCCTTTCCAAATAACTATAATTGGCCTTTGAAGAGAGGCCATGTAGTTTAGTAATAAAGAACCCTGAATTTGGAAGTCAGAAGGCCTATATTTGAATCCCGTTTCTGTTGTTTATTATTTTTGTGACCTTGCACAAATTGCTTAACTTCTCAAAGACCTGATTTCCTCATCTGTAAATGGATAGGGCCAGCCTAGAATAACTTAAGTCCTCCTTAGTCCTAAATTATAAAATAAACTCTAATATTGAAATTTCTAGCCATTTTTAAAACCTAAAAGTTGGCTAAGGAATGTGTTCCTATTCACTCCTGAATATAGGTGTAACTCCTGTTAAATAAATAAGGAGAAATCCAGAAAGTCCAGTCTTGTGATTCCTCCTCATCATTCCCTTCTCCCCACTTTTTAAAAATCCTAAAACACCTATAGAGCACCAGTTGTCTTGATAATACTGACCTTACTCTAGAGATGTAACCCAGTGCATTTAAAATACACTGTACTTGAAATCAGAAGTCTTAGTTGTGTCATTAAGTCCTGGTTCTTTCACTTACTAGCCAACTACCTGGTCTGGACAGGTAGCTTAATCTCTCTGAGGTTCAGTTTCATTCTATATAGAAGAGGAATAAGAGTACTCAAAAGGCCTACTTCATGGAGTTCACAGAATCACATTATTTCAAAGATGGGGGGAGGGTTCTCAGAGATTGTCTGATTACACAGGGAATCCTCAAAATTTTACTTCAGTTTGAAGCATTAATAGCTTAAAATGATAGTAAGACTTTGGGACACCTTGTTTAAGGTTCCCCTTTGGAAACTAGGCACGAGTAACAGATAGTGCTAAGGCACAGGAAAAGAAAGCTGACAGGTGAGTGTGAGGAACAGTCTCAACTAGCCGGACTATGGAGTTCATGGAGGAAAGTTATATATTGAAAGGCTGGAAAGATGGGAAAGGGTCAGGTTGTAGGGAGCTTTAAATGCCAAAGAGAGAAGTTTTTATTTGCAAGTAGAGGTAATAAGGAGACAATGGAGTTTATTGAATAACAAGGTGGTGATGTTTTAGGAAAATTACTTTAGCAGCTGTGCAAAGGATGAATTGATTTAGGGAAAGACTTAAGGTAGGAAAACCAATTAGCTGGTCATTGTGAAAGTCTAGGCAAGCGATAGGCTTGAATCAGGTTGGAAGCTGTGTGAGTGGAGAGAAGGGGCTTACACATGAGATACTGTAGAGGGAGAAAATAGAATATATGGCAATGTATTTGTTACATAGTGTGAGACAGAGGATGACACAAAAGTTGGGAACCTGGGTAACTGAAAGTATAGTGGTATTCTAGATAGTGATGGGGAAATTTAGAAGAGGGATAGGTTTTGTAGGGGAAATGATGAGATTTATTTCAGATATGTTAAATTTAAGGTCTATAGAGGGCATTGAATAGAGATGTCCAATGGTTAGTGATGCGGATATAGAGCTTAGGAGAGGAACTAGGGCTAGATATATAGATGTGGGAATTATCTTCATAGAAATAGTCAATGAACCCATAAGAGCTGAAGAGCTTACCAAGTGAGACAGCACACAGGGACTTGGGGGATACCCACTGTGAGTGGGTGTAACATGGTTAGAGAAGTACTTCAAATCTCTGATCTTTGAGATATTGGGATGGAATGGGTTAATCCTTCAAACTACCTTATTAGGAGGGTCAGAGATTAGGAACCACAAAAAAGCCTGAAAATTTGCTTAAATCTATGAAGGTGGCATACCTGCCTTATGGCTATCACTAATACAGAAGTTTCTTGCTTTTATTTCCCATTTAAAAGAGTGATTTCTGAATGTCTCATGCAGACTCTGGATTGAATCTCCCCGTGTATGAAATATATATATATGTAATACACAAACTGTCATGATTCAAGAGCGATCTTTCTTTGTTCTGTAGGAAACAGTGAAATACCAACCCACGATGTATGTTGAATAACCGTATAAGGCTGCCACTGAGCAATTCACCCTAAGCATGCAGAAAATGGAGTTCAGGAGATTTTAATAGGATTTTATACACACAATACACATGTACAGTACATGTGTATATTCATATATGTTCACATATATATGTATATATACATATGCTTATATATCTCTACATACACATGCATACATATATACACATATACATATACACACAAAAGTGTGCATATGTATTAATATGTATATACACACAGAGACACACATATATGTATATATAGTATATGCACACATGCATATATGCACATCCATCCATCCATATGTATATATACACACATACCAGAGGAAGGAGAAAAATAATTGTACTGAGGAATATCAACTGCCATTCAACTGTTTATTCTTAAATAGAATTTTTAGGTTTTTTAAATATGTGTCCTAGATTCCTTTGAGAGTTTGGTGAAACCTTTGGAGTCTTTCTCAGAATAATGTTTTTACTAATTGAAATAATTGTTAAATTTCGGCTTGAGGTTAATAAAAATAAGGGTTTCACTTCTTCCATTCAAGTTCATGAACCCGCCCTGAAATTTAAGAATCTGTGTTGTAATGATTAGCTAATTATAAATGAATTGTAGGGAGTATGATAAATGAGGTTGTTTTTTATGAATTTAGTGTGGCACCGT
Organism: Notamacropus eugenii; assembly: GCF_028372415.1. NCBI lineage: Eukaryota > Metazoa > Chordata > Mammalia > Diprotodontia > Macropodidae > Notamacropus > Notamacropus eugenii. Next base: position 315,261,740 of record NC_092874.1, read on the forward strand.
GGAAAGTGTGTTTGGATCTGGAGGTAAGGGATCTGAATTCAAATGCTGAGTCTGCTGCTTATTAGTAATGAGATCTTGGGTAAGCCTTTGAACTTTAGTTTCTTCTCTGTAAAATAGAAATAATACTTGTACTCATTTATCTCACAATATGATAAAAAGTACTTTGTATCAACTGACCAGTAAACATTACAAAAAGACATAAACAGAACAGTTTCTATCCTCAAGAAGATTGTAGTCATCCAGGATTGACCACAAACAAAATATTAAAATATACAAGGCAACTGGGATGTGGGAACTAATTAGAAACTCGGAGTATCAGGCTAGGTCTCCTGTAAGAGATGATCTTTGGGCTTACCTTTGAACAAAACTAGGGGTTTGAACAGGTGTTGGTGAGATGAACTTGCATCCTGGGTACGGGAGGAGCCTGTGCCAAGGCATACAGCTAGAAGATGGAATGAAGATCTCAATGTACCATGACATATATGAAAGAGAATAAAGTATAATAAGGCTGGAAATACAGGTTGAAGGCTGATTGTGAAAGCCTTGAGTTATACATATGCACACACATATATATGTGCATGTATATATAAAATGTACATATATGTATGCTATTATTCACTCAAAGCAACTGCATTTAGATAATGAATTTTCTGTCCCAAAGTACTCACTGGTCTGAAAAACACTTCTTTGGGAAATTCATAAGTTGACGCCTCCTCCAAAGTGATCTGCTGAACTTGCTTCCATCTTTGTTGTATTTGGAACATGGATGGTTTTTATTTGGGGTTTATTATCAGCAAACAAGATGCCAGGGACATAATGTCATTTTAATCTGGAAGAGATTGGCAAAAGTAGCAAAAGCCCCAACAATCCTTTGGGAAATGGAGACAAATCCATAAGGGCAATCGCCATATTGATCTGCTGCCATGGAAGGTTATATTTTTCATGGGCCGGCAGCTACCTCATGTCAGGGACAGCCCTGAGCTTCTGCTACCTTTGGTCAATACATCTACCTCTGTGAATATTGATTGATAGGAATTGGCAAGGCATTAACCTAAGATTCCTGGACTGTTTTTCAGGATTCTACTGATTTACCTTTATGGCATATTTGATGCATAACAACATTGATGGATGCAATAACTGCCCAGGTCTTTTGATGTTTTCCTGGTAGGAAGGGACACCATAGACTCAGCTGGTAGCAGAAGGTAATAAACCCTCCAACCAGCCAAGTTTCCTGTCAGCAAGCTGAACGCAGGGGAAAAATTAATGAAAATGAGTCAGGTATGAAATTACCAATACAACCATTCCCTAGGCTCTCACCATGTAGCACAGTGGCTTTGGACTACACTGACGAACAGGGACTAAATTCATTTTAATTACACAGAGGAATTGAAAACACTCCAGAACTGCTTATCTAGCAGGGTAATCTTATCTAGCAGGCACAGTGCTAGGTTGGTGAATAACCAGAGCCAGTCCTGCTAACCCACCTCTACCTTTTCAATCATCAAATGACTTCTGTTGGGGCAACTAGATGTTTCAATGGATGGGGCACCAGGCCTGGAGTCAGGAAGACTTGAGTTCCAACCTGACCTCAGACACTTACTAGCCATGTGGCCCTGGGCAAGTCATTTAACTTCTGCTTCAGTTTCATCATCTGTAAAATGGAATAATAATAATGGCGCCTTCCAGCCAGGGTTGTTGTTAGGATTAAGTGAGACAATATTCTTAAAGTGCTTAGCACAGCGTCTGACACTTACATAAATGTTTGCTATTTATTTGTCTCTTTGCCTTTCCCTCCTGGGAGTGACATTCCTCTCAAGCTAAATTTGGAAGTGAGGTGGGAGAGAAACTGATAGATGGATGCCTGCCCCAATCCAAGTCTAGCTAGTTATAGCAGCAGTGCTATTAACTCAATTTCCTGGAGTGTGTGTGTGCGTGTGTGTGTGTGGGGGGCAATTAACATCTTTTCTGTATCATGAACCTATTTGTCAGTCTACTGAGAACTATGAATCCCTTCTTAAAATAATGTCTTTAAAATGCATAGCATAACTATATTGAAATATACTTATCATTTTTTTTCAAAGTTCACTGCCCTAGGTTAAGAACCCCTAACTTAGAGAAATACTAGTAAAAGTATTCTCTCTGCTCTAGGAAGTTGCAAAATGAGTGAATTATTTTTCCATATCTCTGAGTCCCCAGACAGACTGCATGCTTTGCCAAAATATGGGAGTCTTAAATATACGTCTCTTCTATCTTAGGGGCATCCTGATCGCCTCCTCTCGTTGCTGTATGGAGCAATGACATACCAGTGTGTGGATATGTAGCTATGTGGGTGGTTAACAATTTTATCACAGTTTTCCAGCTTAAGATGCAAAATAAACATTTAAACACAAAATGGCAAGCAGGCTCTTAAGAAAAGGGTCTTTTGTGTATCCTCAAGGAAAACAGTAGTCTATTTTCATCAGAAAGAGAGAAGGAGAATGAGGAGTAGGAAGAGAAGGAAAGAAGGAGGAGGAAGGAAGGAACCAAAAAAGAGGAAGAAGGAAAAAGGAAGAAACAAACAGAAAGGAGTGATTGCTTTGAGTCTTGGGTCAGCCATCTTTGGTCAAGGAGCAGGGTGAAGTCAACTTCATCATGACACAAGTTGTGCTCCAATATGCCCCATATTTACACAACCTCAGACTTGAAGTCTAGTGTAGATGTCCTCTTGGCTGCAGACCCTTTTCAATTTCCATGGTGGTTGAATGCCCTCTACAGCTTCCTCTCTCTGGTCTCCACACAGCTTTTCTCCTTCCACAATTCCTTAGGATGAGGGCAACAGGTTTACGAGCAACATTGATCCCCTCGGCCAGTCCAAAAGTAAGGGCAAAACTCCCTATGGGTCAAAAAAAGAGGTGGAGACTTAGTGATCTCTGCCCAACAAGCAGCCCATCCTCTCCAGGCCTCTGAATTCCTTGGTAGGTACCCAAAGAATACATGTCCAAGATGGCTTTGGATTTCCATGCTATACCTGAAGGAAATGAAATTCCCTGAGTAGGAGGGATATCCTAGTACAATAGCATAGCATCTCCCAGTCCCTCCATAAAGAAAAGAAGTCCCTCCAGCTCTATGATTTTCCTTTTTGTATCTCCGTTTCTCTCCTCATACTGTTCTAGGAGACAAAACGTACAGTTATCCCTTCAACATCATGACTTTCCCCATTGCAGTTTTGATATATTGTGGGTCAGCATAAGAAATTAAATGGAAATTTGGGGGGAGTTGTGCAGAAGCCCCAGATGACACGTGAAGCCAGCAGATGACATAAAGCACATGAGCAAAGACTTAACTCAAATATTACAATAAGGTACTGTAAACACCCCATAAAAGAAATAAATCAGACTTCTTCTCTGGTATGAAGGGAGCACCAAAGAATTTTACCCAGATTTTTCAGATTATGGGAGTGCTGTGCCCCTCCTCCCCACAGAGATAACTGCAAAAGAGAATTCAGGCTGTCTCAGACTTAAGTGACTTATTCTTAATACCTACCCTAGACTTCTGCTCTGCATTTGACTTTGCTGACCACTCCATTCTCGTTCTTAAAACTCATTCAGCTTCTTTACCATCATCATCTGTTGGCTCCTCTACCTCTTGTACCATTTTTCTGTTTCCTTTTATGGCTACCTATTTCTCTGAATAATTACTCTGGGTATTCCTCAAAGCTAATTTGGGAGTTCTCTTTTCTTTCTATCTTCTTTTCCATGGAAAGCTTATGTACTACCTTTGTTTCAACTATCATCTGAACAAAATAATCACTCCCCCAATCCATTGTCTGAAATCCCTGCCCATATGAGTTCCTTCCTTCTTTTCTTCCTCCCTCCCTTCTTTCCTTCCTATCTCCTCATTCTCTTCCTTTCACCCTCTCTGCCTCTCCATCTGTCTGTCTGCTCCCTTTCCTTCTTCTCTCCCCTACCTCATCTTATTGATGACCTTTTCATATTACTGATACTTTCTAGTGATTCTGCTCCACGGGCTAGCCAACGTCCCCCTAGAACTCTTCCTTGTAGCAAAGGGAGATGAAAGATAAATTGATATATTAGTTGTAAGTATGCGTTCCTCTCATATTTGAATTTCCTCTTTGGTAGTTTGAAGCTGGCCACTATTATGGAAACCTGTTGGTTTTTTGGTTGTCTTAAAAAAATGGCTCTGACTCATGTGAGTCTTCGAGTCTGGGGAAGAGTATAGTGCTTCTTTGGAGACTTTCCTAATATATCTGCTGACAGGGGGAAATGAGGCCAAACCCTGGTAAATCTGTTTTGGCAGACAGGCTAAACTAGGCTGAGGGTAACCAATAGGCCTCAAATCCATTCATGAGATAGGGCAATGTTTACCCCAAGCATATGAAGGCTTCCCTCAATGCAATGGACAGATAAGAACAATTTGTTTTAATGGCCATGAAGGTGGCCAAAGCTGTGGAGCACAGAGCTTGGGTAGACAATCAAAGATGTCAACGTCATCCCCTGCATCCCAGGGCCATCACCAGTCATCTTAACTTTTGTCTTGCCACTGGACTTCAGTGGAAGAGAGAGAGAGAGAGAGAGAGAGAGAGAGAGAGAGAGAGAGAGAGAGAGAGAGAGAGAGAGAGAGAGAGATCAATAACAACTTTGCACAACTCTGCCTCACTTAAACTCAACCCATGCCCAAGTCAAGACATCACCCTCATGATCACTGGTTTGAAAATGAAATAGGAAGAATGAACAACAAATACTGTCCTTAGTATTTGGAAATGATTTTGGCAAGTAATATACATGTGTGCTTTAATCTGGAGTGGTGAAGAGACACTCTTTCCTGGAGAACTGTCTAGAATGTCTACGTTATTTTAGCACCAGTTCCTTTTTATGCCTGGAAGGCACAGCAGACTCACCTTTGATGTTTTCTTAGCAATGTAGCTTTGGCTTAATATATATTACAAGAAAATGATAATATATTTGCAAACCTAGAGAAGAAGCTGTAGAATTGAGTGTTTTTTTTAATTAACAATTAGAAGAGCACATCAGGGGCAAGATAACTATAGTTTGGAAAAAATAATTATTTTGAGAATATATATATATATATATATATATAATGAGGCTACATCTGGTTCCTTCCCAAACTGGTAAAACAATACCTTTCTGAGTTAGGCAGGATGCTTAAAGAAAAGACCACAGCTGGAAGCAGTAAATAAATTATTGATTAGGAGAGATTGTGTATTGTATTGCTTCATTTCCATAATACCTATAGTCTCAAATCTTTAAATCCATTTTCAAAAGGTTTCTTCCAGTTACCGATTTTCTGAGGCAAGGGAAATTGCTCTCATTCCTATACCCACAGCTGAATCAGAAGAGGGTGATCTCCAGAAAGCTTGAGAATTTTTCAGAAAAAGGCTAAGGGGCATGATTTGAATGACAAAACACAGAAGAACCAGGGAAAAAGTGTATTTAGCAACCCGGGGGTCCACTTACCCAAGTCTAACTGCACTGGAAGGGCAGATTTCCAGAGAGCAAAGTTAACTGTCCTTCACCCCCTCCTTCACCCCGCCCCAAGTTCTGTGGGTAACTGACAGTTATGGTTTCCAATACTGTCATTCACAAGTCCCTATCTGGTATGCTCCCCTTCCCTGCAATAGCAGTCAATTAGTAGAACTCTATTTACCTCTAGGAAAGGGGATTTATTGAGAAAGTATATCAAGAATATTAGTTACAAAATATTCCCCACAAACTGGGAACACACTCTCCCATTGCATACCTAAGGTCCTTGGAAAAAATGGGTTCAAATTCAATGTACAATAGGAGCAAGTTATGTGTATAGAGAACATGTATGGCCAAAAAAAAAGTACCTCCCAACTTCTAGCCTTGGAAGTACAATTATCCCTTTCAAGTCATGGGGGTTAGGGGTGTGGCATCCCACAATCTTGAAAATCCTCATAAAATTTTTGGCCCTCCCTTCCTACCAGAGAAGTCTGAAATATTTTCCTTTTTTTTTTATAGGAGTGTTAACAGTATCTTATTGTAAAATTTAGGTTAAGTATTTGGTCATAGACTATATTATACAATACTATAAATATATTTTTTGCATTTCTGAATTTCTAATCTTTTTCTGTGTTTTCTGCAGGCCTTTGCTTGTTGACTGTGGCTTCCACAAAACACCCCCAAAATTTCTGTTTAATTTCTTATGCCAACCCATGATATATTGAAACTATGATGGGGAAAATCATGATATAAAAGAAATAATTGTACTTTTCTCCCTTTATGAAGTTTTCCTGCACCTCTTAGTTGTAGCTCTGAGCTCAGTGGCTCCATGTCTTTCTAGAGTTCACAGCCAGTATTTCTTACCGTCCCTGAAGCCCCTACCATCTTCAGACTTTCTGTTGCCGTTTGCAGGGCTTCCTCTCCACTCACACTCTAGGAGACTCTGCTGTTATTGCCTTGAATTGCCAGAGGGTCTACTCTGACCACTCTTCATGAGTTCCTGAATTCACTCTTTGCCTGGGCACTGCTATCTCAGAATACTCCTCTGTCTAAGATCAGGAAAGAATAAACACAGAGAAACAGAGGCACCATTAGTTGACTAGAGGAAAGCTGCAGCTTTCCTCTCAGCCTTCCACCTTTCTCCCCTCTCATCCCTTGTTAGCTCAGAGCAAGCTTCCTAATTCAAAGTATCCATAAAAGAAAGAAAGGTCAATTTATTGAAACTTTTGTTGTTGTTGTTGTTGTGCTTGTCCTTCATTCTCGAAGAGGACTATTACATCAAGATGATGACATGACTTGAAGCTGACTTTGATTTGAGTGAGGGAGGGCTGTGCAAGGTCACCAACCTCACTTTCTTCTCCTGAGCCATCTGGGTCCAGTGACCAGATATTCATCAGGATGACTGGAGATGGCTCAGGATGCAATGTGAGACCCTGGCCCTTTTAGGCTCTAAGGTCTTATAACATTCTCACTTTGAAACTTTTATATACACACTTAGTTCCTGTTCAATTTTTCCTGAGTCATCAGTACTTTTGGCTACAAAAACAACCAGAAGGCTCTTTATCATTGCATAGCATCAGTCTCTCAATCACTCATGTTTGGGAATTGGTCTTTCAAAATGTTATATATTGAATTGGAACCAGAAAAGGAACATTGGCACATGATTTGTGTAGCCCCCTAGGACCAGGATATATTCTGAGTACTGGACTCTCATTGTCTAGGACCCAATTACAGAAGGTTGGGGAAATAAAGAGGGAATGATTTTTGGAGTTGTTCCAGTCTGTTCCAGAAATGTTGTGCATAAGAGAATGAAATAGTCCAGAAAGGGGTAAAGCAATAGATCTTTATCAAAATCCATTTTAATTCATACAATGGAAGACCCAAGGCATAAAATGAGGCACCTGAGTCTATATCTCTCATAGAGAAAAGGATACCTCAAAGTCTCAGTCACTATGCTTTAAAAACCTTACCGACAAGAGATAAGAATCAGTGACAAGGCTTTGGAAATCTTGCCCTCTGACTTGGCACATTCAGTTTTGCCAAGGTGCCAGTTACTCTGTCTAATCGGTGTTTGTGTTTTCTTGAATCCTTTATCTTTTTCACAACAGGACATCTCTATGAGCCATAGAAAGCAATGGGTTTTATAGGAAGGGCAGGTGGACTTTGCTTCCAGTGTGTGTGATTAGTTTCTCTTCTCTTCTGTCATACTCAGGGAAACACAAGGAATTAGTTGCAAATCAGATGAAACAAGCAAACATAAGATGTATACATTTCTAGGAAGGGAAGAGAGGGGCATCTCCAAAATTGAGGTGGCTTATGTAAAATGAACTTTATGGATCTCAGAAAGTCCTGCCCCATCCCTTCCCAAACCAGAGAGGGTGTTTTTTTGGAATGATACCACAGGAGTCATATCAACTCCTCCTGTAAGGAAATTCTCCTCCCCTTAAACTATCCTGGAGATAGCTGGAAAATTGGAACTAGGCTAAATAATAGTAAATGTTCAATGATGTGCTAGAACTAATTAAAATATTAGTATAGATAAATTGCTGGTGTTAGTTGGCATTCACCTGAGATTTGTGCAGGACTTCAGGGCTGAAACCATGTGAGTGCTGGTTAAAATGTATGACAATCATTACAAGTGATCCTTCTGTTAGAGAGCTGGTACTCTTACCAACATGATCTCCATTTTCAAAATTGATATTTATCATCTTTACCTTACATTCATTTCTCAATATTGCCCTCCTTCCCTTTTCTTCTCCAAGAGAATAATCTTTTATACCCAGGGAAAAAAAGAGGAAAAAAGTTCAGCAAAACTAACCAACAACACACATGTGCACACACACATGTACACATACATGAGGGGTGTACAAGGTGTTCTAGGAGGAATGACATCTCTGGTGTGAGGGCTGCTGAGCCTTTTTCAGGGTTACTCGTCCACCTTTGGGGTCCACCTTTAGCCAACTCACACCTGCGGCTCCAAGAAGCCATAGCATGTGCAGTGGTCACATCCTGAGTAAACTCGTGGTAGATGGGCCAAGTCAGGTTGAGGGTTACTAAGAACACTCAAACCCTTCAGTGAGTTAGGTGGGCATCTACCCCTGGGAGAATAGAGAGATGAGGACAGTTTGTTATGATGACCGTGAAAGTGACCGAAGCAGACTCTGTGGAGTTCTTAGAGCTTGGTCAGACATCAGAGATGCCAAGGTCATCCACTGCATCCCGGATCGTTGCTAATGAGCTTAACTTTTGTCTTGCCACTGGACTTTGATGACTAGAAGAGAGAGCAAGGCTGATGACTTTGTGTAACTCTATCTCACTTAAATCCAATTTACACACTGGTCAGGACATCACCCCAAGATGTCACTGGGCCTCTTTGAAAATAAAGGACAAATAGCAACAATATATACATGTATATGTACAGGTACATGTTTATATGTATATGTGTATATATATGAATGTATGTATGTACAACTAATACTGTATATAATGTATATATATGCATGTATGTACGTACCACTCACACTGTATGTAGTGTGTGTATGTATGCATTTATGTACCACTAATACTGTATATAGTATGTATGTGTATATATATATATGCATGTATGTATGCACCACTAACTCTGCATATAGTGTGTGTGTATGTGTATGCATGTATGTACGTACCATTTAGTGTTCCATACCAAGAGTCTCCCATCTCTGCAAAAAAAGGTGTGGGAGTTGCCTTCTCACCTCTCTTTTCTGGGCCATGCTTGGTTATTATAATTGTTCAACATTCAATTTTTTATTACTTTCTTGTCCTTTCCATTTGTCGTGTTTTAGACATTTTGTGCATTATTTTCTCATTCCACTTTTCATCAGTTTACATGCCATCCCATGCATCTCTACGTTTATCATATTCATCATTTCTTATAGCATTTCTTCCATTCTTGAGAAGGGCTCAAGCTAGAGGAAACCATGGGTGAGTGACTCCCATTTCCATATCAATTGGTCAAGAATTTATTAAGTACTTCCCATATGCCAAGCACTGTACTAGATACTGACACCACAAAGACAAAAATGAAACTGTCCTTGTCCTAAAGGAGCTTACATTATTATTGGAAGAGACTACCCTGTGTCTGACTCTACATGACCCTATTTGGGATTTTCTTGGAAAAGACACTGGAATAGTTTGCCGTTTCCTTCACCAGGTCATTTTTTTTTACAGATGAGGAAACTGAGGCAAATAGGATTCAGTGACTTGCCCACGATCACACAGCTAGTAAATGTCTGAGATCAGGTCCTGATTCCAGACCTATCACTCTATTTACTGCACCACTTAGCTGCCCTCAAGAGAACACATGTACATACTCATGTCCACATATATGTGTATATACAAAATAAATTGAAAGTTACATATTTTGGGGCAAAGATAAGGAAAGAATTAATTTAGGAAATAGCTTTTGAGTGGAGCTTTGAAAGAAACCTAGAAATTCTAAGAGGTAGAGATAAGGAAGAAATGCTGTTCAAGCATGGGGAAAGCCTATACAAAGGCACAAAAACTTTTTTCTGAACCTAATTTCTTCCAACCAGCTTCAAGTTTTTCTATCAGTTCCTATGAAAAAGATAGTTCTTCTGAATCATGATGTTTGGACACCCAGGCTCCTAGGCCTGACCAGTGGCCTGAGGGTTTGGGATGTGGGCCCCTCATGTAGCTGTGGGAGACTTGGGATCTCTGGCTAGTGGCCTGTATGATGGTTCAGGGGCAGGCCCTACTGTGCAGCAGCCACTGCCTGCATGGCTCTCAGCAGTGGGAGCCTGGGCAGTGTGACCAGGGGCAGCAGTCACAAAGAGAAGAATCAAAGGCGCCACCAAGTTCCTATCGCAGCTATAGGAGGCCAATGGCAGGGTCCTGGATCTCAAGGTGGCTGCATATCCTTAACTTGTCAAGAAAAAGAAGGAGGAGGAGGAAGAGGAAAAGAAGGAGAGCATAATGATGAATAAGAAGAAGGAGGGAGGAGGAGATGATGATGAAGGAGGAGGAGATGATGATGAAGGAAGAAGAGGAGATGATGATGATGATGATGAAGAAGGAGGAGGAGAATTTTTTATGATATTACCAATGTTTTGGTAGGAATTTATTTAATTGAAAGTCAAAAGCAGTATACAGTGGATTCAATAGAAAGGAAGTTATTGATATAACTTCTCATAGATGTTATATAGATGTTATATCTCATAGACATCTCATAGCAGAAACTGAGGATCTGAAGCTAAAAGAGAGAAAACCTGATCAACTGAAACTAGGGCTACAGCAAAGCATCCAAAATGTTTTGGAGAATTCTAACAGCAAATTTTCTCCTATAACTCATGAAAATATCTGCAACTGGTTCAATGGAGGTACACTTCTTACAATTCAAGCACCTTCTGGTACAGCAGGTATCTGGACATACCTATTCCTGAAATGAGCCAAAATGGAAAAAAAATACCAGATCAATCTAAAGAGCCCCTCAGGACCTATAAGTGCAGTTTATTAATAAAGAATTCTGTTTCTCTGCTGCTGTTAAGTCGTGTCTGATTTTTCATGACCCTATTGGGATTTTCTTGGCAAAGATACTGGGAGTACTTTGCTATTTCCTTCTCCAACTCATTTTACAGATGAGGAAACTGAAGCAAACAGGGTTAAGTGATGTACCTAGGGTCACACAGCTAGAAAGTGTCTGAGGCCTAATTTGAACTTAAGAAGATGAGTATTCCTTACTCTATCCACTGCACCAGCTAGCTGCCCCTCCCAGTTCTTCTCAGTCTGTGGTTTTTGTTTTTCCTGTTCCTCCACCTGACCACCTCACACAACCTCCTTCTCAAGTCTTGCCTCCTGTGACTCCACAGAAACCCAGAATCTGCCTGAATAACACAGCCTTACCAGAGGTCAGCATTTCAGCACACATCAGTTTCAGGCACAATGAATTAATGTCTTCATATATGTATCCCTTGTTGTTCATCCTTCATTTTCAAAGGAGACCAGTGACATTCCAGGTGGTATCTTGATTTTCTCATGAATTGAATTTGAGTGCAGCAGAGTGGTGCAAAGTCAAGAACAGAAGTCCACATGGCTGGTGATGGCCCCAGATATGGTACATGACCTTTATAGCTTTCTCCTACCTTTGTTGATGACTACAATTTTAACCTCTATAAGAATGAAGTGTTCAATTTCTTTGACATACAGATAAAATTATTAATAATTTAGTAATTATTAGATTCTATGAGAACTATTTGATCTATTTTCTCTGTAGTTATCCCTTCCACAGCATGACTTTCCCCACTGCAGTTTCAATATAGATTGAGGGGTAAGCATAAGAAATTAAATGGCATTTTGGGGGAGTTTTGCAGAAGCCACAGTTGACACGTGAAGGCAACAGGCAACACAAAAAATGTTTGAAAACTCAAAAATGCACAAAATATACACATAGTACTGTATAATATCATCCCAAATTTTACAACAAGGTACTGTAAGTACCCCATAAAAGAAAAAGAAAAAATCCAGACTACTTCTCTGGTGTGAAAGGAGGGCCAAAAAAATTTATGTGGATTTTCCAGATCACAGGGTACTGTTGCTCCAACCCCCCACCATGTGGAAAGGATGTGTACTTCCAAGACTAGGAGTTGGGAGGTATTTTTTTTTTGTTGTATGTTTTTCCAGATTGTGGGAGCACCACACCTCTAAACCCCTGTGATGTGGAAGGGATAACTGTAGAGCATCTTAGACAACTTTATAACCTAAGTATTTAGCATAATAAATGTAACAACATTTTTAGTTCACTGATTGGGAGTATTTTTCCTTTTGCTTAATTATGTACTTCACAAAACTGTACCTAAAAGAACAAAAGGGCTTTTATCTCCTCAGAGCAAAAAGTGACTGCAGAAAACAATTATTTTTTTCCAGAACAAAATTCTTGGGGCGGGGACAGTATAATTATATTATTAACATTATCATCCCAAACCTTCTTATTTTTATTTCTCTTGTACGGGAAGCAAGTTAATACTAAACAGCCTTTTTAAGGATATTTCAAAATACAGGACCTAGATCTCTTATCACTTAAAATATCATTTTCTACCATTACTACCACCAGCTATCCATGTTTTCCTTTTATGACCTTCTAGTCCAATTAGTTTTTCGTTGTCATTTGTAAAATGAAGGATATAAACTGACACATGAATTGTTTCAGTGAACAAATTTTGCATAGTGCCTTCTATTTTAGCACTTTAAATTTTTTACATTTTATGGGCTTCTTGACATTCCACTGTCCTAGATTTTAGGAAATCTCTCTCTATGTAGTTTGCATTAAAATGTACCAATGCCTGTATATTAAAAAAATAACACTGTACAAACATAAAAAAGATAGTCCTTCACCTAATAATTTTTAATCTTGAGTTTATCAAATTTGGGGCACTTTTTTCAGTTACTTCTGTTTCTTGCTTATCTAGTTTGTTCAGCTGATCTACTGCTCTGTTTTTTAAAGCAATACTAAATAATTTTGGTGACTACTACTTTATAATAGAATCTGAGGTCTGGTTGTTTTTCTGTCACTGATCTTCTTTTTGGAAAAGGACCAGTGACTTGCAAGTGAATTGGATTTAAGCTAGGAAGAGTTGTCCAAAGCTGTCAGTCTCACTCTCTCTTCCAGAGTCATCAAAGTCCAGTGGTAAGACAAAAGACAGGAAGACTTGTGACAGCCTAGGATGCAATGGATGACCTTGGTGTCTTCAAGGTCTAACCAAGCTCTAAGTGTGTCTACAGTGCCAGCTTCAGCTCTCTTCATGGCTATTGAAACAAATTATTCTCATTTGTTCATTCCGTTGGGTGAAGTCTTCATGTGCTTGGGGTATGTAACGGCAAGGACTTTGACATGCACAGGAGGGACTGCTGCATAGGTTCTTAGATCTGCTTTTCTAAAAGGAAAGCAACTTTTGAGGGATCAACAATCTACTTTAATCAAACACATATATCATTCACTTATTTCAGGGGGAAAAGTCAGCACACTGAACTTTAGAGAAAATAGAAACAGAAAAATAAAGACCAACAGATAGGGCTTCCAACTGTCTGACCATAAGCAATGGTCATCACAGATCAAGAGATAGATAGTCTGAGAGCACTAGATAGATAGACAGATAAATAGATAGATAATTTGATCATTACATACATACACAGTTAACAGAGAGAGAAGCACCAATATCTGGGTTTTCAAAGCTGGGGGTCTCCTTAGTGGCTTCCCAGAGTCTCCTCTGGCCAATGAGTAAACCTCAAAGCAAAACCTTACATCAGAGTACATACACACTTTTCAGAGTCTGAGGGCATCACAACCCTTGAGATCCAGCGCCTCATTAGAAATTCACAAAAGGTGTGGGACTTTCTACAAAACAAATCTCCCCTAATCAAGCTTCCCTTAATAGGAAGGCCCATTAATGGGTGGGGAAGATCTTTAACTTTCATTAACATAATTAACTTTTCAGGATAGTAGACATTCATCTAACTCATTGATAGGTTTGAGGTTCTTGGTTACCCTCAGCTTGGTTTAGCTCATCTGTCAAGATAGTTTACCAGGGTTAGGTCACTGTTCATGCGACAGTTTCTTGGAACCGCAGGTGAAAGTTGGGTGACAGGAAGACACCAAAGGTAAATGAGTAGCCCCCTGAAAAGGACATGGCAAGTCTTCATACCAGAGACTCTAGTCCTCCCTGGACCCCTCATATGCCCCTAAGGTCTGGTAATGCGATACCAGAGGCAGTCAGATGGCTCAGTGGATAGAACACTGGGTCTGTAGTAAGAAAGAGCTGAGCTAAAATTGAGCCCAAAATACTTACTAGCTTTGTGACCTTGGGCAAGTCGCTCAGTCTCTGTTTGTCTTAATCCACAGAAGAAGGAAATGGCAAATCACCCCAGTATCTTTGCCAAGAAAATCTCATAGACAATATTGGCATGCTAGGGTCTATGGGGTCAAGAAGAGTTGGATACAACTTAGCAACAATGATGCTATGCTCCCTTCATTCATATTAATTAGTTCCTTTGAGATTTTAGACATTTTATTTTCCCAAATGAATTTTGTTAATTTTTTTACACCTTTCCCTACCATATATAGCCAGAACTATCCATGCATTGATTGGGAGAACAAAATTCACTTCTTATTACTATATCCCAAAGACTTCAGCAACCCCCTTGTATTTGTTTGCTGTAAACGTTAACCTTCGGATAGAACAGATTAATAAGACCATGGTCTGCCTTAGTATCATAGAGTTCTAGATTTGAAGGAAACCTTAGAGATGATCTATTATACTCCCTTTCATTTTACAGATGGGAAAACAGAGACCAAAAAGAGATAGAATGATTTGTCTGTGGTCATAAAAAAAAATGGTAAGTAGTAGAGCGAGGATTCTGTCTCTAAATATGAGGCTCTTTCTACTCCTCTAGCATGTATTCTTGGTTATTTAACTTACTATTTAACCTGGGGCCACTCCATATCTGTAAAAACCCTTCCAGGTCCGAATTCTCTGATCCCATGACTCTGTCTCCTCAATTGAATGTGTAATGAGGGCCAGTGTCTGATTAATGGTACTGTCACCCAAGAGGAGGCTCATGAGCAGCTGTGCTGAGAGACAGGTGCCTCTGGTGAAGTGGAGAGTGCCTTCAGGGAATGAGAAACATAGCACACTCTCATGTTTCTTAGGTAATGCTAACCAGAAAAAAATACACCTTGTGGGTAAAAGTTATTAACTTATCCCACAGCAATTTATTTAACATGTTCACCATAAGCAAGGCTAAAGGGCAAATTCTTTCCTGTTAATCTCCACCAGGTAAACAAGAAGACTGGAAACTGTCATAGAGAAAAGAATTTTTTTTTTTTTTGGTAAACCACCTCAGTTTCCTTATCTGTAAAAATGAGCTAAAAATGTCCACTGGCTGTCCCTATGGGTAGAATGTTCTCTTTCCTCATTTCCCAGTTTGGCTTGCCTGGTTTTCTTCAGGTCTCAACGAAAATCTCCTCTTTTCCAGGAAGCCTTTCCTGATCCCCCTTCATTCTAGCCCCTCCTCTGTATTGATTATCTTTAAATTATCCTGCATGTAGCTTGTATGCACATAATTATTTGTGTATTGTCTCCTCCACTAGACTATGAGCTTCTTGAGAGCGGGGAAGGTCTGACGCCTTTCTTTGTATCTTCAGCTCTTAGCACAGTGTCTGGAAAATAGCAGACACTTAATAAATGTTTGTTGACTACTGACCCACTAAAATCTTCCAAAGAAGTTATCATTGTAAGCAGATAGCATAAATCCTGGATATATTTACTGATTGTGTGGCTTTTGCAAAGTCATTTAACCTCTTCAGGCTACCGTTCCTCCTTTGGACAGTGAATCTATATTAATTTTTATACTTTGTGTGTGTGCCAGAGGTTGATGAAAAAAATGGAATATTATTCAATATTGAATATTGTTATATTTTGATTTTATATTTTATATAAATATTTATAAAATATTTTATATTTCTTCCAGTATCTCTCCCCTTACACCTTCCCAGTTAACCATACTTTACAGCAAGGAATAAAAGAGAAGAAGAAAAAAAGAAAAATCAGCAAAACCATATGACATATTAAAACAGTTTGAGGTTACACATTCGTGAACTCCCACCTCCTCAAAATAGTATAGATGTACATCTTTTCATATTTCTTTTTTGGGCTCAAGCTCGGTCATTGCAATTTCACAACATATGTTTTAATTGTTTTCTTATGACTGCTCTTTCCATTTCTATTGTCATGGTTATCCTGCATAATGTTTCCTTGGATTGGCTTAGTTTACTTTGCAACAGTGTATGTGTCTCTTCCCATGCTTCTCTGCATTCTCAGTATTCATCATGTACATCTTTCCACACTCTTATGTCCCTCCAACACCATTGCCATTTTGGTCATCTTTGACATGAATGATTTCTTCATTGCCACACTCAGCGTGCTCTCTCTCTCTCTCTCTCTCTCTCTCTCTCTCTCTCTCTCTCTCTCTCTCTCTCTCTCTCTCTCTCTCTCTCTCTCTTTCCCTCCCTCTCTCCCTCCCTCCCCCCATCCCCTCTCTTCTCTCTCTCTCTCTCTTTCCCTCTGTCTTTCTGTTTCTGTCCCTCTCTGTCTCTCTCTCTCCTTGCCATCTCTCTCTCTCTCTCTCTCTCTCTCTCTCTCTCTCTCTCTCTCTCTCTCTCTCCTTGCCCTCTCTTCTCTCTCTCCCTTTTTCTTCTCTCTCTCTGTTTCTCTCTCTCTCTCTCTCTCTCTCTCTCTCTCTCTCTCTCTCTCTCTCTCTCTCTCTCTCTCTCTCTCTCTCTGTTTCTCTCTCTTTCTGTCTCTCTCTCTCCCTCTGTCTCTCTCTGTCTTTCTCTATCTCTCCTCATTGATTTATCCATTGCATTTGATCCTGTTTACCGTTTGTTCTTCCTGGATACTCCCTGGGTTTTCATGATACTAAAGCCTCTTTCTTCCCGGTTTCCTTTGCTGGTTCATCATTCATATCATGGCCCCTAACTGTGCATATTTCTCCAGGCTCTAAAAAATGACAGAGAAAGGACTTTTTGAAAGAAACTTATGCAAAAATGAAAACATTTTGAAAATGGATACTCAGAAATGTTTCCATTGTTCTGTGAATTTATTGCTGAAAACAATGTGTCACATAAAAAACTCTCCTATCTGCACAATTGAAAAACTTGCAGGTATAATTTTCTAACTTGTTTAGAGATGAAAATGACCTTTCATTGTATTCAAAGCCTTCATTTTACATATGAGAAAACAGAAGAGAGTGACTTACCCGTGGTTATACAGCTAGTAAAAATTTGAGAGGGAATTCAAACCTAGGTCATCCTGCTTCCAAGGTTAATGTCCTATCCACTGCACAAATCTTCCAAAGACTTTTTATGAGTTTTGAAATAATTTGTTAAAAATATAAAAATGACAGTCTCTGATTTCTTTGAAACAATAAATTTACTTACATTGGGGATGATGAACATTTATTAGCTAAATTTTAATAAAAATCTTTGCATAATTGATGGATAAGTTTGAAAAAAATAGTATTATGATTTAGAAAGTGGAGCTAATGATGCATTTTTGTTCATGACTATGTATCTTTTTAATGTAAGGTTCTGGGGAAGCTCATATAGGTTACATGCAGGAAACATTTAACAACTGGCTCACTGGAGGAAAAATGTATGTATAATATAGTTTGAAGTTGAATTAGCACTATGAAAATTTTCTCTATCAATTTCTTAAGTCTAGACAATCAACAGAATAAGAAGCCTAGTCTTGATTTGTAGCATTTGTTTATTTCCTAGGTGTAAATACTCACTCGAAAAATTTAACAATCAGCTCTCTAAAGCTAGAATGAGCTGACTGTAGTGTGTCTCTCATTATGTATGTTTACATTGGTCAGTCTAAATGTGACTCACTGGGAAACATGAATAGATATCATTAGAGCCTCCTTCATTCACCTTTCCCCAAGAAAGACTTCAATCTAGCCAGAAGGAGAAGGAGAAGATTGGAACCAGAGGCTGACTATTCTTTTTTCCTCAGAGAAAGCTTACTGGGTTAGAATTATATCTATTTGTCCAATAAACATTTTTAGTCTAGGGGAAATAATTTTAAATAGCCTTAAGCTACACTCTTGATAGCTTTCCATTAATGGGGAAAGAGTACCCCAAGCTATATATCAGAGACTTGACTCTCTTCTCACTGAATGCCAATTTCACAAGACCCTCAAATAACAAATAGCAAATATATCTATTTATACAAATTGATATCAGTTAAATCAGAGATGCATTTCTCTGTCTTTTCTATTTTTGTCTCTCTGCTCTGTATTTTTCTATCTTCTCTATCTCTGTCCTTCTCTGTCTCCTCTCTATGGTAGCCTAGCTCTGTTTCTCTGTCTTTTCTCTCTCTCTCCTTCTCCAACTCCCTTTTACATAAATATAGTAGCATCTATACAAAAACTACAAACAAATCTACCTGTACACACTTGTACACACACACACACACTCACACACACTGGGATTGCACATTGAGAAATTTTTACTTACAGGAATGTGTAATCAAAAAAAGGTAGATTATTAAAATAAGGATCAGTCTGCTCAAGTTCTGAAAGGTACATCAGAAGTTTGATCACAGATTAGCTATTTTTTTAGTCATGGCATCTCATGAAACAATTAACTAATATGTTAAAGGACTGCTGTATGCCTGTAAAGAGTTCCCTCCTCCCTTTCTCTGCCTCATGAAGTAACAAAACCTTAAAATGTAATAATGCAATGTTGATCTGGTTGCAAAAATCATCTATAATAAACAGCCCTATTTTCCCTGGAATCTGAATATATAGGTCATTCACTAGCAATGAAAACATTTGATTGTTTGCTTGCATTGGAGTCAAGGTGGGGAACAGAGCTCTCTCATTGTTTTCCTCTCCATCATCCCAAATACTTCCACCAGAAAAATAAAAATGGAAAATGCATAGGATCAGTAGAATTATAGGAGGGTAAGTTTTTCCCTACCTTTGAAAAAAATTGTATGTGTGCTACAAGAAGATCTGGGTTCAGATCCCACCCATGACACCTGTGTAACCCTCACAAATTATGTGGTTTCTCAGTGCCATAGGCAGTTCTCTAAATTAATTTGCTTTGAGAAAGAGAGTTTCCTCATAGAGATTTCTTTACAGTACACCACTGAAATCACAAGTCCAGACAAAAGATATGACAGAGTCATTATGTCCAATTGCACTACCCTATCTATACACGCAAAATTAGGTCATGCTATGGTTTTTGATACACTTTATCTCTGCCTTATTCAGTGGTATAAGTTTGGTTAAAAATTCTTTTTTCTCTTTCTTGTTTATATATGCCAATGTATGTGTATTCTCTTTTGGCATGACTCTCTTAGCCAACATTTCTCCCTTAGGTCATGATTAGCAACCCCCAAACCAACTAACTTCAGCTACAAATAGCCCTCACTCACTTATTTTCTTCAGGATCTTTCTTAGTGAAAAGCTTCAGTCAATTTCAGGACTTAACCTCCGTTAAGGAAAAATGAACAACTTAAATCCATAACATATGAAATTTCTACAGCTCAGTAATCCCCATGGTCCATGGAAAATATGATTTCCTCTAGCACAACACCCTGATGGAAATGAAGGGAGACTATCCTTCCAACTGTTTGGAAGGAGAAAAATTTTTTTTTAAAATATATATGATACATTTCTTCTCTGTTTATTTTCAACATAGGCTTTTGGTTGAAATTGTTGTTTTTCAGACTTCTCATTATCAGCATCTTTATTTTTTCCTAAGGGGCTTTTGCACTGTTCTGAAAGTCGTCAGAAATCAGGGTAGCACATAAAAAAGAGAATCTTTTTTTTTGGATAGCAAAGGATTTTTGTGTGTGTGTCATTCAATATTTTCCCCTTAAGCTAGAATCTAATCATAAGAAACTCCAAGAGTTTGCTGCTACAGAAAATTGTGTTTTGTTATAGTTGATTGTGTCCCTTAATTTATATGGGTTGAATAACCCTGAGGGAACATTCGTGATTTATTGACACCATTAAAAATGCAGGATCTGCCTAATGTCTTGAATTAGTTAAGATTAGGAGACACAATCCTAAGATTTCCCCTATTTCCATCTTTTTGGTATTTCATTATAATAATCCTATACAAGAATAGGATTAAAATGATTTCTTTGACAAGCCTTCATCTTTTAGAAGTATCAAATGAAATTTGGATTTTCTTTATTTTTCTTCCACTCAGAGAAGGAATTAGGATGGAGGGACCAAGGTCCCACATGTCAACATGCAGGGGCAATGTGCCATTGTCCATCTCCTTGGAAAAAGTAGGACTATTCTACAGCTCTATTTCATCATCTGCCACCTGGGCTGATGTCTCCCCTTGCCATCATCAGAACCACCTGGTGAGGGAACCCACATTGCCATGGGATATCTAGCCTCAGTGGGAAGATCAGGGTGGGGAAGGAAACCCAAGATGGGGTAGGTTATAGAATCAGTAGCAGAAGTCTGCTAGCTGCTACCCCCTCAAAAAAAACCCCAAAAACCTCTTATTCATTTGTAAATTGAAGGCAATAATGCTTGCACAACCCACTTCAGAGGATGGCTGGGATGAAAGTACTTTCTAAACTATATAAAGCTAAATAAAATGACATTAATATGTCATACCCACAGCTGGCACACAAAATTCTACATTTCAAGGGAATATCACAGCTGCTAAAGATATATAATGCTTGGGTTGCTAGAAAAGGGTGGCCCAGTTTTATAAATGACAATAAATATGCTGAAGAAAAATAAAGCTTATTGGTAGCTGCAGGGAATTGACTTTTGGGGTGCCAAACTGACCCCCTTTCTGTTTCTCACACATGACACTTCATCTCTCATCTCCCATCTTTATGCCTTTGCATGGTTGTCCCTCTTGGGGTTTACAGGCTAGGTTTCTTTTTTTCTCTTTGCTACTTATTTATTCTGTCATTAAAAAAAAACAAAACTGAGACAATTAACTCTTTGCCCCATGTAGTTTCATTTATGATTTCTTGAAATACAGCATTGGAAAACCAGGTTTTGATAAAGCCTAGTAGGATTCAAATGGAGCTACTTAGGTCCCAGGCCAAGCCCTACTTGGCCATTGTTTAGGTGTTGATTGCTCACCGTGAGTATAAGTAGCAATTATTTCTATTTTGGCCAGAAAATTTGGTCCTCCCCTCCCAGATTGATTTTTTTCTAAGTAGGAAAAAGAGGCTATTTTTTGACTCATTCCTTACCTGGCCCATTACAGAATTGGGTTTGCCTCAGACAAACTGAGAGCTGGGAAAGATCTTGGCTTAAAAAGATCAAGGTCTCCCACTGCACGTGGGCCATCTCCTGTCATCCTGATCTATTTCTTGCCACTGGTCCCAGATAGCTCTGAGGTGAAAGTGAGGCTGGTGACTTTGCCCAGCCCTTCCTCACTTATATCTAATTCACTTGCAAGTCTTGGTATCACCTTCCGAAGTAATGGTCCTCTTCCAGAAGGAAGGACAAACAGCAACCACCTTCATACCTGGAGTTTCCCCACCTCAGCCTTAAGGAATCTTGCTCATCTTTCAAAATGCAGCT